>NC_060123.1:21786265-22403920 GCF_021461395.2 Schistocerca americana
CCCCCTCCGTCCACTCCCTATACCCCACCGGTTGCTCTTCTCGATTCAGAGTTTCCATTGTTACCACGAAATAAGTTGTCTAAATATAGACAGTATTCACAAAATGTAGCTCTTGGCCGTCTCACGACTGTGTGAGAAATAGGCGGTTTCGTGGACTATAGCTCTCAGATGCGCCAGCAGGGGACCGTAGAAAGTTACAAGCGGTCGTGTCATTCACTGCTGTTGACTAAACAAATCTAGGCAAAGCGGAAAACGTAAGTTAACTGTGTAGGAGTTTGGTTGATTCCTGCTGCTAGCGTTCTTTGTAACGTGTTTCGAAAGAAAAGACACGGAACCGACGGATCGGCGGATTCAGTAGGAGTTGTAATATTATCCCAGAATTTCTGCTTACAGAAGATTATACTAAGTCATTACAAACTGAAAACACCACCTAAGCTAATCGCAATGTACATTTAGTCGACGTTCCGTTCAGATGATTGTGCTAAGCTTTTGTAAGAAACGTATACGCTTTTTTTGAAGAGCCTGTGTATGTCTTTGTGTAGGATTCAGTATAATCCGTTTACTGTGCCATGCTAGCCTGGATCAAAGTCGCTCAAGATTTCTAAATTGGAGGCTGAACAAAACACAGAGGTCTCCCACCCACTGGCGTCATTTCACATTAGTTTTAGGGAATCCTGAATAATTTCTGCTTCATTCATCCCCTCCTCACCTCCCACCCACCCCCACATTTTTTTAAAAATCTTGCGCTTAGAATAAATGTTCATGTTGCGTACTGAATCAGTCTAAACGTTACGAGGTAGATGAAAACACGAGAAAACAGTTTTGAATGCGGCGCTCTGTAGATAGGAAACCGCCTACAACATTCTCCATAATTAGCATTAGTGTTCCATTACATGAGCCGTAAAAAGACGTATATTTATACCAAGTACTTGTAAATACGTGCGGTATGGTTTTAAATACATGCAGTACTGGAGACAGTTTACTTGAAACTGCGGTGTCGCTTCCTCCAGGCAGTAACAGCGAGTGCTAGTCGCCTATTCTAGATCTATGAACGAGCACCGGGCATCGGTTATCTTTATTCCCACACCCACTGAAAATTGAACACATGTTTGTACCAACATATTGACTCTAATTTGTCTGTACAATCACCCACTGCAACAGAATTCCATCCTTCGCACTATTCACATGAGCAGACATTGCGGCCACTGTTTGGAGAATATTTGAAAGTAATTTCCTAGGATTAAGGTGAAACCTCAAGTGCCAAATTTTGTTTCAACAATTATATATTATTATTATTATTTATTATTATTATTATTATTATTATTATTATTATTATTATTACTGTTAACAGTACTACTGTTTCCAAAAGCTGTAGGGAAAGGAAATTCTTTTAAATAGTGTCTGTTTACATAAAATGGTGAATAGTCTTGCTTGATAAACTTACGATATTAGTAATTCAAGTAGTGTTCTGAAATGTTTGCGAAACAGGATAGGGAAAGGTAAGTGATCTTGTGCCAGAGTCTGGTAACATTCGCTGCACTGTTTTTACCCTGGAATAACTTCGTAATCTGTGGCACGCAGCAATATGACACCGAAATAGGTGTTTTATTTTCTTCTTCCTCTTCTTCCTCAGTCACTTGATCTGCCTTCGTCTGTTCAAGGATTCCTCCTTCGTCCAGTGAAGATCATCTCCCACCGGTAAGATAAAGGTTCTACAAACTTTGGAAGTGCTCCCTTATTGCTATCCACAGTTTAATTTTTGTAATTCTGTTCTCGTCTATTTAATGCTGATGATGAGCTGATGAAGTTGTACCTAGATCTCAGACTTTGCTTTACTGATTTATAACCGTGTCCAGGTTACGTTTCTATCCCTCAACCACCATTTCTTTTAGCATCAGCAGCTATCTTTCGCTAAAACATATCCAGTGGAGCAATGTGTTCCAGACAGTAGAGCTTTCCCATAGGAATCTGTCCCAGTCACCCTGTAATTAGCTGCAGGTTTTCGTTGACGGCTACGTGTACTGGCTTCGCATGAGCAGAACTGTTGCACCAAGAACAGACGTAGTGCTCCTAGTGGAGAGACAGAATTGAAAGGAAGGTGTCCCGAGTATCCTCGGCTGGGACCTAATTAATCCAAGTAACTTTACGAATGAAGGTATTTTTGACTGGTAGGTCTAGCTTGACAGTGATAGCTGGTAACAGTTAGCTTTAGAATTTACTTCAGTTTTTATTCGTATATTTCGTTCGAGTTCCTTGTCGTTATGTACCGAAATATCTGCTGCCGACGCGATACTGTTATTTCCGTCAGAGCAACTGAAATCTGCGGTAGCAGCACAGAGGCCTGCATCGCCAGTGACCTGTTATTGTGACCGCTGATAAAGATCAGGTCGGAGCAGGCGGAAGGCCTGACGTAGAGAGGTCTTTGAAAGGCGGCAAATAACGCAGTAAGATCCGCCGAAAAGAAATTCTTAAACAAAACATCTATCCCATGAGCGAGAATGGGGTGTGCAAGTATTCTTCCTAAATATTACCCATGTTTCCTAACACTCACAACACACGAACAAGACGGTCACTTTAAAAGTGGAATGTATTTCTTGAAATATACCTGAAGAGTAACACTGGATAAAGAATGACTTGATTGTTGAAAAGTGATGCAGTTGATGTTAGAGCTGAAACACATTTAAAAATCGTGATCGCTAAAAAAAGAATTTGAATATCGCAATATTTAAGATGTCTTCGTGTAATCTCGGCAACGTCTCCTAACCGGTGCAAGAAATAAAACAAAATTTACAAAGGAACAAGTAGTTTTTAGCATAGCGAATCCTTCGTAAGTAAGTTTCATCTACTAATGTAATGAAACAATTACATCTTTTTTCTAAATGGAGCGATGTATTTACCTCCTCAGTTTCCAATGATTTATGGAAAATGGCTAAAAATGGAGAGTTTACTGAGCAGCTTTTACTGAAAATCATCAGGATGCGTAAGCTACGTCTGACGGTGCAGTATTCCAGGGCACCGCAGTCTCGAAACTCCTTTTACTATAGGGGACAGTCGAATGCAAACGATACACTTGCAAGAAAAGGCAGTAAACTTCATTATTTCGAAAGTAATCGCCATAACGGTTAATACGATTATCCCACTGTGAGACAAGACAGTCAGTGCCTTCAAGGAAAAAATGGTTGCGGTTGCCTAAGAAATTACTATCGTACCGAGGCTTGCACCTCTTCGTCCGAAGCAAATCGACGACCACGAATGTCCTTCTTTGGGGCACGAAAAATACGGACATCACACGGGAAGAGATCGGGAGTATACAAGGTGATTCACAAAGATACGCATATAAAATGGCTCTGAGCACTATGGGACCTAACATCTATGGTCATCAGTCCCCTAGAACTTAGAACTACTTAAACCTAACTAACCTAATGACAGCACACAGCACCCAGTCACCACGAGGCAGAGAAAATCCCTGACCCCGCCGGGAATCGAACCCGGAAACCCGGGTGTGGGAAGCGAGAACGCTACCTCACGACCACGAGCTGCGGACGATACGCATATATTTTAATATGTTATTCTACAAGTAAAGCTAAAGAAAAAAGTTCATATTCACATGGGTTCGCAAATGTTTAGTTACGGGCCGAGCGGGATTAGGCGAGCGGTCTCAGGCGCTGCAGTCATGGACTGTGCGGCTCATCCCAGCGGAGGTTCGAGTCCTCCCTCGGGCATGGGTGTGTGTGTTTGTCCTTAGGATAATTTAGGTTAAGTAGTGTGTAAGCTTAGGCACTGATGACGTTAGAAGTCAAGTCCCATAACATTTCACACACGTTTGACCATTTTTTACTTACGGAGTTACTTATGGAGATTTTGCCAGATATTTAGCAGCATCGCTAATATGAAACCATCGCAAAACTGTACGGGGTTAAAGTAAAGCACGATTTCAATTTATTTTGTTGTTATCGATCTAGTGAATCTAATAAAACATGTCTCAGACGTGTATCTGCAGTAGTTTTCCAGGACATGCAGAGAAGCAAAGAAGTAATTTCGTAACATTTTTAATTTATTACCTGGTTGGCCCATTTTTGTTTTTTTTTTAAACTCCAGACAATTGTACAAAGTTTTCAACACAAGTTGTAGAGGATTTAATTTTGGAAAAATGATGGTTCAAAAATGGCTCTGAGCACTATCGGACTTAACTTCTGAGGTCATCAGTACCTTAGAACTTGCTACTACTTAAACCTAACTAACCTAAGGACATCACACACTTCCATGCCCGAGGCAGGATTCGAACCTGCGACCGTAGCGGCCGCACGGTTCCGGACTGAAGCGCCTAGAACCGCTCGGCCACCCCGGCCGGAAAAATGGTGGTAATAACGTTAACTGAGACTGCATGAATGTGTCAGATAAGCTGCTTTTGTTAATACCATAGCACACGTGAATTCATGTTAAACCGGAAGAAACAAAACTCAGTGTTAAGGAAGTTGTGCCTGCCGCTGTGGCCGAGAGGTTCTAGGCGCTTCAGTCCGGAACCGTGCGACCGCTACGGTCGCGGGCTCTAATCCTGCCTCGGGCATGGATGTGTGTGATGTTCTTAGGTTAGTTAGATCTAAGTAGTTCTAAGTTCTAGTGGACTGATGACCTCAGATGTTAAGTGCCATAGTGCTCAGAGCCATTTGAGCCAAGGAAGTTGTGCAGAGTGCACACAATTTCACAATACATTCACAATAAATGTTCAAAAATGTCTCCACCGTGTTCAGTGCATTTAGCAATTTGAAAGGCATCCCTATTTCATAAATGATCTAGAAACTACAACACTTACTACGTGGTTTCACTTAAATACACTTTTGTTATTATGTTCTTTCACGAATAATAAAGAAAACTGACTCGTTTAAAGGTTAGGAAACGACTGAAACAATGCACTAACGGTTGGCAACAAAAACGTAAACGTTTCTACATTATTAATGAAAAGTAAACAAATTACTTGTATAATAATCTTTGCTTCTCTGGATGTTCTGGAAAATTACTGGATATACACATCTGGGGCATGTTTTGTTAGATTCACCAGACCAATGACAAGGAAATAAATTGAAATCGTGCTTTTATTTAATCTCATACGGTTTTGCGATGGCTTCATATTAGCGAAGTTGCTAAATTTCAGGCAAAATATTTTATTAGCCGTAACTCTGTAACCAAACATGTGTGGACCTATGTTTGTATGAACTTTTTTCTTTAGTTTTACTTGTAGAATAACGCATTAAAAGATATGCATATCATCATGAATCGCCGGCCACAGTGGCCGAGCAGTTCTAGGCGCATCAGTCTGGAACCAGGCGACCTCTACGGTCGCAGGTTCGAATCCTGCCTGCGTCATGGATGTGTGTGATGTTCTTAGGTTAGTTAGGTCTAAGTAGTTCTAAGTTCTAAGGGACTGATGACCTCAGATGTTAAGTCCCATAGTACTCAGAGCCATTTGAACCATCGTGAATCACCCTGTATGAAGGGTGTGTAGGGACCTCCTATCGAAACTTCTAGAGCGTTGTTGAAACAATCTTGGCACACATGTGGTCGAACAGTATTCTGCATGAAAATGACGCTGTCCCTCAACATTCCTGGGCGTTTGGATTTGACGGTGCGATTCAGTTTTCGCAAAGTGTCCACGTATTGCTGTGCGTTAATTGTGGCACCATGTTCCAGAAAGTCAAACAGCAGCGGACCCCCGCTGTCAACGAAAAACGTGATCACGACTTTCCCCGAGCTGGCATATCTGTTGTTTGGGCTACACTGCAGAAGTTTCGCCGTGAAGCCCTTACACATCCTCTGTTACGTCCCGATCCCTCTCCATGCGATTTTCGTATTTTTGGAACCCTGAAGAAAGGGATTCGTGACCGTCATTTGTTTGGGAGTGCACGCCTGAGTACAATCGTAGTTCCACAGGAAACAGAAAACATCTTCTCGTGGAAGCATTGACCATCTTGTCTCATGTAAGATAAACGTAGTAACAGTTATGGCCATTACTTTTGAAATAATAAACGGTTTAGTTACTTTTTCATCCGTATTTTTCGTTTTCATTCTAGTGCCCCTTGTACATTCACATCGCAACAACGGTCAAATTGCATAGTTACGGAAGAGTTTGAGTACCCACTTAAAACTCTCTGTTCACTTTTGCGAAATATGCGCAGTGCCCCAATATTCCATTTTCGAATGTCGCTAAAGAAGTAAACAGTCGTATATCAAAATATGACTGATACTCCAATGCTGTATCTCCCACATAAATAAGTTACTGTTGTTGCTTGTGAAGCAAACTGCTCCGTTACGTGCTACCGTGTAATGAAAAGCTCAGGTCGGTATCCTGGACAGTTTTTCTTTGTTTTTTATTTGATCTTCCATAGGATACGTTACGTGGGAAGAACATTCGGTTTCCAGACAAAGCGTTCCCCGTCTGTGTTCCTTAATGACAAGTGTCGTTTTGACCCAATACGTCTGACACGCACTGCACAGCGATTGTGTGATCAGTCAAATCTATTGACATGATGGTCAACAAAAATGCAATCAGCACTGTTTATTTGAATCATTTCACTTATTTCTCAAGAAGCCGACAGATATATATATATATATATATATATATATATATATATATATATATATATACACTCCTGGAAATTGAAATAAGAACACCGTGAATTCATTGTCCCAGGAAGGGGAAACTTTATTGACACATTCCTGGGGTCCGATACATCACATGATCACATTGACAGAACCACAGGCGCATAGACACAGGCAACAGAGCATACACAATGTCGGCACTAGTACAGTGTATATCCACCTTTCGCAGCAATGCAGGCTGCTATTCTCCCATGGAGACGATCGTAGAGATGCTGGATGTAGTCCTGTGGAACGGCTTGCCATGCCATTTCCACCTGGCGCCTCAGTTGGACCAGCGTTCGTGCTGGACGTGCAGACCGCGTGAGACGACGCTTCATCCAGTCCCAAACATGCTCAATGGGGGACAGATCCGGAGATCTTGCTGGCCAGGGTAGTTGACTTACACCTTCTAGAGCACGTTGGGTGGCACGGGATACATGCGGACGGGCATTGTCCTGTTGGAACAGCAAGTTCCCTTGCCGGTCTAGGAATGGTAGAACGATGGGTTCGATGACGGTTTGGATGTACCGTGCACTATTCAGTGTCCCCTCGACGATCACCAGTGGTGTACGGTCAGTGTAGGAGATCGCTCCCCACACCATGATGCCGGGTGTTGGCCCTGTGTGCCTCGGTCGTATGCAGTCCTGATTGTGGCGCTCACCTGCACGGCGCCAAACACGCATACGACCATCATTGGCACCAAGGCAGAAGCGACTCTCATCGCTGAAGACGACACGTCTCCATTCGTCCCTCCATTCACGCCTGTCGCGACACCACTGGAGGCGGGCTGCACGATGTTGGGGCGTGAGCGGAAGACGACCTAACGGTGTGCGGGACCGTAGCCCAGCTTCATGGAGACGGTTGCGAATGGCCCTCGCCGATACCCCAAGAGCAACAGTGTCCCTAATTTGGTGGGAAGTGGCGGTGCGGTCCCCTACGGCACTGCGTAGGATCCTACGGTCTTGGCGTGCATCCGTGCGTCGCTGCGGTCCGGTCCCAGGTCGACGGGCACGTGCACCTTCCGCCGACCACTGGCGACAACATCGATGTACTGTGGAGACCTCACGTCCCACGTGTTGAGCAATTCGGCGGTACGTCCACCTGGCCTCCCGCATGCCCACTATACGCCCTCGCTCAAAGTCCGTCAACTGCACATACGGTTCACGTCCACGCTGTCGCGGCATGCTACCAGTGTTAAAGACTGCGATGGAGCTCCGTATGCCACGGCAAACTGGCTGACACTGACGGCGGCGGTGCACAAATGCTGCGCAGCTAGCGCCATTCGACGGCCAACACCGCGGTTCCTGGTGTGTCCGCTGTGCCGTGCGTGTGATCATTGCTTGTACAGCCCTCTCGCAGTGTCCGGAGCAAGTGTGGTGGGTCTGACACACCGGTGTCAATGTGTTCTTTTTTCCATTTCCAGGAGTATATATATATATGATCTTGATCTAATTTCATGTATTTCAATCGCAACCGCCGAATGATAACGTTTTTTGTAATTTTGAACAATTTGGGCGATTGTAGCGAACGAAATTACTACCCGTAAAAATGTTCCGATTGTCAGCGAATTAGTCCCGCGAGAAATGGTACGACGGGGCCAATACAACTTGAAATTTTGAGCTGCGCTGCGTGACGTCAAGAAATAAACACCATTCAGAATTCTAAATCTGAGTACTGGTGAATCACTTTTTGACCTCTCACGTTATTGTAGAGCCATGGTGGTCTCTGGCCCGACATCACCTAAAAAAGTTACAGGAAGAATCAGATGCAGCGGAACAACGAAAACAAGTTAAGTTCACGTCAGTATTTTTTTGAGCAATTTGAGTCACATCTTCCAACATCAAGAGCTTTTTATCTTAGCTACCTTCTTCAAGATTAATATTCATGAAGAGTTTTACCTTGATTGATTTATTTTTTCGACAATCACCATCCCCAGTAAAGCGGTTACACAGCAGACCGGAACAACACAAGCGGTGATCCAGGGATTGGAGGGGGGGGGGGAAGGAGGAGGATATCTCATGGAAGTCATGATCACCTGGAATGCTGGACTAGGCTTTACACACCAGAATGGCCTGCATTATCAGCTATTCCCGTAGGTACTGGCCATTAAAATTGCTACACCAAGAAGAAATGCAGATGATAAACGGGTATTCATTGGACAAATATATTATACTAGAACTGACATGTGATTACATTTTCACGCAATTTGGGTGCATAGATCCTGAGAAACCTGTACCCAGAACAACCACCTCTGGCCGTAATAACAGCCTTGATACGCCTGGGCATTGAGTCAAACAGAGCTTGGATGGCGTGTACAGATAAAGCTGCCCATGCAGCTTCAACACGATACCACAGTTCATCAACAGTAGTGATTGGCGTATTGTGACGAGCCAGTTGCTCGGCCACCATTGACCAGACGTTTTAAGTTCGTAAGAGATCTGGAGAATGTGCTGGCCAGGACAGCAGTCGAACATTTTCTGTATCCAGAAAGGCCCGTACAGGACCTGCAACATGCGGTCGCGCATTATCCTGCTGAAATGTAGGGTTTCCCAGGGATCGAATGAAGGGTAGAGCCACGGGTCGTAACACATCTGAAATGTAACGTTCACTGTTGAAAGTGCCGTCAGTGCGAACAAGTGGTGACCGAGACGTGCAACCAATGGCACCCCATACCATCACGCCGGGTGATACGCCAGTATGGCGATGACGAATGCACGCTTCCAATGTGCGTTCACCGCGATGTCGCCAAACACGGATGCGACCATCATGATGCTGTAAACAGAACATGGATTCATCCGAAAAAATGACGTTTTTCCACTATTGCAAAAAATGGCTCTGAGCACTATGGGACTCAACTGCTGAGGTTATTAGTCCCCTAGAACTTGGAACTAGTTAAACCTAACTAACCTAAGGACATCACAAACATCCATGATCAAGGCAGGATTCGAACCTGCGACCGTAGCGGTCTTGCGGTTCCAGACTGCAGCGCCTTTAACCGCACGGCCACTTCGGCCGGCTCCACTATTGCACCCAGGTTCGTCGTTGAGTACACCATCGCAAGCGCTCCTGTCTGTGATGCAGCGTCAAGGGTAACCGCAGCCACGGTCTCCGAGCTTATAGTCCATGCTGCTGCAAACGTCGTCGAACTGTTCGTGCAGATGGTTGTTGTCTTGCAAACGTCCCCAACTGTTGACTCAGGGATCGAGACGTGGCTGTACGATCCGTTACAGCCATGCGGATAAGATGCCTGTCATCTCGACTGCTAGTAATACGAGGCCGTTGGGATCCAGCACGGTGTTCAGTATTACCCTCCTGAACCCACCGATTCCATATTCTGCTAACAGTCATCGGATCTCGACCAACGCGAGTAGCAATGTCGCGATACGATAAACCGCAATCGCGATAGGCTACAATCCGACCTGTATCAAAGTCGGAAACGTGACGGCACGCATTTCTCCTCCTTACGCGAGGCATCACAACGACGTTTCACCAGACAACGCCGGTCAACTGCTGTTTGTGTATGAGAAATCGGTTGGAAACTTTCCTCATGTCAGCACGTTGTAGGTGTCGCCACAGTCGCCAGCCTTGTGTCAATGCTCAGAAAAGCTAATCATTTGCATATCACAGCATCTTCTTCCTGTCGGTTAAATTTGCGTCTGTAGCACGTCATCTTCGTGGTGTGGCAATTTTAATGGCCAGTAGTATATGTTACGCTCTGATATCACAGCGATGGACAAAAACATTCCTCCTATGTGCGACCTTTTGCTTTGTACATAAGGATGGGGAGAGGCCGCGCCGACAATTTTGCTGGCTCCTTTCCTGCCGCTGTTGTGCGTAGAAGCGGCGTCAGCGGCTGCGGCAGTCCGCAGCGACGCAGACGCAGTGGTGGTCTGTGTGTGGGTGGCCTGAGGGGGGGTGGGAGGGGGGGGGAGGGGATGGAAAGGGGGGGGGTGGAGGCGCCGGGGCTGAATATTTCATGCGTCCAGATAGCGGCCGGCTGCGCTGACGCAGCACGACGGCCGGCCTAGCTGGCTGGCTCGGCGTGGTTTGTCCGCGCGTGCGCGCACACACACACATCCGGCGCTCCGCTGGGTGCGTTTGTCTGTCGCGTCGGCCCTGCAGCAACACTGCAGCTGGACCTAATTTCTGGCAGGCATCGAGCCGCTCACCCAGTTTCCCGGCGGCGGCGGCGAACAGTTGCCAACAATAAGCACGTCGAGGCAAGCTCTGCCGCATTTGGAGGAACTGTGACATCGCGAAATGTTATACTGCGGTGGACGCAGAAGGATGTCGCACATTAGCTAATAAAGAGTAGCGAAGAAGTGAATTAAGGACACTCCCCTAACAAAGTGTGAGGATCCTGTAAACTTACACGTCAGACATATTGGTATCTTCTGTCAGTTTTCTAGCTAATCCCTTCTTCTGGTTGCGTGTGTGAAAAGCAGCAACTATCCTGAACAATAAACCGTTCTCCACATGAGTAAAATACAATCCGTTAACTTTCGGTTACATCACAATCATACCAATTTAAGGGTTGTCGTCGATTCAACTAACTACTTAGCAACTACAATTACGAACAACTTAGAACGTTAAAAATGTTGTTGGGAAAGGGACAGCCAAGGATTGCCTGTTGTTGGTAGAACACTTAGAATGCGCAAAAATACTAAGAAGTGTACGTACACTGCGCTTATATGTCTTCATCAGGAGTACTGCTGCGCAGTATGGGATTCTTATCAGATAGGATTGACGGAGAACATCGAAAAAGTTCAAAGAAGGGCAGTCGTTCTGTATTATCGTGAAATAGGGGAGATAATGTCACGGATGTCATAAGCGAGTTGGGGTGGCAGTCACGAAAACAAAGACATTTCACGGTTTTGCAATCAGCAAATAGAAAAAAAGAAGTCGGGTCATATTTAATTGTTCATTTTTTCGACGTTTTGCCGCAGAGTGAAAGTCAGGGGGTAGAGACGGGTATGAAATAGTCTGAAAATGGTACCATGACGCCTCTGCCAAGCACTTGTGAATCGCAAAGTACTGACATAGACGTAAAAGTAGGTGTATCGATAACCACGCAGCACATTTGGTTAAGCTGTGTCCAGCGGACGAAAATTATCTTTGCTTGCGACAGTGTTTGGAGTTTATCTGTGTTGTTCGCACAGTGCTTTTCACTTGGAAAGGAAATAGGGAGGTTTGCAGTCGTATGAAAAGTGGGCGCGTTGACATATTCGTCGCGGAACATCTAACAATTACTTAGTGATTCACGTGCGTTTTTCAATGTTATATCAATACCTCACGTCAGAAAATTTGGCAGAGCTCAACATTCAGTGTGAAGACGTTTACTGTAAGTTGTACCAGATGGGCGATATCATGCACTATGAAACTCTATCTGTTGTGTTAGAGTGACAAAAGTGAAAAAATAAAAGACAAGGTTGTTACCCATGATTGGTTGTCACCAATAACAGGCATAATTGTCCGCATCGTCATCCGATCCTAATTAAAATTATTTGATAATGATGATAGAGCAAACATAGACTTGACCTATTGATTGACAACGTACAGGATAAGGTGAAATAGCAGCAGAGGAATTATGTGACATGAACCTCTCGATGGAAATGTCATGTCTACATTGTCGGTAAAGCTCCGTATGACACCTAATTTCTCAAATTTTCTAGTCGAGATCATTTCGTGAGAAGCATGTGGAAGGAAGTAATTATCTTTCCTGATTCCCAGATGCACAACGCCTCTCTTGTAGCGTCTGCCACTTGAATTTTTTGAGTTTCTCTGCGACGGACCTCTCGCGCAATAAAAGATCCCGTGACGAAACGCGCCGCTCCTCTACTGATCCTCCTTGCTAATGGTCCCAGACTCATAAACAGTACTGAAGAATCGGTCGAGCGAATGTTTGGCAAGCCACTTGTTTCGTGGATGAATTAGATTTCCTTAAGATTCTCGCAGTTAACACCGTCTGGCATCGGTTGTTCCTACAGTTGTTTTATGTGATCATTCCAGTGTAGATTGCTGTGGACTATTAATCGCTGACGTTTTAAACAGTTAACTGTTTCTAGTGAATTGTCACCTATTGTATAACCGAATAGCGGTGGGTCTCTTCAGCTATCCATAAGCAGGACGTTACATTTATTTCTGTTCAGGATGAACTGCTAATCCCCGCACCAGTTGTCAAGCCTTTGCAGGACTTCCTACATTTCGCAACCGTCTTCTCCAGCTGCAACCATCATGTGGCCTGCAGCATGGTACGCGATTAACCTGACGGAGCCTCCAACGTTATTCACTAGGTATTTGATATAAATAATTGTAAATAGTTGTCCGCAGCTCGTGGTCGTGCGGTAGCGTTCTCGCTTCCCGCGCCCGGGTTCCCGGGTTCGATTCCCGGCGGGGTCAGGGATTTTCTCTGCCTCGTGATGGCTGGGTGTTGTGTGATGTCCTTAGGTTAGTTAGGTTTAAGTAGTTCTCAGTTCTAGGGGACTGATGACCATAGATGTTAAGTCCCATAGTGCTCAGAGCCATTTGAACCATTTTTGTAAATAGTTGCGGCCGTATACACTGATGTGACGGAAGTCACGGGACAGCCATATGCACAAATACAGATGGCGGTAGCATCGCTTGCACACGGTACAGAAGGGCAGTTCATTGAGGGAGCTGTCATTCGTACTCTGGTGATTCTTGTGAAAAGGTTTCCGACGCGACTATGGGGAATTCAGTATTCAGAGAGCCGCAGTGTAAATAGTGTGTCGTGAATACCAAATTTCAGGCATTCCCTCTCACCACAGACAACGCAGTATCCGACGGCCTTCACATAACAACAGAGAACAGTGGCGCCGGCTTACAGTTGTCAGTATTAACAGACAGGCAACACTCCGTGAAAAAACCGCACAAATCAATGCGGGACGTACGACGAACACATCCTTAAGGACATTGCAGTGAAATTTGGCGTTAGTGGGCTGTTGCAGCGGACGGCCGATACGAGTCCCTCTGCTGACATCACGACACCGCCTGCGGCGCCTCTCCTCTGCTCCTGGCCGTATTGGTTGGAACGCAGACGACGGGAAAACGGTGGCCTGGCCAGATGAATGTTCAAATGTGTGTCAATTTATATGGGCACAAACTGCTGAGGTCATCGGTCCTTACTCTTACACACTACTTAAACTAACTTACGCTAAGAACAACACACACACCCATGCCCGAGGGAGGACTCGAACCTCCGGCGGGAGGGACCGCGCAGTCCGTGACATGGCCCCTCAAACCGCTCACCTGGCCAGACGAGCCTCGATATCAGTTGCAAAGTGCTGAAGGTGGGGTTCGACTGTGGTACAGATCCCCGAAGCCGAGGACCCAAGCTGTCAAAAAGGTACTGTGCAGCCTGCTGGCGGCTCCATAATGTAGTGCGCTGTGTTTACATGAAACGGACTGGGTTCTCTGGTGCAACTGAACCGATCATTAACTGGAAACGTTTATGTTTGGTTACTTGGAGACCATTTGGATCCACTCGTGGACAACAGGTTGCCAAACGACAACGGAATTTTTATGGATGACAATGCGCCATGTCACCAGGTCACAATTGTTAGTATTAAATAAAAATGAAATGAATACCCCTAGCTGCATGCAGGAGTTGATATAAGTCAACGGGGGCAGTTGAAAATGTTGTTCCCCGACCAGGACTCGTATCTGGGATCTCGTGCTTATATGGCGGACGCTCTATCCATCTGAGCCACCGAGGACACAGAGGGTAGTGCGACTGCAGGGACTTATCTCTGGTACGCCTCCCACATTCGTAACTTATTGTCCCGCACTATATTCATAGCGCCCCTGCCTATTATACACATTACTCGCGGCTTTACTGCCGATTCTGCCGATTCCGAGTTCGGGCACCGAGTGTTCTTTCGGACATGTCCGAAAGAAAAGACACCATCCTCACTGGCCATTTGAATATCTACTTCTGTGCGAATGTACAAACAGTGGCCGAACTCTTACGGGAATCGGTAAAGCCGCGAGTAATGACTATAATGGGCAGGGGCACTGTGAATATAGTGCGGGACAATAAGTTGCGAATGTGTCTCTGAAGGGAGGCATGCCAGAGATAAGTCCCTGCAGTCGCGCTATCCTCTGTGTCCTCGGTGGCACAGATGGATAGAACGTCTGCCATGTAAGCACGAGATCCCGGGTTCAAGTCCCAGTCGGGGCACACATTTTCAACTGTAACCGTTGACTTCTACCAACGCCTGTATGCAGCTAAGGGTATTCATTTCATTGTAATTTCATTCTAACGAGCTGTATGGTCACCGATGGTATCTGTTCCTTCGGACATCTCCGAAAGAACAGATACCATCTTCATACACAATAGTAAATGATTAGTTTGAAGAATATTCTGGACAATTCGAGTGAATGATTTGACCTCCCACTGAACATTTATGGGACATAATGTAGACGTCAGTTCGTGCACAAAATTCTGCATCAGCAACGGTTTCGCAATTATGGACGTCTATAGAGGCAGCGTGGCTCAATATTTCTGCAGGGGACTTCCAGCGGCTTGTTGCACTTGTACGAGTATATACGTCGTTTTGTGGAGACCCTTGGTTTCTGAGGTTATGTTTATTAGTATTATTTTATTTCATTTTCCTCTACTCTTCCCCTTCTTCCGCGCCTGTAATAGTTTAACACTCTGCTTCAAAAGGACTTATAAGACTAAGGAAGAAGCGCAACCAAACTTTTAGCTGGTGCTGATGTTGATGTTGACTACAGGGAAGTGTATAGACTGTGTATGTTCGTAGGGAAATGCAAGGCAGATTCTTCGCATGGAACTCTGAATGGTACCTCATGTAGATGAAGATGAATGCAATATAATGAAATTACATGATTGAGGGTTAGCTATGAAGTTCAGAGACGCGTTGCTAGAAGAATTGCAGGTCGGTGCAGCTAGCACCAAAATGGTAGACAGACACTCAGGGTTCTTACATCAGAATCTTTGGAGGAAAGGTGACGCTGTATTCCTGAAACGTTGAGTAAACTTGGAGACCTGATGTCTGACGGAGGCTGTGCGAAAGTTCTGTAGGATCTGTCGTTTAATCTTA
Organism: Schistocerca americana; assembly: GCF_021461395.2. Taxonomy (NCBI): domain Eukaryota; kingdom Metazoa; phylum Arthropoda; class Insecta; order Orthoptera; family Acrididae; genus Schistocerca; species Schistocerca americana. Next base: position 21,801,988 of record NC_060123.1, read on the forward strand.
CAGACCATGGAACAACATAGAAGAGTAGAGCACGTACAAAGGCGAACAGAAAATCGTTCTGCCCTCGCTAACACTGGCAAAACGTACTCTGCGCCATATGTATAAAGCCTTAGGCGAAACATAATGATCGTTGCTAAACACGGACTGGCGGCCGCTTTGAGGTGTTGCAGGCAATGGCAGGACAAGAAAAGTATACAAGTGGAGCAAAGAGGAATACGAAAAATTCTCGCGGTGATATAGCCAGCCAAAGGGGAAATCCGCTGGCTTTCACGACTTTGACAGAGGCCAGATTGTTATGACCCAACACCTGGGAACGAGTGTTTCAGAAAGGGCGAAGCTAGTCTGCTGTTCTCGTGTTAGTGTTGTGCCTATGGGAGGTGGTTGGACGACGACGAATCCGTGAGTAGGCGACCAAGTACTGGACATGACGGCCTCGTCACAGAACGCGGAGGCCGGAGACTTGCCAACTCTGTCAAGCGGGACAGTTGGCGACCTGCGGCAGGTCTGACGACGGAGAACAACGCTGCCGCGCGTATGTGTGTTTCGAACAATCCATCAGCGCACACCGTCGAACATAGGGCTCCACAGCAGACGACCCCTATGTGGTCCACGGTGACTCTCCGACGTCCTCAAGCGCGGTTGCAGTGGGCACAGTTTCATCGAAATTGAGCCGTGTGTCAGTGGGAACGTGTGGCCTGATCTGATGAATCAAGTTTCTTGTAACGCCAGGTCGATGGCCGGGTCTGAATAAGCCATCATCCGGGCAAAAGGCTGATAAAACATGCACCGCACCACGGATGCTCCTCGTTGGGGTTACGTATTATGCTACGAGATACGTTCACCTGTTACTCCATGAGATGTACGGTAATCATAGAAGGCACCATGACCACTGTGGACTATATGAACAACATTCCGGACCACTTGACTTCCTTCGAGACATCTTCAAACAGGATAACTTGCCATGTCACAATGCTAGAATCGTGCTACAGTGGTTTGAAGAGCATGACACTATAAAGTCACGTCGATGTCTTGACCACGAAATTCGCCTGATCTTGGGATATCTGGAACACTGTCGGGTGCCAGATCTACGTCCACAAACTAACCTGGCGCAATCAACGGGAGTTGTGCGAGCTCTCCGTTAACATCTGGTGCCACATACCTCCGGAAATCTAGCGAGGACATGTGGAATCCGTTCCACTTAGAACCTCTGCGCTATTGCGTTACAAAGGTGGACCAACACGATATTAAACAAGTGTTCATGACGTTGTGACTCATCAGTCTTCGAGAATGTAGTACCTGCCCTCTGTCATCGCTGGCTGCTACCCAACACATATATGAGCAGCTGAAACGGAGATATCTCCCAGGAAACAAGTAGCATCCATTTTTTCCCTAACTGTGCCATCGATGCCTCTTGCCATGAATTCTACAAGACGCCAAAAGCGTCGGGGCGTTTCCGTGATCCGTTAACCACTCGTCCGGAAACGCACGGAAATTGGTGGGAGAATGTACAAAGGCTCGCACATTTAGCTGCATGGTGTCCGAGTACCATGTGGCCTATGGGAACACATGAGCACCTTCACTTCCGTGGAGGATTCCTCAAACCATGCCGGCACAATTTGAGAGAGGTGGTTTTGTGCATTTTCTCGCCGAAGGTACATGTCGCCTGAAGAGTAATGAGCAACTTAGAAGAACGTATCCATGGATTAGTGAAGCAGCTTAAATCATTTAATAAACACAAGTCTTTCGGTCAAGATTGTACACCAGTTAGGTTCCTTTCAGAGTATGCTGACGCAATAGCTCCGTACTTACCAATCATATACAACCGCTCGCTCGACGAAAGACCCATAACCAAAGACTAGAAAGTTGCAGAGCTCACATCAATATTCAAGGAAGGTAGTAGGACAATCCACTACATTACGGGCTCATATTACTAACGTCGAAATGCAGCAGGATTTTGGAACATTAATTTTGTTCGAACATTATGAAGTACCTCAGACAGAACGGTCTATTGATACATAGTCAACACGCTTGTAGAAAACATGATTCTTGTGAAACACAAATATCTTTTCACTCACAAGAAGTTTTGAGTGCTATTGACAAGGGATTTCAAATTGATTCCGTATTTCTAGGTTTCCAAAAGATTTTCGACACTGTACCACGTAAGTGGCTTGTAGTGAAATTGCATGCTTATGGAAAATCGTCTATGCTATGTAACTGGACTCGTGATTTCCTGTCAGAGAGGTCACAGTTCGTAGTAATTGACGGAAAGTCACCGAGTAGAATAGAAGTGATTTCTGGCGTTCCCCAACGTGGCATTATAGGCCCTCTGCTGTTCCTTATATGCATAAACGATTCAGAAGACAATGTGAGAAGCAGTCTTAGGTTGTTTGCAGATGATGCTGTTGATTATCGTATAGTAAAGTCATCAGAAGATCAAAACAAACTGCAAAACGATTTAGAAAAGAGATCAATATGGTGCGAGAATTGACAGTTGACCCTATATAATGAAGTGTGAAGTCACCCACATGAGTGCTAAAAGGAATCCGTTAACCTTCGGTTACACGACAGACCAGTCAAATCCGAAGGCCCTAAATTCAACTAAATACCTAGGAATTACAATTACGAACAACTTAAATTGGAAAGAACGCATAGAAAATGTGGGCAAAGCAATCCAAAGACTGCGTTTTATTGGCAGAACGCTAAGAAAATTGAGCAGATCTACTAAAAGACCGCCTACAATTCCCTGTCCTCTTTTGGAGTACTATTGCGCAATGCGTGATCCTTACCAGTTAGGGTTAACGGGATACATCGAGAAAGTTCAAAGAAGAGCAGCACGTTTTGTATTATCGCGAAATAGAGAGAGAGTGTCACTGAAATGATATAGGAGTTGGGGTGGACATAATTAAAACAAAGGCGTTTTTCCTTTCGGCGGACTCTTCTCACGAAATTTAAATTACCAACTTCCTGCATCGAATGTGTCAATATTTCGTTGACGCCGACATACATATGGAGAAACGATCATCATAATAAAATACGGGAAATCACAACTCGCACGGAAAGATAAAGGTGTTCGTTGTTTCGGCGCGCTGTTCGTGATTGGAATAATAGGGCATTGTTGTGAAGGTGGTTCGATGAACCCTCTGCCAGGCACATAACTGTAATTTGCAAAGTATCCATGTAGATGTAGATGTAAATGGAGAATGAAAGAATGAAGACTAGAGTTTAACATTCGTTCGAAGTCTAAATAAATTTTTAAAAAAATGAATAAACGACGAGGACATTAGGGACGGAGCACAAGCTCGGTTGTGGGAGGATAAGGAAGGAAACCGTCCGTGCCCTTTCAAAACATCCATCGCGGCATTTAGGTTAAGCAAATTAGGTAAATCGTGGAAAACTTAAATCTCGCTGCCCCGGTGGAGATTTGAACTACAGTTCCTCCCGAATCCGAAGTCTTATTACAGCGAAGTCTCATTCGGTACTGTGTGGCAGTAGTTCCTCCATCCTATAATGGGGAGATGATCCTGGTGGCATGGTTGCTTCCAGAATATTATGTTGCTGAAAAGCGATTTGCAAAATAATTTAGTATCTTATGGCCCGGCTATCTGCCGTTGCAGTCCCCTTTAGTCAATGCGTTACTACTCGTGTTGTTGATGCTGCCGGTGGTGGTCTTCCCCATATCGAGGTATTCGTCGAACGCCCTTGACGTGATGGCACGTGAAAGCACAGTGCTATCTTTGAACAGCCTTGTTTTCTCGGCCATTAACAAAACGCTGCTGACGCTATCAGGGAGTACAGTCATCTACGTCTATACCTTAATGACTACTGTGCAATTCATATTTAAGCGTCTGATGGGAGGGTTCGTCGAACCATCACAGACTATTTCTCTAGCGATCCAGTCTCAAATAGCATGGAGAAAATGAACATCTAAATCTTTACGTCAGAGCTCTCATTGATTACGGTGGTCTTTTCTCCATACGTAGGTGGGTGTAATTGCGCATTCGTAGGAGAAAGTCGGTGACTAATATTCCCTGAAGAGATCTTGTCCAACAAAAAACGCCTTTGTTTTAATGACTGTCACCACAACTAGCTGATCATATTCGTGACACTCTTTCCCATATATTGCGATGATACAAAAGGTGCCGCTCTTTGTTTAACTTTGCCGATGTCCTCCGTCAATTTTATCTGGTAAAGATCCCATGCCGCGCAGTAATACTGCAGAAGAGGACGGACAAGCGTGGTATAGCTGGTAGATTTGTTGCATATCCTAAGTGTTTTTCCAATAAAACTGAGTCTTTGGTCTGCCTCCCCCAAAAAATGTTCTACGTGATGGTGGTTGTTCGCAATAGTAATCTCTATGTAATTATTTGAATCGACTACCCTTTAATTCGTGTGAATTATCTTTTAGTCTCACACTTTTGATTGTTTAGTGTCAATTTTAACCTTTTACAACTGTTTTTCATCTTCTGGCGACTTTACTAGACGGTAAACGACAACATCATCTGCAAACAATCTACAAGTAGGACTCAGATAGTCTCCTTAATCGTTTACATAGGTCGGCAGGCGTGTAATACATCCTTGGCAAACGCCACATATCAATGCTGTTGGACTCGGTGACTTCCGCCACTACTAACTGTGAACTTTCTGACAGGAAATCACAAATCCAGTCTCACAACTGAGACGACATTCGAGATGAACAGAATTTAATTGGAAGCCGCTTGTGAGCTACGCTGTTTGAAGGCGTCTGGAAATGTGGAAATAAGGAATCAATGTGATACCCAATTTCGATAGGTCTCATTACTTCTTATGAGTAAAGAACCAGTTCTGTTGCACAAGAACTATATTTTCTGAATCCGCGTAAACTGTGTGTCAACAGATCGTTTTGTGTGTCTGTAATTGGGTTTCTTCGAGTTAACTCATTATGATCGAGCACAGTACGTGTTCCACATTCCTATCGCAAATCGGCGTCAGCGATACGAGTGTGTAATTCGGCGGATCACTCCCATTTCCTGTCATGAGTATTGGTGAGACCTATGCAACTTTCCAGTCCTTAGGTACGGATCTTTCGTCGAGCCAGCGAGTGTATATGTTTTCTGGGTATGGAGCTATTATATCAGCTATCTCTGAAAAGGACTGTAGCGGGTATACAGTCTGGAACGGAAGAGCTGTCTCTATTAAGAGGTATGAGTTCTTCGCTATACCGCGCATATCTACTTGTAAGTTTCTCATGTTGGCAGCAGTTCTTCATTCAAATACTTCATCTTCTTTGGTGAAGGAATTTCAGAAAACCGTGTTTAGTACCTCCGCTTTAGTGACACTGTCATCGATAACATCACCATCGCTGTGGCACAGCGAAGGTTTTGATTGTGTCTTTCCGCTGGTATACTTACATATGACCAGAATCTCTTAGGATTTTCTGCCAGGTTTCGAGACATAGAATTTCGTTGTGGAAACTGTTAAAAGCGTCTCGCACTGAACTCACGCTAAATTTCATGTTTCTAGAAAACATCGCCAAACTTGGCCTTGTCGGTTAAGTTGGTGGCACAACGTAGGGGAATTTCAAAAACTTTCACCAGATTTTGCAAAGACCGTACGTAGTATACGAATGAAGACAGAAACTTGAGGTGAATTTTAACTTACGCATGGTAATCAAGAGTATAACTTGGCGTCAGTTACAAGTTACCGGTCGTTGTTTTTCTTTTCTGATGATGCGACCCTCCTTCAACAACTTTCGGTGAAGTGCGACACCGTCTAGCCGCAGCGTTGAATACAGGAACTGCGGAGATGCTCCAGAAATTAAGGAGGAGTTCGATTGTCGTCTGGATGTTCGTCGTGTGTCCTAGAAAGGGCACGTTGTACATTCAGGCGGAGGTAGAGTCCTGTGAAGGGTGATTAATGGTTTTGAAACACCTTGTTCTACTTTTGCTATCATGATGTGTCGGTCCACTTATGTCGGCAGACTTCACGCCTTCTTCATTGCCTGTAAGTAATAAGGCTTGGGCGGTGTGTGAAAATGCTTTAGTAAAGTAACGCGCCCCCACTCAGTAATTCGATTCACTGGTGAAAGAATTGCCCAGCTGCAGCAGCGTGTGAGCGATGGCAGTAGGACAATGGGTGTAGGGTAGGATAGAGGAGGCTGTCTCCATACAGTGAAGAGATGAGTCAAACTCTCCAATAGGCAAGTACCTGACCGACATAATGATATTAACAAAGCCAGGTCAGCTTATCTGAATCGACGTATTGTTAATATTGACCGAAATATTTAAAAGTTGCCTAGGTACAGTGTTTGTGACGTTTATTATCAAAAATATGAGTAGGAGTTTGTTATTTCAGTAATTTGTCGGTTTCATTGTTATTTTGACAAAATACGAATGATTGTGTTGGCTTATTATTTTGTTAGAAGAAGTACAGCGGTTTTACTGTTTTGATAATATTACGCGAAATTAGTGCAATATAACTACGCCTTCAAAAATACCCTCTAAACAAGAATGAACGAAAGAAAGAAAGAGACGCAGCACGAAGGAATTATCCGAATAGGACAGAAATCAGTAGATGTATGTACCTGTACAGACAATGAAATGATTAACTTTTCACCAAAATTGGATGGTATATTTAAGAGAAAGAGCTTCACAAATTGAACAAGTCAATAACGCTTTGATCCATCTCTGGCCCTTATGAAAGCAGTTATTGGGCTTTGTTATTGATCGACAGAGTTGTTGGATGCACTTCTGAGAGATATAGTGACAGCTTCTGTCCAACTGGTGCGGTCGATCGTCAAAATCCCGAGTTGGTTGGAGGGCTCTGCCCATAATGCTCTGAAAGTTCTGAAGTGGTGAGAGATCTGGCGGCCTTGCTGACCAAGGTAGGGTTTGGAAGCAAGAAGGCAAGCAGTAGAAACTCACGCCGTGGGCGAGCAGGCTTTATCTTGCTGAAATGTAGGCCCAGGATGGTTTGCCACGATGGGGAACAAAACGTACCACTGTGCTGTAAGAGTGCCGCGGAGGACAACCACAGGGGTCCTGCTATCAAAAGAAACGACAACCCAGACCAATACTCGTGGCTGTCGGGCCGTGAGACGGGTCACAGGTTTGTAGCCCACCATTGTCCGGGCCGTCTTCAGACACATCTTCGTTGGCCATCGGTGCTCAGTACGAAGCGGGACTCATGACTGAAGACAGTTCTATTCCAGTCAATGAGATTTCAGACCGAAGACGTGTCTGGAGACACCCTGGACAGATATTCGTCAAGAGATCATCCAATAACTCTGTCAATCAATGCACAACCGAACAGCTGCTTGCCTAAGCGACAGAGGTGGATCAACAGGCTATTGACTTGCTAAGTTTGTGAAGATGATTCTCTTCAGCAAATCATCCAATTTTTCTGAAACTGTGATCATTGTTTGTCTGTGTGTGTATATGACATCTACCGATTTGCGTCCCTTTCGGATAATTCCTTCATGGTGTACAGCTTTTGTTGTATATGTTACCGGCCAAACCCGATTTTAGGATGAACTAGTTTCGCCTAAGTCAAACTCGTTCATGCTGTTACCGATAGGATAAAACAGTTTAGCCTAGGTCGAATCGGTTTATCCTAGTTAGAATTTACATGCTTTACGATAAACGGCTACGTCCTAGTCTGAATTAATTTTTCATAGACGGAACGCATGTCGCTGCCTATGCGAACGGGAAATCCCTGAATCATCTCTCTGCCTCGCCCCTCGCGCCTCTCAACCGTCTTCGCTCGCACTGTTCTTTGTTTTGAACTGTATTTTGCATAGACGAGTGCGCGTGTTAAGTTGCTGGTTGCGTTTAAAAGATTTTATTATAATCTTAGTACAATTATTGTGAGGCGTTTCATCATGGGTGAGCCTTCATGTAGTAGACAAACCAAAAAAAGCTGTGGAGAGAAAAGTTTCTGGAGGAAATTTTGCAGAGTGAAAACAAAAAGTATTCTCATTGTAATGTGTTATCAGTAGACGAATATGCGGTTTGGTTAAACAAGTAGAAGGCGCGGTAAAGTTGAAAAAAAGAACATCATTACAAAAAACAAGACTGAAACGATGTGCTGTTTTGAAAATTGGTGTGTAGGGGATATAAAATACTTTGTTCCAGCTGATGAACTTTAGCCGTACGGGGTGGCCGAGCGGCTCTAGGCACTACAGTCTGGAACCACGCGACCGCTACGGTCGCAGGTTCGAATCCTGCCTCGGGCATGGATGTGTGTGATGTCCTTAGGTTAGTTAGGTTTAATTAGTTCTAAGTTCTAGGGGGCTGATGACCTAAGATGTTAAGTCCCATAGTGCTCAGAACCATTTGAACCATTTTTTTGTGATGTTTGTCAACAAAAGAAGACAAAAAAAGAGGGCTAGTTTCAAAACCAGTTCTCCATTCGGAAATGAATAGCAGATGCCAAGTCGATCTGATTGATTTCCAGACACAACCAGACGGGAATTTAAAATTCATTCTAGTTTACCAACACCATCTCGCAAAATTTGTTCTCCTTCGCGCGTTAAGAACAAAGAGGGCTGAAGAAGTGGCTTATCATCTGCATGACATATTCTTAACATTAAGGGCGCCGTGCATTCTTTAATCTGATAATGGCAGAGAATTTGTCAATAATGTTATAAGTGAACTCGCAAAGCTTTGGTCAGAACTGAAAACTGTACATGGAAAACCAAGGCACAGCCAAAGTCAGGGTTCTGTTGAACGTGCCAACCAAGACACTGAAAATATGTAAGTTCTTGGTTAAAGGACAACAATCCGACGAAGTGGCCGGAAGGATGAAGGTATGTCCAATTCATGAAAAATCTAGCTTACCACTCTGGCATAAAACAATCATCTTACAAAGCATTATTCGGAATCGAACCTTGAGTAGGACCCTCCACTTCCTCGTTGCCTCAAGAAATCATAAATGATATTCAAGGTGAAGATGACATAAAGAAGGCAATCGAAGATGACAGCAATACTGAACACTACGATGACAGTGATGATGATAACATTGTGAAAATTGACACAAACGACATTCAACATGCTAGAAAAATTGCGACAGAAAATTTTAAAAAACAAGCTAAAAGAATGAAAGCTTCCTCTGACGAATCCCATCCACCAGCTGACATTGGAGACAACGTGGCCATACCTACTCCAGATGTAGATAAAGGCAGAGGTGACCTTTGAAACATAATTGGAGTAATACTTCAAAATACTGATGAAGGCCTCTACAAAGTTGACACCAAACATGGCGTACTTCAAAAACATTATTGCAGGTATAATTTTATTAAAATTTTCCATATTTTTTGTAATAAAATATTAAAAAATATTTGTTTTAACTTCTTTTTTATATTTTTAGAACTGATTTCGACGTCTGCATTCAGAAGTTTTTAGGTTAGGTTAGGTTAGTGTTGTTTGACGTCCCGTCGACAACGAGGTCATTAGAGACGGAGCGCAAGCTCGGGTTAGGGAAGGATGGGGAAGGAAATCGGCCGTGCCCTTTCAAAGGAACAATCCCGGCATTTGCCTGAAACGATTTAGGGAAATCACGGAAAACCTAAATTAGGATGGCTGGAGACGGGATTGATCCGTCGTCCTCCCGAATGCGAGTCCAGTGTGCAGAAGTTTTTAGATGTGGGAGATACTAACCAGGATATTGAAATATCTTTAAAGACTGCAGCCACAAAACATTCTGTTGGATCAGGGCAAGGCTTCGTGAAATGCATTTGCATGCAAAACTGTACAACAAACAAATGCAATTGTAAGAAAAACAAAGTACTCTGCAATTCTAAGTGCCACCAAAGTAAACCTTGCAAAAATAAGTAAATAAGCAAATTGCAGATAAGGTGATTTCTGTGGATGGATATATGTAAGTTGATCTAGTGATAGATGTGAAACTACTGATTCGTTAATAAAAAACTTTAATGAATCATACTATTTTATTTCTATTCCTTTATTCAGATTACTTTGAAAAGCTTACAGAAGCTACAAACTGGGTGAAATTAATTCAGACTACGACGTACCAGTTTATCCTCATCATCCTCAGTTATCTGCTATACTAGCAGGTCCTTTGCCTCTCCATTTTCTGCGATCCTTTGCTTCCTTCTTAAGGCTGCCGTATGTTGTACCGTCCATCATGTCAGCCAGTATCTGGAATCTCTTCCTTCCTCGCTTCCTTTTCCCTTCTACATAACCTTCTAAGAATGTTTTTACCAGTCCGTCATTCTTTCTTAATATATGCCCAATCCAATTTCTTTTTTTCTCTTTATTAGATCTAGTAACTGTCTTTTCTCTCCCACTCTTCTCAATACTTCTTCATTTTTTACTCTGTCCATCCAACTTATTCTTTCCATCCTCCGCCATGTCCAGATCTCAAAAGCCTCCAGCATTTCTGTGTCTTTCTTCCTCACAGCCCATATTTCAGCGCCATATACAAGAACAAGCCCTGAGTTCTCTGTCCAGACCGCTGCAGAAAATTTTCATTTTCTTAAAAAACGCCTCTTTTGCCATTGCTATCCTTGTTTTAATTTCTGTGGTGCACTTCCAATCGGTGTCTATTCTGCTTCCAAGATACTTAAGATTTTGCACCTGTTCTAGTGTTTCTCCATTCAGCATAATTTTTATTTCCTTATTTCCTCCTAGTGCCAATACCTTTGCTTTATTTGTGTTAATTTAGATTCCATATTTTTTCCGTTAGTTTCAATGGTGTCCACCAAATTCTGTAATTCTTTTTCCCCTGTGGCTAGAAGGACCATGTCATCAGCAAGCTTGAAACACCCTACTCTTCTTCCTCCTCCAACTCCTACGCCTTTGTCATCTAATGAGCATTGGTCAATCATATTTTCCAAGTAGAGGTTGAAACGAGTAGAAGATAGACAGCATCCTTGTCTTACTCCTTTTCCTAGTCCGATCCGGTTTGTACTTTCTCCTCTCACTTTAATTGAAACTTTTTGATTAAGATATAATGAGTTTACAAGTCTTCTGGATTTCCAGTCCACACTCTTTTCCCTCATTATAGTCGCCAGGTTGTCCCAAACCACATTGTCAAATGCCTTTTCTAGATCGATGAAGCACATATAGGGTTTATAGGTCTCTTCCTTTTTCAGTAAACCTTTCTCCCAACATTCGTAGGAGCCCTATTGCATCTCTGGTGCCGGTATTCCGTCTAAAGCCAAACTGCTCCTCGCCAAGATTCTCCTCTATTACTTTTTCAAGTCTTTTATTAATTATTCTTAACATCACTTTGGCTGCATGTGAAATGAGGCTGATTGTCCTGTGCTCGCTGCATTTCTTGGTTCCTTGTTTTTTCGGTATTGGAATCATTACTGTTGTCAGAAAGTCCTCAGGCCATTCACCACTGTCATATATTTTACTACATAATCTCAATATTTCTCTTATTTCATCTTGGTTCAAGCATTTTAATATTTCTCCCGGTATCGTATCTGTACCTACCGCTTTGCCATTTTTCATTGCCGCTATGGCAGATTTTACTTCTTCCATTATGATGGTTGGTCCAGTTTATCCTAAAGCCAAAACCGAAGCTATCAGGAAGGGCAGTGTGGCACAGATAGCAGTTCGTCGCAAGTTGCTAGCCAACTCAATCAAATAACAGAACGCGAAATACTATAAACGTGAGACAAAAAAAGACGCTTTAATATCACCCATTGTTCGAGATATACGTTGCTGTATTTTATAAGTAATTGCTAGCATTCACCACTTTACACGTACCTAACACAATTTTAGTTCGAATTTTAGAAGTAACGCTCTCATTATCAGACAGTCAACACTCAGCCCATTATTTATTTCGTGGACGCCGCCAACGTGCTTTTTACGAGTTTTCAGTATTTTTGCCATACGTACTGATTGTTGACAATCTGATGATGAGAGCATTTTCTCTCAAAAAGAGTCGTTTTTTCGTATTAAATACGATTAAACTGTTCGAATGGTACGAATTATGACTGAAAAGACGTCAGAGTGTACAGATAAATCAGGAAACAAGCTAGGCAAATGAGATTTTTGTACGAATGTTTCGCTATTAACTTCGTCCAGGTTCTGCGCCCTCAGGTTCTGCTCTGGTGATCGGCCGCGCAAACAGGCCGGCTCCTGGAGAACGCGCCGCAGTGGGAGGGAGGGCGTAGCGCGCGACTTACTCGGCGTGTTGACGCGCCGCCTTTCGGACGGAAACGCCGGCGTCTGGCGGCGCCGCTGCTAATGTATTGACCGAGCCGGCGGGCGAGTGGCGGCGCTACGGCGGGCGCGGCCCACCAGGCCGGGCTACCGGCTGCCGCGCCTCCTCTATTATTTATACGGGGCCAGCGGCCGGCGGCCGGCGGCGCCCGGAGCGCGGCTACCCGCAACGCAGGCCGCCGCCGCCGCTGCCAGCCCGACACACAGACGGTCCGGTCCGTCAGTCCCTCCCGCCTTCTGCCCATTGCTACAGCATATTCTTGCGGGTCTTCCTCTGTGTCTCTCCCACAACAATTACACAGGGACTGCTCTCTGACGTAAGCCCATGGCGTATTGCACGTGTTCCGAGATGCGTGAAAGGTTGCCTTAATGGATATTCTTAATTTTATCCAGGTATATGGAATTGTCTAAGGTCTGCGACTCTATTTCAAATTTATGAAATAATTTTACTGCTTCAGTTCCTTTTTAGTAATTTTTATGAGCACCACCGGTTTCAACAGCATGCTGCTACCATCAGGTGCATTAAGTTACATTTACGTTGCAATAATCTGAACTACGATGAGTATTATTTGGCGAGGATCCCTGTCAGATTGTTGTTGTTGTTGTTGTTGTTGTGGTCTTCACTCCTGAGACTGGTTTATTGCAGCTCTCCATGCTACTCTATCCTGTGCAAGCTTCTTCATCTCCCAGTACGTACTGCAGCCTACATCCTTCTGTATCTGTTTAGTGCATTCATCTCTTCGTCTCCCTCTATGATTTTTACCCTCCACGCTGCCCTCCAGTGCTAAATTTGTGATCCCCTGATGCCTCAGAACATGTCCTACAAACAGATCCCTTCTTCTTGTCAAGTTGTGCCACAAACTTCTCTTCTCCCCAATCCTATTCAATACCTCCTCATTAGTTATGTGATCTACCCATCTAATGTTCAGCATTTTTCTGTAGCATCACATTTCGAAAGCTTCTATTCTCTTCTTGTCTGAACTATTATCGTCCATGTTTCACTTACATACATGGCTACACTCCATACAAACAAATTCTTTCAGAAACGACTTCCTGACACTTAAATCTATACTCGATGTTAACAAATTTCTTTCTTCAGAAACGCTTTCCTTGCCATTGCCAGTCTACATTTTATATCGTTACTTCGACCATCATCAGTTATTTTGCTCCCCAAATAGCAAAACTCCTTTACCACTTTAATTGTCTCATATCCTTATCTAATTCCCTCAGCATCACCTGACTTAATTCGACTACATTCCATTACCCTCCTTTTGCTTTTGTTGATGTTCATCTTATATCCTACTTTCAAGACACTGTCCATTCCGTTCAACTGCTCTTCCAAGTCCTTTGCTGTCTCCGACAGAATTACAATGTCATCGACGAACCTCAACGTTTTTATTTCTTCTCCGTGGATTTTAATACCTACTCCGAATTTTTCTTTTGTTTCCTTCACTGTTTGCTCAATATACAGATTGAATAACATCGGGGATAGGCTGCAACCCTGTCTAACTCCCTTCCCAACCACGCTTCCCTTTCATGTGCCTCGACCCTTATAACTATCATCTGGTTTCTGTACAAATTGTAAATAGTCTTTCGCTCCCTGTATTTTACCCCTGCCACCTTCAGAATTTGAAAGAGAGTATTCCAGTCAACATTGTCAAAAGCTTTCTCTGAGTCTACAAATGCTAGAAAGGTAGGTTTGCCTTTTCTTAATCTAGCTTCTAAATAAGTCGTAGGGTCAGTATTGCCTCACGTGTTCCCGTATTTCTACGGAATCCAAACTCATCTTCGCCGAGGTCAGCTTCTCCCAGTTTTTCCATTCGTCTGTAAAGAATTTGCGTTAGTATTTTGCAGCCGTGACTTATTAAACTGATAGTTCGGTAATTTTCACATCTGTCAACACCTGCTTTCTTTGGGATTGGAATTATTATATTCTTCTTGAAGTCTGAGGGTATTTCGCCTGTCTCATACATCTTGCTCACCAGATGGTAGAGTTTTGTCATGACTGGCTCTCCCAAGGCTGTCAGTAGTTCTAATGGAATGTTGTCTACTCCCGGGGCCTTGTTTCGACTCAGGTCTTTCCGTGCTCTGTCAAACTCTTCAGGCAGTATCGTATCTCCCATTTCATCTTCATATACATCCTCTTCCATTTCCATAATATTCTCCTCAAGTACATCCCCCTTGTATAGACCCTCTATATACTCCTTCCACCAGCGATTATGTATCGCTATTTAACGATTACTGCTGGAAATTCATTTGTCTGGCACACGGAGCATTATAATAAACACATCATCTTCCCTTCACACTTCCGCATTCAGATACTTACATCGTTCGAGCACTCTTTAAGTTTTGGCAGCTAAGAGTGCCTGGATTTATGTAACCATCTGAATCTCTACTCCGTGAGCCAGACAAATAAATTTGCTGTTGATATTAATAAAAGCTTATCGTGTCCCCGGAAATTTGTGGTTTTTTTGGCTTGAACGTGGTAAGAGACTGCATTGGGGAAGCTAATTCGTGAAGTTCTTTAACCAAAATTACATTTGAGCTTCAGTTTCAGAGTGCGCATGACCAAAGAGGAGTTAAGGGCTTTACAACCTTCGTGCAGCAAGAAGCGATAACACATACATTCGAGTCCTCCCTTGGGCATGAGTGTGTGTGTGTTGCTCTTGGCATAAGTTAGTTTAAGTAGTGTGTAAGACTAGGGACAGATGACCTCAGCAGTTTGGTCCCTTAGGATTTCACACACATTTGAACATTTGATACGTCGCTAACGCAACAGAGCTTGGCTTAAGGTTTGTATAATAGGCTGCTGATATGTATTCTGAATGGTCGCAGACGATGACATGGTACTCTAAACACTTAGCGGCAACTTTTACCTGTTAGTAAAACGCACGTTGCATAATGTTGTTCTGTTACTCTTCTCGGCATTAAGTAATGCCTGGGTTTGCAAAATGAATGTCTGGTTTTTAAAGCTTTGTAGCATTTATTGCTTTCAACTTATAATAATACATAACACAAATGGTTCAAATGGCTCTGAGCACTATGGGACTTAACATCTGTGGTCATCAGTCCCCTAGAACTTAGAACTACTTAAACCTAACTAACCTAAGGACATCACACACATCCATGCCCGAGGCAGGATTCGAACCTGCGACCGTAGTAGTCCCGCGGTTCCGGACTGAGCGCCTGAACCGCTAGACCACCGCGGCCGGCTACATAACACATCAAGTGAAAGATCAACTCAAACATTTTTTCTTACAAGCGTTCAATGTGAGCACCATTCGTCACACGGCACACATTGAGTTCAAGGGCGAGTTCTTCCGAAACCCCGATTAGTGTGTCTGCCGTAATTGTTGCAATTGTTAGTAAGTCGCGTAGTGAGTTATGCAGTTGGGGCAGAATCTTGCTGCTTAATAAAGGTCTACGTTTGAGCTTCTTCCAATCGAGGAAAGATCCATAGCACCAAGAGCCATAATGTGCGCATCAAGATAAGAAACACCAGTTACAGTTGCTTCACGGAAACGAAAGACTCATAAACTTTCCGCCAGGCTATGGCACAGACAAAGAAAAATCACGTGCAGTTTAGGGGAGTCTCGTTGCAGCTGTACCATCCCATGGCGATTTGATAACCCCCAGATGCGTACATTATGCGTGTTCACATTTCCATTTAGGTGAAATGTCGATTTATCACTGAAGACGACACGACCCAGAAATTCTAATGACCGTGCGGCAACAGATTGTTTGCAAAGTTGGCACTTAAACCATAGTCTGTAGGCTTTAGAGCTGTTAACAACTGCAAACGACAAGGACGTAGTTGAAAGCATTTGCTTAAAAATCTTCACAAAGACGTCGTTCGAAGAGCTAATTCGCGACTAGCTTTCCGAACTGATTTCTTGCGGCTACGTGTGAAGGCTTCCTCACTCGATCAACACTTTCTTCAGTCATAAGTCACTCTTGTGCCGTGTGACGAATGCTTTCACATTGAACACTTGTAAGGAAAACTGTCTGAGGTGCTCTTCATTTCATGCATTATTTACAGTTCTAAATTGAATGTAATAAATGCTACAAAGCTGTAAAACCTCTATATACATTTTGAAACTCCCGGTATTTTTCATTTAAAAGTTATGGTCTCTCTGTCACCGAACACGATAACAGATTTCCCTTAGCAGGCTACTTTTAGATGATGCCTTCCGACTGCAGCTACACATGATGCAGACTCCGTAACCACAAAGATCCGCCAGTACATCGCTGCTTAGAGTGACCGGCGAAGGTAGATAAGTAACTCAGATGTATGATAGTGACTTTGTAATACGTAACACAGAAGAAAGAAGGAGAGAGAAGGACGAGATCACGGCCTCATCTGAAATATTTACACGCATCTAGACCTCTGGAGACAGGCAATGAGCGACTAAATATTGCTGATGACATAATGATGGTAGTATGTTGGTGCATGACAACAAGATCTCTAGCACCCGTAATAAAATTTTATGAGATGAGTGTGGCTAAAATTCATAGAATACTAAAACTAAATATAACTAAAAAATATAAAAACGCCGTAAAAATGAGTAGTAAATGTCACAGAGTAATAAAACTAACTTCAATGAAAAATGTAAAAGCCATAAAAATCCACAGAAAAATGGCAGAATAATAAAACTAACTGTAAATAAAATATATAAAACCACCATTAAAGTACACGCGCTACAACAAACAAACACACACACACACACACACACACACACACACACACACACACACACACAAACTACGAAAATCACGTCCTTTGTCAAATCCAAAACTTACAGCAAAAAAAAAAAAAAAAAAAAAAAAAAAAAAGTGAAAGGAATTAAAATAGAATAGCAGTCTACTGCGACTGTCTAATCGCTGAAATAAATAGCGTAAGTACTCTAACTTCAGTACACATTCACTGAGACATCACGCCTCGCTGCGTGCCATTTCATATCAGTATTATTATTCCCGGTTTCAGCGATACTTTTCCGTCATTTCACATTTTACTAATAACAATACATGGCTATCAGGAAAATCAAATGGCGTTTGTTTGCTAAACTTAGTTGAACGAAAGGAGATACTTCTCCAGTTGCAGTTGAACCGTTAAACACGAACAAGAGACCTTAGATTTGATGGTATCCTGTGACACGTGTTCCAACTGAATCTTATGAATGTTAAACTGAAAGATCGTAACGCCGATGTAACAAAATCATCAGGAACACCTAGAGGATGTAAGAAGGGAACCTTAGAAACTTCGTTTATGGATCCTACTTTCCAAGCTACTGAAAATTGTACATTTTTGAGATCACGATGCACTGAAGTGTCCAAGATTATCACTGCACTACCACAATAAAGAGGCTAATTTATCGAAATATCAAGCCTAATTTTAATTGTCTAGTTCTCAGTTGTAAGAAACATCCGCAGGCGATACAAACTACAGAAGAATACTGGAAACGTAAGTCTTGTCATTAATGAATACTTACTGTCTAGAAACTGTTTGCCCGCCCAGATAGCCGAGTATGTTAAAGCGCCAGCTGCGGGGTAGCGGAGAGGCGCACCAGCCCCAGATCGAATCCGCCCGGCGAATTAACGACAAGGACTGGTGTGTCGATCAGCCTGGATGTGGTTTTTAGGTGGTTTCCCACATCCCACTGGGTGAATGCTGGGCTGGTAGCCTAGTACTCACGCGCCGCTTCAGTTACACAGTTCGCAGACATTTAGTAAACGTTCTTATACTTACACATGCGACACAAAAAGCTAGGGTACATAAATTCCGCCCCAGTGGTATAGGGTAATGTCAGAAAGAGCATCCGGCCACCCAGACATACTAACATTGTCAAACCAGAAATAAAATGCCGGTCGCGTCGGACACGGGATAAGGCCAAGAGGAAGAAGAAGAGTGACTAAAACTATTTCATAGATACAAAAGGCTACAACTACTAAATAATTGAAGGACATTGTCGCAGGAAAGCAATAGAAGCGGCTTTGTAAATATTTTAGACGAAGAAACTACAGCTTTCAGGAGAAATAAAAACGTGAACTGCACTGAACGGGTTAAGAACAGGAACCGGACGGTGCAGATATTTAAGAACTCGGTGGAGCCTTAGGTGTGAGCTCCGATGGGAATTTACAGACTTACATACACTTGCAGATGTAGCAATGGACTGGCAGAAGAAAATTTTGTAATTTTGTAGTGTTCCATTTAGCACAATATTCTATAATTTGCTATGTTATGCAGGCTGGTTGAGCTGCCCCTACCGACGCCGTTTTATGCAACAAGCAATATCACGTTTGGCATTCAAGAACCACGCACGAGATTTTCATATTCTCTCGCTCGCTTCACGCGAACTATAAGTTCTACGGAAAAAATGAACACGACTTTTCTACAGGAAATGTACTATAGTTAAATATTTTATTGGGATATTTTTTCACTGGAGGTCGTAGTTTTTCGAGTTATTCCAGAAAAATAAACAAAAGTGAGCTTGACACCCCACTCACAAACTCAGCTCCCAACGGTCAAGATTTCTAATATGTTAATCGTGGCGGTCACTGTACGAAAATTTCCGACTTCACCAACTTTTCCCGATATTAGAACATTTTTGGTCTGTGTTGGTTCAAATGGCTCTAAGCACTATGGGACTTAACATCGGAGGTCATCGGTCCCCTAGACTTAGAACTACTTAAACCTAACTAACCTAAAGACATCACACACAACCATGCCCGAGGCAGGATTCGAACCTGCGACCGTAGCGGTCGCGCGGGTCCAGACTGAAGCGCCTAGAGCCGCTCGGCCACACTGGCCGGCAACATAATTAGAAATCTTGACGGTGAGGCTGCGCGTGAGTGTACGGTGTGAAGCTCATTTTTTTACATTTTTCTTGAATAACTTGAAAACTACGGTGAAATATTTAACGACATTAAATTTCCTACAAAAAAGGGCATGTTCATTTTTTATGTAGGACTAATAGTTTGTGTGTAGCGAGTGGTGAGAGAATACGAAAATTCGCGCATGGTTTTTGAAGGACATAAATTTGCAGGTTGCATAAAACAGTGTCAGTAGGGGCAGCTGGATAACCTTGTCTAAATCTCTACCTATAACGTATATATTTTTTCTACTATATTTTCCTAAATGCTGAACGAGTTAGTAAATAGTCAAGCCAAATGACACACGTATCAAATGGCAGTGGGAGTTACGGAGAAATCGTTGTAAGAGAGTGTCGAGGAAGATGTGTTATAGTAAATATTTCGTATGACATTGCAAAGCGAATGCTACCCGGGCGCCGGCAGTGCTTGGTACGGATGGAGGCCAGCTTGCAACAACAAAGTTGGGGGACAAGGAACGAAGAGAAAAAGGCCGCGCAGCGTGGCCAAGTTTTGAGTTACTGCGCCCGCGGCAATTAGTCGGTGTAAGCCCGTGCCTCGTGCACGCCGATGGTCCCGACAACTTCGCCTCCCAGGAGTCTGCCCTCGACCCTCCCCTCCCCTCCCCACCCCTTCCCGACCCTACGCCCATCCCAAACTATACCCCTGTGGTTTCGTCCATCTGTGTCGCCATTTATATTTCGTAGATCAGTATCCAATGAGTGGCTGATGCATTTGCTACGAATACTGTTGACCAAAGCAGACACAACTCTATTTTGCTGCCTTCTGAATGAGAACACCGATGGAAAGTGATAAACTTGGTATCTCAGTGTCATCGCATGAATACGAAGTTCAGTACCCTCTTAATCGTGTTGGTAAAAATTACGTCAGAAATAGGAAAAAGGAGTCTATTAGGTTTTCCTGATCATAACAATCCAATGCTCCAGTCCCTTGGGTTGAATTCGAACCTCCGTCCAGTGGATAGGGACGTCAACTGAGGCGCAATTTCTTGGTGTTTTCGAGAAGAGCAGACAATACGCAGCCATCTAAACTGATTTTTAACGCATCTAAAGCCCTTAAACACCATTACTCTCTACACAAGCGTCTACACTAAAGAATTGTACATGGACCACAACACACAGGCTTCAGGATGGGGATTGCAAACAGGTGAGCGTCATCCACGAACTTTCTAAAATAAAATAAAATAAAATCTGAGCAGACATCTCAGATTTTTCGCGTATGATGCTGTCATTTAGCGTCTAGTAAGTTCATGAGAAGATTAAAACAAATTACAAAATGATTTAGACAAGATACTTGTAACGTGCGAAATGTGGCAATTGATCATAAATAACGAAAAGTGTGAGGTCCAGCGCATTAGTCCTAAAAGTAATCCGCTATATTCTGGTTACACGATAAAAGGCACAAATCTGAAGCTGACTGTGCAGCTAAATACCTAGGAAACTTAAACGGGAACGATCACATAGATAATGTTCTGGGGGAGGCAAACCAAAGAGTGAGTTTTATTGGCATAAACTTAGAAGATGCAACAGGTCTACCAAAGATACTCCCTACACTACGCTTTTCCGTCCTGTGCTAGAGTACTGCGTGCGTTATGGGATCCTTATCAAGTGGGATTGAGGGAGCACGTCGAAAAAATTCAAAGAAGGACGGCTCGTTTCGTATTATCGCGAAGTAGGGAGAGAGTGTGACGAATATGAAACGCGATCTTTTCATCAGTCTCCAACTGTCACCTTGGAATGCGAAAATATTTTGTTAACATCCATCATCATAGGCAGATATGATCATCGTAATAAAATAAGAGATGTCAGAGCCCGCAGTGGTAGGTCTAAAGGTTCGTGTTTTCCTGCGCTTTTCGGGAGTGGAATTGTATTGAAATAGAGTGAAAGTGGTTCGATGAATCCTCTGCCAGACACTTAATCGTGAACTGCAAACTAGTCATGTATATGCAAAATGGTTCAAATGGCTCTGAGTACTACGGGACTTGACTTCTGAGGTCATCAGTCCCCTAGAACTTAGAACTACTTAGACCGAACTGACCTAGGGATATCACACGCATCCATGCCCGAGGCAGGATTCGAACCTGCGCCCGTAGCGGTCGCGCTGTTCCAGACTGTAACGCCTAGAACCGCTCGGCCACAACGGCCGGCTATATGCAAATCAATAAAATCTTAGACCTCAGTTTACAGTCATTCGCTTCGTTATCAATGTAGTCAACAAGAAATACAACAGGCGATTTGGAGCCAGCAACGAATTTAACGAATACCCAGAGTTTCATATGATTTCTTTCAGATTTCCCTCCCTGGAAGTCTTCCTGTAGATATCATTAGTTCAATTAGTTTCGTCTTCTTCGTGAGCATAGGTCTTCTTTTAGGAGCCGTGTACCAGAGTTCGTTCCCACAAGAACAGTTCAGTGGTACGCTTAAATGAAAGCGCACGTTTACCGGGACACAGCCTAGTTAATGCACTATATGTTCAAAGGAAGGAAGTCGTAGCGGGTTGCATCAAATCATTCAGAAGACTGATGTGTCTACATTCACACACATACTCTGCAAAACACTGAAGTGCATGGCAAAGGGTACTTCTCACGATACCTGGTATTATGGCTTCTTCCTTTTGCATTCATGTATGCAGCGCCAAAAGAATGACCGTTTCAGTGCCTCTGTATGCGCTGCAATTAATCTGATCTCGTCCTCACGATCCCTACGGAAGCGATGGGTAGAGACTTGTAACATATTCTTACAGTCATCATAGGAAAGGTATGGAGAGACGGATTTGACGTCCCATCAAAGATGAGGTCACAAGAAACAGAGCAAAAGCTCGGTCCCGTATCCAGTCGGTGTAGCCCGCACGGAAGTGTTGTTGAAGATGCTCAGGGACTTTAAATGGGCGCCCGATGTGGCTGAGCGATTCTAGGCGCTTCAGTCCGGATCCGCGCTGCTGCTACGGTCGCAGGTTCGAATCCTGCCTCGGGCATGGATGTGTGTCGTGTCCACAGGTTAGTTAGGTTTAAGTAGTCTAGGGGACTGATGACCTCAGATGTTACGTCACATAGTGCTCAGAGCCATTTGAACCATTTTGACTTTAAATGGACGTGTCTGGAAGGAAGGAGAAGCTATTCTCAAAGCAAAATCCTGGGTAAATTTATAGAGCAAGTCTTTGAGGAAGACAGTGCTAAAATTCTGCTGCCTTCATCATATATCTCTGCAGTGATCTTTAGAATAACGTAACAGGGACTGGGGAGCGTACCGTACCACAGAGTTCATCTGTTTTTGCTGGGCTCCACTTGCCAACGCAGTGGGACAAAGGGCCACTAATACTGTTACGAGATACCTTCGGCCATGTATTGCACAGTGGTTTGCGGAGTAATGTGTAAATGAACCCTCTGCCATTAACTGCACAACGGTTTGCCAAGTATAACGTGAGCACGGACGTATTCATTTTACAAAAGAGAGTGAATAAAATTCTGAGTTTGGGTTCACACAACTAAATTTTATAAGCAAGTGCTTAAGCAAAATCTAAATTTAGCATAAGGAGTGAAATAGGGAACTATAAACTCTTTGACAGTTTACACAAGTAAATCAAGTCTGAGACAAATTGCAAAAATTTCTGGAAAAACGTATTAATTTCTGTATTCTCATTGACAAGTCGTTGCACATGACAGATAAAGTCTTCAGAAAAACGTGTACGGAATTACGTAGACAAAGAAATTAATTAAAGTTTCTCATAATGAGAGGGTAGAATTATGATCTATACGTGCTTTAAATAAAATTTTTAATAGCCAAGATCGCGTCCAAAGTTGTTTTTTATTGACCGCTTTCGACAAGTACGACTGCCGCCTCGAGATTTTTAAGAACTTCTGTGGTTGCACGCCATGTTCTATTGTACGTTCATTACTCATGCGATGTCAACATTTTAGTGGCGAATATATTCCATATTCTGTACAGGTTTTTCTGAATCTGTACATGCAGAATCTGCACTACACTGTTGCACTATGTACAGAGTGGTCCAAAAGTACAGAAACACCCTGATAACATCCAAATGGAGTAGCAAACAAGGGAACAGAGTCCCTACACAAGAGGAACGGGAAGGGGGAAACTTTATAGGCTATGCCACCAACATGGCGGCTATCTTGGAAGCCGCCATCTTGGATTCAACTCCAAAATTTCAGATGGGAATGTGGCCATGTGACATATCAAACAGATAGAGAATTTCACCAGAAAAACAATGCCATTGTTATTTTAAACATAGCTTTATTCGTTCTCGGGTTATAGCCAATTACTTGTGGCAGCGGTGGGACGCTCGCCAGCGTATTACGTAATGAGACGTCATAAAATGGAGTCTGAAACGGTGCAAAGTGACTATCCCATGCCAGATATGTTACGTGTGTTTAATCATTGTTTCCTTATTTACAGGTTACAAAATGTCCTTAACACATTAAGAACGCATTGAAATCATCTTGATATCAGGAGAAAGATGCACACGGGTCATTGCTGAGGATTTCAACAGTCGTCACCCAACCGGACAGCCCATCACTCGAAGCGCAGTTGCCAAGCTTTTGGCCAAAATCCGAACAACAGGTTCTGTTGCAGATAAACCTAAGGGTGGAAGACCTAAATCTGCCACCGATGAAGCAACAACAGTGAGCATCTTGGCATCATTTAGCAAGAGTCCTCAACGGAGTATTCGTCGCCTGTCGCAAGAATGTGGGGTTAGCCGTGCCTCCATACTGCGAATTTTATCGCAGCACAAATGGCACCCGTACAAAATTCAGCTGCACCAACACCTGAACGAGGATGACCCAGACAGTCGGGTACAGTTCGCAGAATGGGTGACAGCTGCAGATAAACCCACGTTTCCCCTATCAGGTGCCGTTCAGCGATGAAGCCAATTTCTTTATCAATGGTGAAGTGAACAAGCAGAATCACAGAAAATGGTCCGACACAAATCCGCACTGGATTAATGCTTCCAAAACGGTCGACTCACAAAGAGTGATGGTCTGGTGTGGTGTGTGGGGTACCAAAGTCTTTGAACCTTTTTTTATTGATGGTACCTTAACAGCCAACGGTTATCTGAGGTTATTGGATGAAGAAGTGTTTCCCTCGTTGTTAACAGAGGACGGGACATTTCCGGAATTCTTCCAGCATGATGGAGCCCCACCACATCATGGGCACGATGTGCGAGCATACCTGGACGTGCAGTTCCCTCAAAAGTGGATTGGTCATAGGGGTGCTGTGGAGTGGCCACCACGTTCACCAGATTTGACTCCTTTGGATTTTTATCTTTGGGGTCATGTCAAAGCACTGGTTTATTCTGTGAAAATACGGGATTTGCATCATCTAAAGCAGCGCATTGTTGATGCGTGTGGTCAAATTCAGTCAGATGTGTTGGTCAAAGTTCATCAGGACTGGGTTCGGAGGATAGCATTATCAATCCAACATAATAGACAACATATCGAGCGATTCCTATGACTGTTGGTGGTCTCTCGGAACTGTGTAACATCGGCGTAATGTCTCTTCGGCACATAACACACATGCTGCCGAGCGTCCCACCGCAGCCACACGTAACTGGCTATAACCCGACAATGAATAAAACTATGTTTAAAATAACATCGGCACTGTTTTTCTGGCGAAATTCTCTATCTGTTTGATATGTCACATGACCACGCTCCCATTTGAAATTTTGGAGTTGAATCCAAGATGACGGCTTTCAAGATGGCCGCCATGTTGGTGGCACAGCCTATAAAGTTTCCCCTTTCCCGTTTCTCGTATATAGGGACTCTGTTTCCTTGTTTGCTACTCCATTTGAATTTTATGAGAGTGTTTCCGGACTTTTGGACCACCCTGTATTTCGAGTGAGAAGTTTCCAAGTTGTGCTTCACTCGTCATGTAAATGTAAACATTGGCATAACGCAGATATGTCAAGTTCCACAAGGTGCATTTGAGATGTGTATAATTTTACTTGTGACAAACCAGTTTGTTATTTTGTTCTCCGCAAACCTGTGTGAAATTTACAATATATTCTCGTCTAAAATGTTAACATGGTGTGCGTGATGGACGCACAATAGGCATGACGTACAACCAAAAAAGTATTTAAAGATGTGAAGATGACAGTCTTACCGGCCGAGATCGGTAAATAAAAATCAATTTTGAACATAATCTTGGCTATAAAAATTGTTCTTTAAAGCAAATGAATTTTTGTTTGTGTTTGTTCCGCTAAACCTATTTTCACATATGAAGAGTC
Source organism: Schistocerca americana (assembly GCF_021461395.2). Taxonomy (NCBI): domain Eukaryota; kingdom Metazoa; phylum Arthropoda; class Insecta; order Orthoptera; family Acrididae; genus Schistocerca; species Schistocerca americana. The sequence continues at coordinate 21,827,286 of NC_060123.1, forward strand.
GGTTACAACATTTGACCGACAAACGAAGCTGAACCTTCTGCGTGATTGTTCTGCATCTATACTCCGCAAGCCACTGACACCAATAACTCTTCCATTTTTCCCTGCCCAATTTACGAAGCTGCATGAGGGAATGGCTATAGGCAAACCTAATTTCTTTGTTTTCTTCGCTGTGGCCTTTCGCGATACATATGTGGGAGGAAGTATACGTCGTCCGACTCTTCCCGGAACCTACTCTCTAGGAATTCCGAGAGTAAACCTCTCACGTGACGCACAACACCTCTTATAGCGTTTGCCACTGGAATCTATTGAGCATCCCCGTAACGCTCTCGCGACTACTAAACGCTCTCGCAACGATACGCTCGGCTCTTCATTAGATGTTCTCCATTTCTTCTATTAATTCGACCTCTTAAGGGTCCCAGATTGATGAGCAATATTCAAGAATCTCTCGAACAAGTGTTTTGTAAGTCACTTCTTTCGTCGGTGATTTCCTTGTGATTCTTCCAGTGAGACATCTGCTTTTCCCACTGTTTGTTTTATGTGGTCATTTCACTTTAGGAGACCCCGAATGATTTCTTCTAGTCATTTTATAGTAATTACTGTTGCCAATTATTTGTATCCAGTAGTGTGATCATAAATTAGTGAGTTTATTCTTCATTTACGCGCAATGCCTTAACATTTATTCATGTTCAGGGCCAGTTGTCACTCCCTGCACCAGACGTCAATCCTTTGCAAGTCTTCCAACTATTCCCTTCTGTTTGATGCCATTGCTGCCTCCTTATAGACAACTGTATCATCTGTGAACGGCCTCACGGAGTTTCCGATGTTGTCCACTACACCATATATACAGGGTGATTCAAGAAGAAATGCAAATATTTTAATATGTTGTTCCACAAGTAAAACTAAAGAAAAGAATTTATATAAAAATAGGTCCGCAAATATTTTGTTACAGAGCTACAGGTAACAAAAGATTTTACCTGAAATTTAGCAACTTCGCTAATATGAAACAATCGCAAAAGTGTACGGGGTTAAGGTAAAGCATGATTTCCATTTAATTTGTTGTTGTTGGTCTGGTGAATCTAGTAAAACATGTCCCAGACGGGTATCTTCAGTAGTTTTCCAGAACATATAGAGAAACAAAGATTATTATACAAGTAAATTTGTTTACTTTCCATTAAGAATGTAGAAACGTATGTGTCATTGTTGGCAGCCGTTAGTGAGTTGTTTCAGTCGTTTCCTAACCTTGAAACGAGTTCGTTTTTTGTATTGTTCACCAACGCCGTTACTACACATTTAAATGAACATTTTCCGCAGAAATGGATTGATCGTGGTGCTACACGTCTGTGGCCACCCAGATCGCCCGATTTAACACCAATGGATTTTTTTTTGTATGGGGATGGATGAAAGACATAGTTTACGAGGCATTACTTGCTCGCATCATGAATGGAGTAGACGAAATTATGAACAACCCTGTGAAATTGAAACGAGCAACAAAATTTGTTCATACACGTGCAGATAAATACATTGAACTCGGTGGAGACATTTTTGAACATTTATTGTGAATGTATTGTGAAACTGTTTGTACACTGTACATCTTCCTTATCACTGAGCTTTGTTTTTTCCAGTTTAACATGAATTCACGTGTGCTATGGTATTAATAAAAGCAGGTTATCTGACAGTTTCAGTTAACGTTATTACCATCATTTTTCCAAAATTAAATTCTCTACAACTTCTGTTGAAAACTTTGTGCACTTGTCAGTGATTTAAAAGACAAATTGGGCAAAATAGTTAATAAATTAAAAATGTTACGAAGTTACTTCTTTGCTTCTCTCGACGTTCTGGAAAACTACTGCAGTTACACGTCTGGGACACGTTTTACTAGATTCACCAGATCAATAACAACGAAATAAATGGAAATCATATTAGCGAAATTGCTAAATTTCAGGCAAAATCTTTTATTAGCCATAACTCCGTAACTAAACACTTGCGGACCTATTTTTATATGAACATTTTTAATTTAGTTTTAGTTGTAGAATAACATATTAAAATATTTGCGTATCTTCGTGACTCACCATATGTAAACAGTAGCGGCTGTTAAGAGGGGAGAGCCGCGCGGGATTAGCCGAGCGGTCTGGGCGCTGCAGTCATGGGCTGTGCGGCTGATCCCGGCGGAGGTTCGAGTCCTCCCTCGGGCATGGGTGTGTGTGTTTGTCCTTAGGATAATTTAGGTTAAGTAGTGTGTAAGCTTAGGGACTGATGACCTTAGGGGTTAAGTCCCATAAGATTTCACACACATTTCAACATTTAAGAGGGGAGAGGTACACATTTTACTGGGAATTAAAAATTTTATTAACATCCTCTGCAGGACATTTTCAGCCTTTAAGCCATTGTCAACTGTTACTTGCATATAGATGCGCACTGGCAACTTTTTGACACAGTATGCATCAACAGTCACTTCAGCATATAAGCGGAGGTGTTCATCATGAACTAATGTCCACATTGACAGTTTATTACATTTCCAGCTGTATCCACATATATTATAAAAATGGATGTACAAATGTATGTATGTTCCACATCTCGTCCTAAACCACTGGACCAGTTTCAACCAAACTTGGTACACATATCACTTAGCCTCTGGAAAGAATCGCTGTGGCGGTAGGAACCACATACCTATTACAGGAGCAGTGATGGCGGCGAAAAACAAGTGTAGCTAACCATGCGAGAATTCCTAGACTTTGTTCATCCACTATTTAAGAATGAGAGCACTTAATGACTTTCAGTTAACTTTACACATAATTTCAAGCCTTTGCGAAACTCATTCTCGCTGACAACCACCACAAAATGATGAAAGGAAAAAAACTTTATCACTTACTGCATTTTCGCTGTTTATACAGCAAAATTGCAACATCAGTCATGAAGGTTTAGTTCATTATTAATTTACTACTAAATGTTCACGACACATTTTTCATACACTATTCACATATACCACTGAATGTACCTGCAAAATTATGTCTTTGTACGACACATAGTTCATGAGATGTGACGTCATAAACAATGAGATGTTTGAAAAACTGCCACATCATGCATGGCGTTAAATTTATTTATTCTCTGTTACTAATTCTGTTCGTAACACATTTCGTAGACAGTATCCACATACGCCGCTAAATGTACCTACAATATTAATCAGTGTACAACACACACTTCAGATATAACGTAATAACAATGGGAGACATGAAAAACTGCCACATCGTACATGAAGTTTTAATTTATTAAGTTTTTACTACCAACCCTATGAGCAAACGAATTTGCAGACAGTATTCAAAAATACCACTGAATGTACCTGCATTGTTCAGGAGATATGACATCACAAATACTGAGCTGCGTGAAAACGAAACTGCTGGGCGAAATTCGCTACAGATATACGTGAAATATATGCACACATACGTGTGACATATGTTAAATATATGTGACATGTGCGTACTGTGGCAAAGCTGAGGGGAAAAAGGCTCCCCTTAAACACCGTGACCGACTACAAGAAAACTTGGTGTACATATTACTAACTGTCTGGAAAGAAATACTGTGTGGGTAAGAAGCACCAGCATGATATTGTAGTGGAGGTGATAAATTGGTGATTGACGGCGGGGAGTTGGAGATGGACAAAGAGGGCGAAGGACGAGATGGACACAGATAGCGATGAGGAGAAGGTGGATAGAGAGAGGGGAGGAGGAAATCGATAGAGAAAAGGAAGAGGTTGAGGTGGACAGTTAGAGGGTGTAGGAGAAGATGAACAAAGAGAGGGGGAGGAGCAGAAGTATAGAGGGAGGGGGAGGAGAAGATGGACAGTAAGAAAGGCTGGAGGATGTGGACAGAGAGTGGAAAAGGAGGAGGGGGGGGGGGAGGGGAAAAGGAGGAGATGGAGTAACAGAACACTGGAATAAATACATATCTGGTCAGCGCCGGGTACTCAGCTGGTGTGTTATAAATGAATAGGAAAATAAAATAAATGAGGAAGTCATGTATCAGCTCCCGTTTGCTGAAATGACGTTAATGCGCAGACATGAGATTACTATGTGACTTACAAGCTGAAACAGGCCCTAGTTTATGTTTTTTGTTTAGAAAAATTGTCTGCGTCGTTGGTGCAACCACAGTGTTAACTTTTTAGAATATTCTTGCCGACTTTGGAAACCAACATAATGAAAATAACTGCTGATAAATCTGAGAGAAGCACTGCACAGTTACGAGTAGTATAAACTGCCACGTTTCTATTACTCCAACTAGCCACCTAAGTAACAGCAGAATCGCTGTTTTAAACGTAATTTTTTTTGGTTATTCCTTGATGAGTCTATAAAACAATTAATTTACACAGTTAATCTTGTCGTGAGTGGCTACAATTAAATTACTTTTTCATCCCAGTAGTTAATAAGGTAAAGAAAACATGTTGATCACTGTTTTACGAGCCTAGTTTGACTGTTTGTAAAGCCGAAAACACATCACCAATATCTTTAACGGGCCAATATTGAGCTACGCGAAATTATTATTATTGGATAAATCACGTGATGGCGTTATGTGAAACACGTTGCTGTTAGACAGTACCTCATCTTCCACTGTACTTCAAACGTTGTAACGCCAGGACACGCGAGAAGCGAACACGGCGAGGAGGGACAAAAAGAAAGAAAGATGTCACAGCTGAGTGGAGACCGGCGGCAGCGCACGCAACGCTGGCCGCGGGCCTGCGTGCTGAAGCGAGCGTTGCGTGCGGCGCGTATCGACACGGTGCGTAAGCCTCGCGGGACAGGTGCGCCCGCGTCACACCCGGTCTGCGGGCAAAGCGGCTGACGTTGCTTCAGCGTCATCGCTTCCTCACACAAATTACCAAGCTAATACGAGTTCACAGTTACTGTAGGCTGTATCGGATGCTCCAAAGTGGCGTATACAGAATGTACAAACTCTCTAGGGACTGATGGATGAGAGGACACAAAAGAAAAGAAAATCTAATGAACTTATGTCCGGAAACGCACGGTTTCCTTACTGTAGACGGTTTATTCAATGACGCACTGTCACAGAGACTGCAGCTAAGGTTACAGTGTGCATGGTTTCCTCATAGAGAGTGGTACTGTTCCTCATACCTCATGTCCCAGCGCCCTCTCCTGCCACAGTCATTGGTAATGTTGTGGCCGATTCACTTCTCTTGCTGACTCACACTGTAGAGGATGTGATATAGCGCTGTACATTTCGACCATAGATACTAGTAGACTGGCCTTGCTGTGCAGAAGCTATAGGGCTGGTGTGGCTCCAACATAAACCACGTGACTGTTGGCAAAACGTGGCGGGATTTCAAATCAGCGGTCTGCCATCCTATGTTTGTATCGCATTTTCTCCACATTTCTCAATTGACTGCCAAACGCTTCCAACAAAAATTACTTTTTTATTTGCGAAAAATTATGTCAGAACCACATTTGACCTGGATTTGTTCACAGTACCATTTATAAAATCTAACAAATACATCGAACGCCCCTCTGGTGGGCAGCGGGACGAAATTACTATAACTATCGATTAAAGTAAAATGTCTTAATATTCTTTTAAACAGTAAGAGTGGGCTCGAGTCAAAACTTTAAATATTGGATCCGCCGCGTTTTGTCAACTACAGGTGCCAAAATTGTCGACTTTAGGAGGAGGTCCATTTTATAACATCAATTTTAAGTGCGCTTCAAAGGTTCAGTTCCTACTATTTTTACAAAAGTTTGAACTATCAGTTTAAAAAAAAATGATATTTTAGATGAAAGGTGAGACTTTGAAGTTTCAGAAAATAATTTTGGAGCCTACATTTATTTAATAGTACTAGAAGGTAGAGAAAGGTCTCTTTATGTGTCGACTATACGTGCTCTTACCTTATTATAATCTCACTTGTATATACAAAAAGGCGCGTATGTGCAGGTGGCTTAAAGTTTTTCCGTTTCAGGGCCTGTTGCCAAAGCTGCCTTCGGTTTTCATCCTTAGGGAACCTATGAGTAGGAACGAGAAACAGTTATACTTACTTCTGTAACCGAATTATCACAGATACTTTCAAAAATGTAATATGAGTCTGACTTTACAGGCATCACTTGCAACACTTTAATTTACGTGATACTCTATTTCAAGGGTAAAAAAACATACAAAGGTCACTTCAGCAGATTTCAAAAAACGCATCTGCACTATCATAGAAACACACGTGAAATATAATGCCATTTCCACCGACAAAACGCTGAGTACAGCCATAAGCGCAACACCAAACAACCTTTTTTTGCCAACATTCACGTGACTTTAGCCCAAAGATGTTGGAGCCACGAAAATGACGTCAGGGCCAACATATTATATTTATGGTCGAAGGTTGTACACAATGGTTCCGCATTCGAATCGAGAGCTTGCCGATATGGTGTTTACTTACGGAAATGCAAATGGCAACGGGCGGCGGGCAGCAAGGTTGTATCAGGAGGCCTATCCCCGCCGACAACAACCACAGCATTCAATGTTTGCAACAGTGTTTCGGTATTTGTCTGAAACAGGGCTGTTTCAGGAAGCAGGAAATCATGAAGGACGTATGCGTAATGTTCGGACAGCAAACTTGGAGGAAAATCTGATTAACACTGTGAGAGGCGACCTCTGTGTCAGCACCAGGCAGTTGACCCGCCAGGACAGGGTAAGCCAGACGACCGTGTGGAACAGCCTCCATGACAATTGTTACTTCTCTTGTCACTTACAGCGTGTGAAGGGCTTACTAGTGACAGACTTTCTACATCGGGAGCAGTTTTGTCGCGGGTTTCCTCACCAGGCAACCACGATTCCGGGAACTGTGTCATCCACCCTCTTGACAGATGTGGCCACCTTTACGCGGAGTGGTATCTTCAACTTTGATAACACTCATCTGTAGGACAGCATGCAGAACCCCCTCGGTATGGTAACAGCGAACGATCAGCACCGGTGCAGTCGGAATGTTTGAGCCGGGATAATCGGCGATCGTAGTTTGGGACCAATCTTCCTGCCACGTCGCCTAACAGGCCGGAACTATCGGAGTTTCTTGCGAATGACTTTGTCTCCCCTGCTGGATAAAGTGCAACTGATGATTCGAAGGGTTATGTGGCTGTTAGGTGATGGTGCTCCACTTCGCCGTTAACTTACGGATGCACGTCAGTCGTGTCTTCCCTGGTCGGTGGATCGAACGAAGGGGTCCAGTTGTATGGCCTGCTCGTTCACCAGATCTCAACCCGTGCGATTTCTGGTGACGGGGCCGTATCAAATCTATCGTGTATGCAGAGCCCATTCCAGATGTGCAGCCACTGGAGCAGCCTATTCATGCTGTCTTTGACACTGTTCGGATGCAGCCTGGCCGATGTGAATGTGTGAGACAGAACATGCTACAGCGCTTCACGCATGCGTTGAAGCACATGGAAACCATTTTCAACGCATACTTTAACCGTGGTTGCATGTACAGCGCGCTTTAGACCGCAGTCTCTGTAACAATGTACGATTGAATAAATGGTCTCTAGCATGGAAACGATGCTCTTCCGGACATAACTTCATTAGACCTTGTTTGTTCTGTATCCTCTCATCGATCGGTCCCTCGAGCTTTTACACGGTGGAAAAAATCATCATGTATAAGGCAGACACTTGAGACAAACTCGCACTGCAAAGTTCCCACCAGAAACTCCCTGACATCTGTTGTCGAATGCTGCTTTGGTGTTGCGTTGCTTCCACAAAAACAAAATTATGCGAATATATCGACGTAGAACACAGTGCCCGTGAGATATACAGCAGCATCTTCATCAAAGTTAATGTAGTCACTAGCAGGTTTAGTGGTTTGCACTTTACGGTACACTAGGCCCAGCAAAGAGGGAGCATCGAGAGTCAGTTGTCTCATAGCGATTTGAATGGAAAGACAGCTGGAATAATAGGTTTGAAAGAGCAGAATACACAAAAGGTGAAAGTGAAGTCCACTGACAAAATTTCGGAAGTTGTTCAGCGACATTTTCTGAGTGTTTTGGTTAATAATCATCATCTAATAATCTGAGTGTTTTGGTGTAAGGGACACGCGCTCTTCGGTAGCTCGGTGCAGAGTAATTCCATTTAGTTCGATTTCTTACCCAAATTTATCTTTGTATTGTATTGCACTGACAATACCTGAACAACAGCGCAAATGTTATTGGTATGCGCTTAGTGTTTTTTTAAGAAACAAACTTGCCCCATTCACTCATCGAACTTGCTGTTGACGATAGTAACGCCGAATTTATTTTTCGTCATGAAGCTTGCATTCAGTTTTGCTCCGTTCTGTCTCGGGTTTGTTTTCCAGGCAGTGTTAATTGTATGGTAAGCGTAGTACACAGCAGTACGGATAGGTATATTTATGAATAATTGGCCAACATACCCCTCGTATGTGGATTCACTGAACGTAGTGAAAAATAGCCACAGGGCGGGAACCACGTGGCACCAGCTATGCATCTGATTGTGAGGCTTGTGGCAGTACTCTACATTTTGTGTTGTACGTGTTGGTGACTGCGTATTGCAATGTTGTGAAGGTATTTTCACAGAAAGGTAACGGGAGAAACAAACATTATAAGCCACAATTACATTATTACTCTGCACAGAAGACCACAGGTGGCACACAGTGTCCATGAACAGCATCCGAAATTTTGTCGGTCAATTTCGACTTGACGCTTTACATATAAGTGGTCGGCGTTGTGGGAAGTGGAGAAAGGGCTGGAAATCTCGTGTATACAACACTAAAGTATGCTCTGACAATAGTTTTGATAATTATGGCAAATGTGGCACGACCGCTATAGCCAAGTGAGGCTAGGTGACATTTTTGATGGCAATTTGTTCATCATATGGAGATGTTAAACTCGCCGAGTCTCTTGGTATTATTTGAGAGGAGTAATATATTGTTCTGCTCTGTATTCACCTTTTCTCTTCTCACTCATAACCACCAACAACACAACAACATCGCACACACGCATCACAATCACGACACGTTTCAGCTATACGTTTGCCACCGATATTTGATATGTAGTTGAAAAAGCTGCGTCAGGCAATGAGTTAAGGCAACCTGAAACAAAAACAAAAATAAAAACATGTTTGGTTTAATTGTGGTCTTACATCGTAATTTAAGGATTCCAGTCTATCTTCTTTATTGATAGGATCAAACATAGAAAGGGTACTACTACGTTACGTAAACATGGTTGCACAAATTTGTAGGCCTGGTAGTCGTAAAATTCCTGCGTAGTAGAGAAACTGATCCTTAAACATTGTTCCTTTATTGGGCTTGGCAACGGCTTTGCCGCAGTGGATACACCGGTTCCAGTCAGATCACCGAAGTTAAGCGCTGTCGGGCGTGGCCGGCACTTGGATGGGTAACCATCCAGCCGCCATGTGCTGTTGCCATTTTTCGGGGTGCACTCAGCCTCGTGATGCCAACTGAGGAGCTACTCGACCGAATAGCAGCGGCTCCGGTCAAAGAAAACCATCATAACGACCGGGAGAGCGGTGTGCTGACCACACGCCCCTCCTATCCGCATCCTCACTGAGGATGACACGGCGGTCGGATGGTCCCGATGGGCCACTTGTGGCCTGAAGACGGAGTGCTTTTTATTGGGCTCGAGACAGACAGTTTTAAGAGACGCAGATACGCCACAAGTTCTAAAATGAAGGGAGGGGGGAGTGTGTCAGAGCAATGAGTGATACTTCATTCGATGTGCACAGCGTGACGACTTGTATAAATGTAGAGGGTTATATAGAAGGACTCAGCGAATAACATCTATAACGAAAATTGATATGTGGTTTTATTAATGACTTTTAATAATAGCTAGGGTTACGAACATGTTACAGATTTCGTCTTCGTTAGAGTCGTTATTTCACATCTCGTATCATTTCATTATTCAGTACCACTTGATTATGAAACGTTGCTCATTTACTTATCTAACCCAATGTCTGGAATATGAAGATAATGGAAAATAATTTCTCACACGCAGGTTTGTGATTGCTCTTCCTGACTATACTTTAGCGTTAATTGCATTGGTACTCTCCTGAGTCAGTTCAACAACACCAGTAAAATTTGACTCGACACAAATACTGTTTTCCATTGCTATCTTCACCGCAACGGCTAGCTATGGAAGGTCACCGGAGAAGGCACCAGTCAGCCTAGCGACGAGGAAAACTATTCGTTCGGCACTAGTATTAGTTATCCTCTCGTTACCACGAGTTCTCAACCTGCGCTGTTCTACGCGGTCGCCCATTGTCATCCATAAAGATGAAGTCAGGACCAAATGTACCCTGAGCAGACGCACATGCGGAAGGAGAGCGGTGTCACAATAACGCGGACCGGTGAGTGTACCTTGTGCAATAATACAGAGGACTATACGGAGCTGCAGCATTACGCCTCCCCACACTGTAAAACATGGACAGCCAGGACGAACATGTTCGACAATGCTGGACGTGCCCACATGTGACGAGAGCTGGAAATACGTAATGCGCCAAGAAGCATTGTGGAAGATGATAGTTTTGGTGGTCCAGGTGTTGGTATATGGCAGGCATAATGTTTCATGGCCGTGCTCACCTCCAAATCTTTCAACACGGTCCACTCAGCGGTCAACGCTGCACTACTTCCCTATGCGCTTCTTTTCAGGGGTGTATTTGGCTCTGACTTCTATTTTATGGACGACAATGCGCCACCGCATCGAACTGCGCAGATAGAGGAGCTCTTGGAACGAGAGGATGTTCGGCAAATGGAATGGCCTGCCCATTCCGTCTCACCGAGCACATGCGGGATGCGTTGCGGCCACGTACCGCCTCACGTCTACATGTACCAACGACCGTCCAGAGCAGCCGGCTGCGCTGATAGACGAATGGAACGCCTTAGCACAGCTACTCCTTAGCAACCTCGTGGTCAGCACTGGAGCGCATTGCAAAGCATGCATTGCCGTCTGTGGTTGGTAAGCATACACCCTATTAAGTGTCCGCCACGATAGCTGAGTGATCAGCGTGACGGATTGCCGTCCTACAGGCCCGGATTCGATTTCCGGCTGGGTCGAAGATTTTCTCCGGTCAAGGACTGGGTGTTGTGTTGTCTTCATCATCATTTCATCCCCATCTGGCGCGCAGGTCGCCCAGTGTAGTGTCGAATGTAATAAGACCTGCACCAAGGCGGCCGGACCTGCCCCGTAAGGGGCCTCCCGGCCAATGACGCCAAACGCTCATTTCCATTATCCTATTAAGTAGCGTGTTCCGCCGTTTGTAATGTGCACGGGATCAGTATGAATCGTGGTAACTTCAATATGATTATTGTCTTTGAATAAAAGTGTCATTTCCGTTCGTCTCTTCACGTATATCTTTGTTACCTTCTGTACTGCACTGCACTGCACTGGACCACACAACATTAAAGTGACAAAAATCATGGGCTACTTCCTAATATCGAGTAGGGCCTCCTTTTGCCTGGCGGAGCGCAGCAGCTCGACGTAGCATGGACTCATCAAGTCGTCGGAAGTCCCCTGCAGAAATTTTCAGCCATGTTGCCTCTATAGCTATTCATCATTGCGAAAGTTTTGCAGTTTCAGGATTTTGTACACGAACTGGCCCCTGGATTATGTTCTATAAATGTTCGACAGGATTCATGTCGACTGATCTGGATGACCAAATCATTCACTCGAATTGTCCAGAATGTTCTTCAAGCCAGTTCCAAACAATTGTGACTTGGTAACGTGATATCGTTCTCTGAGAGCCTGAAGTACTTGAATGGCTGCAAATGCTCTCCAAGTTGCCGAACATAGCCATATCCAGTCAATGATTGTTTCAGTTGGACCGAAGGTCCCATTCAATTTCGTGTAGTCACAGCCCGCACTATTATGGAGTCACCACCGGGTTGCACAGTGCCTTGTTCACTACTTGAGTCCATTGCCTACCGTCAGCTCTTACCAAATGAAATCTAGGTCCATCTGACCATACCACGGCTTTCCAGTCGTCTAGGATCCAGTCGGTATGCTCACGAGCCCAGTAGAGGTGATGCAGGCGATGTTGTGCTGTCCAAAGCCACTCGCATCGGTCGTCTGCTCTCGCAGCCCATTAACGCCAAATTTCATCGCACTGTCCTAATAGGTACGTCAGTCGTACGTCCCGCATTCATTTCTGCGGTTGTTTCAAGGCAGTTTTGCCTGTCTGGTAGGTCTGACAATTCTACGCAGACGCTGCTGCTCTCGGTCATTAAGTGAAGGCCGGCGGCCACTGCGTTGTCCGAGGAGAGAAGTAATGCCTGAAATTTGATATTCTCGGCACACTCTTCAATTTTCGAAATGGAATATCCCTTGCGTCTACCTCTGCCAATCCGGCGTTTAAAGTCTCTTAAGTCCCACCGTGCGGTCAGTCACGTAGGAAACCTTTTCACACGAATCGCCTGAGTACAAACGACAGCTCCGCCAGTGCACTGACATTTTTTACCTCGTATACGCGGAAATACTGTCACCAGCATACTTCCATATCATTATTCCATAACTTTTCTCATCTCATGGTACCTGGAAATAGCATCCCTAAAAAATTTCTGAACATTATTCCCCGCCGAATTGTTGCCGTTTTCAAGGCTAAAGGCTGTGCTACACCATATTAGCGTGGTGTCTTCTAGACGGTGACTAACATTTTGTCCCGTTTCCTCTATTACAGTATAAAAAACAGTTGACTTCAACGTCAACATGGAGTAACAACAACAACGAAACGAGGAAACGAGAATAAGGGCATAATCCGTACTAAACAGCAATGCTAATGCAGTTAACACCTTATCGATGAAATAACTTCTGCTCAAACTCTTAAACACGAATTATGTGAGGAGTCAAACTGATATTTAATAGTAGAACACAGTTTCTTTCTTGGCCTTACACGTCTTGTGACGGTGCTCGATTCCCACTAGGAAAAGACGAAACTATGGTTCAAATGGTTCAAATGGCTCTGAGCACTATGGGACTCAACTGCTGAGGTCATTAGTCCCCTAGAACTTAGAACTAGTTAAACCTAACTAACCTAAGGACATCACAAACATCCATGCCCGAGGCAGGATTCGAACCTGCGACCGTAACGGTCTTGCGGTTCCAGACTGCAGCGCCTTTAACAGCACGGCCACTTCGGCCGGCACGAAACTATGAACCCAAGTGTTTATTTAAGGCAGTTCCCACATGCTCTTCCCCAGGGTGAAATAGCATGAATTTCACTTTGCCAGATTATTTAAATCTAACGAAAATGATGTACAGGTAGTTTTACTAGTTCTCGTATGGACCCTCAAGTGCAAAAGCAGCGAAAAGAATCACAGTATCACCATCTTTCTCAAACTATACTCATAACTGTCAACACAGGTTACAAGTTCCGCCTAGCGAATCGGTGTCGATTTGAAGTCGTCGTTACTATGTACACATTGTGTCTTGACAAATGATTACGGAGACAAAGAAATAAGAGTGCTTATGACGTACTGTATAACGAAATGAATAGCTTCTGACCAATTACAAATTATATTAAGTTTGATCAACTCATTGTTACTGTCGATAACAGGAGTAATAATCGTTCCCAGAGGTAATCAACTAGTGCGTAAATTGAAAGTGGGGGAGAAAGGAGAGGAAAGGAAGAGGATCACTGCTGTCAGCTGTATCACAGCAGCGGATTCTGCGTGGCGTCTGTCAGACACCACGCATTCAAACAAGTAATCAAATAGGATATTCACACACTAATACCATAGTCGCATGTCTTTGGGAAAAGAATCAGTTTCATGTGGCTGGTAATCAGAAATGTAAATACCCCGCACGCTTTCGCATGATGCGTCACTCCCGAGCAACATTGGTTCAAAAATGGCTCTGAGCACTATGGGACTTAACATCTATGGTCATCAGTCCCCTAGAACTTAGAACTACTTAAACCTAACTAACCTAAGGACAGCACACAACACCCAGCCATCACGAGGCAGAGAAAATCCCTGACCCCGCCGGGAATCGAACCCGGGAACCCGGGCGTGGGAAGCGAGAACGCTACCGCACGACCACGAGATGCGGGCCCGAGCAACATTGCTCGATGAAATTTGGACCATACAGCTGCAGTGGAGTACAGGACGAGCTGAAAGAAATACGAAATGAAAAAAAACTGCGACTGAAACCATAAGGCTTCATATTCTGGCACTGACGTACGGAGTGGTGGAATGAGAGACCGGTATTATAGTAAAGTATAAAATAAATGTGTGCCTACGTTCTTACAATTCAGTACACGGATTACCCCTGCTGCATAGGCATCCTTGCAGAACGCGCCGATCGTGGAAGCCTGTCAGCAGCGTAATCGCGTCGTGTGACGAGCTCCATTAGCGTCCAGCTTGGCGGCTGCAGCTACGCTTACATGTGATTCTGGCGCCGACCATTCCATAAGTAAGACAACGATAACACAACTGAATGATATTTTTTTTTAAAGATTTGTTGTTTTGAGGTGCAAAGTGATGAGAAACTTGTGAGCCAGAGATAGATATAAATAACAGCACAACAATAAAATAGCTCTTGTCGACACAAATAAGGCTGAAACACTGAATAACCACACAGTATTTCTTCATGTATGTCGCGTGCAGTGAATGACAACTGTGATACACAACGCATAGGTCAAATGATGTTTCTGGAGAAATCACTTTCTGCCACGTTCATTGTCATTTTATTTGAGCTGCCTTACATGCTAGAAAAAGGAAATGGGAGCTTCTACGACAGTATGCTTCCTATTAAAGATTCATATTTTATAGCAAAATATTCATTGTACACTAACATACAAGACTTCCACGCTATTATTTATAATTAAATTATACATATTTAAAAAATGCAAGCATTGAGTGACTGCACGACTACGGACTTAATTAGGCTGACTCTATAGTAATATATTATATGGTTTCAGAGAACATTCAGCCTTAAAAATTTTGTGATATTATTATTATTATTATTATTATTACTATTGTTATTATTAGTCTGCTTCATGTTGTTACCCATCTAAAATTGTTATAATTGTCATAGAAGGTGTAGCAAATATAAAATCTTTGACAGATGTGCAATTTCACTAATACATGTAGCTAACAATGCACATTTCTTATGAAGACATGCACAGCAATTTTATGTCATTGTCATTGTTAGTGTTTCACGTGACCAGTGCAACTATCATTAACTTGGGTTAGACTATGCATCTTCGTTTTCTATTCGCCGCTGACATTGTTGCATGACTTCGAAATATAAGTCGTGATCTGTCTTTTTTCTGTCGCATTGACCGGTTCTCATAAATTGAAGCAAGCACACGACAAACTGAACAATGCTGCACCCTTGACTGACTATTCACAAAACAGATCTAGCTTCATGTCAATATTCGTTACAATTAACTAAAGCTTGCATGACGACATGAAATCTTCTTAGCAATACTGAATTTTTAACTATTTGGAATGTCGTGTACTTCTGAAATTTCTAAGCATGCACCATAGAACACACAACGTTAGATCAAGTAATTCCGCTAAAAATTCTGCTGATTTTCTACGTAACTGTAGCTCATCTGAATACATAGCAACAAAACAAAGTATTAATTACTAATCTGCTTTCAGGCATGTCAGAAATGCTGTATTTATCGTGTCATCGGGAGGACTGTGGTCAAATATCTGCTATGCTGTGACACAGGCTGTCTCATTTTTGTCTTTAGCCTGTATGACAATTGCGAAATGAGTATCCAGTTGGTTGAACAAAGCAAGTAAGTAACTGAGTGGTTCAGTCACATGCTGAATTCATTAAATTCCGTAGAATCTGAATACACTAAAGTTCATAAAATTATTATAAAATGAAGACTATGCAACACGTTGGACTGGACCTGGTAAATGGCCTGAAACACTGTGAATACTCTCCACACAACTGTAACACTTCTGAGTAATTGAGTAAGATGAGAATACTCTTCAGACATTTGGACAAAATCGTGTCAAGAACACTGCAGTTACAACTGAACCCGAATAATGAGTGTGCTTCCTACAGACGCCATCGCAGGTGCCTTAGGATCTCGAGGGACTGAGCATCTGTTACGGTTTCACACGCACAAACCGCCGCCTAGTATTTTTACTTCGGCGTGTGAGGAGAGGTAGCGACGTGACGCGTGGGTAGGGCGCGCCGGCAAGGGCACGTGCGTATTTACCTTCCTGGGCCTGCCGAAGGGCTTGTAGGGGTCCCTCCTGCGGAACTGGTGCGCCATGTCAGCTGCGCCTCATCACACGACACCGGACACCCGCGCGCGCTCCGTGGCGGCCGTCGGCGCGCCGGGACTCACTCGACTGAAGTCGCCGCCGCCGCGGCCGCGGCTGGCCAAACCTTAGCCCAGATGAAGCGCTATAAATACGCGCGAGGAATGCCGAACGCACGGCAAGTGGCCCTGGTGGCCGCGCCGGGCGCCCTTCAGACGCCTCCGGAACTGGCCGACCCGCGGGGACCCTGACACCAGCGTCAACACCCCTCTGGGGTGCGTGGCGGAGCTTGCCTGCCGCTCCCCAGCTCCGGGTTCAGCACCGAAACGATCTTACGTCACAAACCAGTCTAACGCTGGGTTCACGCTGGCGAATACAATTTTGTATTTGGAAGAAAAGTTTTGAGGCACAATTGCACAAACCCAGGTGTCAGTCTCGACGACGACCATTACAAATTAAGAGTTTTTATTGTCTTTCTATGTCGGCAAGATTCTACATTAAGTACCCAGTCGTTCTAGTTAGCTACATGTAGCACTGTTTGTGTGCCGACTTGGCGGATCAAGGTCAAAGGGCGCTACAATGCCCGTGGTAAGAAGCAACACAGCCCAGTATTCTTTCAATAAATCATCAGGAGGCGTAGGATAAAGGCTGGTATGATTGCCTCTCCCCTTTGCCTGCAGAGATAAACTCCACATTCTCGCTCTCTTGTATTTATCATTTCTCCTATAACCTGCGTTCGTGTCAGTCTCTTAGTATAATCCCAAATCTTTTAAGTCTGGCCACGATCGGCATATGGTAAACCACATCCTTCTTCAATGGTCCTTTTCTTAATTATATGTATATATATATACAGGGTGTTACAAAAAGGTACGGCCAAACTTTCAGGAAACATTCCTCACCCACAAATAAAGAAAATATGTTATATGGACATGTGTCCGGAAACGCTTAATTTCCATGTTAGAGCTCATTTTATTACTTCTCTTCAAATCACATTAATCATGGAATGGAAACACACAGCAACAGAACGTACCGGCGTGACTTCAAACACTGTGTTACAGGAAATATTCAAAATGTCCTCCGTTAGCGAGGATGCATGCATCCACCCTCCCTGATGCGCTGATGCAGCCCTGGAGAATGGCGTATTGTATCACAGCCGTCCACAATACGAGCACGAAGAGTCTCTACATTTGATACCAGGGTTCCGTAGACAACAGCTTTCAAATGCCCCCATAAATGAAAGTCAAGAGGGTTGAGGTCAGGAGAGCGTGGAGGCCATGGAATTGGTCCGCCTCTACCAATCCATCGGTCACCGAATCTGTTGTTGAGAAGCGTACGAACACTTCGACTGAAATGTGCAGGAGCTCCATCGTGCATGAACCACATGTTGTGTCGTACTTGTAAAGGAAGATGTTCTAGCAGCACAGGCAGAGTATCCCGTATGAAATCATGGCGGTGAATCGAGGAAGTACAGTACATACTGACGAAACTAGAATGAGCTCTACCACGGAAATTAAGCGTTTCCGGACAGATGTCCACATAAAATCTTTTCTTTATTTGTGTGTGAGGAATGTTTCCTGAAAGTTTGGCCGTGCCTTTTTGTAACACCCTGTATATATAAGGACAGCTCTAGGTATTTTAAGTGCGGATGCACCATATTTTCCGAACCCCTGCAGGGCTTCCCGAGTGCTACGAGCAGTAGGGCTAATGGACAGGGACGCTACTTGCGCGTGACAGGTTGAGAATTTGGAGCGACCGCTAAGCGTGTCCGGACGGCCAACATCGTTAATGCAACTGTTCCAGAGAAGCGGATCATCCGGATTCGAGTCCTCGTTCGGCAAAAATTTTCAGCCTTCACCACTGACCACTGACGGCTGGAGCCCTATTTTTCGTGATAAACTACATTTCTTGTAATCCCCCAAATCCTGCTCACCGTCCCGTGCGCAGTTGTTGTTATTGTGGTCTTCAGTCCAAAGACCGGAGCCGGAACTAGGCTGTGGAAATCAGTGAATTCCCCCTTAGCCCTCCAGTTAAGGGCTCCTGGCGTCCGAAAGAAAGAAACGAAGAACAACACAGAAAAAATAAAATAAAATAGCAAAATCGATCAGTCTGTTCAAGGCTTTCCCCATACTGAAATAATCAAGTTTTGCTACGGAAATAATTCTGACGTAAATGTATAGAGTGGTTTAGTCAACTTCAGCAAGCACGTGACGCTGTGTACAGTGCTTCTGTGTACCCATAATCGAAATCAAATGTAATACACGGAGTTAAAGATCACAAAAAGTCATGTGTAATTGAGTTTGAAACGATTTGAATTTGTTGGAAAGTTCACTGAAGATACTCTTTGTGCACAACTTGAAAGCTAAGATTAGTAGCGACCGGAAATAAGTGAATATCAGTACGAAGTCATGCACAGTCATCCGACTTTTATCTAAAAAGCTACAGGTCGTGTGCAAATCATTACTCGTTGTTATAAATCACCTGAAATGATACACACCATTGAACAGTGACATCTACACTGTAAGTCCCATTGCTCGTGTTATCATTTGATCGCCAAAGTTAACAGTGAGAAGAATCAACTTATCAGCGGCTCGAATGCCAGTTTAGTAGTAGACAGACACGAGTACAAGAGAATGCAGGCGCGTTGTACTGGGACTGAAAATACTAACTGCACTGCCACAAAGACGCAAGCCGACCCACATTCTTTAACTGAACGTAAGGAGAACCAACAGTATCAAATTTCAATTCATTCCGTTTATAATATGCCAATGATTTAAAAGGAAAATCAATATTTTGACAATAATACAAGTTAACGCTTGAAATGCATCTAAAATAGGTTAGAAAATCTTATAAAATGCATTATTTCTTGTGATATATGAATGGAAAACAAGTGTTTCAAGGTACAGTGGCGTTAAACTCGATGGCTTACCTTCTGAATGTTACCGTTGCTAGGTGCTTTTTACTAAGTTTCACGGGGTTCTTAAGCTGTTGTTGAATGCGGGCGGAAAAATGACGTAGTTCGCCAGTTGCCTCTCTTCAAACTGATGCCAAGCAACGGCACGGGCCGCTGAAGAGATCTATCTGTTGTAAGAACTGCGAGACGTTGAGGTTTGTTGTTTACTCCTAGAGGTTATGCGACAAGGAAAAGTAGAAAAGTTAGTTTAATCGATCAATCAAGAGGCATCTTTCGCGAAGTTAGAATAAGGAAAGATTGTTTCAGATTCTGACATAGAACTACACGAGTCATTTACAATATCTACCAGTTCGAAGATCAATACGAACATCGCTTAAATGAATACATAGATATGAAAAAGTGTTGGTGCCATGGCAGTGACGGAGCATCCCTCGTTGGCGACGTATAGAGTTGTGTGCAAAAGAGGATCAAAGCACAATTTTTTCCTTAAAGGCGCTGTAGAGGCTGGTCAGGAAAGAACCCTGTGTTTCGAAACAGCTGAGAGCATCAACAATTTGTTTTGAACACTGCATGATACGGTGATAGGATTTAAATTCTTTTTCTGTTATCACGTCGGAGGTGACGCTAAAGACACCAAATCCAAAGCCTTGGACTGGAAAATAAGAAACAATCTATAGACTTTAAAAGCGATTCATTGATGTTCTTAAGGATCCGACAGTCAGTTTGTTAGGATAAGAATTGTAACGAACGACCAGCCACTGTGGTCGAGCGGTTCTAGGCGCTTCAGTCCGGAACCGCACGACTGCTACGGTCGCAGGTTCAAATCCTACCTGGGGCATGTATGTGTGTGATGTCTTAAGTTAGTTAGGTTTAAGTAGTTCTAAGTTCTAGGGGACTGATGACCTCCGATGTTAAGTCTCATAGTGCTCAGAGCTATTTGAACCATTTTGTAACGTACGACGTGCAGCAACACGTCTTAAAAATATAATAATGCGAGTGGCGCTAAGTAAGTAAAGCAACACATTTTCTTCTGAAAGCAGGTTGCTTTTTTTCGAAATTCCACCACACCATATTATTCCACTGTCTTTCCCCTAAAAAACCATATTTTTAACAAAATCTCCGTTCCTTGCGACGCCCTTGCGCTGCCTTACTGCGAGGACCCGGTGTGCCCGCATGGTACTGCTCTACTGGTCGACGTCGCAGCAACCGTCTTGCTGCATTAGTAAGCTCCCATCATCCACGCACAGCTAGCCGCGGAGTGCATCGTTCATTGGTCCAAACAGATGGAAGTCGGAATGTGCGAGATCCGGGCTGTAGAGTGGGTGAGGAAGGACACTCCAGTGGGGTTCTGTGAACTCCTCGCGTGCCCACATCTGTGTGAGGCCTTGAGCTGTCATGGAGAAGGAGAAGTTCGTTAGCATTTTTGTGGCGATGAGCACGCCTCAGGGCGGCGCAGTACACATCACAGTTGATCATCGCACCATGAGGGAGAACATGAAACAGAATACCCCTTTAGAGTCCCAAAAGACGTCGCCACGACTCTGCCGCCTGAGGGTGTGGCTTTGAATTTGTATTCGGAGGAGAGGTGTTGAGCTACCACTCCACGGATTGACGTCTTGTATCCGATTCCAAGTGATGAACCCATGTTTCATCGCCTGTGACGATGTGTTCGACAAAAAAAAAAAAAACTGCCACGATAAGCCTTGTAACGCGCAAGCAATTCGGCACAGATGGTCGTTCGTTGGTCTTTATGGTCTTCTGTTAGTCGGCGAGGAACCGAGCAGGAACGCACCTTTGAGTACCCTAACGGGTGGAAGAGTGTGTCAGCTCCACCAACAAAGACGTACAGCTAAACAACGAGGTGTTTCATTGTGATCCGTCGATCGTCTCGAACGAGAGTATCTGCACGTTCCAACGTTGTAGGAGTCACACCTGTGTGCAGCCAGCCGGCACGTGGGAGATGAGACGCGTTTACGCGACCTTGTTGCGATGATGACAGACGCCTCGCCCAACCACTCACCGTGCTTTTGTTTACTGCCAGGTCTCCGTAGACATTCTGCAGGCGCCTATGAATACCTGCGATGCTCTGGTTTTTCACCAAAAGAAACCCGATGACAGCTTTCCGCTTCGAACGCACCTGCGTTACAGACACCATTTTGAAGACCACGTATAGCACTGCGCGCAATTGATACTTCATGAAGCTATAGGGGCAGAAGCGGGAATATTCCACGACGTTCTACAGCAAATTCAGCGTTTTTTCAACTGAAACTGTCCGAGAAAAAGAAGTGTTGCATTACTTGCTCAACGACCCTCTTGTTACCCTTTTCGTATTCAGTCTGAACCAGTAGAAAGGATTAGCACAGCACCTAAGCATTTGCAGTCTCTGAGTATGGACGTTACACGCTGCGCGTGACTTCTTAGCAACGGCGCTGTCTGAAATAAATATGAAAGATTAGGTCTTAACGTCTCGTCGACGATGAACTCTTTACAGACGGAGCACAATCTCGGGTACTGGAAGAACGGGTGAGGAAACTGGCCGCATCATTTCCGTGGGACCACCCAGACATTTACCTCTAGCGACTTCGCGGGAATGACGGAAAATTTCAAACTGTATGAGGGGACGAGTATTTGTATTTACAACCTCCAGAAAGCGAGTTCAGTCCCTTCCTACTACGACATATCGCTCGGTTGCTCTCAGAAACATCTGGCATCAAAGGACCATACGACAAACTGCTCTACGAAACTTTCAAAATCTGTGAAAGATGCGTCACTGAGTTTAAACAGTCTGCAAAACGAATTAAACCGGTAGAGAACCACATCGGCAAGTTCTGTGAGGACGACAGCCTGACAGAGTACGTAAGGGGGATTAAAGTAACACTTCTTTTACGTAAACATACATAGATACATCATTCCTTAAAACTATATATGTCATTGTAAATAAATGTTATGGACGCATACGTACCAATGCAACATTTTTTCATATTTACCGCCTGTGACGAGGATCTTAGAAATGGATCGCTTACGTTTTTCAGTGACATTTCTCCCGTTTACAGCACAGCATAAGAACTTAAATTAAACTACAAATATGAAAAAAGGCTGTTGTCAAGAAACTAGCAGAGCTGCTGTGTTAGCCTGACGTATGCACAGCAGTCCCGATGTACCTCACAAAAGACACGGCCAGCGACCTTGTTGGCCAAGATATGGGTTGGCAAGCGCGAAGACAAGAAGTAGAAACTCTCGCTCTTTGCGAACGGGCATTATCTTGATGATATGTAAGGCCAGGATTGTTTGCAATGAAGGGCAACAAAACGAGGCGTAGAATATCGTCGACGCACAAATGTGCTGTAATGGTGCCGTGGATGACAACCAAAGGAGTCCTACTATCAAATAACATGGCACCCCAGACCACCACTCATGGCTCTCGGACTCTACGGCAGGCGACAGTCAGGTAGGTATTCCCTCGCTAATCGGGATGTCTCCAGACACGTCTTCGCTCTGGAATCCCATTGACTGGAGTAGAATTGTAGTCGGTTATGAGTCCTGGTTCGGAGTGAGCCCTGATGACCAGCTCTGCCGGAGCTCTCCCCAGCTGAGAACGTTTGGACCAGTATCTGATACGATATCCCTCAGAGTACTCTAGTAACGAGTTCCAAGCCGAATATCTACTTGCAGAAGGGCCAGAGGTGGACCAACGCTTTCTCTTGAATAAATAATTTTTTTCTGAAATTGTATCGATTTGACTGTACATGTACAACGCATCAATCGATCACCATCACACTCGGGTAATTCCTTTGCAGTAATTCGTTTTTTTTTTTAATTTTTTTGTCTTAGAGTGTACTTGCTTTATACAACGAATCAGGTATGTTTATCCAGTTTGAGTGGCAAACTTATTTCTAAAACCGCCAAGACCCATCTTTCAGTGCAAAATCAGTGATGTTCTTCATCCTATACGTAACTGTCCTGTAGAGACAGAGCAGGAGAGATGAGGCCTCGCACAGATACGTAGCGGCGGTCATTCTTCACACTCTCTGACCGCAAATGGAACAGGCCCCGGTCTTTTATTGAACCATACATTAAACTGCTCTCTGGCACGCAGTTTATGGTGATTTGCAGAGTAAAGGTGTAGATGTAGGCGTATAAATTTATGTAGAAAATGAAAGAACACGAAATATTGATTTCTCCTAAGTAACTGACTATATTACATGTACGAGAACAAGGAGAAACTCGTTTAAGTAATTTATGTTTTATGGTCATTAGCTCATGGTCCAGTGCATATTTCAGTGCGTAACGCTTCTTTTTCTAATGATGGAGATATCGTCACTCTATAGATATTTAAGATAACAGTTTTAGACTTACACAAGATTAGCAGGCCAGACTGCTAAAGCTCAGTGAGTCGCGCTGTCACGTGTTAATGGAGCTTCTGCTGGGAAGAGCTGGCGCTGTTTGCTTTACACAGAATGACTCAGTCGCTCCTACCGATGCTGTTTGATGCAACCCGCAATCGCCTTCATAAACCACGCTCGAGATTTTAATATTCTCTCTCTCTCGCTACGCGCAGGCTACTAGTCCTACACAAAATTAACAGGACATATTTGTAGCAAAATCAATGTAGTTAAATTTTGTACTGGGACATTCTCCATAGGAGCCATAGTTATCGAGTTAGAAAAAAAAAAAAAACGTACAAAAGTGACCTTTACACGAACCCCGCTCCCACACTGAGCCCCCACAGGTGAGAATTTCTAGTAAAGTGTTCATAGCACTCCCTCCTATCACTGCACAAAAATTCGCAACTGCACGAATTATTTCCCTATTCGAGGTATTTTGGTCCTCACTGACGTGCTTACTACGCCATGGCTAAGTCCAGCCAGCTCTTACAAATTCTACCTAACAAATTTGACAATATTCACAGTCTAAAATAAATAATTACATCGCTGAATTCGCCAAGCCTTGTGACAACGAAACTACTGCGTTTGTAAGGGTTAAGTTTGGATCGAATTGTCAAAGTAATTGATTTTAGCATAACGTTTACAAAAGCCATTTTGCCTTTTTTATCCACATGGGAGCGTTTAAATTAGTAATGTTAAAATAATAGCGGACTATGCTGGTAGCGTTACTACCCAAACTATAGACCAAGAAAGATCACATATCGGTAATAGTTCCGTGTAGTTAGTTCTGTGTAGTAGGAAATTTGTATACAATGTTAGGAGGGAGTGTCACGAGC
The DNA here is from genome assembly GCF_021461395.2 of Schistocerca americana. Classification (NCBI taxonomy): domain Eukaryota; kingdom Metazoa; phylum Arthropoda; class Insecta; order Orthoptera; family Acrididae; genus Schistocerca; species Schistocerca americana. The sequence continues at coordinate 21,851,640 of NC_060123.1, forward strand.
AACGTATTAGAAATCCTGACCAATTAAGGTTGATTATGGGAGTGGAGGTTTGTTCAAGGTGACATTGTAAGTTTTTCTTGAATAACTCGAAAACCGTTGCCTCTGGTGAAAACGAATCGCTGCACAAAATTGAACTACATTAAATTTCCTACAAAAAGGTCCCGTTAATTTTTTCTGTAGGGAAATAGTTTGTGGGAGGCGAGGGAGAGAATACGAATATATCGTGCGTGGTTTATGAAGACCAAGTGTAACACTGCAGTTTGGATAGAACTGCAGCGGTAGGAGCAGCTAAATCTCCCTATATACTACTAAGGCACACAAGGTATCTAACGTCAGTCCTTCACATGCGTAAAAAAAAAATTGAGCCTAAAAGAATCCTTCAGAAGTACAGAATAACTTTAACGGAAATGAAGGACTCACAGGAGGTAACTTGGGGACGTTAATGATAAATAAAGCAGACAGCGACAAATCTTGCCCACTAGAAGCTCCGTACCACGCGACGGAGCGCCCGTGCGATCTCGGCAACGGTGCGGTGTGGTGAGGTCACGCCCCGCCCCGCCCATCTCACGCCTTGCTCAGCTTGTTTAAGTTTGAAGACCCTGATGATGCCTCCGGCGTCAGAAGACCAAACGTCGGGCACAGAAATAAGCCTCATAATACAGCGTAATGCCCATAAAACAAAAATCGGTAAGGACGCAAATACCGGCCGTGAAAGCATGCACTTATTATTATTTAACATATGAATTTCAGATCTACATCTACATCTACATTGATACGCCGCAGTCAACATTACGCCGCCTTGCGGAGTGCACCCCGTACAACTACAACTCATTTTCTTTCCTCTTCGACCCGCAAATACAACGAGGGAAAAAGGGACTATCTTTATGGCTCCGTATGAGCCCTAATTTGTCGTATCTTATCTTGATGGTCCTTACGCCCAATGTATGTTGGAACCAACAGAATTTTTCTGCAGCCAGCTTCAAATACCGATTATCCAAATTTTCTCACTAGTGTTCCTCGAAAAGAACGTCACTCTCTCTTCAGGGAATCCTTTTTGAGTTCCCGGAGCACCTGCGTAATATTTGAGTGTTGTTCGAACCTACCGTAGCAAATCTAGCAGCCCGCCGCTGAATTGCTTCGATGCCTTCTTTTAATTCGATCTCGTAAGAATCCCAAAACTCGAGCAGTACTCAAGAATAGGTCACACTAGCGTCCTATATGCCGTCTCCTTTACAGATGAACCAGACTGTCCTAGAATTCCACCAACACACCAAAGTCGACCATTCACCTTTCCTACCACAGTCCTCCGCGCTCGTTCCATTTCATATCGCCTTGCAACGTTAGGCCCAGAGGTTTAAATGGAATTACTGTGTCCAGCAGGCCACTACTAATGCTGTATTCGAAAAATTCGGGTTTGTTTTTCCTATTCATCCGCATTAACATTCATTTTTCTACATTAGCTGCCATTCATCACACCATCTAGAAATTTTGTCTAAGTCATCTTGTATCTTAATACAGTAACTCAGCTTCGAAGCCTTACCATATAGGACGGCATCAAAGGCAAATTATCGAAAATTGCTGTCCACCCTGTCCGCCAAATCATTTATGTATACAGGGTGGTCCATTAATCGTGACCGGGCCAAATATCTCACGAAATAGGCGACAAACGAAAAAACTACAAAGAACGAAACTTGTCTAGCTTGAAGAGGGAAACCAGATGGCGCTATGGTTGGCCCGCTAGATGTCGCTGCCATAGGTCAAACGGATATCAACTGCGTTTTTTAAAATAGGAACCCCCATTTTTATTACATATTCGTGTAGTACGTAAAGAAATATGAATGTTTTAGTTGACCACTCTTTTCGCTTTGTGATAGATGGCGCTGTAATAGTCACAAACATATTGCTCGCTATTAGAGACAAGCAGTTCGTAACAGGTAGGTTTCTTAAATTAAAATAGAGAACCTAGGTACGTTTGAACATTTTATATCGGTTGTTCCAATGTGATACATGTACTTTTGTGAATTTATCATTTCTGAGAACGCATGCTGTTACAGCGTGATTACCTGTAAATAACACATTAATGAAATAAATGCTCAAAATGATGTCCGTCAACCTCAATGCATCTGGCAATACGTGGAACGACATTCCTCTCAACAGCGAGTAGTTCGCCTTCCGTAACGTTCGCGCATTCATTGACAATGCGCTGACGCATGTTGTGAGGCGTTATCGGTAGATCACGATAGCAAATATCCTTCAACTTTCCCCACACAAAGAAATCTGGGGACGTCAGATCTGGTGAACGTGCGGGCCATGATGTGCTTCGACGACCAATCCACCTGTCATGAAATATGCTATTACCGCTTCAACCGCACGCGAGCTATGTGCCGGACATCCATCATGTTGGAAGTACATCGCCATTCTGTCATGCAGTGAAACATCTTGTAGTAACATCGATAGAACATTACGTAGGAAATCAGCTTACATTGCACCATTTAGATTGCCATTGATAAAATGGGGGCCAATTATCTTTCCTCCCATAATTACGCACCAAACATTAACCCGCCAAGGTCGCTGATGTTCCACTTGTCGCAGCCATCGTGGATTTTCCGTTGCCCAATAGTGCATATTATGCCGGTTTACGTTACCGCTCTTGGTGAATGACGCTTCGTCGCTAAATAGAACGCGTGCAAAAAATCCGTCATCGTCCCGTAATTTCTCTTGTGCCCAGTGGCAGAACGGTTCATGACGTTCAAAGTCGTCGCCATGCAATTCCTGGTGTATAGAAATATGGTACGGGTGCAATCGATGTTGATGTAGCATTCTCAACAGCGACGTTTTTTGAGATTCCCGATTCTCGCGCAATTTATCTGCTACTGATGTGCGGATTAGCCGCGACAGCAGCTAAAACACCTACTTGGGCATCATCATTTGTTGCAAGTCGTGGTTGAAGTTTCACATGTGGCTGAACACTTCCTGTCTCCTTAAATAACGCAACTAAAGCATTCATATTTCTTTACGTACTGCACGAATATGTCATAAAAATGGGGGTTCCTATTTAAAAAACGCAGTTGACACCCGTTTGACCTATGGCAGCGCCATCTAGCGGGCCAACCATAGCGCCATCTGTCTTCCCTCTTCAAGCTAGACGAGTTTCGTTCTTTGTAGTTTTTTCGTTTGATGCTTATTTCGTGAGATGTTTGGCCCGGTCACTATCAATGGGCCACCCTGTGTAAGGGATACATTATGTAAGAGATCATGAGCTACAATTGCCGGAATTCTCTGGTGTCTGTTTAGCACACGCTCAGGACATCCACTAGTTGATTTTGTTGCCGTTCGTAGAACTTAGGGAGGTGTCCTCTTCCAAGAGGACATCACCTGTGCAGCTTTATCACCCAATCCTGTTCACTCTAGACGTTCGTCAATTCCTGCCAAGCACGATTAGCATAACGTGGGCCACGAAATGGCACCTTTTGGTCACCGCTACCTTACTAGTAACTTTCGTTTAATATTTGCGACAGCAAACGGAGGCAGTGTGTCAGAGTATCGGTCCCAAGTTTCGGGGATTCCCTCTACTATCGGCCCTGGTTTTCCTCTGTCATCTGTCCCTTCTTTCACTTCTGGCAACGGTATGTTAATAAGAAAAATGCCAAACGGTATACAGGTTCGGAGTCCACATTAAACTGCAGATCACTTATAACGGGCAGAGTAAGTGAGTCCAAAGGTCGGAGGAACGTATGGCTGTTCACATTAGGGCGATGACCGGAAACTTCAATTTTTTTATGGGAAAGGTGAAGTGTGACTCTTCTATGATGGCTTCTATGCGCGATTGTAGGCCTGCTTTGTAGGTAGAGGAAGCTAATCAAAATAACAGAACTGCTGACCAAAACCATTTCTCCATACATGCATTACTTGGGGACTGCAATCATATATAGAGTAGAAAGAAAGGTCTCGTGCAGAGCAAATACTAATTCTAAAGAACATAAAAGAAATCAGGAAAAATCATAAACTTGAAATGTGAGATATTTTAATGGATCTAAAAAAGGCCTGTGACTCAGTTGATAGTAATGCACTAATCAATATTATAAAGGAATTTGGATGGATAATAAAACAACAGAAATAATTAAAGTAACCTTAACAAAAACAACATCAAAAGTAAAATTTATTGGGGAACTGTCAACATATTTTGAAGTAAAATGAAGAGTAAGGAAAGGTGATGGTTTGTCACACCTGCTTTTCAACTTCGCGTTCAAGAAGGTAGGGAGGAAATTCATCAAATCTACTGCTGTGCAACTTGGAAAAAATCCAAATAAAATCGCCGACGATATGGCGTTAACGACTAACTCAGTGGATGCTGCCAAAGAACAACAGGAACAAGCAGACAAAGATAGGACTAAAAATGTCATTTGGAAAACACATTTCGTGACAAATGATGTCCCTCAAAATCTTAAAATTTATAACAATATAATACCTAAAACAGTTCTAAGTACCTACGAGAATGGATAACGAGCAATACAAAAGAAACAGTAGCAATTTTTTTCTCCATATGAGAAAAAACACGTATACCAAAAAAAATTATTTGTCCTGCAACACATAACTAAGAATTACCAAACAGTGGGTAAGGTCTCAAACGCTTTATGCAGCAGAAAGACTTTAACAATATTTTGGGATCTTGAAAACCTGGAAAAAGTTGACAGAAGAGTTCTAAGGAAAATTCTGGGACCTAAAAGTGAGAGAAATACTGAATAAAAATTAAGATCAAACAGAGCCTTCTATTTAATAATGGGAAAGCTAACTGATGTAATGAGGAAAAGAAGACAACAGTTTTATGGACATGTATACCGAATGAGTAATAACACATTAACTAAGCAGATCTTCAAGTTACTAAACAGCAGCAAATCCAAAATCACACAGTTCACTTAAACTGATAAAGATATGAAAAACACTGGAATTAGAATAGTCATAGTAGATAACAAAATACTTTAGAGTAGCAACACAAAAGGCAGCATCAGGAACGAAAGAAGAGGACCTAGGAAGAAAACGAGCGACACAATCGAAGGATGAGGGCCGTCTGGGAGCAACGAAAAGGAAACACAATGAAGCAAAGCCAAAGTCGATTTATCGATCACTTCAAAAGGGTTTTTCGAACCCTTAAAAATTATAAAAACATATGTGTGTGTATATATGCCTGTGTGTATGTTCCACTTCTCCTCCTACATCAGTGGACCTGTGTCATATGCCTGCGTGTATGTTCCACATCTCCTCCTAGATCACTGGACCTGTGTCATCCAAGATCGGTACATCTATCACTTACTGTCTGGAAAGAATCACTGTGGGGACAAGAACCACAGCCCTATCAAAGGGCCAAAAAGTAGTATAACTCATGACGCGCTAAAACCATAAACCTGTACTTTAGTCATGCAATATTTGAGAATGGGAGCACTTCAAGACTTGTGACAAACTTTAAACATAATTTCAAACCTTTAAAAACTTTTTCTCCCTGACGATAGCACCCCCCCCCCCCCTCCCCCAATAAAAAATGAAAGGAAAAAGGTTTATTACTGCCCACATTTTCACTGTTCATGCAGTAAAACTGCCATATTAAGAATGACGTTTTAATTTATTACTTATTTACTACTAACTCTATGTTGTTGTTGTTGTGGTCTTCAGTCCTGAGACTGGTTTGATGCAGCTCTCCAAGCATATAGTAAAGCTGCATACCCTTGGGAAAAATTACGGCTGTAGTTTCCCCTTGCTTTCAGCCGTTCGCGGTACCAGCACAGCAAGGCCGATTTGGTTAGTGTCGCAAGACCAGATCAGTCAATCATCCAGATTGTTGCCCCTGCAACTACTGAAAAGGCTGCTGCCCCTCTTCAGGAACCATACGTTTGTCTGGCCTCTCTACAGATACCCCTCCGTTGTGGTTGCACCTACGGTACGGCCATCTGTATCGCTGAGCCACGCAAGCCTCCCCAACAACGGCAAGGTCTATGGTTCATGGGGGGACTAACTCTATATTCACAACCAAATTTCGTAGTCAGTACCCACACATAACACTGGAGGTACCTGCAAGGTTATGTCATAGGACAGCACATAGTTCAGGAGATAAAACGTCATAGACAATGAGATGCGTGAAAATGAAACTGCAGGGCGAAATTCACTAGATATACAGGTGAAATATGGTACAAATACGTGTTAAATGTGTTACATATAAGTTAAATATATTTAGCATGTGCGTACGCGGGCAAAGCTACGGGTAAAAAGCTAATCATCAACCCCTGGTACGATTTAAATCAAATTTGGTACACGTATTAAAGTTTGGAAGTTCGTGGTACGGTCTTATGGGACCAAACTGCTGAGGTCATCGGTCCCTAAACTTACGCACTACTTCTTGTTCTTCTTGTGGTCTTCAGTCCTGAGACTGGTTTGATGCAGCTCTCCATGCTACTCTATCCTGTGCAAGCTTCTTCATCTCCCAGTACCTACTGTAGCCTACATCCTTCTGAATCTGTTTAGTGTATTCATCTCTTGGTCTCCCTCTACGATTTTTACACTCCACGCTGCCCTCCAATACTAAATTGGTGATCCCTTGATGCCTCAGAACATGTCCTACCAACCGATCCCTTCTTCTGGTCAAGTTGTGCCACAAACTTCTCTTCTCCCCAATCCTATTCAATACTTCCCCATTAGTTATGTGATCTACCCACCTTATCTTCAGCATTCTTCTGTAGCACCACATTTCGAAAGTTTCTATTCTTTTCTTGTCCAAACTATTTATCGTCCATGCTTCACTTCCATACATGGCTACACTCCATACAAATACTTTCATAAATGACTTCCTGACACTTAAATCTATACTCGATGTTAACAAATTTCTCTTCTACAGAAACGCTTTCCTTGTCATTGCCAGTCTACATTTTATATCCTCTCTACTTCGACCATCATCAGTTATTTTGCTCCCCAGATAGCAAAACTCCTTTACTACTTCAAGTGTCTCATTTCCTAATCCAATTCCCTCAGCATCACCCGACTTAATTAGACTACATTCCATTATCCTTGTTTTGCTTTTGTTGATGTTCATCTTATATCCTCCTTTCAAGACACTGTCCATTCCATTCAACTGCTCTTCCAAGTCCTTTGCTGTCTCTGACAGAATTACAATGGCATCGGCGAACCTCAAAATTTTTATTTCTTCTCCATGAATTTTAATACCTACTCCGAATTTTTCTTTTGTTTCCTTTACTGCTTGCTCAATATACAGATTGAACAACATCGGGGAGAGCCTACAACCCTGTCTGACTCCCTTCCCAACCACTGCTTCCCTTTCATGTCCCTCGACTCTTATAACTGCCATCTGGTTTCTGTACAAATTGTAAATAGCCTTTCGCTCCCTGTATTTTACCCCTGCCACCTTTAGAATTTGAAAGAGAGTATTCCAGTCAACATTGTCAAAAGCTTTCTCTAGGTCTACAAATGCTAGAAACGTAGGTTTGCCCTTCCTTAATCTTTCTTCTAAGATAAGTCGTAAGGTCAGTATTGCCTCACGTGTTCCAGTGTTTCTACGGAATCCAAACTGATCTTCCCCGAGGTTGGCTTCTACTAGTTTTTCCATTCGTCTGTAAAGAATTCGTGTTAGTATTTTGCAGCTGTGACTTATTAAACTGATAGTTCGGTAATTTTCACATCTGTCAACACCTGCTTTCTTTGGGATTGTAATTATTATATTCTTCTTGAACTCTAAGGGCATTTCGCCTGTTTCATACATCTTGCTCACCAGATGGTAGAGTTTTGTCAGGACTGGCTCTCCCAAGGCCGTCAGTGGTTCCAATGGAATGTTGTCTACTCCGGGGGCCTTGTTTTGACTCAGGTCTTTCAGTGCTCTGTCAAACTCTTCACGCAGTATCATATCTCCCATTTCATCTTCATCTACATCGTCTTCCATTTCCATAATATTGTCCTCAAGTACATCGCCCTTGTATAGACCCTCTACATACTCCTTCCACCTTTCTGCTTTCCCTTCTTTGCTTAGAACTGGGTTTCCATCAAAGCTCTTGATATTCATGCAAGTGGTTCTCCTTTCTCCAAAGGTCTCTTTAATTTTCCTGTAGGCAGTATCTATCTTACCCCTAGTGAGATAGGCCTCTACATCCTTACATTTGTCCTCTAGCCATCCCTGCTTAGCCATTTTGCACTTCCTGTCGATCTCATTTTGGAGACGTTTGTATTCCTTTTTGCCTGCTTCATTTACTGCATTTTTATATTTTATCCTTTCATCAAATAAATTCAATATTTCTTCTGTTACCCAAGGATTTCTACTAGCCCTCGTCTTTTTACCTACTTGATCCTCTGCTGCCTTCACTACTTCATCTCTCAAAGCTACCCATCGTTCTTCTACTGTATTTCTTTCCCCCATTCCTGTCAATTGTTCCCTTATGCTCTCCCTGAAACTCTGTACAACCTCTGGTTCTTTCAGTTTATCCAGGTCCCATCTCCTTAAATTCCCACCTTTTTGTAGTTTCTTCAGTTTTAATCTACAGGTCATAACCAATAGATTGTGGTCAGAGTCCACATCTGCCCCTGGAAATGTCTTACAATTTAAAACCTCGTTCCTAAATCTCTGTCTTACCATTATATGATCTATCTGATACCTTTTAGTATCTCCAGGGCTCTTCCATGTATACAACCTTCTTTCATGATTCTTAAACCAAGTGTTAGCTATGATTATGTTGTGCTCTGTGCAAAATTCTACCAGGCGGCTTCCTCTTTCATTTCTTAGCCCCAATCCATATTCACCTACGATGTTTCCTTCTCTCCCTTTTCCTACTGACGAATTCCAGTCACCCATGACTATTAAATTTTCGTCTCCCTTCACTACCTGAATAATTTCTTTTATCTCGTCATACATTTCATCAATTTCTTCATCATCTGCCGAGCTAGTTGGCATATAAACTTGTACTACTGTAGTAGGCATGGGCTTTGTGTCTATCTTGGCCGCAATAATTCGTTCACTATGCTGTTTGCAGTAGCTTACCCGCACTCCTATTTTTTTATTCATTATTAAACCTACTGCTGCATTACCCCTATTTGATTTTGTATTTATAACCCTGTAATCACCTGACCAAAAGTCTTGTTCCTCCTGCCACCGAACTTCACTAATTCCCACTACATCTAACTTCAACCTATCCATTTCCCTTTTTAAATTTTCTAACCTACCTGCCCTACGCACTACTTAATCTAACTAAAACTAACTTACGCTAAGGACACCGCACACACCCATGTCCGAGGCAGGACTCGAACCTCCGACAGGGGGAGCCGCGCGGACCGTGACACGGCACCTTAGGCCGCGCGGCTACACGTATCAGTTAAAGCCTGGAAAGAAGTACTGTAGTGTTAAAAACCACTTTCGTCCAATTGGGGTGAGCGTGATAACGTGGAGAGAAAAGGAGCAGGAGTAGATAGACAGAGAGCGAGGAGGAAAGAAGAGGTAGGTACAGACAGGAGGAGGATGAGATGAACAGAGATAGGGGAAACGGACACAGAGAGGGGAGGCGGAGAGATGGACAGAGGAAGGAAAGCAGAGGAGACAGACAGAGACAGGGGAGGATGAAATAGGCAGAGAGAGCAGGGAGGAAGTGATGAACAGACAGAGGGGGAGGAGTAAATACACAGAAAAAGGGGAGAGAAGAAGATGGAGAGATACAGGGGAGAGGAAGATATGGACACAGAAAGGAAAGGGGAGCAGATGACCAGGGAGAGGGGCGAGCAAGAGGCAGATGGAGAGAGTGGGGGAGGGAAAGATGGACAGAGAGAGGAGGAGGAGGAAATTGGCAAAGAGAGGGGAGGAAGAGGCGAAATTAGAAGGGGGAGGAGGAGATAGACAGAGGGGGCAAGAGCAAATGGAAAGAGAAGGAAGGTGCAGATTAACAGAGATAAGGACCAGGAGGTGATGGACATAGAGAGGAGCATAAGGAGACAGACAGAGAGTCGAGGATGGAGGAGATGGAAAGAGAGAGGCAAAAACAGTAGCTCATGACGAGCATGTGGCCAGATTATATTCATCCAGTATTTGAGAATGAGTGCACTTAGCGACTTGCGATAAACCTTTACGACACTTTGTCTTGCTGACACCATGCTCGAAGTGATTAAAGGAAGAGAGTTCATCGCCTACTACATTTTCGCTGTTCATGCAGTAAAATGGCCGCATCAGGCACGGCCTTATTACTTCGTTATTACTAAGTCTAGTAGCAAAAAGATTTGCAGAAGTGTTCATATAGAGCGCAGGATGTACCTGAAAAATTACATCATTGTATGATACTTAGTTTTGGAGATGCTATGTCATAAACACTGATCTGCCTGAAAACGAAACTGCATGGCAAAATTCGCTAGTAATACATGTGGTCTACGTTTAAAAATATGTGTGAGGTGTTTTAAATATATGTGAAATATATATGACATGTGCACACATGAGCAAATCTGTGGTAAAAAGCTCCTCCTAAATACACTGATCGATTGAAACCAGATTTGTTACACATATTACTGATGACTAACTGAAAACCTCAGCTGCCGACAGGTGTTGTTGATATACCTCGATGTCGACAGCTGAAAATGTGTGTTCCGACCAGGACTCGAACCCGGGATCTCCTGCTTACACGGCAGACGCTCTATCCACCTGAGCCACCGAGGACACAGATGCATAGCGCGACTGCAGGGACTTATCCCGTGCACGCTTCCCGTGAGACTCACATTCCCAACTGTCCACAATTCTACATATGTATTGTACCTTATAGACATTTGCCCACTGTCTTCGTATATAGACATATTACTTACTATCTGGAAAAAAGTACTGTGGGTGTATGATCCTGCAACCTTGTATCATGGTGGGGGTGATTACCTGGGGAGAGAATGGAGAAGGACGAGATGGACCAACAGAGAGGGGAAAGTATGAGATGGACACAAATAGGGGTGAAGAGGGAATGAACAGAGAGAGAGAGAGAGGAGGGGGAAATGGACTGTGAATGAGAAGATTAGGAGATGGACATGATGAGGGAGGGGGGGGGGGGGGGAGCAGATGCAGAAAGGAGAGAGAGGGAAATGGAAAGAGTGAGGGTAGGAGGCGATGGAGAGAGAACAAAAAGATGAGGAGATGGACAGAGAGAGGGGGCAAGATCAGATGGACAAGAGAGAGGCAGGGGGAGATGGAGAGAGAATGCTCATAGAGGAGGTGGACAGACAGAGGGGGTGGAGGGTAGAGGATGGGCAGAGTTAGGGGGAAGAAGGAGATGAACTAACAGATGTGTATACATGCCAGTCTTCTATTACTCCATCTCCTCCTTCCTCCCTTGCTGTCCATCTTTTTCTTCCTCCCTCTCTAGCCATTTCCTCCATCCCTTCTCACTGACTACCTCCTTCACCCACAACTCACAGTTCACCTCCTCCTGCTCTTCTCTATATCCATCCCCTCTTACCTGTCTCTCTTTCTTCCATCTCCTCTTCTACCTCTCTGTCCATCACCTCCTACATCTCTCTCCATTTATCTCCTCCTGTCCCCCTCTCTCTCCAACTCCTCCTCCCCCTCTAAGTTTCCATCTCCTCCTCCCCGTCTCTCTGTACATCTTCTCCTCCCACCTCTTTTTGTCCTTCTGCTCTTCCTCCCTCCCCCTGTCCATCTCCATCTCTCTTCTCTTGCTGCTCATCTCCTCGATCCCCTCTCACTGTTTGTCACCTCCTCCCTCCTCTCTCTGTCCACCTCCTCTTCTTTCCTCTCTCTGTCCATCTCCTCTTCTCCTCTATCTCTGTCCAAATCCTTCTCTTCCCATTGTATTTCCATTCCCACCTCCCCTCTTTCTGACCATCTCATCTTCTCCATCTCTCTGCTCATCTCTTCCTCACCCTTGCCTCTATCCATCTTCTCCTCTCCCCTTTCTCTGTCGATCGTCCGCCCTTCTCTTTCCACATTATTAGCTCTATCCCAATAGCAGACTGGTGGTTCTTACCCCTCGCAGCATTTCTTTCCAGATCGTAAATAATACGTATTTCAGATTTGGTTGAAATCGTTCCTGGAATTTAGGAAGAAATTTTTACCTGTGGCTTCACCTGTACACACTCATTCAAATATGTTTCACATATATTTAACATGTTTCACACATATTTGTTCACATATTTCACCTCTATCTCTAGAGAATTTCACATTGCAGTTTCATTTTCACGCAGGTCGATGTTTTTTTACGTCGTATCTTTCGAGCTACGTATCTTTTATGATGTAATTTTGGAGGTACATCCAGTGGTATATGCCGCCACTGTCTGCAAAATATGTCGTAACTAGCATTAGTGGTAAAGAAGTAACAAATTAAAACGCCATCCATGATGCGGCAGTTTTTTCGCATCTCAGTATTTGACGTAATATTTCGTGAAGTATGTGCCGTACAATGATATATTTGTGTAAGTAAATTCAGCGGCAGGTGTGGATATTGCAGGCGGAATGTGTTGCGAATAGAATTAGCAGCAAAAATGTAATATACTTAAAATTCATGCAAACTTTTCACGCATCTCCATGACGTGCAATCTTCTGAAGTATGTGTTGCACAATGATATAATTTTGCTAGTACATTTCGTGGTATATGTGTCTTCTGTCCGCAAAATGCGTCGCGAATACAGGTAGTAATAAACAAGTAATATATTAAAATGTCAGACTTATATTGCAGTTTTCCTGCATGAACAGCGAAAACGTAGTAAGCAATGAACTTTTTTCCTTTCATCATTTTGCAGGGGTTGTCAGCGAGGAAAAGTTTCGTAAAGGTTTGAAATTATGTGTAACGTTCGTTAAAACCCACTAAGTGCTTTCATTTCTCAAACACTGAATGAGTTAAGTATTGGTACTACTCTGCTTGTATGCGAATACATTTCTCTTGACTAGGAATGCCGTTTTGCAAGTGCTAGTCTGCTTTTTATGTCTTCCTTGCTCTATGCATCATCGATTAGTTTGCTGCCTAGGTAGCAGAATTCCTTAACTTCATCTTCTTCGTGATCATCAACTCTGATGTTAAGTCTCTGGCTGTTATCAGTTCTGCTATATCTCATTTCTTTTGTCTTTCTTCGAGTTACTCCTGATTCATGCTTTGTGCTCATTAGTTTACTCCATTCAACAGATCCTGTAATTCTTCTACAGTTTCACCGAAACAGCAAAGTCATCTTCAAATCTTATCATTGATGTCTTTCCACCTTGATTTTTAATCCCTCTCTTGAACCTTTCTGTCTCAATCTCAAATAATGAGAGAATGATTTATGGGTACTCAAGTGTCGTTCGCTACATTCCTTTTTAAAACGACCCTCACGTTTATTATGCATAGCTGGTTTTTAGCCCGACAGAGATTCATTCCAGACGGTAAGTAATATACGTACCAAGCTTGGTTGAAATCGGTCCAGTAGTTTAGGAGCAGATGTGGAACATACATACATACAGGTGACAATTACTGACTATATGGAAAAAAAAATAGTTTGGACAAGAAGAGAATAAAAGCTTTCGAAATGTGGTGCTACAGAAGAATGCTGAAGATTAGATGGGTAGATCACATAACTAATGAGGAGGTATTGAATAGAATTGGGGAGAAGAGGAGTTTTGTGGCACAACTTGACTATAAGAAGGGATCGGTTAGTAGGACTTGTTTTGAGGCATCAAGGGATCACCAATTTAGTTTTGGAGGGCAGCGTGGAGGGTAAAAATCGTAGAGGGAGACCAAGAGATGAATACACTAAGCAGATTCAGAAGGATGTAGGCTGCAGTAGGTACTGAGAGATGAAGCAGCTTGCACAGGATAGAGTAGCATGGAGAGCTGCATCAAACCAGTCTCAGGACTAAAGACCACAACAACAACAATGTGAAAAAAACATAAATTAGTTAAAAAATACGGCGTGCACACAATTTATTCAATAAGTAAACGTGACTACAAACATTTGGATTTAGGTTGTGACATGTTCGATATGCCTGCCATCATTGGTGATAATGTGGCGCAGACGAATAGCGAAATTCTGCCTGACCCGCTCAAGAGTCGGGACATAGATACTATCTATGACCTCCTGAATGGCTGTTTTCAGGTCAGCGACGGTTTTGGGGTTATTGCTGTACACCTTGTCTTTAATATAGCCCCACGAAAAGGAGTCCCATGTGTTCAAATCAGGAGAATATGGCGTCCAATCGAGGCCCATGCCAGTGGCCTCTGTGTAGCCCAGAACCAGAAACCAGTCCCCAACGTGCTCCGGCAAGATATCAAACATTCTCCTGCTTCGATGGAGTCGAGCTCCGTCTTGCACGAACCACATCTTGTCGAAATCGGGGTCACTTTGGATAATGGGGATGAAATCATGTTTCAGAACCTTCAAGTACATTTCGCTAGTCACCGTGCCATCAACAAATATCGCACCTATTATTCCGTGACTGGACACTGCACGCCACACAGTCGTCCGTTGAGGATGAAGAGATTTCTCGACCGCGAAATGCGGATTCTCAGTCCACCAAATGCGGCAATTTTACTTATTGGCGAACGCATCCAAACGAAAGCTGGCTTCGTCGCTAAACAAATCATACAACGCATACTAATTCCCGTCATGCCCCGCGGCCAAACGTGCAGTTTCAACTTCCTAACGCAAATCGTTCAGAAGTTATAGCAATTTTATTTGATATAGGTCATTGATGATCACCCTGTACATACATAAGTTCACTGATTTCTGTAACATTGTGGGGCGGCGGGTGGAATGAATAGTTATTATAAAATTTTATAGAATGTAGAAACATTTCCCGGCCGATGCACCATTTGTGGGGCGGCTGGTGGAAATTAATGTTGTATTTTATGTATAGAATTGTAATGTAGAAAAGATGCATTTCCCGGCCGATTAACTATATGTGGGGCGGCGGGTGGAATAATTGTTATTTAAAATGTTCCTATTATTTATGCTGTTGTTTTGCCGTTCTGAACACTGGCTCTCTAACTACAATTTTCGCAACCAGAAAGTGATTAGCAAAACGTGAAGCCTGTAATTAGAATTCCTAGTGCCCACTTCATCTGAGAAATACACTTATAGCTACAGCTTATAGCTCTGAGGAATTAGGAGATTGTCTGGGATTCATAATCAAAAACGATCGTGGAAAAAAGGTTCACTGTATTCTGAAAGTCACAGATGAAAAAAAAGAATCCACACAATCTGACTAACAGAGCAGTTCAGAGTCTAATGCGCTGATGCAACTATAACTGTCCAAATTAAATGTTTAAGTGAATGCTCGCCATAATTTGATGATTAGGTTCATCAAACGGCACGCTAAATAATAGTAGAATGTCTGTCTCGCGGCGGCACGTGAAAATACGACATACGCAAACTGGAGATATATCATTAAAGTCATCCCAGAATTAACACTTCACTCGAAAATGATTTCATGGTTACGCGTATCCCGAGTAACTTAATACGGCATCCGAGGCTGTTTATAGCAATGATACCGACGCGACGCGACTCCCGACACAGATGGTGTGCTATTCAGCGTCTGGAGAGAACTGGGGCCTCTCTTCCTCGCGCAGCGTTCTTATATATAAAGCCGCGGTGCGGACGGCTAAGGGAACGCCTGATCAAATCGGCTCTCTCGACTAGCCGCTGGGCTAGTAATGCACCACTTTAAGTTATTGAATAAATCATTGCTTCCTTTGCTGATGGCAGATGAAGCTCTCAATTTAAATACGCAATCAGCACACACGTAAATAATCATAATAAAAGGCTGATGTGGATAAGTCAATTATTTTGGGCGAGAGAATTAATTTAATTACACTACACGCAGTATACGAGCTCTGAACCTGCCCTGTGGAGATACGCTATCGCTATAGTTTTACAGTTATTGAGTTGAAACTTCTCACATCTTCATGATTATAACGGATCTCCCTTCTACTTAAATATAAACATCCTAGCCTTATTTATTAGCCTACTTAATCTATCTTGCTTCCTTAATTTTTAAGACAAAAACCACAAAATCATGAATTTCCACTAAAATTTTAATTTGTGAAATCCAAAGTATTGTTTCTATTAAATTATTATGAAAATGGAATCTAAATATAAATTTTTAATTCTCTAGCTCTTTTCTGTTGCGCCAATGAATTTTACAGAAAAACGTCCAAATTTCGAAAATGGTTAAAGTTATCGAACTGGTATTCAACACATATTAATTTAGTATTACTCCTGACATGCTAGAACCGTTTCAGGTTATTGACTTGATTTTTAAAGTATTGCGCAACATTTATGACGTCAGAGCTAGTTACAGTGGACTGGCTGGCACACAATGGAAAGACTGATGTGAAATTACTACGGCGTGAGTAGGCTGCTTCCCTACAACATGTTAGCATGGATGATACCTGCTCTGCCCGCGACAGTACCTATCACAGTAAACTAATGAGACTAATGTGTGGAAACTACTTACTTACCGCATTTTATCGCCTTCAGGCACCAAACACCAACTCAGTTAAGCAGCAGTGGCCACAGCTGTGTGGTCAAGGAAAGCAGCAAAAGATATCTCAGCAGCGAAAATGCAGTCAGGGAAGTGGCGAAGTGCAACAAGTTGAAAATTTTGTCTTTAGTTAGATTTACTTCCCTTTCAGTAATGCTAGGAGTCACAGGTATTACATGCGAAGTGTATGTTTTCATTCAGTTATCTACCTTTGCCTTATGTCTTATTACTTACATTTTCCCTTTCCTTGTCTATTAATTTCTTCTGTGCGCTTCATTTAGAAGCTATGATTACTCTAATCATTTTTCTTTGATTTGTACTAATGTTTTCCTTTACATTCGTTTTCGCCATACATGGTTTTTAGCATGCTTTTGAATGACTTCACGGGAAACGAACAGACAGTTAGTTGTAAGTGCTATTTGTCACAGGAGCATCCCAGTCAGCGGACTGATTGCAAAGACGATTCCAGCCATAAACAGAGCCGCAATGAAAGACAACAGCAACATCGTCAACTCGACAGAATGCTGACCCTTACCGACACGAATACAGTGGGCCACATCTCGACAAGTATTTATCCCCGAACATACTACAGTAACTTCCTTTTCATTCTGTTTTTCAAATTTCACACGTACTGTCTCCTGTAATAATATAGGACATTTTTTTAAAAAAATATCATTTATATATGTAGTCGACCGGTTGACGCGTAGAGGTAAATAGGTGAGTCCCGGAAACATAACGTGACTGAGCAACTGGTAGACCCCACGAGTACACCCCCTTGAGTCGCAATGGATACAGCCTGCCTCGACACGACACGAGTTCTAGTGCAGAGTAAACCAGGTTCACGGTGAGGACGTCGCAAGAGGCCTCCCATTTCTTCTTGACTACGTCTGGCGAGCAGGACGATCTCGTGTGTAACACATTTCTAGCGTAGCGAAGGTGAGCTGTCTTCGATGTAATAACAGCGCACCAAGAGTAAGTGCCACAAGTCCATAAATATGCTGTTTGTCAGAAAGTAAAAAGTTTCTACTACTTTTGCTCCCTTTTGTACTAAACATCACTGCTTGTCGTGGAAACTGGAGTCTACATGTTTACTATATAGCACAGCTGTGTGTCAATAACGATTCTTTTTTCATTATTTACTCTTCTTCCTAGGCATAAAGCCATCATGCGTGTTACTAGATACGATACGAAATTATGCAACAATGCAGGAAATTGTATGTTGATGCATAGCTGATGTTCTGTTTATCTGTACGGGATATGTATCACATCTCTGTGACATAATAAATATAAGAAAAAAATAACTTAAATTATTTCGGGGGCAGCAGTAATAGCATTCAGAAACCAAATATTTGCTGTAACTATGAAACAACAGCTATCGTATCTCTTGTAACGTTTTCAGTAGTTTTCTATTTAACTGTTCACAAAGAATTTGACATATGAATTCACTCTGTAACTCTCCCTTCCTATCCTAGTACCCCCATTTATCCGTAGCACACATTTTCAAGTCACGAAACACTCGTGTCAAAAATTGGAAAGTTGTCATGGACCGACGCCTGTGTCTCAAAAATAGCTTTCAGGTTCCAAGGACATTACAGCTATTAAAATAGATCTAATAGTAACTAGGAGCTATTGGCTTCATATTCTGCCGTTACAAATATGCTCATTAGAAGAATATATTTATTCTTTGCTTGAAGGAATATGTGAGGTTCGATTAATAAGGCTTGCTATCGGCGTATTAACTACGACAAGATTATCACGGTTTCTCTCTGAGTTCTGTTGCTAACATGCGCTACAAAGGATTAACAGCCACTTGAAATGCTGTTCATGGACAACAAGGAAGTACTGGGAAATGGTACTGGCAGATGATAATCCAAAAACAGGGGAAGCACCCTTAAGTGTAATACGACAAGTCTGAGTCGGTTGCACTTAGCATAATGCAACTTTTAGAAGAAGAATTGTCATGGTCTGATATTTAAATGCGAACATTTTTAGGTTAGGCTTTACCGTGACTGTTACTGACATTAAATGAAACAACAAGTTCACTGTTACCAGCCACCATTTTATTTATTTCCACGACGCGTTTCGAAGGTTTAAACCTCCATCGTCGGGTGGATTTACATTAGTAAGTATTACATTTGTGTGTGTGTGTTGTGTTACGATTTTTGGAGGAACTTGTGGCACTGCCTAGTGGAGAAACAAGACACTATTTCAGAATATGGTTTAGGATTACTTACAAAAGTAAAAAGTAATCCTAAACCATATTCTGAAATAGTGTCTTGTTTCTCCACTAGGCAGTGCCACAAGTTCCTCCAAAAATCGTAACACAACACACACACACAAATGTAATACTTACTAATGTAAATCCACCCGACGATGGAGGTTTAAACCTTCGAAACGCGTCGTGGAAATAAATAAAACGGTGACTGGTAACAGTGAACTTGTTGTTTCATTTAATGGTCTGATATGTTAAAATTCGACTGAGATGCTTTACGGATAAAAAATTCCAGTCTCTTTGATACTTTGGACACAATTTGTCTCATTTCGCCAGGTAAAATCTTGCTGAAAAACTCAGGGATCAATTTGGAACTACCATCAGAATTCCGCCCTTGGTACTTGTATTTGGTGCTTTCTGAAACAAAAGAAAGAGTGTTATTTTGAACATTAGACAGTGGAAGCATTTACTTCATACACTATCGTACACGCAGAACACAGGCCACCTGCACTTTCTCCACGTAACCAGTATACACAAACTGAAACGAGAATAAGTATGAACCATAAGTAGTAACACATTTCATGTTAGGCGTACGCTGCTGAATCGAGAACTTAAACTTCCAGCATGTGTTGTGTCCTCTTCGTTCCTCCTCGTCTTGTGATTCATGTAATTCTTTTAGAATCAGCTAAGAATACTCATAAATATGAGATAAATACGAATTCTAGAAACAAGAAAAAGTACCCTTTGCCACACACTTCACAGTTGTTCATAGTTCTATTGGCACTAATAACTATCATTTATTTTTCAAACTGCGTAACCTTGACCAAATTCTCATTATACGCTTTGTTAAGAGTAAAGCGTAGAAATTATTTCCGACAAACTACAAACAAGTGATGCGAAATATTCGCTGAACGTGGTTCCACAGGAAAAGTCTACTCCTGAACGGGTACGTAAAAATTACAAATAACAAAGGTATCATCATTTTGGCAGCCGTTGAGCTCTTATCATCATAGGAGTGGCTGAATACGAACAGACGGCCAACAGAATAAGCGTCAAGATTATTATAGTACAGAGATATAGCCACTAAATTTTACACAGTTAAGGAATTCAAGCACATTGCAATCACCTGCCACAGTGACTGGAAATCCGGTTGAACCGGTAGAGCACTGCACACAGGCTGTCCAGCTGCATCGACACAAATAGGCCACCAAAAGGAACGACCTGCGTGATTATAGAGACTACCCTGAAAGAAGACTTTTTGGCAAACTTTCTATGGACCTGATGAACAGTGATGGTTAATAGTTTCTGTGAGTCGAGTTCTGTAACTACGAGGAGTTCTACATTGCAGCCAGTCTCAACGGAACACTTCGATTCCACTGTCATAATAAACTACACGTTGTACATAGGGTAAGGTGGAGCTAAAGTAATCATTTCAACTTTTTGGGCCCCAAAGTAGTAGTAAATATTTTATTACGCATGTTAAATTTTAAGGGTGAATAGACCACAGTTGTAAGTATTGTTCGTAAAGGTACACACCTTAAAGAGTTATTCTTCTTCATTGTGAATAACAAAATTTGAAACGTTGCAACGATGCAACGATGGAACAACAAAAAATTTGTGGGGCATTATGCATAATTGTAAACTGCCATACGATTATACACAATATGGAAAATTACACTTTTTGAGTGTTGCAGTGGTTGTTACGTGCATTTCCCACAGCGAAATTTGCTACGACCAGCAGCCCACATACAAATTTCGTGAAAGCGTACCTTGCACTAATGGCACCTGATCCATTCATCTTTCTTCACAGGTCTAGGGTCGTAATATTTGAAGCTGCAGAGACCATAAGGTATGTTTTATTCTCCCAACTCAGCTTCAGGTTATGATGAAGATGAATCCTGTTCTGGATTAGGAGGTTTCTCTTGAACATCCAGCCCAATTCTGCAATCACTGACCATTGTTCTTTGAGAATTTTCAAAATGCAGTTTTCCCTACCCTCTTGTGAGACTGAGAAGAGCCGGTGAAGTCAGATAACCAGCTGATTTTTCTCTTTCCTCGCACATGTCTTACGGGATTGGCAAAACAGAAGAAAATCACAGTGATGATGATGATGATGCTGACCTCTGACTTCCAGAATTTTTTGAAGGACTAGAAGGTTCCTACATTTGCTCCACGTCTCCAGGCAGCATCGAAAATTTACCAAAAACAAATTTTGTAGTGGTGGCTGACTGATTATTCTGTATAATTAGGCTACGTAAATACTTTAATAAAGAAGCAATAATGCATGTAATGTTCTATTCAGAAAGCCCCACGGAGACTGATTCACATAACGCCTATCCCTTGTAATTTTTTAAATGTAAGCAGTTGCTGAAAAATACAACAGTTGTTGCTAGTTCCTTATTGACGGACTTTATGTATACTATACAACTGGTAGCGGAAAGATTTATAACCAACATTCACGTATTTCAACAATATACCTTATTTTAAACCGACTTAACATTGGATGGCGGATTGCTGCAAGCAATACTGTTGTACCTCTTCCTTCTCTCCTGGATGATTATTGTCTAGATTAAATAAATTCGGAAAAGCTCCTTGCCCTTTGTGCACGACTTATCTTGTAACAGTCCTGTAACACAATGACTCCCTAACTGAACACCTGGGCTGAGTAATAGAATTTTTTCTTATATCTATCCATATAGTCCCACGATTGAGAAAGTACCACCCTACCGCAGTGTACTTTTATGAGCCCATTTGGTAAGACAGGTTGTCAAAAAGTTTTAACTCTCACCTCTAAAAATAAATTTACATAATTAATAATTTATTGGGTTGCAGGACTGCGTTTGAAGTCCTCGTAAAGATTTAAACCCCAGCGCTAGAGAACTGTGACATGATACTAGAGGATCGAAATGAAAACGTCGTAGCTCATTGGTAAAGAAGAATATAGTGCTGCAATTCCTTTTCTGTAAGAGTGGAAATACGGCTACAGAAGCCATATGGATTGATATGACGCAGTTGCCACATTTCTGTTCCTGTGTAACACAGATTCCCGCACGCTATTCCACGTTATTAATGGGCGACAACATTTCGTTCTGTCTCCCCGAGCGGCGTGCTGTAGTGTGAGGATTTCAATGTGTATCAGGGCTACGGACATGTACCAGGAAACTAACAAAACATTAATTACGTAACTTTATTTGGCTGAGGCAATTAAAACTTTACGACTCTCCCTCTTGGAGCGACCTAAAATTACTCTGATACCAGGTT
Source organism: Schistocerca americana (assembly GCF_021461395.2). NCBI lineage: Eukaryota > Metazoa > Arthropoda > Insecta > Orthoptera > Acrididae > Schistocerca > Schistocerca americana. The sequence goes on from NC_060123.1 coordinate 21,873,587, forward strand.
ACGTTCAAGAATGTGACTGAGTAATACGAGGAATAATGAGCGTATGAGGAAGTGATTGTCATCACGGCAGATTAAATGACGCTGAAATGAACATCGCACCAGGTTAATCAGAGGTTTCTCTGTCGATTCCGAATATCAAATGAAAGCTTTATCGACACTGTGTTCATAATGAGAACCATAAACATAGTTTTTCTTCTGACATTATTTCGCATGAAACAGTCCACGAACTGCGTTTGTTTGGACCGACTACACTTAAACAGGGTGATTCACGAAGATATGATTATATTTCAACATGTTATTCTCCAAGTGAAACTAAAGAAAAAATTTCATATAAGCATAGGTCTGCAAATGTTTGTTTACGGAGTTGCGGCTAGTAAAAGATTTTGACTGAAATTTAGCAACTTCGCTAATATGAAGCCATCGTAAAACTGTACGAGGTTAATTTTCTTGTTATTGGACTGGTGAATCTAATAAAACATGTCCCAGACGTGTATCTGCAGTAGTTTTCCAGAACATCCAGAGAAGCAAAGACTATTATACAAGTAAATTTGTTTACTTAGAGTTAAGAATGCAGAAACGTTTATGCCATTGTTGGCAATCACTAGTGAGTTATTTCAGTTGTTTTATAACCTTGAAACGTGTTAGTTTTCTGGATTGTTCAGTGAAAGAACATAACAACAGTGTATTTAAGTGAAACCGTATAGTAACTGTTGTAGTCTGTCGATTACTTATGAAACAGGGATGCCTTTCAAATTTACTACAGAAGAATACGCCGATATGGTGCTTATTTATGGCAAATGTGATGGTAATGCTACGGCTGCAGTTAACGAATATCGCGTACGTTATCCAACTCGGAGGATTCCGAATGCACGAACCATTAGCGAACTGTCAAATTGTATGTACACTGTACAGCTTCCTTAACACTGAGCTTTGTTTTTTTCCGGTTTAACATGAATTCACGTGTGCTATGGAATTAACAAAAGCAGATTATCTGACACATTCATACAATTTCAGTTAACGTTAACGCCATCATTTTTCCAAAATTAAATTCTCTACAACTTCTGTTAAAAACTTTGTGCAATTGTCTGGAATTTAAAAAACAAATTGGGCCAAGTAGTTAATAAATTAAAAATTTTACGAAATTACGTCTTTGCTCGCCTGGATGTTCTGGAAAACTACTGCATATGCACGTCTGGGATACGTCTCAATTAGATTCGCCCGATCAATAACAACAAAATAAATGGAAATCGTGCTTTACTTTAACCTCATACAGTTTTCCTATGGCTTCAAATTAACGAAGTTGCTAAATTTCAGGAAAAATCTTTTATTAGCCGTAATTCCGTAACTGAATATTCGCGGACGTATGTTTATACGAACTATTTTCTTAAGTTTTACTTGTAGAATAACATATTAAAATATATGCATATATGCATATACCCTGTATACCGCACCTATGGAACAGATAGTATTTTTATGAACATCAGAGAAACAGAATGAGATTTTCACTCTGCAGCGGAGTGTGCGCTGATATGAAACTTCCTGGCAGATTAAAACTGTGTGCCCGACCGAGACTCGAACTCGGGACCTTTGCCTTTCGCGGGAAAGTGCTCTACCATCTGAGCTACCGAAGCACGACTCACGGCCGGTACTCACAGCTTTACTTCTGCCAGTATCTCGTCTCCTACCTTCCAAACTTTACAGAAGGTCCCGAGTTCGAGTCTCGGTCGGGCACACAGTTTTAATCTGCCAGGAAGTTTCATATCAGCGCACACTCCGCTGCAGAGTGAAAATCTCATTCTGGAAACATCCCCCAGGCTGTGGCTAAGCCATGTCTCCGCTATATCCTTTCTTTCAGGAGTGCTAGTTCTGCAAGGTTCGCAGGAGAGCTTCTGTAAAGTTCGGAAGGCAGGAGACGAGATACTGGCAGAAGTAAAGCTGTGAGTACCGGCCGTGAGTCGCGCTTCGGTAGCTCAGATGGTAGAGGACTTGCCCGCGAAAGGCAAAGGTCCCGAGTTCGAGTCTCGGTCGGGCACACAGTTTTAATCTGCCAGGAAGTTTCATCAGAGAAACAGTACCTGTAGGCTCTTAATATCGACATCCTGCATATATAAATATGCTTCCCTGAACCGTGTGACCCTGACTCTGAAGGTCTTACGACTAACGATAATGCTCAAGCAGATTAGTTTCAAGTCAGTGTTCGCGCATCTCATAGTGTCGGAGACCTGCAGGGCTTGGACACAGCTGGACCGCGAGAAATGCATGCTTGAACCTAAACACAGACGCTAGCTAAGACTGCAGGTTGCTCTGTTCAGTGTCCTCAGTACGTTGCAAGTGCCAGTCATCGTCAGAACAGTGTTCTGTGTAGTTGCAAGTGCATTATATCGGAGCTAAGTGAACTGGAATGTGGGAAAGTGGTTGATCCTCTTATGGTCGATGCTTTCGTAAGGGTCTGGTCTTCCAAGAGAGCCCATATTAAAGATTTAGACCATAATAACGAACCACGCAATTCTTCGCAATTTCTAAGCATGTATGGGAATTGTATATACCTCTTAACCCCTTCTCCCCTCTTTCTCTGTCAATCTCACTGTGCATCCCCTCCTCTTCCCCCCTCTCTTTGTTCGTCTCGTCCCCTTCTCCCTTTCACTTTCCATATCCCCCCCTCCCAACCTCTCTCTATCTCCTGCTCACATGTCTCATCTTCCCCTCTCTCTCTGAACTCAAGCCATGGTTATTGATACTGCAAACGATGATGTTTGGTTTATGGGGCGTTCAACGGTGCGGTCATCAGCGCCCGTACAAAGTCCCAGTTCCTTCGCAGTCCAACTTTTTTTACACAGTTCAATCTAGCCACTGTCATGAGTGATGATGATGATGATGATGATGATGAAATGATGAGGACAATACAAACACCCAGTCCCCGGGCAGAGAATCGAACCCAGAACCCCGTGATCCAGAAGCACCAACGCTAGCCACAAGACCACGAGCTGCGGACTGAAATGCAAACGAAACCTAGATTGATAATCAAACCATATGAAATGAATGGGTAAATCGGTGGGAATTATTAATATAAGAGTAACTGGAGAGACGTCAATAGCCGCCGGTGTGGCCGAGCGGTTCTAGGTGCTTCAGTCTGGAACCGCGCGACCGCTACGGTCGCAGGTTCGAATCCTACCTCGGGCATGGATGTGTGTGATGTCCTTAGGTTAGTTAGGTTTAAGTAGTTCTAAGTTCTAGGGGACTGATGACCTAAGAAGCTAAGTCCCATAGTGCTCAGAGCCATTTTAGAGACGTCTATAGCTGCTGCATCTGTGAGGATACTAGATTCTATGGCAGTATTTCTCATACATTTAATCTGTGAACTGGTAGGACTACAAACTTTCGGATGATTCAGGTTCCATGGTATCTAATTATAAATCGATAAACATCTCTTTCATCTTAAAACTGACTGCGACGAAGAAAACAAAACAGCACGCTCAAGAAATTTTCCAGATCTTTTGTAACGTACCGCCTAATGTATTATATATATTTTTTGTATTATATACATATGAAAAATATATAGCCTGTTTTCATCCGAAAGTTTATTAGAGCATTATATATAAAAATCTGAAGCAAATCGTTCACGAACTTTTCGAAATTTTTGGTAATATATATAACGTGTAGCTTATGTCTATACGAACGTTTCTTCGGGTATTGTGTAAAAATTTAAAATAAAACGGTCAGAATATATATTTATGTCCGCGCGGCTTCCCCTGTCGGAGGTTCGAGTCTCTCTCGGGCATTGATGTGTGTATCGTCTTCAGTGTAATTTAGTTTAAGTTAGATTAAGCAGTGTGTAAGCTTAGGGACCGATGGCCTCAGAAGTTTGGTCCCATAAGACCTTACCACAAATTTCCAAAAACTAATTTCGTCAATATTTTTTCGAGATTTCTGGTAACGACGTTAAAAGTGCAAAAAGTCGCTCTAAGCACTATGGGACTTAATATCTGAGGTCATCAGTCCCCTAGACTTAGAACTACTTAAACCTAACTAAACTAAGGACATCACACACATCCATGCCCGAGGTAGGATTTGAACCTGCGACCGTAGCAGCAGCGCGGTTCCGGACTGAAGCGCCTAGAACCGCTCGGCCATATTGTTAAAAGTGCAACTTGTCTCTATAGATATATAGATACAGGGAAAGGAGAAAAAGATCTGCAAAGTCACAACGCGGGCGGTTGTGTGTGCTGAGAGATGGCGACGGACGGTGACTGACGGGGATTACGATAAAAATAAAAGGACGATACATGCAAAAATCACTGCAGAACTTAATCCCGCACTAGTGGAGCCTTTCAGTCGCCAGCGAAACCGCTCGAGGGGAGTTCCAGAAGCAAGAAATTGTAGGGCGAGATGGAATTCCGAAACCACTCATTTGTGATGCAAATGCCCATAACAGGAAAACGTGGTGCCGAAGCCATGAAACCTGGACTATGGAGCAGTGGAAGAAAGTCATTTGGTCGGCTGAGTGTCGTTTAACAGTGTTTCCAACTTCTGGCCCAGTTTACGTCCCAAGAGTGAAAAATTTGGCGGGGGTCTTCGGTGACGATTTAGGTAGCCGTATTATGGCATTCCGTGGGCCCCATGGTTACTCTGCAATGACGCATTGCTGCCAAGGACTATGTGATCATTTTGGCTGATCGCGCCGTCTGGTTGTGTGATCACGTGGGATGAATCGTCGCATCTGTCCTGGTCACCACAGTCGCCATATCTCGATATTATTGAGCCTTTGAGGTCTACTTTGGAGAACGGTGCGTCATCGCAATCCTGCATATTCGTCACCAGAACTTGCCACTATTTTGCAAGAAGAACCGTATAAAATCTGCTTGAAAACACTCAAGGACCTGCATTTATTATCCATTCCGAGACAATGGCGGCGATAAGAGAAAATTTGAGGATCGCGGAGGTTTTCCGGAATGCGGGGCGAAGGTGGCGGTCTACAGTCGTTGATTACCATAACGTAGTTTACGAGCCCAAAAAGCAGACTTTGTGAAAACATTTCCCGAAGAAATGAAGCGAACAGCTTTTGAAGTGAAACTGGGAGGTCCCGTGTTGTTCAAGAGGAAGAACCTGTGTCCTGGTACATCATCTTTTTCGTGGATTCGTCACTAGACTACATTACTGGCCATTAAAATTGCTACACCAAGAAGAAATGCAGATGATAAACGGGTATTCATTGGACAAATATATTGTACTTGAACTGACATGTGATTATATTTCCACACAATTTGGGTGCATAGATCCTGAGAAATCAGTACCCAGAACAACCACCTCTGGCCGTAATTACGGCTTCGATACGCCTGCGCATTGAGTCAAGCAGAGCTTGGATGGCGTGTACAGGTACATCTGCCCATGCACCTTCAACACGATACCACAGTTCATCAAGAGTAGTGACTGGTGTACTGTGATGGGCCAGTTGCTCGGCCACCATTGACCAGACGTTTTCAATTGGTGAGAGATCTGGAGAATGTGCTGGCCATAGCAGCAGTCGAACATTTTCTGTATCCAGAAAGGCCCGTACAGGACCTGCAACATGCGGCCGTGCACTATCCTGCTGAGATGTAGGGTTTCGCACGGATCGAATCAAGGTTAGAGCCACGGGTCGTAACACATCTGAAATGTCACGTCCACTGTTCAAAGTGTCGTCAATGCGGACAAGAGGTATGACGTGTAACCAATGGCACCCCATACAATCAAGCTGGGTGATACGCCAGTATGGCGATGACGAATACACGCTTCCAATGTGCGTTCACCGCGATGTCGCCAAACACGGATGCGACCATCATGATGCTGTAAACAGAACCTGTATTCATCCGAAAAAATGACGTTTTGCCATTCGTGCACCCAGGTTCGTCGTTGAGTACACCATCGCAGGCGCTCCTGTCTGTGATGCAGCGTCAAGGGTAACCACAGCCACGGTCTCCGCGCTGATAATCCATGCTGCTGCAAACGTCGTCGAACTGTTCGTGCAGATGGTTGTTGTCTTTCCAACGTTCCCATGTGTTGACTCTGGGATCGAGACGTGGCTGCACGATCCGTTACAGCCGTGCGGATAAGATGCCTGTCATCTTGAGTGCTAGCGATACGGGGCCGTTGGGATCGAGCACGGCGTTCTGTATTACCCTCCTGAACCCACCGATTCCATATCCTGCTAACAGCCATTGGATCTCGACCAACGCGAGCAGCAATGTCGCGATACGATAAAACGCAATCACAATCCGACCTTTATCAAAGTCGGAAACGTGAAGGTACGCATTTCTCCTCCTTACACGAGGCATCACAATAACGTTTCACCAGGCAACGCCCGTCAACTGCTGTTTGTGTATGAGAAATCGGTTGGAAACTTTCCTCATGTCAGCACGTTGTAGGTGTCGCCACCGGCATCAACCTTGTGTGAATGCTCTGAAAAGCTACTCATTTGCGTATCACAGCATCTTCTTCCTGTCGGTTAAATTTCGCGTCTGTAGTACGTTATCTTCGTGGTGTAGCAATTTTAATGGCCAGTAGTGTAAATTAACAAAGTACTCACCACAGTCGTCTATTCTGCACGGAAGGAAGAGAAACTAGGATTTAAGGCTCCGTCGATGCAGATGTCATTAAAGGCGAAGGCCAAGTTCTAACTGGGGAATGGGAAGGGAATCGGCGGTGCCGTTTCGAAGGAACCAAGAGCACTCGCCTTCACCTAAGTCTCGATGTCCGTCCTCTCGAACAGGTTACCACTGCGCCACCATGCTCTGTGTTCTGAGCACAAGGTCAGGGCCACAATTAATTGCACATGGTAACAGCTGTGGATGTTGAAAAATCACTTTCAGTGCGGACGTTACCAACAGTTTAGGGTCCTACGAATACTGACAGAAGCTAACTCCGGTATAAGCTCACATCTTTTGCTTATGTTTGTGCCTGTATCTACCTTTGATGTAACAAAGCTGATAAAATCCCACTTTGTGTGTGCGTAGGAATATTCAGACGTTACCTTTGTGCCAGGAACAATAACCGACGTATTGATGCGCGTGGAGGTATTTTTGTATCGAATTCGTGTAAACTCTGCTCCGTATCCTCCAATCAAGCGGAAGTTCGTCGTTGCTGATACGTATGCACAGAAAATAAAACCACAAAACCTAATTGAATCCCTTCCCTGAGGCATATAATTTCGGTTCTATTCCGTTACTATCGAAATTATTATTGCCCCTTCCGGGATAAGTATGCACATTTTCAAGCTTCTGGTATGTTGTTTTATTCTGGTCTTCAGTCGGAAGACTGTTATGATGCGTTCTTTCCGCTAGTGTGTCCTGTGCAAGTTTTCCATCTTTACATTACTACTGCAAGCTACATGAATTTCAACATGATTAGTGTACTGGGGCCTTTGTTTCCCTCTGCAATATTTAAATCCCCCTACTCCCTCCTCTTATTGAGGTCGCGCCATGAATTTATGTTTTAAAATTCACTTTTCTACCTCTTAATTAATTACTCGATCTTACCATCTAGTCATTCAGTGAACTTTTGTGCCCCCACATTTCAGAGCTTCTTTTCTGTTCTTGTCCAAACTGTTCGCCGTCCACATTTCACTTCCGTTTAACTATACACTACTTTCAGGAGACTCCCAAACACTTAATTTCATGTAAAAAGGCTTCCAAAATATACGTTGTATTGCCCAGCTCGCAGTTGATACATATCACGATTACTAGTTTCGGTGAAGCTATGTTTCCAGCTCCAGATCATCGGATACTTGAATTATAAAGCCACTATGTGTGGCACACTGCCATCTGGCCATTGAGAACCTGGATATAAACTCTTCAGATGGCAATGTGCCACACGTTGTGGCTTTATAATTCACGCATCCGAGGGTCTGAAGATGGAAATATAGCTTCGCTGAAACGAACAATCGTGATATGTATCAACTGCGATCTGTGCAGTAAAACTTTTATTTTGAAAGCTTTTTCACACTGGTATAGAGATCGCTTTCCATCTGACAATCCTAGGTAATTACTTAATTTCATATTCTATGTTAACAAATTTCTCCTTATCTGATACTCTTTTTTTGCTACTGCCAGAATGCATTGTATATCCCTCTACTTCACCATGGGCTATTTTGCTATCCAAATAGCAAAATTCGTTTAGTTCTTTTAGCATCTTACTTCCTAATCTAATTCTCTCTGCATCGCCTGTTTTAGTTCGACCAAATTCCACGACCCTTGTTTTACTCTGGTTGATGTTCATCCTATAACCTCTTTTCAAGACACTATACATTCTGTTCAACTCCTCTTCCATGTCCTTTGTCGTCTCTGACAGAATTATAATGCCGACGCCAAAGTTCCAGTTTTAATTTCTTCTGCATGAACTTTAATCCCCTTCCCAAATTTCTCTTTGGTTTACTATACTGCTTGCTCAGTGTACTGATTGAATAACACAGGGGATAACCTGTAACCATGTCTAACTATCTTCTCAATCTCTGCTTCCCTGTCATGTGTTTCTGTTTAAGTTTTGAATAACATTACTGAGCTTGAATTTGCTTCTGCTATCTTCCGAATTTCAAACAATGTAGTCCAGTCTGTCAAAAGTTGTCTCTAAATCTGCAGATGCAATAGACGTAAGTTACGCGTTCCTCAAACTATCTTCCAAAACTAATCGTAGGGTAACTATTGCCTCATGTGCTCCTGCATTTCTCCGGAACGCAAACGGAGCTTTCCCACGGTGGGCTCCTACCAGTTTTTCCATTCTTCTAAAATTAGGCCATGATCTATTGAACTGATAGTTTTGTATTATTCGCATCTATCAGCATCTATGTTTTGGAACTGGAATTATTAAATTCGTGGAGTGTGGGGCCATTATCACGCACACCAGGTGAAATAGTTTTGTCATGTCTGATTCTCCCACGGATCTGAATAATTCTGAGCGAATGTCTTTCACATAATCAAATCAAATATGAAACGACGTTAAGGATCTGCTAGAAAAGCTGTTAAAAACGTATCGCAATTTATTCATCAGAGCAATCCTTACTGTCAGAAATTAGATCCAATTTTTCATGTTCCTTTCAGTGAAGTCAAATAACCGATATAAATCATGAAAATCTCCAGTAAGAGAATAATGTTATGGGAAAATTACTCCGTCTCCAATGGCAGCTGATTATTGTTACGACAAGCGATGTGGATATTCGAAAATTATCTCTCTGGCCATTTAATGTTGAAAGCTGAAGAGAGTACTATAATCATTCACATTTACAACACATTTGTCGAACCCTGAGAGGTAATGTGACTATTTCGCCTCTTTCATTCAGGAGTACCTGTATTTAACTAGACTACAAGAGAACAAGTTCACCAGAGTATCGACACGCGAACTGTTACAAATATTTGAATCATGTAAATGAACAACCCATTCCTTTGGTTTTTGTGTGAGAACGATCTGGAACGGATTGTTGTAAAGACAAAATGGCAATTAAGCCAACAAACCCTCTGAAAAATGAAGTAAATACATTATTAAATCAAAATATTTCTTATGTTAGTACGTACTGATTTGGTTTAAGCAAGGCTTGTGAGTGTACATAATTAAAATTTAATTCGGTATAGTATTTCTCACGAATGTTGCGAGAAGTGATACATTCATTTCATATATATTTGTCGGGTTTGGTAATTTCAAATAATTGCTTTTGTATGGTTACAAAATCACATAAGAATATCTCGAATCATTCACTAACCTGTAATCTTGATCCAGACTGCTAGATGCATAGTTTCAATTCATACTAAATAGGGCAGAGAGACCTGTTATTTCCCTGTGGTCATGATACCACCTACACAACTGCTACGAGTCTTAACATACGGGGTGTCCCAATAAAAAAATAAAAAATAAAGTAAAAAAACGTCGAATCTTAGGGACAGCTTCCTATACAGCAAAACAAGAAAAAGATGTCTCATGAATAAGGGCTCTATAGCGCATATCTCAAGGGACATGAGCACTTATTCATCTTCGACATCATGAAACACGTCTCTTCTACTGCAAGCTCTTTGCTTTTCATGTTTTGGGAGGAGGTAGTGTGGACCAAAACGAGAAAAAGAAGTCAAGTAAGCAGGGGCTCTGAAATGCATTTCTTAACAACTGTGGGTATTTGTTCTGTAGAAGAGATGTGTTTCACACTACCGAAGACGGACAAAAGCTCATAACTCTTTTAAGTATGCATTTTAGACCACATATTTATTAGACCTTTTTATTCTTGTTTTGGTCCATACTACCATCTTTCAGAATATGGAAAGCAAATACCTTGCAGTAGATGAGAACTGTTTCATAGTGTCGAAAATGAGCCAGTGATCATACATGCCAAGATATGCATTTTAGTGTCCATTTTTACAAGATATTTATTACTTATTTCTATGTAGGGGACCTCTCCCTGAAGTTTGTCGGTGTCGGTTTGGGCAGCCTGTATGTTTAGGAGCCCTAAGATGCGAAAAGAAAACCACTTTAATGAATCTTTGGCATTTGTGGCCGATATGGCATGGTTCGAAACAACAGTATTTCGCCTCCACCTTCCTACTGTACATAGAGTAACATCATTGGACGTTGGCATTTCACAGCGATGTAAGCTCGCTACGGCGTAGAGACCTTGTAGCTTTCTGGTTTTCATCAACTAAGCGTCCTCAGGAAAATATTCTCTCACGTTTCTGTTCAGAAAAAAATCTATTGCCATTGCAGATGAGACAGCTATCACATTTATTATAACATGCTAGTACTCTCATGTAAAACATGGAAAAGAAACATCAATATAGAACAGACGTTCAAAATAACATGCACTCTTCGGTCAGAGTACCAGAATGAAAACGACAACGACACTGGAAACATGTAGACAATGAAAGCTACGATCTAAACTAACACCAATAGCAGTCATGCAACTGAAGGCATAAGCACACACGTCTTCGCGATTGCGATCGCGCATTGAGCACATAAATGAACAACGAAAATTAGTCACAGATATCCAACTACCGAAATAGTTATTGTAAGATGTAATGGTCTTCGTAACAGGAAAAGTATCGACGACAACAATGAATGCTTGTGACTAATAAGTAAGAGTAATTTGTCACAGATTTCAAACGAAATGATACTAAGTTTCCGTAAGACTCTACAAATGACACATTCCCACCTGTCGTAAATTACATTTGTCTGCGTACATAGCCAATACATTATTACAGAAAATAAAGGACAATAGCTAAAATACACCCCTCTGCTGTGAGTATCCCGGCAATAACTGCCATACGATCATTTCATTTCATTGTCGTAGAAGATCCAGAGATCATACTAACAGTAGCATATCTGCAATACTTCTGTCATTGTCTCTAAGGGAAGGAATCTTTGAAACCACATTACTGTCCCTTAGTTCCATCTCCTGCTGTTTATTAGTAGTTTTCCACTTGTACCTTGACGTAGCTGTCACACAAATTTTGGAACGTCACACGATACACGACATCACTTCCTGTGGCATGCTGAATGCTCCTTCGGTATTTCCTTTCTTTTTATGTCAAATATGCGCTTTTTATGAATTATTTATCGTACATGAACGTTAGTGATCCAATTTTACTCATACATTCTTTGCGCAAATAACCTGGGTTACTTCTTCCTTTTGTGTAAGTTAATATCAATAGCAGTTGTAACAATGTTAAATATTTAATTAACGTTTTATTTGGATAGTTTTTGTTCAGGTCTCGCCATCAGTTACTGACTCTGTTAAATACATCCGGAAATTAAGGAAAGTCGAATACAGTCAATTTGATTTGCATTAGTATACCTTTACCATAGCAGCTTACCATTAAAATGTTGCATTTATTAAATTTTAAAACTACATCTGCTTTTACCCTTTAATAGTCCTTACGAGGCCCAACGTGGCAAATTGGCGAATATGAGTATAGTGCTAGTGTATAATCTGTGACACAGTAATATTACCGTGAGATTGGCATTAACTCATAGACATTCCCGGAAGACTGAATCGATCGGTTAAATGCTTAGTCAGTCGTCTTTTTAATCTGCGATAGGTAGTAATATCCCTAAGATTTTTTTTAAAAAAAGAAAACTACTATTCCATATTGCTTCGCAACTAAAATGTATCAGTTTTAACTTAACATATGTACTGACCTAAGACTGCTATGTAGTTAGGAGCCGAAAATAATGAAATGCCATTTCCTGCGTGTCCTCGTGTAGTATTCAAGACGAATTAAGTTCAAAATCGTTTTCCAGCCATTGAGATTTAGGTTTTCCGTAGTGTCTGTAGTTTCGTTAAATCATTCGAATGATTTGTTGAAATCCTTGCGATTAACGGTTGTAAATTAATGACAGAATTTACGAAAGTGTTACCGGCGTGTTTCTTCTTTCAGTACGATGTAGAAACATTGGGTAATCAAGCAGATGTTTAGTATCTCTATTTAGCATTAATTATAATCACACATTTTAAAATAATTGGGAGTTGTTGGCTAACTAGTCTCCGTATTTAATCACATGTTTTCGCCGCCGAACTCAATCACTTTTACAGTTTTTTATGTTCATGACAATTACACACCGTGTGCACAGCAAGCTTAACGTTTTCGTTCCCGTTAGTTTCATTTGTACACTGTAATAGCTGTAATTAACTGCGTATTTTGCTCCAGTCGGCAATCCGCTCGCAGCGACGTGATACGCTGTTTGACTGGTAGATGGCAGAGGCGCAGTACGGGAGCAGAAACAGTTGGCCAGTTTCGCCAGGAGCACGCTAGGTAGCAGCCGTGCTGCTTCGACCGATCGTCGACTGTTCAGACTTCACCACCAGAGTGCCCTGCAGTACAAAGTTTCTGCCGCCGACTACTAGGTGGCAGCAGCCTGCCACGCAGCGAAAAGGTGGGCGGGGCCACCAGCCACGTGCTGCAACACCTCGCGTGAGGGGAAGGGGTGGGGAAGCTGTCACACACATTGCGACACACAAAGCAGGGGAGGGAGCTAAAACGTGATGCCTTCTGCCATGTGCACCGGTCTGCCGGATGCTGAGCCAACAGTGTGGGGGTTAATCACTGCTGTTGTTACACGAAGGCTGGTAAAAATACTTCGTAAGGCCCGCTGCGCATGTGCAGCGGGGAGTTGCTGTCTTTTCTGAAGCAGGTAGCTCTGCGTCACGCACAGTATTACGACATCGAGTGACTTCAAGAACAAATGTATTCTTGTATGAAAACAACTTGTATTGGACGACGCAACGTATATCTTTCGTGTATAAGCAAACAAATTTTTTTTTTTCGTATTCGATAACTAAATTTTAGTGTACAGACTAACGCTGAAGGCCGTGGAAGAGAATACGACGCTAAACCTAATACGCGCGGGAAACAAGAGAAGGCTGAGTACGGGTTTTTCTTTTCTTTTTCTTCCGACGTCCGTATTTCGGCATGTCGGGACCCCGTAGTTTCGCCAGTGTTTTATGGGCAGCCATTACGCGAAGGAACAGCAGGACGAAGCGGCTGGCTCGGCAGGCTTTTATTTTCTAAGGTCCTCTGCGCGGCGTCGCGCGGCTGCATTATTTTTAGAGTTATATAGCTCTTTGTTTTGCAGCCCTCCGCTTTCCTCTGTAACGGTTAGCAACGAAAGAAAGCAGATCCTCCAAGTGTCGCACATGCACGTCAGCCGCGTTGACCGTGCTCAACAATGAGACAGTCGTCATCGCCAAGAGCACAATATATAAAACTGAGATAAAAAAAGGTCAGATTCATTTCCAGTTTTAAAAGATGTGCCCATACCCTTCTTTGTCATTATGGCGCAATAGAAGAAACACGATACAGCTTTAGTGACACTTGCCGCAGAACGCGCAAATGTTTCAGTATAATTTTTGCGTTAAAGTAACTGTTTTTTATCAAATTGATCTATATAATTTTCAACGCCATACAGTAGCTGTTGAAATAAGAAATATGGTGTTTTTAATTGTCGCTAATGCTTGGACGTAAATAACTCTTAACATCAACCGAGAAAAGTGATAAACACAAGGCTCGTAGATATGTGCAGTTTTAGGCTCGATAAGCAATTTATCGGCTAATTTCCGGAAAATGTCACTGCGAAATTTTCATGTTTTTTATGGCCACTCACCTCCTATTCCGATCGTATCTAACGGCGATAAAAATAATTAGAATATTTCATTTAAGAAAGAATGCTGTTGCTGTAGTATCTAAGAGGATTAAAGGACATCAACCATACAGCAAAATACTCGCCCTTTTGCGTTCTTTCGTTTGTCAAAAGACTTATTACAATATCTTCGAGTACTCTTAAAACATTATGGTAGTTCATATTGTTTGGAAAATCACGTAAATAAGTAAGCCACAATAAGGCGTGTTGTGGAGAATCCTCTTATCACTACTGATGCGCTCTTTCCTATGGTGCCTCGCACATGTTTTACTTTCATGGTCTTTATACAAAAATTCCAATGAAGGTAGTAGAACTGTTTTTCAGTCTCTCTGAAGAACTGGTTCCCAAAATAATGAATAGCGTTTCTAAAGATAAACATGTTTCCTTGTGACATTTCCTATTGACGATCTTTAAGCAACTCCATAGCGATGTCTCAGAGGCAAAAACAACCACTTACAAATCAAATAGAATGTCTCTGTCCTTGAACTATACGTATTTCTTCACATAACCCAATAATGGTTTCAAGCACTGGATCAGTACCCAAGATCTCGTCGCATGGAGTATTGCATTTCTTGTGAATCCAACAACCGGTTTTACTCTCGCGTACGATTGTGCATCACTTGGTTGCGTTATCTCCAGAAACATTATGTACAGAGTCCAATGTTTTGTCACTATTGCTATAACGCTATTGGTAAGGGACTACTGTTTACCCAACAGCGCCGAATTCCCCTAGTTTTTTAACTTTAATTTTTTTTGTTTATGCTTCTGCTAACACTTTTTTGTTTTAATGCAAAATCAGTCGGGGATAAGAGAAGCGTCTGAAACAGGAGTTTGAAAACACTTATCTTCGTTTCATTATGCTGAAAGAAAGCAATTCCATGAGTGCTTACACACGTTGAGAAATGCAGCCAAATCCTCGGAAAAGAGAAAAGACGACGAAATTGTTTCCATAATTTTGTTTTAGTGATGTCTTTGCCTGAAGAGTTTGCTGATTAACGGTGAAATCACTGTGCTTAGGCAACGGAATCGCCAACGTCATTTTTTTTATTTTTTTAGTTTCGATAATGGTGTGAAATAATTGGAGTGTTTAGCTATAGTCATTTCTCAGACCGCAAATTAATAACAAGCAACATAGGACGATAAGTGGAATCGTCCAGTCTTCATTGCACCATTCTCCGCGGTGGAATGTGAAGAAGGATACTTCGTCTTGTTTTCGTGTCGCAAGAGTCTCTTATGAAAGAATCTCTTTGTTAACTGACGTCTCCCAGCGACCGTCACAACACGTCGTAAGAATGTGTGATCCTGTGACCATTTCTGTGTCAGTCAAAAAATATAGTTGTAGCAGACATCATAACAAGGAAAAAGGAATTTACTGTGTGAGGCAGTTTTGTTTTTCTGTCTTTCTTCAGCTAAGAGTATTCAGATACAGATATTTTGCTATTAGTCCGTTTCAGAACGTTTGGAAACTTAAGACTGCTGCTTCGCGTAGAGAGGTTGTCACTGTCTCTGTTTATCCTCTCTATAAGCTCACAGAAAATGGAATTGTCTCGCAATGGAGTTGAAAGTTCTCAAAAAAGAGCAGAGTAGACTATGCGGATGTTTACGCGCGATTTAAATGATTTAACAGTAAAGCTCATCACCAAATTAAAACAGAAGCTTCGTGATAGTTGTCGAGAATTGTCTTTACTCTTAAATGATTTGTTTCTTACGAGAATTATAGTTAAATTGAGTGAACGAGATTTTCGCCATTTTTTAAATAAAGCAAATTAATCTTACTAACTTCGTCCCCTTCTACTGGTTAACTATTTGAGGAAATTCTTTTTGATTAGAAAATAATGGTTCCTGCCTGTATACTTATGTTACGTTTAAGTTCAAGGAGTAGATTACACGATTATTTTATGTTCCATCGACAGTGTAATGAGGTGTGAACAGAAATAAAATGAAGCTTTGGATTAATCAAATATTTATCAAGATCATTAAAATATCCTGTTCCGTAGTTGGTGTATTATACAGTATCTAAGGTAAGTTACCACAACTGCACTAAATCTAAAGGTAATGTGCTTGTGGATATCACCTTCAATTACAAATAAAGTCATTTTGAAAACCTGGTATTAGTTTCTAGCCATCTGTCGACCTTTGGCTGTTTTTTTTGTTTTTTTTTTCAATAATTGCATTGTGCCTTGTATGATGCTTGCCACCGCACGTAAAATAACCACACTGTTGTGGTCGTCCTTAAATTAGCGTTGATCTGCTTCACCACGTACCGGGTGGTTACAATTTGAAGTTCAGCTACTCACGCAGGTCCAGAGTGGGCTGTAACTACCGTATGGTATTAGAACTTGGTATATATGCTAATTCGTTAATGCGGAACCGATTTACACTGAAAAACTCCAATTCTAGCCACCAGGTGCAATTCTGGCGCTGTACAGCGTCCCGTCGACGTCTCCCGATGCGCATATTGAACAAAATGTGTAAGCGATGGTTAATAATAAAATCAACATTATGCCTTTCTCGCTTGCTTGACCTTTCCTGCCCACGTCCCATTTCTAATCCATAGCATATGGGAACATTTCTATACGCCTCTCTTGGATTCACAGTGCCAGATTTGCCCCTTGTGGCCAAAATTGGAACTATTTTTTTTTCAGCGGAAATCGGTTCCACACTACCGCATTGGAATATCAAGCACGTTTTGCTGCCATACGATAATTACAGCCCACACTGGAGCTCTGTAAGTAGCTGCACTTGAATTATACCCACCCGATACATCAAAGCTGTTTTGTAAACGGAATGATTGGGTTATATGAACTCTTAGTCGTGTTCTAGGCGCCGCAGTGCCCGAAGATGGACCCAGTGGATTTTATTTGTCACTGCGGGCGAATTAAAAATAGAAAACCCACTTTTATGCGATGCAAATCGCAATTCGTATTTACATTTATATGAAAGTATTAGCATGTCTTCTCGAAAGGAAAACTATATGTAAAACACACATAAAAAGAAACATAGAGAAAGAAACAAAGATACTCTGCACGATAATTAGGTTACTGAAGCGTCGTACGAACACCGAGCAACATCAAGCGCCGCCCCCACTACAGACACACATACTGTACTGTTTACGAAGAAGAAGAAGAAGAGGAAGGAGACAGGAGAAAGCGTCTAGTAAAGCAGCGAGCACACATAGCTTAGCACAGCAGGAGCAGCACATGGCACATAGCACATGGCACATGGAGAGTCATGCGGTACATACGGGTCTGGGCCGCGGTCTTCTTCGCCGCCGCCGCTTCCGCCGCCTCCGCCGCCCCCGCAAGCGGCTGTAGAGGTACTTTGGCGCCTCCAGTGAGCCGTAACAAAAGCAAAAATCAGTCACACTCTTACAAGGGAACACAGCAGGGCGTATGTAGGACAAAAAAAAGAACTAGTAACCTAAAGTGAACTTGGCGGCTACCCCTACCACTTATAACTCCCGATTGCCCCGAATTTCTCGTCCTTATCCACCTCTGTCAGTGTCCAAGGACAGGCAAAGTTGTTGTCAAAGAGATCAAAGCGCCAGAATTCGCTTATCCACTTTAACTTGAGGGACACTGGTGGACATGGATATCGGCACATCCACGAAGGCAGTCATAAATTTTTAATTACGTCAATTATTTTTTGTTCGTTTGCTGGTACATGTCTGTGATCCTGGCAGACGTTGAAATCTCCCCACCACACTACTACAGCTCGCAGCCAGAGGAGGAAAAACAGAACGATGCAGCCTTCTGACAAAGCGCAATATCGTGCAATGATTAGTTTTTTGAACGTCCCTTTCGGTGTCTCAAAGAAGAAAAAGCAACCGGTGTCGACTTTTCTTCAGTATTGCTGAAAAGCTTAGATAACAGCACAAAAGAAAAGTTATTCAGAATAATAAATAGCTGCTACGAAAGAGAAATCATGTCAGAAGATTCCACACAACGCAGAACCATACCTAAAACAGGAAAGGCAATTTACTGCACCAATTATAGAACACTATTAATGTTATCATGGGCCCCCAAAATACTCATAAATATACAGTGGTCAAAATAAATGTTGCATATATAGCCGAAATTTTAATACTGAACGTTATGATCCATAAATACGTTATGACATCAATAGCTTGGTTTGCTTGTAATGTAATTCTAGCGGAAGCAGTCGACGTTTCTACCGTGTGGGGCAATATGTGCAGCCCATGGCAACCGTGTCAGTTGTAAACATTACAGTACTTTTGCTGTATGTCATTAAGAGAGTCGTGTTGCTTCAGTATGGTTCGAACAACCATAATGCACAATCAGAGGGAATGAGACAGGTGAACGTGCCAGCCAATGTCACTGCAAGTCAAAGTGACCTCCCTATAATCTCGAACAAGTTTCTAGCGACAAGATGAGTTGAGGACCATCCAAGAGGTGGCCGCAGGAGAAAAACAACTGGTGCACAGAACTGATATTTGCTTGTAACAGCAAGCAGAAATCCTCAACACAATTCTACACATCTTCGGCGGTAGTTCCAAACAGCCACAGGAGTGCAGGTATCGACAAAAACGATACGAAACAGGCCCCATCGGCAGAGATTACGTGACCAAAGACCTCTCAAGGCCCGTCCTCGAAACCCGGTTCCAAGAGGGGCTTTTGTCACATGGGCACGAAACCAATCTTTGTGTATTAGAGGGGAAACAATATGCTTTTCTGATGAGCCTCGTATTAGTCTCCAGCCACGCAGTGCTGATATTCGTGTACGGAGGCAACAAGGACAACGAAGTGTGTTACAGACCGCCACCTGTATCAAGGCACATCCATGCCCGAGGCAGGATTCGAACCGGCGACCGTAGCGGTCGCGCGGTTCCAGACTGAATCTCCTAGAACCGTTCGGCCAGGGAATCATGCTGATGGCCGACAATGCACTCCCCGATTGTCACAATCTTGCGAACTCTTTCCTAGCGATGAATTGAATCAGTCGGACGGAATGGCGTCCACATTCTCCAGATCCCACTGCACTGACAATGCACGGACCATGCTAAAGCGAGCGGTTTGCAATCCTCCTGTCCCACCAGAGACCTTACAGGGCAGCACAGGTCGCTGTGAAGGAACGGGACATACCACAAGCTTATCTGGACAGCTTGATGAGCAAAATTTGATGAGCAAGACGTGTAACCGCTTTCGAAAGTGTCTCCAGTTACGACTAGGGCCAATTGGTTCATAAACAGTGCTATGCAAAATTGTAGTGAGAAGAAAGTGTATAATTGCAGCAAAATCTTTCGTAAGGTTTTGTTTCTGTATCAAATGGAAGTGCATTCATCGGCTTTGCTCTGGTTTTTATGATTTTATCTGACAGATGAAAATCAGCTTTCTTTCCCATTACGTTCAGTACCGACAATCAAGCAATATGCAATATTTATTTTGACCACTATAGTTAAGAACAGGGCAAAAAGAAAAGTAAGTATACTGGAGAATACCAGCTGGCGTTTAGAGAAGGTAGAGGAACAAGAGAAGGGATTTTGGCGTTATGTACGCTATTGGATAGAAGGATGGATATGAATAGAAGAACTTATCTTATTTTCATTGACTTAGAAACAGCTTTTTATAATTTGAAGTGGAAGCTACTCCCTAGAACTACGGAAAAAAATTAGGATTTGACTGGAAGGAGAGAAGAATGATTAATCAACTTTATCAGAAATAAGTTACAAGAATAAACATCAGCAAGGCAGAGGAAGAGGCCTGTATTACAAAAGGAGTTAAACAGTAATGGCCACTGCCTACATATTTACTTTAAGTGTTCATTGAGGACGCTATTCATATCATGCAAAGGTAATAAAAACTAATGGTGAAAGGAAACATTGTATTTGCTGATGACATCATGGTGGTTGCAGACTCAGAAAAAAATGAATAAAATGCAGAAAGTGGGATCAGTCACTCTTAGACTATGGAAATTAGAAGTGAACAAACGGAATACAATAGTAATGGTAGTACGGAAAAATATGGGAGAAATTAAAACCAGTATAAAAACTGATGTCGGCAGAAAAGATCAGTCAAACAATTTTGTTATCTCGATAATAAAATCCCAGAGGACAATAAATGCTTAATGAAGTGAAGAAAAGGATTGCATTGGGGAAAACAGGTATTTATCACTAAGGAAAACACTTTAACCAACAAACAGATGAGTATAGATGTCAGAAAAACCTTTTGGAAAATAATTTGTATGGAGTACATTGCTCTACTGAAATGAACGTTTGACTCTGGGTAAACTGGAAAGCAATCCACTTGAAGCTACTGAAATGTTGATCTGGCGGAAAATGACAGGAACGAGCTGGACGTAAAGGAAAACAACCTGTTAGTCGTAAGGGAAGTGAACAAAGAGAAAAGATTATTGAAGGAAATGGAATCAGAAAAATAAAATTTATTAGACATGAAGTCAGACACAACAACTTCGTCGTTAATATTCTTGCAGGGAAAGTGCTGCGAAAGAAACGTAGGCAACGCCTTAGGATAAAGTACTTGGAGGACATCGATAAGAGAATAGGGTGACAATTACAGGGTGTTTCAAAAATGACCGGTATATTTGAAACGGCAATAAAAACTAAACGAGCAGCGATAGAAATACACCGTTTGTTGCAATATGCTTGGGACAACAGTACATTTTCAGGCGGACAAACTTTCGAAATTACAGTAGTTACAATTTTCAACAACAGATGGCGCTGCAAGTGATGTGAAAGATATAGAAGACAACGCAGTCTGTGGGTGCGCCATTCTGTACGTCGTCTTTCTGCTGTAATCGTGTGCTGTTCACAACGTGCAAGTGTGCTGTAGACAACATGGTTTATTCCTTAGAACAGAGGATTTTTCTGGTGTTGGAATTCCACCGCCTAGAACACAGTGTTGTTGCAACAAGACGAAGTTTTCAACGGAGGTTTAATGTAACCAAAGGACCGAAAAGCGATACAATAAAGGATCTGTTTGAAAAATTTCAACGGACTGGGAACGTGACGGATGAACGTGTTGGAAAGGTAGGGCGACCGTGTACGGCAACCACAGAGGGCAACGCGCAGCTAGTGCAGCAGGTGATCCAACAGCGGCCTCGGGTTCCCGTTCGCCGTGTTGCAGCTGCGGTCCAAATGACGCCAACGTCCACGTATCGTCTCATGCGCCAGAGTTTACACCTCTATCCATAAAAAATTCAAACGCGGCAACCCCTCAGCGCCGCTACCATTGCTGCACGAGAGACATTCGCTAACGGTATAGTGCACGGATTGATGACGGCGATATGCATGTGGGCAGCATTTGGTTTACTGACGAAGCTTATTTTTACCTGGACGGCTTCGTCAATAAACAGAACTGGCGCATATGGGGAACCGAAAAGACCCATGTTGCAGTCCCATCGTCCCTACATCCTCAAAAATTACTGGTCTGGGCCGCCATTTCTTCCAAAGGAATCATTGGCCCATTTTTCAGATCCGAAACGATTACTGCATCACGCTATCTTCGTGAATTAGTGGCGGTACAAACTGCCTTAGACGACACTGCAAACACCTCGTGGTTTATGCAAGATGGTGCCCGGCCACATCGCACGGCCGACGTCTTTAATTTCCTGAATGAATATTTCGATGATCGTGTGATTGCTTTGGGCTATCCGAAACATACAGGAGGCGGCGTGGATTGGCCTCCCTATTCGCCAGACATGAACCCCTGTGACTTCTTTCTGTGGGGACACTTGAAAGACCAGGTGTACCGCCAGAATCCAGAAACAATTGAACAGCTGAAGCAGTACATCTCATCTGCATGTGAAGCCATTCCGCCAGACACGTTGTCAAAGGTTTCGGGTAATTTCATTCAGAGACTACGCCATATTATTGCTACGCATGGTGGATATGTGGAAAATATCGTACTATAGAGTTTCCCAGACCGCAGCGCCATCTGTTGTTGAAAATTGTAACTACTGTAATTTCGAAAGTTTGTCTGCCTGAAAATGTACTGTTGTCCCAAGCATATTGCAACAAACGGTGTATTTCTATCGCTGCTCGTTTAGTTTTTATTGCCGTTTCAAATATACCGGTCATTTTTGAAACACCTTGTACATGGGTCTAAAACGAACAGCCAACGAGAGAAGAAAGTGGCTGCACCGGAAAGGCAGCCTTTGGAATAAAAATGTATGTATTTCGTTTTCTGCATTTGAAAGGAAAGAACGCTGCAAAAACCCATGGATGGATACGGCGACTGCTCGCACCCGTTCAAAAGGCCAGCAGCGGAAATATTCCAGCTGAGTCAGGCCAGTCCCTGTTACTTCTTCAGCAGTCTAATCCTCACGGACGGGTACTGGGAGTGTGACTTTGACGACGAGACAAAGGAACTGAGGAAAAAATTGGTAATTTCGCGATTCACCAGTTCCGAAAAAGGCGAGGACCTAACCATCAGCCAGATGATTCTGAATATTTTTCAGGCTGCCGTGGGGTGGTGCCAACAGATTATGTTCGTATGGGGCGAAGTGTCGCAGGAGCATACTGCCGGAATATCCTGAGGAGGCTACGGGAAGCTTCCAAGACGGAGCGTCGCGGGAACCTGTCCAAAGAACTGTTTCGCTCCACAACACCACGACTCACTGTGTGCACGGCCGCACATGCTGCCTCCTTGGGCTATCAGTTTCTGTCTCTCCTCCGAGTATTCTCCCGTCGTGGCAACCAGCGACTCCTTCGTCTTTCATCGGATTGCGTGGCATGCATTTCCAGAATAGCGAAAGGATGATATTCGAGGTAGGACATATTTTGAACAGCTAAAAATGTAGACTTTTATACGATCAGTAATGGTAGAGTAGGGAGAGTTCTGGCGTCATTTCCTGGCATGCTCATTTTCTGACGTCACGAATGAGTCATGGGATTTCTCCTCCTCTTGCCCCTTTGCAAGGCCAATTTCCCTACGTATAAAAAGAATAAGAAATTCATATTTTGGCGGGAAATTCAAAATTTTTGCGGGAAATTATAAACATTAGTCCATTTGCGCTAGTGTATCTCCTATGTAAGGAGGTTTGTCGTCATGAGGAAAAATTGGCGGGAATTCAAAGATGGTGCATTCTCGTACTGGCTGACTTGGAATACTGCCTCTGGCTGTATGACAGGACAATCCGAGACTTGAAATATTAGCAGCAGCCTAACTCAGTCTGCACCAAGTCATTCATCTTTGTGAAAAATGTCTTGCATTGAAGGATGAATAAATACGAGTGCATTCAGGACAGACACCTTCACCAAGTATCGTGATCGTTGTCTGATTTCCTTTTTGTTTATTTTTTTTCTTCTTCGAGCTGATAATTAAAACTTTATGTACCCCTCATATAGGAAGCATTGACTCTCATCCAGATGAGGACCACTCACCAGAGCAATAGGAAAATGTAAAAGACACAAGTGACGTCACAGGAACGGAGGTGCACTGGCTACAAACAGCACGACTCAGATTAAATACACCTTACACCTCCATCGACGAGAAAATGCAAAACTGTAAAGTTTGGCGGCGCAATTTCATCGCGCAGCTGGCAAGGATGGTAACCAGGGGACATGTCGATAAGAGGGCATAAAGTCTTTGTGAATTTCGTTCTGTGTGCTCAATTTGACGCTAACTATGCTTCGCAGAAGCAGATGTCAGCATTAGAGGCAGGACGTCTAATTGGCCTCAGAGAAGCCGGTTGAAATAATTGGCGAATAGCTCGACATTTGAAAAGGGCCGATGCCACTGTTCGACTATGTTGGCAGGAATTGGTGAATCATGACGGAACACAACGTCGAGAAGGAAGCGGTAGACCTAGAGAGACAACAGAACATGAAGGCCGAGCGATCGTCAGACACACACTCAGAGCCCCGGATTGATCATCATCTTCGATCCGACGTGCAAATGGTATTTCATTGTCTAGAGTGACCATTAACAGGTGGTTCACAGAAAGGAGGCTGAACCCACAGCGCCACTTGCGCCCACTACCATTGACAACTATGCATTAAAAAATCCTGGTTGCAGTAGTGCCGGGCACATTCGGCCTGGAATCTGGAGTAGTATTCAGTGATGAGTCCCTCTTCCCAATGAGCCCCAATGTCTGGAGACGTCCCACTGGAATGACAATCTGACTGTCGCCGGCGGTACGGCCTGATAACCAGAAATGATAGTCTGGGGTGGTCTTTCATTTCCTAGCAACACCCCTTTGTCATCCACAGCACCCTTACAGGACAGCGATATTCTATACCCCATTTTGTTGACCTTCATGGCAAGCCATCTTGGGCTTAGATTTCAGCAAAATAATGCGCGCCCGCACATGGCCGGTGTTTCTGTTGCTTCTCTTCATCCTCGTCAAATCCTACCTTTCCCAAAAAAGGTTGCAGAATCTCTCCCCAATTGAGAACGTTTGGAGCATTATGGGCAGAGCCCTCCAACCAGCTACGGATAATGACTGTCTAACGCACCAGTTGGACAGAAACTGGCACGATGTCCTTCAGGAGGACATTCAACAACTCTTTCAATCAATGCCAAGCCGCACAACTGCTGACATAAGGGCCAGAGATGGACTAACGCAATACTGACTTTGCAGAATTTTCTCTTGAATAAATCATCCAATTTTTCTGAAATTGTAATCATTTGTTTGTCTGCACACGTACAGAATTGAATCGAGCAACTACTAAATGCGAATCTAGTCTGTAAGCTGTTGCACCACATCGCCCGTTTGCTTTGCCTTTGAAAATCGTACTGCGATAGTTAACGTAGACAGAACGGAGTCGACGAGCACAATTCGTTCAACTTATAGTACGTCATCGGGGTTGTGTTTTAGGCCAATTGAAAGCTGAATATTCGTTCAGAAGTTCCCAAAATACTGAATCATAGGTCTCAACGGTATGATATTGATGTTGCCTTTGATCGAAAGAAAAAGCCCATCTGGTCATCATTTTTGTGAACGACAGTAGCATCTCGATTTACGCCTGGACAACCACTCACAGTTCAAGGCCGTGACAATCCTGTAACAAAGTGACTGAAATCAAGCGATGAAAGAGGCAAAGTTGGGTTTAGCGATGGCAGTAGATTCTGTCTTGGCATTAATGATGATCGTCTACGAATTCAGTATCGAGCACGGTAACTGGTGCAGAATATTAGGCAGCAACTCAGGGTATCATGGTGCGAAGGACCGAAGTCTACAGTGACTACAGCTCTCACAACTGTTGACGAGTCATTGAATAAGGCACGATGTATCACATCAGCACTAAGAGAGTTCCGTTGCCATTCCTACAACGCCAGTGTGATGCGCTCAGGACAATGTCCATGCAGAAAATAGTGCTGAAGACAGGGGGCCAGCGTCTATTCCAGTCTACATTGTAGGCAATGCTCCACGACCAGTTGTGACAACATACAGTGATGAGCCAAAACATTACGATCACTGCTCACCGCTGGACCAAACGCCCCCTGGTGACGTTATGGCCACGTGACGCTGTAAGGAACCTGGATAAACAGAGCAGAGACTCAAACAATGGGACGATTGTTATGGTCCGGTGCCTGGGAAACAACGTAGCTGGTGGGCTGTTGATGTACTACTGTCGTGGCCATCTACGGTTCGTTTTATTGTCCGGCATGACAAGGAGTCCTAGGATTAAAACAAGATTTCCTACTGCCTGTCTTCGTGCTTGTGACATCCTACCTTGGGCCCCAAAGTCGCCGGATCTTTCCCGAACTGAGAGCGTTTGGAGCAATATGAGCAGAGCCCTCCAATCAGCTACGGATTTTGACAATGTAACGTGCCAATTAGACACAATCTTGCACTGTATCCCTCAGAAGGACATTACAATCTACGTCAATGAATGCCAACCCGAATAAGTGCTTGCATAAGGGCCAGAGGTGGACGAACCCTTTGGTGACTTGCTCAATTTGTCAGGCTCGTTCCCTTGAATAAATCATCCAATTTTTCTGAAATTGTTATCATTTGTTCGTCTACACATGTACATCATACTTACCGCTTTCAGTCCCATTCGGATGATTCCTATGTGGTCCGTCCTTTTTTTTTTTTTTTTTTTTACTTGGAGTATAAAGACTTTAATTATTTCCAGTTTGAATTTGTGGTGTTTTTGTGTGTGCCCTTTTCACTTTTTACTTTAAACTGCTAACCAGTTTTGGTTTTTTGGAGTAGATACTGCTCTGTCCAGCCACATTAATGTGACCACCTGTCAAAAGCCTGAATAACCACATTTTGCGCCATTTCCAGAATCAATGGGGTTGTTCCGGACTGTACCGACAGGGATGTGGAACCACGGCGACTCCGCTAGTTTTCTCGTTTGAGGATCCGTGACGCGAACACCCTGGTCGGGGTGGTCCCACAGGTTCTAGACTGGGTTTAAGACCGGGGAGTTTGGTTGCCAGGGGAGTGCGGTGCACTCACCGTGGTGCCCTTCGAACCACACTGAGAGCTGTGTGACACGTTGCATTGTCCTGCTGGTAGATGCCATCATACCGAGGAAAAACAGACAGCATGCAGGGGCGGACTCGGTTCCCAAGTATACATGGATTTGTGTGTTGATCCACTGTGCCTTTCAGAATTACAAGATCAACCAGGGAATGCCACGAAAACATTTCCTAGATCACAGCGCTCCAGTCTTCGGGTTATACCCTTCTGGCTACAGTTGCAGGGTGTTTGCTTTAAAACGTTTCACGCCGTTCACGGCCGTATGCCACCTCAGAAGGCCACCTGTCGCCCCTCACTGGACGTCAAATTGCGGTTTCGGAGTGAAAATTTCAGCCTTCGTCGCCGACGAACAGCAGTCATCACAGGTACATGGACCAGGTGCTTGCTGCAGCGACGTTCGGTGAACGGTCGTTGGTGAGACACTATTGCTTGCCCCTTTGTTCATCTGGGCCGTCAGTTGCTCGACTGTTACACATCTATTCGTCCATAGATATCTCTGCAACCGTCTTTCATGCCTGCCATCTGTGGCCGTGGTGCAACCACCATTGCCTCGGCGCCGGTTTCGGATAGCTCCAATTTTACCACGCACGGTGTACTTTAACCACGAGGCACGCGAACAGTTCGCAAACTTAGCCGTTTCGGAAACACTTCCACCCTTGGCCCGAAAGCTAATGGTCATGCCCTTTTAGACGTCAGATAAAGCGCACCGTTTCCGCATTACGACAACGACTGCACTGTTTTCCGCATCCTCACGACGTGCTTTATACACCCACTGCTATTGCTGCCACCTGCCGTCTGTGAGTGGTTATTGCACGTTGCCGTCGAACATAGGTGGTGGTAGGTTGGTTGGTTGGTTCGGGGGGAAAGTACCAGACAGCGAGGTCATTGGTCCCAGTGGATCAGAGAGGGATGGGGAAGGAAGTCGGCCGTGCCCTTTCAAAGGAACCATCCCGGCATTTGCCCGAAGAGATTTAGGGAAATCACGGTAAACCTAAATCAGGCTGTCTGGACGCGGGTTTGAACCGGCGTCCTCCCGAATGCGAGTGCAGTGCGCTGACCACTGCGCCAGCTCGCACGGTAGGTGGTGGTCACTTAATGTGAACGGACCGAGTTGAAACCTATTGGAGACGGTGTAGTGGCTGTGGCGCTCGTTTTCCAATCCATTGATCGGGTCTGAGAGTTTTTTGAGAGTAGTTGAATCGCTGAAAAGTACTGACTCGTAGTACACAAGAAGTGACTTTTTAACCACGTCTCGCGAGTCAAAGCGAGTTTGGCGACCATTTTCTTAGCGTAACATGTGCAGCGGTGTACAGAAGTAATCTGGGCCCGTCAAGAAACGTTTCCGAGAAAAGCTCGTGCGGCTCAATGCACTGTTGAGTATGTAGATGCTCGATGGGTCATCTCCAGGCGCCACGGAAGCTCCAAGCCAGCAGAAGAGAAGAAACACGGACGAATAAAATATTTAACACTGGAAAAAAGGAAGTAATAGAAAGAAATGGCGAGGAGAAGTATAATATGGAAAAGATTTATGAGAGAAAAAGATATGTTAATCAGTATGTGCACCGCGGAATTAAGTAATTATTAACTGTGTACCAGAAAGTGCAGTAGAATGGGCTGAGTGTCTTTGTGGCGTGGGTGGGTGTACTTTGAAATTGGAGACGGCCAAAGTCGATAATTTTTCAAGAGACCATTAAAGACGCAAAGTGCAAGAGATTTGCATTGATGCAAAGAGTAACAAACGAAAAGGTAGACATGGAGGAGGACATCGAATCAGTCAGGAGAGTGACGACTAAAACAAAAACAAGGAATAATAAAAGCGGGGTTGAGAACGCCATGAACAAATTGCTCTGAATGGTCCTGTGGACCCTCTTCAAAATACCTTTGTTTTGTCTCCTTGTCCTCAAGCATCACTTGACGTCACTCAGAGGGGTAACTGGTGGACTGCAAACTATAGTGCTCGATGACGCGATACAAGATATTCACGCATCAGTTTTGGACGGCAACTATGTCCGCTACGGCATCAGCCACTGTTTATCATCTGCACCAGGACGGAAGTGAAATCCGTCAGAGGACACAGTCACATTTTCTGGTGCCCGTTATGAGTTTCGGTGCTAATGCCGCATTGTTGCATGCAGTGTTGTGTGGTCAAGGATACATAGCATAGAGTGTGGCAGGAGAGGAGACCAAATTATTGCCAGGGTTGACACAGCAGCTGTCATGTTCTTTACGAGTGCAGAGACAGCTAATACATAAGTGGGTTCTGCAACCCCACCTGCTGTTGTTATTATATGCTGTACGTGAAATCTTTATACAATACTCTCTACGGAATGTCAACATTGCTCTTCGATTTGAACCGTCGAGGCACTTCTCAGCAACTATACGTGTTTGGGCTTTCCTCGGATTACACCTGCTCCGCCGTCCCCATGTACTGAGCGATCAGCGCCAGCAGTTGCAGGACGAACACTGGAATGATATCTCTATCTACAGAGCTTCGAGAGAAGAACTTAATGCACACTCTCGAATCAGTAGCTTTGTTCATTCACACTGTTGGTTCGATGTGCGATCCTGATTTTGGTTGACGTCAGATGAGTCCCTGTGGATGTAACGATTTCCGTGTCCGACGCTTGTCTCTTGTTCTTGTGCAATATGTGTCTGAAAAGTCATACACGGCCTCATGTATAGTGAGAACAACTCTCGAACAGTTTGGATCGTGATCTCATCTAGCAGTCACTAGTAGCTTCTGCTCTATGTAGAAATCAGTAAGTTTTAAATTTCATTTTCTAATTATGTGCTACTATTCGATAACATGTAAAAATTCTGAGACGCTGAAGGTCGTTCAGGCGCGATTTGGTTGATACAATCATTCAGGATTTTTTTGAAGAGCTGCCCTATTAATTTTATGATGAGAAGTTAGTAAGACGAATTAATTTCGGTAAATTAACCCGTTTCTACTATTTACGAGAAGCAATAAGAGCAAACGGAAAATAACTCGAAGTATTAAAATGTCTAATAAGATACGTCCAGTAAAAAAACACACTGAACCAATAATGGAACAAGTCGATAACACTCGCCATTATACAGTGAAACTAATCAGGCAGAGGCCTTTTTACAGCTGAAATATGAATCAATTCCGAAGATTCCACATTACTTTGCTCTGAGAATCTGTTTACTTTAATTGCTCTTATATTCGAAAACAGATGATTCATTCAATAAAGGACGTAGGAGGCACACAACAAGAGAAGATGACGTTAAGACTTCTTTGGTGATGTCAGAGACAGTCAGACCGTCGGGAATACAACATTAATAAATGCTATTATTCTTATAACCACTTGCTTCATCAGCATGTCTAATGATCGACAGCTGTCTGAGACCGTGCATAACTTTTCAGATGAAATTTGAAATCTGTGTTACTACGAGTATAAAATTGCAAAAAACCAATAAAAATTTAATGACAACCGGGAGTTATAATCTTGTTCCCGACAAAATACAGGGTGATTCAAAAAGAATCCCACAACTTTAAAAATGTGTATTTAATGAAAGAAACATAATATAACCTTCTGTTATACATCATTACAAAGAGTATGTAAAAAGGTATTTTTCACTCAAAAACAAGTTCAGAGATGTTCAATATGGCCCCCTCCAGACACTCGAGCAATATCAACCCGATACTCCAACTCGTTCCACACTCTCTGTAGCATATCAGGCATAACAATTTGGATAGCTGCTGTTATTTCTCGTTTCAAATCATCAATGGTGGCTGGGAGAGGTGGCCAAAACACCATATCCTTAACATACCCCCATAAGAAAAAATCGCAGGGGGTAAGATCAGGGCTTCTTGGAGGCCAGTGATGAAGTGCTCTGTCACGGGCTGCCTGGCGGCCGATCTATCGCCTCGGGTAGTTGACGTTCAGGTAGTTACGGACAGATAAGTGCCAACCTCTTTCGTAGGACTCTCCATACGGTTGATTGTGGAATTTGCAGCTCTCTGCTAGCTCTGCGAGTCGATTTTCCTGGGCTGCGAACAAATGCTTGCTGGATGCGTGCTACATTTTCATCACTCGTTCTCGGCCGTCCAGAACTTTTCCCTTTGCATAAACACCCATTCACTGTAAACTGTTTATACCAACGTTTAATACACCACCTATCAGGAGGTTTAACACCATACTTCGTTCGAAATGCACGCTGAACAACTGTCGTCGATTCACTTCTGCCGTACTCAATAACACAAAAAGCTTTCTGTTGAGCGGTCGCCATCTTAGCATCAACTGACGCTGACGCCTAGTCAACAGCGCCTCAAGCGAACAAATGTACAACGAAATGAAACTTTGTAGCTCCCTTAATTCGCCGACAGATAGTGCTTAGCTCTGCCTTTTGTCGTTGCAGAGTTTTAAATTCCTAAAGTTGTGGTATTCTTTTTGAATCACCCTGTACATTGACTTTGTGTGTGTCAAATAAATACTAAACAAAGTAGATATATGAGAGAGTGTTGTAGTACTGTTTCCTAAGTTTTTTTTCATATTTTTGCCTTTGTCCCCATTTTTAAATCACCGTGTAAAATACATTTAGGTAATCGTAGTCTATGCAAAGTCATGGAAACAGTATTGTTGCACTTCTCGTATGGTTTTTTTCCAGTGGGACTAATGTGAAAATAAACAATATCATAAACAATATCGTCTTATTTTTAACGAAAGATATTACATGGTGGTTCCCGAAAAGTGAGTCAGTGATGAGATGGACCCCACGAAAGGAGAAATCATGTAATACAAGCCTGTTTCTCCAATACAGAAGGAAAGACCACCACTCAAGCACGCGATACACATAATTAGCTTAGGGTGATCAGGACAAGAAACAGGTCTGCAACCATTTACAGAAATATCTTACCCACTCATCTGAGCTATTTTATGCAAAGTTACGAGGAGTATTCACGATTGTCTGTGAGACTGTCTCCGTACGCGCAGATAATTCTGGCAAAATATCTAGCAATAATTGTTGAATACTACATTTCTTTGGTCACGGTATCCATAACTGTTGTGTAATTACTACCTATCTATAGTGGAGTTCTTTCATGGGAAGAAATTGTGGTTCTCCGCAGCTACTACTTAGCAGCGAAATTTGTGTGAGGATTGTTTCTGAAAACTCGCGTCATCATCGGTGAATGACGTTAAATCTGGTGGAATGAGGGCAGAAGACGATACAAAATAATTTTTTACGAAAATTAAATCTGACTACGATCTTCAGGTGCGACAGAATACTGTGCATGAAAAACCGAAGACATTCCCAGCTAATAGTCCTGCATGAGCGAATGTAACAATAGTAAAAATGGTTAAGAGTTTTCCAACTGAAATATTTGAACAACAAAGAGGTTTACTACAAGAACAACATTAATTTCTATGTATCTGAAAAACAAGAAGCTTTCTGTGGAACAGTCACCTTCCATTGAAGTTAACATAATAGACACTCAATCACTATGAGTGGCATTTCATTGGAGAAGTGGATATGAGAGGCGCAGTTACAAGCAGTGAAAGGGGAGACTCTACATTCTACTCTGGATAAGGCAAAGAACACTTCGAGTCCAGACATGTATTTCTACACCTGTTAACAGATATTCACGCACGGAACATTATCACTGTCGCCTGAACTGACAAGAATTCTTCTATGCAGATGGGCCATATGAAGATAAGTGTTTCACGAATTCTGTTCCCAGGTCATTAAAGACTAATAAGTCTAAAACACGTAGTCATTTTAAGTGGAAAGTAATGTTGCTGACAACAAGTTGAGGATTTCTACCTTTTTACACCTACAGGATGAAATATGATGCGAAAGTTTGCTATTGTAAACAAAATCATCTCATTATGGTTAAAACAATTTTCATATTATTATAATATAAGAATATGAAATGTCTTCTTATATTCAGGGAGGAATTTCAGAAGGCATGAGAACATAAATGAAGAAAAACGAGCCAGTCGGGTTTTTCGAAACAGATCTCTTCGACAGGAATAGAAGTGAAATAAACGATTCCTGAAGTTACTGGTCATTGGTTCCAAAGATGTCGAGTCTACTCTCATGCGTAGCGGAATAGCTTACTCACACGAAGTACTAACTCAGAGAACCTCGTAACTGTTCGGGCAAACTGACATAAGTTCTGCATACAGAACGCAAACTAAACTCATCTAGCAGGTGAACGTCACCGTGCTTTACTAGACATATCGTTACTCAAACGGATGGGCCTTTTTCTTCTATCTACTGTCTGAAACGGCTCTCCCAGCCAGTTATTACAAAACAATATACAGTATGAGCTTTTTATCTTGAGACAATAGAATAATTGAAAAACTACGAAAGGCTTAAAAAATGGAAAACTACATGTTCAGTATCTTTAAAAATGCTTTCCAGTTATACCAGTGTTGATCTCCACGCCGCACCCCCATGGGGTGGGGCGGGGGAAAGTTTAAAATCTTAAATAGGAACATCCGATTTTTATCGTAGAATCAGATTCTACGCGAAAAATTTGCAACATTTATACGTAACACTTTCGTGGTTGTGCGATGAAGGGCGCTGAAAGCGACAAATAACAAAACTCAGTTCCAAAATGGTATTATCTCGAGAAAGTTCACTGAGTCAAAAACGTAAAAACAGACGTGTGTGGCAAACGAATCAGAGTTTTGCAGTGTTCTCCATGCAGCTGTTTTGTAACATTCATTCAGTCATTATTTGACTTGATAGGAGTCGATAACGCTGTAACCATTTATGTTCGACGTTTTCCAAACAGCGTGCGATCAAGCGCTTCTTTTTGTCGTGTTATTTGGCAGTTTTCCGCTGAAGGAACCGTACAACAGCGAAGAAGGAACCATGGAAGAACAGTTGCTGGAAAGAATAATGAAACTGTGATATTAGCTGCAGTGCATCATAACCCCTGCATTAGCGCTCGGTAATTAAGTCGTGAATCGGGGGTTAGTCAACTTACTGTTTACCGAATTCTAAAACGTAGAAAATAACATCAGTTCTACATTTCCGTCCATCAGGAACTTCATACCAATGATTTCCAGAACTGAGTAACAGTTTGCCAGCGGTCGCTCCAGCAAATACAGAGAAACCCCAATTCTTTTGCTCGAGTACTATTCTCTGACAAGTCGATCTTCACGAACCACGGTACGATTGATCGACACAATATGCATTATTCGAATGTGGAAAACACACACTGGATGCACCAAGTTGCACATCAGCGTTCGAGGAATGAGATCGTCAAGTGTGGAATAAAACTAAAAACTAAACTCCGACCGACCAGGCCATGAAGGCCCAACGGTACTGACCGGCCGCCGTGTCATCCTCAGCCTACTGGAGTCACTGGATTCGGATATGGAGGGGCATGTGGTCAGCACACCACTCTCCCGGCCGTATGTCAGTTTCCGAGACCGGAGCCGCCATTTCTCAATCAAGTAGCTCCCCAGATTGCCTCACAAGGGCTGAGTGCTCCCCGCTTGCCAACAGCGCTAGGCAGACCGGGTGGTCACCCATCCATGTCCTAACCCAGCCCGACAGCGCTAAACTTCGGTGATCCGACGGGAACCGGTGTTCCCACTGCGGCAAGGCCGTTGGCCAAGTGTCGCATAATTGGCAACAAACTCATTGGTCCATTCTTTACCGATGGAACCTCAAAAGGTGATAAAATGGAACATTCTTGGAAGACGTCTTCCAATGTTGCTTGAAGGCCTTGTCTTGGACTTGAGACAAGCAGTGAAGTTCCTGCATCATGACTGTACAGCACGTTGTTCTGTAGCAGCACGGGAAGTATTAGATCGCATGTACAATCGTCGGTGGATCGGAAGAGGCGGTTTAGTGTCTTGCCCTGCAAGATCGCAAAATCTTACTTCACCTGACTTTTGTTTGTAGGGTGACTTTAAATGTGAAGTTTATAATTAACTGCCAACAACGCGCGGTAACATGATTTAGCGTATCTCCAATAAATGTCAGAGAATTACGTCGGAAACATTTCTCAGTTGTGTCGAATCATTCCATTTGCGAATGAGTAAGTGTGTCAAAGAGGGTGGCGACATTTTTCAGCACTTACTGTGAAATAATTCTTACAAACAAGCACGCCGTGGGTGAGAGGATACACTTCAAACCAGCTTTCTTTATAAATACTGAACACGTCTGATTTATTTTTTTCAGTTCTGTGCGTGTTTTCTCAAAATAATACCAGCCTGGGACTCAGTAGCCTTGTTTGTCGGTTACAGCGCCGTCTATCGCGGTACGACAGAAATGTTACATACAAAAGTTAAGCATATTTATGTAGAATGCGAATCGTTGATAAACATGGTATCTACCAGTTTAAGATTTCAAAGTTTCCCCTCGCTCTAGCCCTGGGAGTGGAGCGGTGTGGTAAGAACTGGTACCAGCGGATGGCACTTTTAAAAATATTGAGCACATATCTTTCCGTTTTTTAATCCGAGAGAGGGAGAAAACCGCTTGAAACCTTAAAAGGCACCTAAGAACAGTCTACTAACCTCCATTTTGATAGTGCTTCACGTATTTCTTTATTTATTAGTTCATTTCCTCTTGTATTGAATGTGAAAGCAAAATATATTTAAAATATTTTGTTTTTATATTTGCTTTCAAAAGTGCTAAAACAATTACGTTACGTTTTAATAAAAGATGGTTATGACAGGCGAAATAGCTTCAAATAATACCGGTGACGGCGATGAGAATTTGCCAAATGTAGGTGCCGATGTCGGAAGCGTTGGGGATTGCATTCGTATGAGTTGCGATCTGCTGTGGATGATGTGAAAGCTGCACCACAAATACTGGTAGCTTAGCCCAGCTAGAGGACATGGGCAGTTTTAATTTCTGAATTAATATAGATGATGTATGTACAGCAACGAACATAGATGGGAAACGTCGGAGATACAATGGGCTTTTGGTTTCCTGGGGGACGAACTATTTACAATGAATTTTGGAAAATGTGATGAGAGGTATGAATTTCAGTACCATATGAAGGATGTCGGTTTGAGATGGTAACAGAACAGAGAAGACGAAGTGGAGTTTCTGAATTTAAGGATTTCGGAGAATGATGTAATTTCGAAGAGGGGTATTCCTGGGGACAACAGTGAAAGTAAAGATATGTCAGGCTTACCTTTCGAGGATTTTATAGCTGAGAAATATGATGAAAAGTTTTAATCCTAATGTTCAGTTAATTTTATTAGCTTATCAGC
Source organism: Schistocerca americana (assembly GCF_021461395.2). Classification (NCBI taxonomy): domain Eukaryota; kingdom Metazoa; phylum Arthropoda; class Insecta; order Orthoptera; family Acrididae; genus Schistocerca; species Schistocerca americana. The sequence goes on from NC_060123.1 coordinate 21,909,349, forward strand.
TTTCTGTCGCACTGTAGGCAGATGAAGTTGCAACTTAAGTTTGCATTCGTGAGGCAGTTAAACATATTTTAGTCCTTTGTGTTTCTTCTTGTCGAAAAATCATTTCATGTTAAGCATGGTTGAAACTACGTTCAACGTTGACCAAATGCAGGGAAATATCTTGTCCTGTATCATTTATGATAAGCAGCAAGTGGAAAACCTAACGAAATGATTGAAGAAACTTTCTTGGACTTCCTACAGGAAGGAAGAAATATAGGAGTTTACTTTGTTTATAAACGACACAACTACAGGGGGAACAGAGACTCTAACTGGACAGGCTGACGCAAGAATTCTTCAAAGAGCTTTTAAATACGATCGATCGGGCATTCGACTTAAGTGATTTCGGGAAATCACTGAAAATCTGACAAAATTCGTATAGTCGGTCCCCTTCCGAATGTGAGTTCAGAATAGTTGGCTTTAATAGTGCTGGACCATATTCATGAACCAGAAACAGAAGACGTGCTGCCATATTTACATAAAAAAGGCGTCGTAACGCTGTAGAAAGAACCAGCGCGAGTGAGGTTATGCAGTCAGCACGGAACGCCAAACGTCACGCGTCTGAGTATTTTATTGGTAAAGTATTCAAAGGATACCGATGGAGAGTTACGTGAAGATGACAACTTCGTCTCTGGGAAACGTGAAGAAATCCTCAGTATTACTGGGTTAACTCTTAGTATGGAAAGAAAGAATTTAAAAAGAAATGAATTATCTCATTTGCGGACCAGGAGAGAGTCTCCCAAAATGTAAAGCGTAATACAGCGATCAGAATTCAGAAATGAATGGGGACGAATTATAGGCCAGCTAAGTTTACAGTATCCACAAAAACCAAGTGGAAAGAATAATATGGGAAACCCAAGAAAGACTTGAATAACACAAAGGAGGAAAATATCACTGTACGAGGGGAGTTCAAAAAGTACGTCACACGTTATTGTGGCAGGGAAAGTAACTTGAATTGAATGCTAGGGTAAACTTCAAAATGACAAAAATACGTGATACTATGTTTCAACGTAGTCAAAAAGCCTCTGTGTGCAGTGATCGAAAACGCTCCACCAGACGTTCAAATCCTTGATCACAGAAATTCACCCCTTGGTCACGGAGACAAACGAGAACCGCTGTGTTGAACGCCCTCATCGTTGGAAAATCTCATTTCCCCGAGCTGTCTTTCACCTTGTCGAAAATGTCGAAATCAGGTGGTCCCAGCATAACCCACGTCTGTGCGGCCGTCGTCAAATTGGTGGCACAGTTATCGCTGCGGTTTGACTCGACACTGCATTTGGTCAACATACAGCCAGAATTTGAGAGTGAATGTTTATGTAATTTAGACATCTTGCTCTCTAGAAACGTACTGTCCCACGTATCCCAATTTTAGAGTACGTGTCAATCGACGTGCCATTTTACTCACACGCTGTGACGCTCCTGTTATCCCTGCCGCAACATAGCTGTGTCTCCAGAAAACCCGTAACATGGCTCTCTTTTGGCAATGCCCCATTCTTGTTGCACAGTGGTCTTAGCGTAGGACAACATGTGTGACTTGCTTTCTGAAGTCCCTTCGTAGTTTATTACTTCTATAGTTTTACTTTTAAGTCGAAGAGGCGATGAAGGAAGTAAAAAACAATTTTTGTCACTAATAAAGGGTGCGACGGAGCCAAGCACGTTGATACGACTTATTCGGGGTGGTTCATTGATAGTGACCGGGCCAAATATCTCACGAAATAAGCATCAACTACAAAGAACAAAACTCGTCTAGCTTGAAGGGGGAAACCAGATGGCGCTATGGTTGCCCCGCTAGATAGCGCTGCCATAGGTCAAACGGATATGAACTGCGTTTTTTTAAATAGGAAACCCCATTTTTATTACATATTTGTGTAGTACGTAAAGAAATATGAAAGTTTTAGTTGGACCACTTTTTTCGCTTTGTGATAGATGACACTGCAATAGTCAAAAACGTATAAGTACGTGGTATCACGTAACATTCCGCCAGTGCGGGCGATATGTGCTTCGTGATACATTACTCGTGTCAAAATGGACCGTTTACCAATTGTGTAAAAGGTCGATATCGTGTTGATGTATGGCTATTGTGATCAAAGTGCCCAACGGGCGTGTGCTATGTATGCTGCTCGGTATCCTGGACGACATTATCCAAGTGTCCGGACCGTTTGCCGGATAGTTACGTTATTTAAGGAAACAGGAAGTGTTCAGCCACATGTGAAACGTCAACCACGACCTGCAAGAAATGATGATGCCCAAGTAGGTGTTTTAGCTGCTGTCGCGGCTAATCCGCACATCAGTAGCAGCCAAATTGCGCGAGAATCGGGAATCTCAAAAAAGTCGGTGTTGAGAATGCTACATCAACATCGATTGCTCCCGCACCATATTTCTATGCACTAGGAATTACATGGCGAGGACTTTGAACGTCGTATACAGATCTGCCACTGGGCACAAGGTAAATTACGGGGCGATGACAGATTTTTTGCACGCGTCCTATTTAGCGAAGAAGCGTCATTCACCAACAGCAGTAACGTAAACCGGCATAATATGCACTATTGGGCAACGGAAAATCTACGACGGCTGCGACATGTGGCACATCAGTGACCTTGGCGGGCTAACGTATGGTGCAGCACTATGGGAGGAAGGATAATTGGCCCCCATTTTATCGATGGCAATCTAAATGGTGCAATGTATGCTGATTTCCTGCGTAATGTTCTACCGATGTTACTACAAGATGTTTCACTGCATGACAGAATGGCGATGTACTTCCAACATGATGGATGTCCAGCACATAGCTCGCGTGCGGTTGAAGCGGTATCGAATAGCATATTTCATGACAAGTGGATTGGTCGTCGAAGCACCATACCATGGCCCGCACGTTCACCGGATCTGACGTCCCCGGATTTCTTTCTGTGGGGAAAGTTGAAGGATATTTGCTATCGCGATCCACCGACAACGCCTGACAACTTGCGTCAGCGCATTGTCAATGCATGTGCGAACATTACGGAAGGTGAAGTACTCGCTCTTGAGAGGAATGTCGTTACACGTATTACCAAATGCATTGAGGTTGACGGACATAATTTTGAGCATTTATTGCATTAATGTGGTATTTACAAGTAATCACGCTGTAACAGCTTGCGTTCTCAGAAATGATAAGTTCACAAAGGTACATGTATCGGATTGGAACAGCGGAAATAAAATGTTCTAACGTACCTACGCTCAGTGTTTTAATTTAAAAAAAACTTACTGATGACGATAGATATTAAGTCCCATAGTGCTCAGAGCCATTTTAAAAAACCTACCTGTCACCAACTGTTCGTATAAAATTGTGAGCCATATGTTTGTGACTATTGCAGCGCCATCTATCACAAAGCGAAAAAAGTGGTCCAACTGAAACATTCATATTTCTTTATGTACTACACGAATATGTAATAAAAATGGGGGTTCCTTTTTTAAAAAACGCAGTTGATATCCGTTTGACATATGGCAGCGCAATCTAGTGGGCCACCCATAGCGCCATCTGGTTTCTCCCTTCAAGCTAGACGAGTTTCGTTCTTTGTAGTTTCTTCGTTTGACGCTTATTTCGTGAGATATTTAGCCCGGTCACGACCAATGGACCACCCTGTATAGCGGGCTGTCAAATTAAAATGAGACGGATAAGAAAAGCCCCCTATACAGGGTGTTTCCGCAAGAGCGTGTAAAAATGTAACAGGACACAGAGGATTGTCCACTGAGCGATGTGTAGCAGGCAGCCTGGGGTCGTAGAGGCCAGTTTAAGAAGACATGGAAGTAAACTCGTCCATCGCTTTGTGTAGCATTACTGTTTTCCAGCTTATTTACAACTAACATCCGTACAAGTTCATGCGTACTACGCTGTTTATTTACAAGTACATTCTTTATTTCCTGCAAGGAAACAAGGAGGACGAGACTGATTACGAGGAAGTCATGATGCGGCTTTTGTTTACTTGACCATAAGGTTGGTCTCTTGTATCGTATTTACATTGTCCCATGACAGAAAGTTCGTTACTCAGTGCTGTTCACAGACGTACAGCATAGTACGATGGAGCAGTACCGGTGCAGTTTCGAAGAACTCACTGACATGCACCTTATGTATGGGGAAGTACGTTGCAATACTGTCTCTGTTGAAAAGAGGTACAGGGAACGATTTCCTAACAGCCATCATCTCAACCGTTAGCAAGACGGCGCACCGCCACACACCTACATCTACATCTACATCCATACCCCACAAGCCACCTGACGGTGTGTGGCGCAGGGTACTTTGAGTACCTCTATCGGTTCTCCCTTCTATTCCAGTCTCGTGTTGTTCGTGGAAAGAAAGATTGTCGGTCTGCCTCTGTGTGGGCTCTAATCTCTCTGATTTTATCCTCGTGGTCTCTTCGCTATATATACGTAGGAGGGAGCAATATGCTGCTTGACTCCTCGGTGAAGTTATGCTGTCGAAACTTCAACAAGAGCCCGTACCGAGCTACTGAGCGTCTCTCTTGCAGATTCTTCCACTGGAGTTTATCTATCATCTCCGTAACGCTTTCGCGATTACTAAATGATCCCGTAACGAAGCGCGCTGCTCTCCGTTGGATCTCCTCTTTCTCTTCTATCAACCCTATCTGGTACGGATCCCACACCGGTGAGCAGTATTCAAGCAGTGGGCGAACAAGCGTACTGTAACCTACTTCGCCCGCATCTCGTGGTCGTGTGGTAGCGTTCTCGCTTCCCACGCCCGGGTTCCCGGGTTCGATTCCCGGCGGGGTCAGGGATTTTCTCTGCCTCGTGATGGCTGGGTGTTGTGTGCTGTCCTTAGGTTAGTTAGGTTTAAGTAGTTCTAAGTTCTGGGGACTGATGACCATAGATGTTAAGTCCCATAGTGCTCAGAGCCATTTGAACCATTTTTTTTTGTAATCTACTTCCTTTGTTTTCGGACTGCATTTGCTTATGATTCTTCCAATGAATCTCTGTCTGGTATCTGCTTTACCGACGATTAATTTTATATGGTCATTCCATTTTAAATGACTCCTAATGCCTACTCCCACATAATGTACGGAATTATCTGCTTCCAGTTTCTGACTTGCTATATTGTAGCTAAATGATAAAGGCTCTTTCTCTCTATGTATTCGCAGCACATTACACTTGTCTACATTGAATTTCAACTGCCATTTCCTGCACCATGCGTCAATTCGTTGCAGATCCTCCTGCACTTCAGTACAATCTTCCATTGTTACAACCTCTCGATATACCACATCATCATCCGCAAAAAGCCTCAATGAACTTCCGATGTTATCCACAACGTCATTTATATATGTTGTGAATAGCAACGGTCCTACCACACTCCCCTGCGGCACACCTGAAATCACTCTTACTTCGGAATACTTCTCTCCATTGAGAATGACATGCTGCGTTCTGTTATCCAGGAACTCTTCAATCCAATCGCAAAATTGGTCTGATAGTCCATATGCTCTTACTTTGTTCATTAAACGACTGTGGGGAACTGTATCAAACGCCTTGCGGAAGTCAAGAAACACGGCATCTACCTGGGAACCCGTGTCTATGGCCCTCTGAGTCTCGTGGACGAATAGCGCGAGTTGGGTTTTACACGATCGTCTATTTCGAAACTCATGCTGATTCCTCCAGAGTAGATTTCTAGTCTCCAGAAAAGTCATTATACTCGAACGTAATACGTGTTCGAAAATTCTACAAGTGATCGACCTTAGAGATATGGGTCTATAGTTCTGCACATCTGTTCGACGTCTCTTCTTGAAAACGTGGATGACCTGTGCCCTTTTCCAGTCTTTTGGAACTCTACGCTCTTCTAGAGACCTGCGGTACATCGCTGCAAGAAGGGGGGCAAGTTACTTCGCGTACTCAGTGTAAAATCGAACTGGTATCCCATCAGGTCCTGCGGCCTTTCTGTTTCGAGAGATTTCAATTATTTTTCTATCCCTCTGTCATCTATTTCGATATCTACCATTTTGTCGTATGTGCGACAATATAGAGAAGAAACTACAGTGCAGTCTTCCTCTGTGAAACAGCTTTAGAAAAGGACATTTAGTATTTCAGCCTTTAGTCTGTCATCCTCTGTTTCAGTACCATTTTGGTCACAGAGTGTCTGGACATTTTGTTTTGATCCACCTACCGCTTTGACATAACACCAAAATTTCGTAGGATTTTCTGACAAGTCAGTACATATAACTTTACTTTCGAATTCGTTGAACGCCTCTCGCATAGCCCTCCTCACACTATATTTCGCTTCGTGTAATTTTTGTTTGTCCGCAAGGCTTTGGCTATATTTATGTTTGCTGTGAAGTTCCCTTTGCTTCCGCAGCAGTTTTCTAACTCGGTTGTTGTACCACTGTGGCTCTTTTCCATCTCTTACTATCTTGCTTAGCACATACTCATCTAACGCATCAGTGTGGATGTCGGCATCCACGTCAATGCTGTATTTCCTGGTCTTGGATTAGAAGGGGATGTACTATTCCATGGTCTTCGAGGTCACCTGACCTGAATCCGCTTGATTATTTCCTGTGAGGATAACTATACTCACTTGTGTACGAGAGCCTAGTGGATACGGAGACAGAATTAGCTGCCAGAATTGTAGCTGCCTGTCATGTGATTCGAAACACACCACGGATATTTGTCAGGGAGCGTCAGAACCTTGCTCGCCGATGTCATACTTGCATTAAGGTTGATGGCCGCCAGTTTCACCACGTTTTGTAACATACAGTACAAATGGTGAGGTCATTGCGTCAATGATGGTATTTCACTTACCTGTAACTAAATGTAAATAAAAAAGTACACAGTAATGTGATTTTATACTTGTTATATCCTTAAGGTGGCTTCTCCGACTCTATGTTCCCTACCTCAAATTTTTTAGTGGAGCATTCTCTATGTTGTGTTAAATTTTTGCACCGTCTTACGGAAACACCCTATATATAAGACAGGCAATAAGGAATACTCAGAAGAAGTGTTATGTGAAATGGACTCGTTGCTCAGCACAAAACTCTCCTTAAGCATGAGCAAATTGAAGAGAAAGGTAGTAAGAAGTAGCAACCAAAGAATAAGACAATGTACGCACATCGGTTGACGTGAGAGGTCAGGGCCGCACAAGAGGCAGGTTTCTGTGATAAGAGCGAGTGAGAAACCTGGAACAGGGGTACAGCTGACGTCTGTTGTATGGAATACGGAATTCGTCCGACTATCAGTGTGATTATAAATGTCTTTGATAATGCCAGGAGTGATAGTAGCTAAAAAAGCGTATACTGCCTAGCTGCTTCTCTGAGAAATAGCCGTTTATACTACATGAACATAAAGTGAACCAACAAAATTTCATTGGTTATTCACGGATATTCGGCGATGTAAGGGATCAATCAAATCCAGTTATTTATTAACGAATGACTTAATGTAGATGATTTCGATCCCTTATTATATTCTGATCCATGCGATATTATGTATACATAAAAAAGTGTCGGAAGTCACCAAACAAATTACATGAGTAATGAAACGATCCATGGGAGAAATGCGTGCACTTTTGGTACTGAACTGTTCAATACGATACTTTCCTATCCGATTAAAACTGTGCGCCGGACCGAGGTGATAACGACACGCAGAACATAGGTGTCTGTATGGTCCCTAGCTCACCAGAAAATGGGCGTATAGTTTCAGCTGTCGCGACAGTTCTATATGATGTTCAAAAAGTCACACAACTTTACGGCAAAATGAGGAAGTTACAAAAGCTGTTGAAAGTGACCTCCGTTATGCGATCCGCATTTTTCAATGCCACGCTGCTCGTTCTTAAACGCGTATTGTAAAATTTCGTTGAATTACAGCAGCGCGTTGTTCAGTTTCTTTCTGCAAATTTGAAATAGCGTGCGGATGAGTTTTCTTTTTAGTATCATCCTTAAGGTATCCTTACAAGAAAAAAACAAGAGGGAATGAGTCAGAAGATCTAGGGTGTTACAGCCCCTTGAACCAAACTTCGTCAATCAAGATCAGTCATCGGATTCTTCTGGAAATAAAATGAACGACTGAAAGGAAGATACTCTTTCCCATTGCCTCCATTTCACACCTCATGAACACCAAGAATTCTGTTCGAATATGTCTTTTAAACACTCAACGTCATGCAGGCACTAATAGTGGAGAGAGCAGACTGGATATGAGGACCCGAGGAATACGCAGCTTGCACGTCGATCAACGCTTTTAGCGTCAGAGCTTACAGCCGACCACTCTCTGCAGCATCGTCGTATTCCCTGTCTCCTGGAATTTCTCATACAGCGTCTAGATGGCGCACTCGACTGGCGAATTCTTGCCTTTCTTCTCTGTGGAAGCCACAGTATAACTGAGAATATTTCATGTGGTTGTGATAATGAATACTCGCTACTGTAATGTGTCACCCATTCGTTCATCAGTTAAACTTGGCTCATACATTAAACGGAAACGAAACATTATTCCATAAGGAAGAAAACCCTACAGTATCTACGTCCAAACAAATTGGATTGGAGCCCTTCATACACATCAAAAAGAGCAAGATCCTTGGCGTCACCGACTGACGCGGAACAGATTCACTGCTAACCAAGGAAGTTGCTAAAATCGCTGCTAAATGTCCAAAAATCTAAAATGTTGAAACAGCATAACCTCCTGAATTGTCAGCAAAAATCTTCTAGCAAGTGCTGGACGATATTTTAGAGACACACTTGGTGGAAGATCCCTTTCAGATTCTTGGAATGTTTTGTTAACATCACGTGCCTGTGGAAGAAGTTGCTGATATTTTCACCCTGCACAAGTTATCACTCTTGGTCTTTTTTTAAGTAGATCAATTTATTACTTGAGCTGTTACTGTCATCATGTCTTTTTATGCTTTCCTTGTACGGCTGATATTAGACATGTATCTGGGTATCGTAAATTACACAATATATTTATGGCTGTTTTTTAAGACTGTCAGGGGATATACCATAGCCCTAGGCGAACATCTCTTCCTCTCTCACTTCTCGTTAGATTACAAGCAGGCTGTGGGATTATATTGGTTACGCACGGCTATTCATTCGCGAATTTGACTCCTGATCGTGCCATTATACATCATTCGTGAATGTTTTCAGTCGCGGCACGTCCTCATATCCCCACAGGCTGGCCACTCTCAGAGTCTCACAGATAAGACGACGAACGAGATTCCAATAAATTGAAGGTGGACTCCCCAGATCATCTTAGTAATGTTAAGGAGACAATGAAAGTGTTGAGAAAATTTTTGTGGCTGTGATAACTGTGACAAATGATGTGTTGTTGTGGTCTCCAGGTAGAAGAACGGTTAGATGCAGCTCTCCATGCTAATCCATCGTCTTCAAGCCTTTTCATTGTCTCTGCATATCTACTGCAACCTACATCTGTAATCAAGTCTTGGTCATACTCTTCATTTTTTACCCACGGTTATCAAATTGACGAATCCTTCATGTCTCAAGACGTGTCCTATCAACCGATCCCATTTGTTGTTGTCATAAATTTATTTTCTCCTTAAGCTCAATCAGTACCTCCTCATTGGTTTATCCGACCCTTTCATCTAATCTTCAGAATTCTAGTAAATCATTTCAAAAACTTGTTTTGCATTGCTGCCGTAACTGCTGTTTATCGTCCACGTTTCGATTCCGCGTACCACATGAGTCTTAAAAGTTTCGAGACAGCATTAATAAAACATGGGGGAATGTTAAGATGATGGTGTTAATGCTTCTGGTGTCTCCCTCCACTTGCGTAACCACGCACATAACGTGCATACAACCATGTGGATCTGTTAGAAAAGTTCGTCTCTGGGATGTTGTTCAAATCGTGAGTCACATTGGCTTGAATGTCTGTTATGTCATCAAAGCGTTGACACTTCATGTGAATTTCTGCACTTTGTCGTTGTTTGGTAGGTTCGTAGTGGTAACACCAAGTCTCATTACCCGTCATGATTTATTCAAGGAAAAAATTGTCCAAGTCGCAGCAGGTGACCACGCGTCGACGTCTCTCTTCGGGAATCACGCTGTGCGCGACAAACTCTGTACACATTTTTGTCGTCTTCAGGATATTCTGGAGAATGTCTTCAAACTCGATTTAGAGCTGTTGCTCCATTGCGATTTGTGATACAACAACATCCATTACATAACACTGCCTACTTTGACAGATCTAATGCACATCAGAAGTTTGCAGGTTTTAGTTCAAACTGCCGCCGTAGTTTTTCTACTGACGTCGCTTATACGGCAGGAATGAAACCAGTGAACATTTTGGACGGGCATATTAGTCTATATTCCAGACAAGTACTTTCAGAAAAGACTTCTTAAAATTAAATTTATATTCGCCGTTGACAGATTTCTCTTTTTCAGAAACGCTTTTCTCGCTATTGGCAGTCTGAATTTTATATCCTCTCGCCTTCGGCAGACGCCAGCTACGAGGGCAGTTCAATATGTAATGCAACACATTTTTTCTCTCGGCCAATTTTGGTTGAAAAAACCGGAAATTTCTTGTGGAATATTTTCAAACATTCCCGCTTCGTCTCGTATAGTTTCATTGACTTCCGACTGGTGGCAGCGGTGTACGGAGCTGTTAAAATGGCGTCTGTAACGGATGTGCGTTGCAAACAACGGACAGTGATCGAGTTTCTTTTGGCGGAAAACCAGGGCATCTCAGATATTCATAGGCGCTTGCAGAATGTCTACGGTGATCTGGCAGTGGACAAAAGCACGGTGAGTCGTTGGGCAAAGCGTGTGTCATCATCGCCGCAAGGTCAAGCAAGACTGTCTGATCTCCCGCGTGCGGGCCGGCCGTGCACAGCTGTGACTCCTGCAATGGCGGAGCGTGCGAACACACTCGTTCGAGATGATCGACGGATCACCATTAAATAACTCAGTGCTCATCTTGACATCTCTGTTGGTAGTGCTGTCACAATTGTTCACCAGTTGGGATATTCAAAGGTTTGTTCCCGCTGGGTCCCTCGTTGTGTAACCGAACACCATAAAGAGCAAAGGAGAACAATCTGTGCGAAATTGCTTGCTCGTCATGTGGCTGAGGTGACAATTTCTTGTCAAAGATTGTTACAGGCGATGAAACATGGGTTCATCACTTCGAACCTGAAACAAAACAGCAATCAATGGAGTGGCGCCACACCCACTCCCCTACCAAGGAAAAGTTTAAAGCCATACCCGCAGCCGGTAAAGTCATGGTTACAGTCTTCTGGGACGCTGAAGGGGTTATTCTGTTCGATGTCCTTCCCCATGGTCAAACGATCAACTCTGAAGTGTATTGTGCTACTCTTCAGAAATTGAAGAAACGACTTCAGCGTGTTCTTAGGCACAAAAATCAGAACGAACTTCTCCTTCTTCATGACAACGCAAGACCTCACACAAGTCTTCGCACCTGAGAGGAGCTCACAAAACTTCAGTGGACTGTTATTCCTAATGCCCCCTACAGCCCCGATCTCGCACCGTCGGATTTCCATATGTTTGGCCCAATGAAGGACGCAATCCGTGGGACGCACTACGCGGTTGATGAAGAAGTTATTGATGCAGTACGACGTTGGCTCCGACATCGACCAGTGGAATGGTACCGTGCAGGCATACATGCCCTCATTTCAAGGTGGCGTAAGGCCGTAGCATTGAATGGAGATTACGTTGAAAAATAGTGTTGTGTAGCTAAAAGATTGGGGAATAACCTGGTGTATTTCAATGCTGAATAAAACAACCCCTGTTTCAGAAAAAAAATGTGTTGCATTACTTATTGAACTGCCCTCGTATTTTACCGCCTAAATAACAAAACTCCTCTACTGTTTTCAGAATCTCATTTGCTAATCTAATTCCCTCAGGAACGCCTGATTTTATTTGACTACATTCCAAAATCTTTGCTTTACTTTTGTAGATGTTCATCTTATGACCTCTATTCATTATTTTCAACTGCTCTTCGAAGTCCTTTGCTGTCTCGGACAATATTGCAGCGTCCTCGGAAACCTCAGAGTTTTAATTTTTATTCTCCGAATTTTAATTCTCTTTGAAAATTTATCATTGGTTTCCTTTACATCTTGCTCAATGTACAGATTAAGTAACATCGGGAACAGGGTACATCCCTCTCTCGCTCCCTTCTCAACCTCTGAATTTTTTCCCAGGTCGTTCACCCTCGTAACTGAAGTCTGGCTTCCGCACAAGTTGTATGTAACCTATTGCTCTCTTTATTTGTCCCTGCCACCCACAGAATTTCACAGAGTCGACATCGCCAACGTCTTTCTCGGATTTACAAATGTTGTAAATGTAGGTTCGCCTTCTTTAATCTGTCTTACAACACAAGTCGTTGGGTCAGTATTGATTCTTATATTCCTACATCTCTCTCCGAGGTGGCCTTCTACTTGGTTTTACGTTATCCGAAAAGAAAACATATCAATCCTTATCAACCATGACTTACGAAAGTGATTTCTCGGTAATATTCAAACCTGCCAGCAACTCCTCTATATCGAATTGGAATTATTACAGTCGTCTTCAAGTCAGCCGTTGTTTCGCATTTCTCGCATATCAAGTAGAATAGTTTTGTAATGGCTGTCCGTCCCGAGGATCTCGAAGATTCTGAGCGAATGTCGTTTATTCCAAGTATCTTGTTTCGATTTAGGGCTTTTAGTGTTTATGGTTATAGCAGCTGTGCCATGTGAAGATGACAATGATTGTGAAAATATAGCAGCGGTATCAACTAAGTGCTTGGGAATGGAGTCGGCTAGTGGCAAACTAGAAATAAGGTTGCCCTCATGCATACCTGTGTCCCTATATACTTGATTATGCGTCTCTCCTGATGCTGCTATTCGGAATTAATAACATAAATTTTCCAGTAAATCACACATTAATAACGAGAAGTCTTCCTTAAAGTTCACATTAAAAAATCTTAATCAAAACTGTGAGCCGCGCTGACTGGAGATACAAATCTCTGCTAAAAGACAAAGACTGTTTCACGTATTCCCTGTTACGCAGAGAGAAATTAAAAGTACGTTGAGCCTGCCGTCCGTATTAGGTAGTGGGGATAATTTTCCTCGAGAAGACTGAATATGGCATGTCATTAATGGTGGCTCTTGAAATTATCTGATGGAGTGTACTTCGTTAGGTGCGAAGTAAGCAAGTGCATTCCAGTGGAAGTTCAGCATACTCTCAGGCGACGGTCCGCAGGACGCCATCTTTTACTACTGCTCTTTCCTTTGTCACGATGTTTAATAGAACTCGTGATTGTCAACGATGAACTGGAGATATAATTGAAGAACCAATTAACTGCAACTGCTTTATCTCTTTAATGAATCATTTTGCTATTACACTATTTAATGAGTATCGAGCGCTAATGACGCCTGGAAGGTTATCCCCTGATTTCGACTTGCTGGCCTTTCCGTCGCTCCTGTATCAAATACACCAAGGGCATCAGCGATCGCCGGCGCATTGCTCTGCGCCTCGCTTATCCGGCTGCACAAAGCCGTCTCCCAACGAGGCGCTGCTGCCGGTCGAGATGTCAAGCCCTGGTCTCAGCCTTGGCTTCCACTGCTGAAGCATCAACTCGTAGTGATTTGGAGTCTACTGTACGATAACCGCTCATTCATCTGGTAACTTGTCTCTAACCACGTTGTACACGCCCTTTTTCGCTGAAAACGTTCTTTCAGTTTTTCTTATTTTGGTCTGTTTCAGTATCTGCTTAAAGCGAAACAGGAAAATCAGTACACTTAATGTGCTACTTTTCGATTACACTGACGGTATTTACAAGCTTAAAGACATATACGCCATGCTCCTCGTCGTTTACACACTATGGAGGAAGGATAACACAGTTCAAAATGTGCTCCCGTATAACTTCCCTGTTGTAGTCAAGTAGTGGTTCCCGCAGACACTGACAGTGTGAAATCAAACTCGCTATCTCTGTTCGTGAGATCCAGGAGACAGTAGATAGATATACGAGGGGCGTTTGCAAAGTCTGTGAAAAAATAAAAAGTACTTACGTGTTTGGGGTAAACCTTTTTTATTTTTCGACATAATCTCCTTTTAGACTTATACACTTCGTCCAACGCTGTTCTAATTTGTTAATCCCTTCCAAATAATAGGAATTGTCCAAGTCTGCAGCCGGCCGCGGCGGTCTCGCGGTTCTAGGCGCTCAGTCCGGAACCGCGCGACTGCTACGGTCGCAGGTTCGAATCCTGCCTCGGGCATGGATGTGTGTGGTGTCCTTAGGTTAGTTAGGTTTAAGTAGTTCTAAGTTCTAGGGGACTGATGACCATAGATGTTAAGTCCCATAGTGCTCAGAGCCATTTGAATCATTTTGAACCAAGTCTGCAAAATAGCTATTAGTTGCTGCAGTAACCTCCTTGTCTGAATAAAATCTCTGTCCAGCCAGCCATTTCTTCAAATTGGGGAACAAATAGTAGTCCAAGGGAGCCACGTCTGGAGAATAGGGGGGATGCGTAACGAGTTGGAATCCTACATCCATTAATTTTGCGACCACAACTGCTGAGGTGTGTGCTGGTGCATTGTCGTAATGGAAAAGGACCTTTTTGCGGTCCAAGCGCCGGCGTTTTTCTTGCAGCTTGGTTTTAAAACGGTCCAGTAACGATGAATAATATTTACCTGTAATAGTTTTACCGTTTTCCAGAAAGTCGATAAGGATTATCTCTTGCGAATCCCAAACGACAGTCGCCATAACCTTTCCGGCAGAAGAACTGGTCTTCGCCTTTTTTGGTGCAGTTTCTACCTTGGTAACCCATTGTTTAGATTGTTGTCTGTCTCAGGAGTATAGTAATGTATCCATGTATCATCCACAGTGACGAAACTACGCTCTAAGTCCTGTAGATTCTTCCTGAACAGCTGGAAACCATCCTTGCAACACTTCACACGTTTCCGTTTTTGGTCAAGCGTGAGCAATCGCGGAACCCATCTTGCGGATAGCTTTCTCATTTCGAAATGTTTATGCAGAATATTATGTACCCGTTCATTCGAGATGCCCATAGTACTAGCAATCTCATACACCTTAACTCTTTTGTCATCCATCACCATATCATGGATTTTATCAATGATTTCTGGAGTCGTAACTTCCACAGGGCGTTCAGAATGTTCAGCATCACTTGTGCCCATATGGTCACTCCGAAAATTTTCAAACCACTTATAAACTGTTCTAATCGAAGGTGCAGACTCACCGTAATGTTTATCAAGCTTCTCTTTAGTCTCCTGAGGCGTTTTGCATTTCATAAAGTAATGTTTAATCACCACACGAAATTCTTTTTCGTCCATTTTTTGACAATCACTCGACTTCCTTGATTCCTCGAACACAAAGAAATTGGCCAATATGGCTGAAACTTGGTGTGCATTCTTTCCAAAGATGCTACTAACTAAACATGACCTCGATACGCGCCGGTGGTGCTATCTCTCGGATTTTGCGCGGACTTTTCAAACGCCCCTCGTATAGCCTTTTTTTTCCGGGAAGCCATCGATACAGTTCTGCAATGTCTCCATTCAAACGAAATACACGATACGCAATATCCTAACATATGTGATTATACTGAAGACTTTTACAGCAAAGTGAACGCAGTCCGTCGTTATGAATGGCGAAACATCTTCAGAAGCCAAAGTAGCCTTCCCCATGCTTAGGAAGGTGCCGTTGATGATGCAGTGCACAAATTCAGCTGTGTGCCGGAAGGTGACATCGCTAGCATAATTGTTACGAAATACTGAGAGATTTGTAAAAGAGATGGGCCGAATGTGATCGCCGGCAGCTGTCCCTAAGCCACAAGCAAATAGACGAAAAGATTCAATACCCTTTGATTTCGCAATCGCCTCCCAGTCTAAAGAATTGGTTGCAGCCGTCAAGCATCTACGGAGCGATTAAGAAGGAACGACCACAGAAGAGGCCAGATCAATATTATGAGAAGAATTCTAGAGAAACGTAATTCGTGCAACAAAACTGGTCTGCTAAATGACACTCAAATATTTGCTGAGTTTTGTTTGTCGTTACGAGGCCTTCCCATGTTGGATTATTCAAAAAGTAGAAAAGATTCGTCTTTGATACGGGTTACCTTAGTCAGCGGAACAGCGTCATAGAAACGCACAACAAACTTCAGCGGAAAACTCTTCGAAACTCGGAGCGTTCGGGTTTAAAAACAAGTCATAAAGCATGTTACCATCTCCGACGTACATTTCGCCGCATGACGATGTGAGGTAACGGATGAGCTATCGATATACTCCTGCGGATGACAGAGTGACCTGGATCGGATGACCTTACCGAGAAAGCGCAGTCAGTGGACCTCTGCTCACAAACAATGTACATGACCGACCCACCACAAATTTTTACGAAACTAATTAATCACGTCGTCGTCAGCTGTCATTCGCCAAAGTAATGTACAAAATACACTATTGGCCATTAAAATAGCTACACCACGAAGATGACGTGCTACAGACGCGAAATTTAACCGACAGGAAGAAGATGCTGTGATATGCAAATGATTAGCTTTTCAGAGCATTGACAACAGGTTGGCACCGGCGGCGACACCTACATCGTGCTGACATGAGGAAAGCTTCCAACCGATTTCTCATACACAAACAGCAGTTGACCGGCGTTGCCTGGTGAAACGTCGTTGTGATGCCTCGTGTAAGGAGGAGAAATGCGTACCACCACGTTTCTGACTTTGATAAAGGTCGGATTGTAGCCTGTCGCGATTGCGGTTTACCGTATCGCGACATTGCTGCTCGCGTTGGTCGAGATCCAATTACTATTAGCAGAATATGGAATCGGTGGGTTCAGGAGGGTAATACGGGACGCCGTGCTGGATCCCAACGGCCTCGTATCACTAGCAGTCGAGATGACAGGCATCTGTAAGGGATCGTGCAGCCACGTCTCGATCCCTGAGTCAACAGATGGGGACGTTTGCAAGACGACAACCATCTGCACGAACAGTCCAACGACGTTTGCAGCAACATGGACAATCAGCTGCGGTTACCCTTGACGCTGCATCACAGACAGGAGCGCCTGCGATGGTGTACTCAACGACGAACTTGGGTGCACGAATGGCAAAACGTCATTTTTTCGGATGAATCCAGGTTCTGTTTACAGCATCATGAGGGTCGCATCCGTGTTTGTCGACATCGCGGTGAACGCACATTGGAAGCGTGTATTCGTCATCGCCATACTGGCGTATCACCCGACGTGATGGTATGGGGTGCCATTGGTTACACGTCTCGGTCACCTCTTGTTCGCACTGACGGCACTCTGAACAGTTGACGTTACATTTCAGATGTGTTACGACCCGTGGCTCTACCCATCATTCGATCCCTGCGAAACCGTACATTTCAGCAGGATAATGCACGACCACATGTTGCAGGTCCTGTACGGGCCTTTCTGGATACAGAAAATGCTCGACTGCTGCCCTGGCCAGCACATTCTCCAAATCTCTCACCAATTGAAAACGTCTGGTCAATGGTGGCCGAGCAACTGGCTCGTCACAATACGCCAATCACTACTCTTGATGAACTGTGGTATCGTGTTGAAGCTGCATGGGCAGCTGTATCTGTACACGCCAGCATCCAAGCTCTGTTTGACTCAATGCCCAGGCGTATTAAGGCCGTTATTACGGCCAGAGGTGGTTGTTGTGGGTACTGATATCTCAGGATCGATGCACCCAAATTGCGTGAAAATGTAATCACATGTCAGTTCTAGTATAATATATTTGTCCAATGAATACCCGTCTATCATCTGCATTTCTTCTTGGTGTAGCAATTTTAATGGCCAGTAGTGTATTCACTGAATTATGTATCTTGAGTGGGAGCGATGGTTACACCTATGACCTTTTGACATTGCTGCAACTGACGATGCGGTTTTAGACCTCGAAACCTGTTGATTTTGAATAAAACAACAATTTTACCAGCTGTTAGCCAAATTCTCCTTAATACCATAGAGTGGACCGGGACTAGCAGCCGATGTCTCGCCGCCCTCGGCGGTGGTCTGGCGGACACTTTGAAAAGGACCCCTAGGCCCTCGGGAGCAGTGGCTCTGCACTGGCCCTACCTCCTCTGTTCTGTGACGCTTTGCTCAACATGCATTCAGTAGGACTCTCAACTACGCATTTAAGTGGTCCTTCAGAAGAAGAAATTAGCGTGGAATTGTGATAGTTATACAGGATGTTCGGAAATTCCCATTACAAACTTCTAGTACTTGTAGAAGTAAGTGAGTATATAATATTTTGAATAGGAACCCATGTCCGGAAACGTACCGTTTCCGTTCTATGCTTAAGTTCAGAACTTTAACTCATCCACTTCTGCTTGAGGAACAGAATTAGGCGTGACGTAGTACAATTATTAGGTATCAGTTCGAATGGAAACATAGCGAACCATCCGTTTATCACTTAAGCACATTCGTTTGTACTGACATTTAAACGTTACGTGTTTACATTACTCCAAAATAAAAAAAAAAAGAACCCAACATACTGTACGCACAGAACAGTACTGATGCGTTACGACATCAGGTGACCATCTGACGCAGTACACGTCGTCCTGTCTATCCTGCTGCGTAACACGAAAAACAACTCTGAGACTTTTCTCTGTCCCTCGGCAGATGTGGACGCGTTACACATATGAATTGAAACCAACGCGGAACGGAAACGGTTCCGGACTTGGGTTTCTTTTCAGAATATTATGCACTCAGTGCCCTCTTCAAGTCCTAGAAATTTTTAACAGGAATTTCCGAACATCCAGTATATGGCCATCACCGATATTAACACCCGTATTTTCATTTCTCGATAGAAATTAATTTATATCATTTGCGTTTATCAGTTGAATGGAGTGTGATTATGATGCGTACCACTTTTGATAAAAACGGTCGCGTATCACCGACAACATTAAAATTAGAGAAATCCTGGTTTATATACAGCATTGTAGGCTGCATTGCTTCCCGTGTACTTTTTGCAAATTGAAAGGGGTAGGTTGGAAAATGGATATGAAACAATACGTACCCCTTACCATACACCTTACGGAGACTTCCGGTGTAGAGATGCAGCTGCAGGCTTCTAACGTATCACTTCCTGGCTGTGTCCTTGGCTACTGTGTACTCCAAGAGGCCGTTTTCGGTATCTGGGGAGAGCAGGTTTCTGTCCAGCCTGGGTGTGTTCGGCGAGTCTTTCTGTAATCCCTCTTAAGTTGTTTGTAGTCTGGGCCTACTACGTTGATTTCAAAGGCGAGTAATTTTCTTGGAGTGGGTACCGTCTTCCAACACCTGCTAGAAATAAACTTCTATGAAGCCCCTGCCGGGCAACAGCCCTTGGCCAGTGAATGCTGTCAGCGGCAGCAGGAAATTGTCAATGGAAGTTCCTGACTGCTGTTGCTGACGTGGATTGGCTGAAGGGTCGAACATGAAAAGTGATTTCGTGGAACTGCTTGGAACTCTCTAAAGCCATAGAGAGTCAGCTGACAGTTACCGTGAGGTGTTTGCGCGTATGTGTGTGTGTCTGGGGAGGGGGGAGAGGACGAACCGCGTGGTTACACCATGGGATGGAGGTTGTGGATTAAAGTGGTTATCATTTCGGAAGTCAGAAACTGTTGATACTTCGTTATCAAAGAAGTTACTGTGCCAGTACGGAAATCCGAAAAAAGGCTCTAGAGTAAGTCCCCGCGTCTTTTCTTCCGCCTTAGCCCGGCACTGGCGCAGGGTCGCGGATTTCTCATGGTTAGATTAAGAGATGTGCGTTGCCCTTCCTGTCGCCATCACGTTACCCTCCTCCCCCCCTTTCCCCCCGTGACAGATTATGTATATCCAAATTGTCTGCATGTAGTGTTATTCATGTGAAGGTGAGCGAAAGTTTTCTAAATGTTTCCGAATTGTGTAACTGTGGAGGATTTTGGGGGCCAGTCCGGCATTCGCCTAGTGGGATGTGGGAAATAGTCTAAAAATCACATCCAGGCTGGCCGGAATGCCGACTCCAGTGGTTAATCCGCCGGACATACTCGATCCAGGGCCAATGCACCAACCCGTCCCGGAAACGGCTCTTCAACACGAAAGGAAGAGCTATAGGTAGCTGGAGAAAGTGTTAGATAAAAGTGAAAGGCTATATGATGTTTAATTGAAGCCAATAAATTCCATTCCTTTTGTGGTAGCTTGAAATGTGGTGTTTTTGTGCGTATTTTGACCAACTGACGTTTGTTGTCGAGGAGATTTTGGCGGAAGTTACTAGGAGCCACCCGGAGGTGTTTTATGAACTGTTAGCGGTGTACGTATTACAGTCCAGTGGTAGGATCTAAGAATATTTCTGAAAGTAGTTAGATTGCTACAGGGCTTTTATTGCTGACTTTGTTGTAGCTACCACTTCAACCCTGTCACCGGGTGAAAGCCAGGCTGACGGCCTACACAGGATGATTCAGCTGCCCCTATCGATGTCATTTTATGCAACCCGCAATGTCATTTCTGGCCTTCAACAAGCACGTGTGAGAGTTTTATATTCCTCGCTCGCTCCGCGCAAACTATTAGACCTACAGTAAAAATGAGGAGATTCTTTTTCTGTAGGAAATTTAATGTAGTTAGATTTTGTACAGGGATACGTTTTCGACAGAGGCCACGGTTTTCGAGTTGTTCAAGAAAATTACAAAACCGACCTTCATACGCATCTCCACCCCACATTCATCCCTCACTAGTCAAGATTTCTAATATGTTATTCGTGGCACTCTCTCGTTCCATTGTATACAAGTTTCCGACTACGCGAACTATTCCCAATGTTCAACCTTTTATAGTCTCATTGATGGGGTTATTACGCCGCCAGCATAATCGGCTATATCGTTAACATTATTAATTTAAATGTGCCTGTGAGGATAAGGAAAAAAAACGACTCCTGTAAACGTTATGCTAAAACTAATTACGTTGACAATTCCATCCAAAGCTACTCCATACAAGCCCAGTAGTTTCGTAGTCGCAAGGCCTGCCGAATACAACAATGTAATAGTTCGTTTTATGCTGTTAAAATTCACATAATTGTTAGGAAAAATTTACACAAACGTCAATTTTACAAATTGTAGGTGCTCGACTAAGCGGGTGGCGTAACAAGGCTAGTCAGTGAACACCACCAGTAAAGGTCGAATATCGGGGATAGTTCGTGTAGTTGAAAATTTGTGTGTAGTGGTAGGAGGGAGGATATTATAAATCCTGACCGATGGGGTCTCAGTGAAAGGGGCGGGGGGTTGAGTCTGAAGGCCACACAGATCTGTAGCGCATTCGGTAACGACCAGAAACAGTGCAGTATTGGTGCGTGAATTCAGAGAGACTGCCTCTGAGGACCTGCGTCTAATGGAAGCCCAAAGCGTGCGTGCTGCGTTCGTGCTCTCGCGAAGCGTGGCGCAGGAAGAGGTTTTGGGCCGCCTCCTCGGTGTGTTGCGAGTTTCCGTTCGGCCGGTCGATTCCGAGGCGAGCGCGAGACGGTAACTTCGTTTCTGTCAAGAGTTGCCCGACTCGGGGGCGCTGGCTGCCGACTCAAATCAGAGAGCAACTCTGCAACTCGGCTGCCGCACTATTTGTTCTCGCGCAACTAACTTTCGCGCAACTTCGATCGCTCTTCTGCTAACCGTCCCCCTCCCTCTTCCCCCCCCCTCCCCCCCACCACCACCCGCCGCCGCTAACATCTTCCGTGGGAGTCCTTATCTCGTTGTAAACAAAAGGATCCCAGAGGATCATTTTCCTCACCATTAATACAGACTGTCGTCCGCCGAATGTTTCCAGTTTCTTCAGCGTTATTTAGCTTCTGGTGCATGTGATCTGGCGCTATCTATCTTCCTGTGCGATGTTATCTGTCTCAAGTTCTTCACGTCTGCTTTCCTAATATCCTGTTCAAATGTGTGTGAAATCTTATGGGACTTAACTGCAAAGGTCACCAGTCCCTAAGCTTACACACTACTTAACTTAAATTATCCTAAGGACAAACACACACACCCATGCCCGAGGGAGGACTCGAACCTCCGCCGGGAGCAGCCGCACAGTCCATGACTGCAGCGCCCTGACCGCTCGGCTAATCCCGCGCGGCAATATCCTGTTAGGCGGCGCAGTGGTTAAAGGCCGGGATGCGTTTTTAGGGGATTGGGGTTATTATCCCGCTCTGGCTACGATCATTTAGGTTCGCCAAATTACTTCTGGCCATTGCAGTGTCCGTTTCCCAAACAAACCGTGCCAAGTTACTGAACTGAATTCTCCAACACTACTCAGTCTGCCATCAATGCTATCTTCTATTTTAAGCTTCTTTTTGCCTATCTTCCGCATCGAACGTAATAAATTATCTGCCCGGGCTTTCCAGTAACTTCTTTTCTACAAGCTTTGTCTCCAATCCTTTTTCGATTCTGTAAATACCAACTCATGAAAGGTACGAAGTTTCAACCAGTCTGCACTCATATATGGCAGAATTTTTACGCTCTCCTTCTGCTATACGTCTATTTTATTCATAATATGTAGCCATATGTTCGTGGTATTTCTTATTACGGTTTATCCACCGTTCCTGTCTAATCTTCAACATGACCTGGGACTTCCAATACGCGGGGCAAGGTCGAAACATTCCGACGTGCACAGGATTGAGTTAATATAAATTCATTTTTGATGTGTTCTGTCGTACTTGTTGAACAACAGTGTAAGACAGCTGTCAACTTCATGTGTGGGACATTTTCTTTTTTTCCGCTGTTTTACACTCTTGTGTTGTGTAGGTTCCTCACAGATGGATAAAGCAGAATTCTGCGACTTTATTGTGTGTCATTCCTTGTATTCTTTTCGCGGTATCACATGTTTGCTGGCTTTCTTAGCAGACACAACTTGTGCAGACAGGCAGAATACGTAACAGGGGAACTTAGATACTAGCGTCACGAGGAAAAACGATTGGTAATCCCAAGAATCGCAACCTAGTGAAGTATAATGGGAGTAATTACAGAAGCCAGAGATACGTGTTTACATCGTAGTCTGGAGTACAGCCGTGAGAGAACACAAAACATTTTTTCGAATTCCTTAGCGTAAGAAAATTTACGCATAATGTTGTCCTTTTATGTGAGTAGTTGATATCTACTCACAGGTATATTTTGAGAGGTTTCAGGCGTTATCAGGCGTAAGGAGACGTACATGTACTAACCATAAACATAATGTACAGGTTCCTGCATTTTTTCGAGGAATTAATCCCTAAGGCATAATTACGAACACTTAAATTTGTTTCTTCTTGGCCCACACTTCCCTCCTTCGTTTAAACGGTATGAATCACATTATAAATAACGTCTTCATAAACTGCATTCGCTGCAATTGGCACGCTAGTCTTAGGTATGTAAAGAACGTAAACTAACTCAATATTCCATACGAGTATTTCGATCTGAAATATGAAAACAACCAATGCTGTTCCATTGTTTAGAGAGATTTAATAAGTTTGTGTTGATAACTGAAAATCACTGAATCATTTTAATGTGAAGCCCAGTGTCGGAACTTCACTGTACTTTCCATTAGCCGTTTACCAATGAACGTGTAATTAAAAGCAACTAAAGCTTTACACTTAAGTAAACACAATCCTCATCTTGTTTGTTGTTACTCGTAATTATTAGAGAAAGTAATTTCGGGGACGGTAACTGCTTCCTCCTCTGCCTTCTTCGTCAAGAGTCAGCAGTATTGGGAGGGATACGAGGTATGCGTGTCCAACACGCCGCTCCTGTGATCAATAATGTCATCTTGAAACCAGAGCCGCTACTTCTCGATCACAAATCTCCGCAGTTGCCTTTTAGAAGCTGAATGGCAGATGTTGTGGTCCTCCCATCACATATAAGTTTTATTGCCCATGCCGCGCAGCAAGTGTTTGACAGCCATCTTACTGGTATGAAATTTATTGCCGCGTTATACACATTTACTGAATTTTTGTAAAGGAACTCGATAATGTCCAAAAATACAAAATTTATTTCGATATTTCTATGTGACGTTCTTCAGTACGGTAGCTGTTAATTTTCATAATGCCAGTGCAATGAGTAATGGATTTACTAAGTCGTAAGATTAATCAGAGCAGTATAGGAAATATCCTAGCATCAAAAATCTGAAAATGTCTCAGAAACGTATATCAAGCGAAAGATAGATAGTTATTCCGATCCAGCTTAAGAACAGAGTATCAGTAGTCTAGAAAAACAGCATCGTTGCATATCTTTGTTGACTGAAAGTTGTAATGTCTCGCTTTATGGGAAAGAAACGGCGCTCGCATACGGAGTTACGGGATTACAGTTGGATATTGCACTCCAGATTGTCGCCTTCTTCCCAAATCGACGTCAGTCGAGTATGAGCGTGCCCTCTTCAGCAAGGTTATGGTCACTTTGAGGTGAGTATTGCAAATAACGTCGGTAGTGTTTCACCTTCAGTATTTTTGGTATCTACAAGACCCAGAATTATAAGACATGTCACCGCTATTCATAGAACTCGTATATGGTATCCTCTAATAACAGTGCGATCATTCAAGGCACAGTATAGATTCTCCATACACGTCTATTTTTAATACCGCCAATGAACATAGTCTTTGATTAGCACTTTTGAGGGTGCGAAGCATGAATAAAGCAATCATCAATTCTTATTCTGATTTTGAGCCTCAGAGCGACGAAAATAACGGCAGGTGGAAACAATTTGTATTGTCGTTGTTGTTCTTAGTTCCTCTTTGGCCTCTGTGAATTATGGTTACAAAATTTTATTAGCTTTGTCTTCTCATTTTGTATTCCTCCAGTCTGCTTTCAGTGATATAGCCAATATCTTCTGCAACGTCTCAGCTATCTCTTGATAATTCACGTAAAGCTGAACCGAGGATCATATGCTTGTCATTTTCTAGAACTTGAACACTTTTCGTTTCTTTCTCTCCTGTTACCAACAGTATCCTCTTCACAAACTGCATTCTGACATGAAAATCATAAGATTATTCCTAAGTTCGGCTTGATTTGGTTTGAATGTCTTCTGACATATCTTAAACTGCGTCTCTTCGATCTGAATTGTCCCGCTGCCGTTTGGGATAAGAATTCCACTTCAATACTTCAGCCACTAATTTATGTTATGAAATAACATTATGATATTAATATTATGATATTAATCTTCGTCATTACTAGTGGTTAAGTGGCATTGATATTCATATATTTTGAAACTTTGAAGCTTTTGAAACTGAGATTCTGACACGTAAACCTAACTTTTTATGACCTAATACGGTCACCATTTTCAAAATCCAGTTACATAGGAGTGAGGAAATATCATTTTGGTCCTAATTTAAAGCGACACCAATTATTCTAGGACTTCAGTGTATGATCTGGTGTTTGTGAATGTTTGCTGCAAAAGTGCTGTTATTTTACGATTAGCCCTAAATTCATTCAGTATTTTTAGGAACGTATTCTTGCCAAATGAATCTAATAGTCTTTCCAAAATTACAGATAATTTTCCTGTGTTTCAGTACACTCTTGATTTTGATCGAAGTCTTGTGGATTAAGATGTGTTCTGCACTTCGAGCGTTTTACTGTTCTTGCTTGACATACTTTTATTCTTGATGTTTGTCATATTGAGGAATATTTTGCATGACAGCGGCAGGTGTGATAAATTTGTGTAATTGCTGATATTGTTTTTATCTCTGTCCTAGACGGATGAATAGTTGTGGGTATTTATTAGTTAGATATTTTCTTAGCGTGCCAAGGGTGCTGAAAATATTTCCTGCATTGTACCAGTAATTTGTGCGATGGATAATTTTGAAATGGCTGAAGATTCCCGACTTATATCCTTATTTTTAACGGATTCGTATTCTTTCTTTTTTCCTGATAAACTGGCGATATTTAGTTCGGAAGATGTTTCATAGTTTCTAGCAGACGATTTTCTTCAGCTCTAGTTCACAGATGAGCAGTTCTTTGAAGTAATGAGTTTATTTCACCGGCTTTATTGCATCCATTAATATTTTCTCTTCCTATATTCGGGTGAGAAACTTTCTACTGTTGTCGAGGAGAGCCGGCAAGTAACTTCTGTGTGTGGAGACCAGCCTGTGTTTGGGCAGTTCAGTACTTCTGTGATACACACCCCATCAGTCCAAATAGTTTCGAGATTGGACTGCTTAAAAAATAAAGGTAAGATGATGGCTTTAATACTCCAGCTGTTCTGCATAGTCTCCTTTGCTTGAGTACAAAATACAGAACGTTCATACGACCATGTGAAACTGTCAGAAAAATTCGTCTGTGGGATGTTGTTCAACTCGCTCGTCACATTGCCTGGAAATAGGTTGTGTCGTGAAAGTGATGGCCCTTCGTGTAACTTCCAGTTCTTTGTCGTTTTGTGGAAGATTCGTACTGATAACACAGTGTCTCCCCAGCGGTGATGATTTTTTCCAGAGAGGAATTGCCCGCGTTTTGCATTTCAATCAAGTTGCGACAGAATTTCCCGCGTCGTCGTTTTGATCAGGTGTCAAGCTGTGAAGGACAGACTTTGCACACACTTCTGCTTCTTCAAAACATCCTGGAGAACTTCTAGAAGACTTGATTTTGTGATGCTTCGTGACACTGCAACGTTGACTCACTATGGCCACACGTCCATTACTTAACACTGCCTGCTTGCAACTGGCTGGTGGAATGTACATCTGTTGTTAATAGTTGTTAGTTCAAGCTGCCACAGTAGTTGGTGCCTTGACGTCGCTAATAGGTGAAGAATAAAATCGTGCCGCGCGGGATAGCCACGCGGTTTAAGGCGCCTTGCCACGTTTCGCGTGGCTCACCCTCTCTGTGGTTCGAGTCCTCCCTCACGCATGGGTGTGTGTTAGTTTAAGTTAGATTAAGTAGTGTGTAAGCCTAGGGACCGATGACCTCAGCAGTTTGGTCCCATAGGAACTTTCCACAAATCAAAAAAAAAAAAAAATTCCAATAAAATCATGCTCGAAACATTTTGGACGGACGATGTATAACATAGAAAAAAACGCTAGTCATCGAGGAAAAACTTTTGCGTCGAAGATAAATGTTGCAAGCGTCGAGTATAAACGTCACAGAGTTGTTCGAGAAGCCGCAGGTCCGTAATTATTATGCTCCTGGTGTCAGAACGCCAAGCACTGAAGACATAGTACATGGATCTCTTCAGCTGTGTGCCGTTGGTATTTGACAAACCGCCCTTGTGCTGTGCTATGGTTTATCCCATATAACTTGACTAGCTCAGCGCTCACATCTTCACTCACGTTGACTGTATGGTATGCAAAGATTTTTTTTTTTTTTTTGTTTCCCTTTAATTGAATTTTTAGGTTGTTCACAACTGTAACATCTTCTAAACTTTACATGCTATTTAAGGCCATAGAAACGAGGTCTTTTTCGAATTTATTTCTGACGAAAAATCAATTCTGCCAGCTACATTCGGAGGTCTTTGTTAATCCTGCCTCTTGAGTTCTTGTGGCGGTATTTCTATAGAAAATTGCGACTTGTAAGACACCGAAGTGGCGTCAAATAGAAAGACCCGCACCCGGCGAACGGCCTACCCGACGGGAGGCCCTAGTCACACATTTACTTTTTTTTATAGAAAATTTCACCCCATAACACATATTTCTTCAGAAGTTAAATACAAACGTTAGTAGATTTAGTTTTAAAAATGTTTTAATGTAACGAAATATTTTCATAGAAAATTTCACCTCGAATTTCACCTCCTTAGGAACTGAATTTACAAAATGTATACAAATTTTCAGAGATTTAGTTTAAAAAATACTTTCGTACTGAAATATTTCCATAATATCTTTCATCTACTGCTTCACCGCCGTAGAGGTTGAATTTCCAAAAATACTGAAACATATATCTCTTTGTTTCTAATCGAGAATCACAACACAAATTTTATTTAGCTTAAAACTCCTTTCACAATGAAATGTTTACAACAATATTTTCATACATTGTTTCACCACGTTAGGGGTTAAATTTCCAAAGACACTGACACACGTATTCTTCTAGAACCAACCGTGAAGTCAAATACTAATTTTCATAGACGTAACTTCAAAAAGGCTTTATTAGTACTTGAATAATGGCTTATTTAAAAAAAAAAACATTCACCCACTATTTGACCCAATTAACGGCTGAGTTTCCAAAAACAATGAATACGTCATTTTTTATTTCTAACCAAGAATTCACATACAAACGTATACAGATTTGGTTTCTAAAATGCTTTCGTAATGAAATATTTCCATAAAACTGCCATCCCCTACACACGCTCTTTGGGGCTAAATTTCCAAAAACACTGAAACAAGTACGTCTTTATTCCTGACAGGGAAGTCAGGTATCAGTTTTCATAGATGTAGCTTTCAAAAGGCTTTAGTAGTTCCTTAATAATCATTTCTTTAAAAAACATTTCGCGAACTATTTCACAGCCATAGCCGTCAAATTCCCAAAAATGATGAAAGGTGTATTTCTTTAGTTCTGACCGAGAAACCGAATACCAATTTTCGTAGTTCCAGCTTCAAAATTGCATTAACACTGACGTATTACAAAAACTGTCGTCCTCTATTTAAAACCCCTTAGGGACCGCATTTCGAAAAATCTTTTGTTAAGCGATGCCTACAGCATAAGATCAACGCCCTCTTCAAATTACCAATTTCTGTCCTTAGCGGCTTGGGCTGGGCGATGATGCCTCGTCAGTCATTCAGTCAGCTCACTGACGTTTCTGTACACAGATGCCACAATGGAACGTAATGTTTTAGGTACCCATCTTTTGCAAAAGCGGAGCGTCTTTGACAGTACCTAGGAGAAATGCCGTCTTGGCCGGCTGACGGAAGAAAAGCCGTAGACCTTGCAACAACTCTTTCCTCCTCTTGTGACTGCTCTGGCGTTCCGCCTTGCAGAGCCTTCTTTTCAGAATCCTTTCTTCCTGAGTGCAGACTTTCAGTTGTGCCAGTTCGTCCTGAAGGGTGTAAATTTCAGGTCCTGCGTGAAACCAGTGAAAAAGTTCCAGGAGGCGGTCAGAGTCTGTGATAAAGGTTGCCTCCAAGTCTGTGCTACTAAACTACGGTCACCTGACTACCGAATTCTAGTGTATCTAACAGCTTCCAGGGGTAACAAAAGTTTGATATTCAGTGTTTCATATAATTACTGAGTTAACTTAAAAATTTAAAATTCTGTCATAGCCCTCTGCCAGGCACTTAATTGTAATTAAGAGTAATCATGTAGATGTAGATGAGGTCTACTAATTAAAGGGAGATTGCGTAAAAGGGACCAAAATTGCAAAAGAAAAAGAAATTACTGGATCTTCATTTGCTACATGGTATTGAAATATCAGTTCCTGATTAGTCCGTTCAAAGTCCACTCCCAAGTTGTGATGAAAATGATAGTTGGGAGAAGCTTGCACAGGGCCACGCCCTATTCTTGTTCCGTATTTCCTCGTATTACTCATTCCTGCGGCGTTTCCTTACAGTTCTATGCGATCACAATACGACAAATATTTGTACAGTAAATCAGAAAGGCTCTGGAATAGCATCACTGCCACTGGTGTATGCTTTGTTTTATGGCATTTGTTTACAAGAGGTTGCGGAGAACTAACTTTTATGGAAGTTGTGTGTAGATCTATTACATCAATCTGAGGCATGCCTCGTTCTAGTAAATTGCATAAGAAGGTTAGGAAGTGTCGTTCTTCTCGATGTCATAAAAACAACTTGAAAAATAGCGCAATAACGATGAATGAAGACGCCTTTTCGAGCAAGAAAACAAATGCCTCAAAAAGGGAAATTGAGATATAATCTTGCGTTAAAGGTGTAACGCAATAAGTCAAGTACTGAAGGTAGGAATTGTGTTTGCGTATTGAGGCAGTGAAGCTCAAAGCGAACAATTTACGCAGACCACGGTTTGAGACTGGGAGCATCTAGCGATGTCTAACAAACTTCAAACATAATTTCAGACCTTTCCTAAACTTTTTCACGCTTACAGCCCCATAAAATAACCGAAAGAAAACAGTTTATCGTTTGCTAAACGTTATGTATTGTGTATTAAAACGGGGACGATGGAGTGGCTTCGTCTCGCTGTAGCCCTCTGTGGTTCACAACCCTACAACAGGCCACAGCAGTCCACCCACGCCACCGCCACCCCACGCTAAAACCAGGGTTATTGTGCGGTTCGGCCCCCTACCCCCTCGGGAACGTCATATACCTGTCAGGTGTAACCCCAAATGTTTGTATCGTAGAGTAATTATGCTGTACGCGTACGTGAAGACAGTGTTTGCGCAGCAATCGCCGACATAGTGTAACTGGGGCGGAATAAAGGGAACCAGCCCGCATTTGCCTAGGTAGATGGAAAACCGACTTAAAAACCATCCACAGGCTGGCCGGCACACCGGACCTCGACGCTAATTCGCCGGGCTGATTCGTGTCGGGGTGCGGCACGCCTTCCGTCCGGGAAGCAGTGCGTTAGACCGCGCGGCTAGCCGGGCGGGCTTTACTAAACGTTAGTTGGTCATGCGGTAAAAATTTGGACTTTGCTTCTCCAATCATAAACGTTTCGTTTGCTCAGCGTCAAGTATTTAACATATTAACCCGTCTGTAAAGCAATCAAACGTCTGAACTTGTTTTACACATGGGAGTTCGATTCTTTAACGAATCGGACGTGGTGGCTGAGCCGCGGGGGCAACTGGAGTAAATCTGTGCGGTTACTTTACGACACACAGAATTTGTTAGGATCTCATGCTGCTTCCGTCGAACTAGTACGTCCAAAAAAGTATTCCAGTGCAGTTACATACGTTTTATGATCCTACCTGAAGTATTAATTTTATGTACGAAAGAAACTATCGCGTATTAAACGGCTTCTGAGTGATGGGAGAAGGGCGGCGGTTGGAAAAACTTATTTTATTAATCTGTCTTTAAAAATATGTTGCATGTTGCAACTGTCAAAGTACATCATATTTCCGGGAATGGAGATCCCGGAAGACTGACGCGGAGGCGGAGAATGATACTCTGACAAGAAAACATCACCAACTCGGCCTCATATTTAAAGGAGAAAAAAGCACGCTTTCGCTTAGAAGAAATTATTCTGCACTGTAACCTTCCAAAAG
This sequence comes from Schistocerca americana, assembly GCF_021461395.2. Lineage (NCBI taxonomy): Eukaryota > Metazoa > Arthropoda > Insecta > Orthoptera > Acrididae > Schistocerca > Schistocerca americana. The sequence continues at coordinate 21,940,375 of NC_060123.1, forward strand.
CATAGTTTTTAAACATTTGCGCGTACCGGTTGTTTACCATTCGCTCCGCTCCATCGCAACCGCCTAATGCCCAAGTGCGATGCACTGTACAATGGGGTGGCATCCAGAACCCTTCTATTCACGGAATGCTGATGGCGACGAAAGAGGGGGGAGCAGGTTGTCACGTCTGCCAACCGTCTTTTGAAATCTCGTTCGAGAACACATGTTATTGTACCCGAAAAATAGGTAAGTAATATGGTTACTTCGTAACTGACATCACGCACATATACGTTCAATATTATTTTAACAGCATTCTCATACTGATAATGTCCAGCAGTTTATGTATATGTATAGACTGGTGTACAAAACTTAAGGACGAAAGTAACTTTCGCATGTTGTGTCAGGGACAAGCATCATAGCACGATGCAACATGGACAGCGCTCCTACAGCATTGTACGTAACAAAACTGAAAGAAATACGCAATGAAACGAACAGAAATGATATTTTTTTTCTAAGGTAACAATTACACTGAAGTCAAGGCCATTCATGATAGTCCCCCGGACATTACAAAAAGTGGAAAATAGTTCTTAACATGATATGTTACATGTGCTCCAATACCTCTCCCCAACACATCTAACATCTGCTGGATGGGATTTAAGTCGTGCAGGCTACTCCACCTGCCATATACCCTCATCGACCTGCGTTGATCGATGTGGTTGCGCATTTTTATCCATAAAAATGAACTTGGGGCCTAAAGCACCCCTCAAAAGACGCAAATGAGGAAGGAGAACAGTGCCACAATGACGCTAACCGGTGAGTGTACCGGCAACATTATGCCTCCCCACACCATAAAATCTTGCACCTCCAAAACGATCATGTTAGACATGATTCTGGGCCTATCATCATATGCATAGGAGCACGCTGCAGAGCAGGCATTGCATCCATGGCGATCACTTATCCTGTTAAGAACCGTACCCCACTTCTTGTAATGCCCAGGGGACCATCATAAATCGCTTTGACTTCAGTGTAATTGTTACCTTTTAATAATAGTGTCATTTTTGTTCCTCTCATTGCATATTTCTTTCTGTTATGTAGAGTACAAAACTGCATCAGTTCTGTCTTTGTATGGTCCAAGTTTCATCGGACCATGTTACTTGGCATTGACACATTATGCGAAAGTTACTTTCGTGTATACGTTTTGCGCACCACTCTATATGAACATCCAGAGATTGGTTTCATGCAGCTCTCCATGCTACTCTGTCCTGTGCAAGCTTCTTCATCTCCGAGTAACTTCTGCAACCTACACCCTTCTGAATCTGCTTAGTGTATTCATCTCTTGGTCTCCCTCTGCGATTTTTACCCTCCACGCTGCCCTCCAGTACTAAATTGGTGATTTCTTGATGGCTCAGAACGTGTCCTACCAACAGATCCATTCGTCCAGTCAAGTTGTGCCACAAATTTCTCTTCTCTGCAGCTGTATTCAGTACCTCCTCATTAGTTACGCGATCTTCCAATCTAATCTTCAGCATTCTTCCATAGCACCACATTTCGAAAGCTTCTATTCTCTCCTTGTCTGTTCTATTTATCTATTCTTCTATTTATCGTCCATGTTTCACTTCCATACATGGCTATGCCCCATGCTAATACTTTCAGAAAAAACTTCCTGGCACTTAAATCTATACTCGATGTTAACAAATTTCTCTTCGTCAGAAATGCTTTCCTTGTCATTGCCAGACTAATATGTACATATATACCTATTGTAAACAGAAAATCAATGACTTCATTTCATAACAACTTTTGGTTAAGTTTATTAATTTTTATTTTGAGGTTTATATGTATGTATTATACTTAAAACCTCAAAATAAAAATTAATAAACCTAACCAAAAGTTATCATGAAATTAAGTCAATGATTTTCGATTTACAATTTCATTACGCCAAACACGTTGAAGAACAACGCAACTCCTGGAAGTGCACTTTATTTGTTCAGTGTCAAATTTTACAAAACAAAGAACATAACGCGCAACAACGATGATTAATTAAATAGCACTTCGGTGCTTCTTTCATACTCATTCATTTCAATAATAATTTGTGTGCCGCTACATAAAAGGGTTCAGATCTCTGGCACCAGCTACATGTTACAAATAGTGCACACTGAGACAATGAACAAAGCACTACCTCTTGCTGGTTCACCTCTTACGCAGCTGTGCTGTGCTTCGAGTTCGGGAATTAGAGTGCTGCAGTGGTCCGGAGCGAGTGAAAAATATGGAGTGCGTGCGAATTTTTACAAGTTGTGCTTTCAGAAAATCGAGGGGCAAATTTTCGCTTGGAATCGTTTTATGAGGCTGATACCTTGCAAGCGTTGTTTTTTTCTCCTTACAATGAGTTAGTGAGTTTTTCTTGTAAGAACAAGAGGCAGTACACCCGACTGTTGTTTCCTCAAGATTTATGACAAATATCGCAATGTAATATCGTCAGTCTTTGTGTTACATCCATTTTGACCGGCGTATTTATCGTTGCTTTTATCATTAATTAGTGAAGCTGCTATAAAAGTTGGTTCTACGGGTCGCAGTACCATTAATATTACTGGCTATAATATCCGGTATTATGTTTGTAATTCGGTGATCAATGGTTAATTTCAAAGATTGAGCTGGTGTGAAAGCTAGTTCATTTTGTTTTCTGCCATTTCGCGAAGTAATTTTTAAATCCTCGCATGAAGCTACGACGTTGATTTTTGAATTGCTATTTCGACTCAGTTGTTTTGTTAGCTCCGCCGGAGGTGTCTCTTAGAAAATTTTTGATAGACTCAGATGCCAATCTGGGGTTGCGGTCATGATTCTTGTGCTGGTTAACGTAGTTTCCCCAGAGGATTCTTAATAAAGCTCCTAAATTACACAGGTCATCCGAGCCAAATATGGCAACAAACTTAGGTTTATTCTGAAGTGTAGCGCTTGGAATTCTAAATAAGCTAATTACATTCAGATAGACGCCTCCTTAAGGGTATTTTTTTTGTTTTTGGACGGAATCTCCACAAACAGCAGATACTATTTCCTCTTCCATAAAAAACTTATTAATTCCAGGAATGGACTTTAGATGCTCCAATAACTCCACCAATTTGTTTTCACCATGTGGGTACAGTATGAATGCGTCAACGTATCGCCATACCTTCGCATCTAAACAGTAGCATTAAGTGCTTTCTATTCGGAATCCTACATAAATACGTTCGCCATCAGGAATGAAAGTGGGTTAGGATTCCCGGTGTTTTTTCTTGTATTTATCCGCTATTTCTTTCAGCTGATCTGTGCCGCTCGGAGTAGTCGTGCGGTCTTAGGTGTCTTGTCACGGTTCGCGCGGCTCCCCCCGTCGGAGGTTCGAGTCCATCCTCGGGCATGGGTGTGTGAGTTGTCCTTAGCATTAGTTATTTTAAGTTAGATTAAGTGGTGCGTAAGCCTAGGGACTAATGACCTCAGCAGTTTGGTCCCATAGTCCTTACTACAAATTTCCAATTTTCAGCTGATCTGTGTAGAAGAGTTAGGGGAATATTGTTTACATACCGTCCACACATTCCTTTAGAATCTTCAGTACTATTCTTTCGTTGTATTTGAGTTGGTGCTGGCTTCCTAAAGTAGTGCCTACTACCTGAAGCCAGCAACAACTCAAACACAACGAAAGAACAGTATTTAAGATTGTTAGGGTGTGCTGACGTCGCAAGGCGAAGATGAAGAGACAGAGAAAATATATGAGGATATTGAGCGAGTGATTCAACATGTAAAGGGAAATGAAAATCTAATTGGAACGCAGTCGCAGAGGAAGGAGTCGAAGAAAGAGTTACCGAAGAATATGGGCTTGGTAATACTATTGAGAGAGGAGAAAGACTAATTGAGTTTTGCAACAAATTTTAGCTAGTAACAGCGAATAATCTGGTCAAGGTTCACAGGAGTAGAAGGCATACTGGGAAAAGCCCGGGAGATACGGGAAGATTCCAGTTAGATTACGTTATTATCAGGCAGAGGTTCCGAAATCAGATACTGTATTGTAAGACGTAGCCAGGATCAGATGAAGACGCAGATCACAATTTCGTAATTATGACGAGTAGGCTGAAGCTTAAGAGTCTATTCAGCAAGAATCGACGGGCAAAGAAGTGGCACACGGAAGGACGAAGGAATGAAGAGATACGCTTGAACTTTTCTGATGCTGTAGATACTGCCATAACGAACAGCACAGTACGCAGTTCAGCTGAAGAGGGAAAGACATCTCTCACAAGGGAAATCACAGAAGTTGGACAGATAAACATAGGTGCAAGGAAGGTAACAGCGAACAAACCATAGGTAACAGAAGAAATACTACAATTGATCGACGAAAGAAGGAAGCACAAGAATGTTCAGGAAAAATCAGGAATACGGAAATACAAGTCACTTAGGAATGAAGTAAACAGGAAGTGCAAGGAAGCAAAGGTGAAATGTTTGCATGAAAAATGTGAAGAAATCGAAAAAGAAATGATTGTCGGAAGGGCTGCTCCGCATACACAAAAGTCAAAACAACCTTTGATGAAATCAAAAGCAGGGGCGGTTACATTAAGAGTACAATGGGAATTTCACTGTTAAATGCAGGGGAGAGAACGTATATGTGGAAAGAGTACTCTGAAGGCGTCTATGAAAGGGAGGAATGCCTAATGACGTAATGAAAGAAGAAACAGGAGTCGACAGGGAAGGGATAGGGGATCCAGTATTAGAATCAGAATTTAAAAGAGCTTTGGAAGGCTTAAGATCAAATAAGGTAGAAAGGATACATAAAATCCCATTATTCTTTTAAAATCGTTGGGGAAATGGTAACGAAACGACTACTCACGCTGGTGTGTACAGTGTATAAGACTGGCGGTATACCTTCACACTTTCGGAAAAAACATTATCCACACAACACCGAAGATAGCAAGAAACAACAAGTGTGAGAATTATCGCACAATCAGCTCAACAGTTCATGTGTCCAGTTGATGTCAAGAATAATATACAGAAGAATGGGAAATTAAATCGTGGGTGTGTTAAATTACTATCAGTTTCACTTTAGCAAAGGTAAAGGCACCAGAGACCCATTTCTGACGTTGCGGCTGATAACGGAAGAAAGACTGAAGAAAAATCAAGACTCATTCACAGGATGTGTCGACCTGGGAAAAATAAACGACTATGTTAAATGGTGCAAGATGTTCGAAATTGTGAGAAAAGTAAGGGTAAGGTATGGGGAAAGATGGGTAATATATAGTACGTACAAGAGCCAAGACGGACTGGACGAGGACTGGAAGACCAAGAATGAAGTGCTCAGATTAAAAATGGTGTAAGACTGGGATGTACTCTTTTGCCCCTACTGTTCAATCTATACAACGAAGAAGCAAAGATGGAAATAAATGATAGGTTCAAGAGTGCGATTAAAGTGCACGGTGAAAAGATATATATGATGAGATTCGCTGATGACATTGTTATCGTCAGTGAAAGGGAAGATGAGTTACAGGACGTGTTGCATGGAGCGAACAGTCCATTGAGCACAGAATACGGACTAACAGTCTATTAGAGAAAGGTAAAGAGAAGTAGCAGAAATTTGAGAACAGCGAGGAACTGGGGATCGTGTAGTAGACGAAGTTAAAAAATTCTGGAACCAAAATAATCTATAACGAAAGGAGCCAGGAGGACAGAAGAAACAGACTAGCTCTGGCGAAAAGGACATTGCTGGCCAAAAGAAGTCTACTAGTATCACACACAGGCCTTAACTTGAGGAAGAAATTTCTTAGAATGTACGTCTGGAGGACAACATTGAATGATAGTGAAGCATGGACTGTGGCAAAACGGGAACAGAAGAGAATCGAAGCATTTGAGATGTGGTGCTACAGACGACTGTTGGAAATTAGGTGGACTGATAAGGTAAGTAATGAGAAGGTTCTCTGCAGAATCGGTGAGAAAAAGAATATATGGAAAACACTGACGAGAAGGAGAGACAGGATGACAGGACATCTGTAAACACTTCATGAAATAATTGTCATTGTATTAGAGAGAGTTGCAGAGTGTAAAAGCTATAGAGGAAGACAGAGATTCGAACACATTCAGCATGTAACTGAGGGCGTAAGAAAAAGGTGTGAATGGACGGCAAGTTAACAATATTCTCACAATGATTCTACACGGATCAGCTGAAATAAATAGAATGAACGTATAAGAAAAACACATGAAGTCCTAAACCACTTTCACTGCACATGGCGAATGTATTTACGTAGAATTCCGAAGAAAAAACGCTTAATACTACTCTTTATATATGACTACTCTTTATATATGAAAATTCTCCTTTTCCTGTTCTCAGGAACAGAAACTCGAGCTGTGATTGTTGACCTGGGAGTGAGATCAGGTGATTCTTGTATAGGAAGTTCTACGTTGGTCTCTTCTGTGTCAGCGACGCTGACTTCCAATTAGTCCAGGTCCCCTGCGGTGCAGGCTCAAACATGTGCATAAAGAAGCTTTACACTGCAATTTCTCAAGTTCTCCAGTCGGATTTCATAGATGCAATACTTTCTAGTGGCTAGCCAGATTGTTATTTCAATTTTTTGTGCAGAGTATCTCGAGGATTCATTTATTAGTCTTCGAGAGTCGTCGAAACGTTGTGAAGAAATAATAATAATCGATCTGGCTGAACATACGGGAGCATTCTCCTGGACACACGAGAACAAATTTTCGGTATGTTCGGCCTTACCCACAACTGCTGTTAGTACCATTACGTACACACTTCAGCCAAAGAATGTTCGTGTATTTGTAACTGTACAGATGCCAAAATCCACACGTGCAGAGCTAATGGTAATAACAGAATTTTGCTTCAAGGACTACAAAGAGATGCTTCTAAAGGGAAATGACAAATGCAGGATGTAACATGAATCTTTGCTTAGAGCACAAATAAGTCTAGGAACTAATTGGAATACTGAAAGTAAAATGTTGTCAGTATAGGGCTACGAACCCAATTTTTGTGCAGACTTTTGTGCTGATACATGCAGGAGTAAAAGGGTATTTCAGCACACAATGAGGGAATGGTACCTACAGACGGACAAGGTGGGAGGAGCCATTAGTGCCGATGCAGTTCCTGGTCCAGGCGACACTGTTGACTAGCCAAGCCTGTGCAGCGAGAAAGCGTGACCCGGCACAGCCGCGGGGAATTCCCCGCCAGCCCTCTGTCGCAGCGCACCTCTGTTACCTGCTGCACTTTCTTTTCGTGTTTGTGTCTCCTCCAGGGAGCTGCTGCTGGGTGTTGAGCAGCAGCCGATGCTGACTTACCATTTTATCCTTTGTGTTCCAGTAAAAGTCCGCTATAGCCCAAGTGCGACAACCCCGACACTTATGACCATACTAATAAACAGTAGCAAAATATGAAAAGTTAGTACTCCTTAATTGTTCTGGGAGAACTCTGACAGGACGACCATCCTCATAAGAATATTCCAAAAAGCGCAACAAGCGTAGCAGAAGCAATGTTCAATTGGTTCCAAGAAAGGCACGGTCCATGAAGTACAGGGCAGTTTTTTCTTTTCTTTCTTTCTTTTTTTTTTTTCAAAGAAACAACGCGCTCGGTGCCGAATGACGGACAGTAACGACAGTACAGCATTTAATTACTTGCAGCACACCGTGCTCACACTTCCACAAATAAATATAAGAGATTTGGATTAGCTTAAAGCGCGAAGCTAGTGATTCCTCAGACAGTTTTGTTCAAAAGGATGCAGCCATACGAACAGACGAAACAAGCGACAAATGGTGATCTCAATGCATTTAAGCAGAAGCAGAAGTCATTCAATAGCAACAGAATTGCACTATGCAAGGAACTTACGTCTAGGCTCCATGCCTTTGAGGAAATGAATGCTGTTCAGATACAATCTACTGTCTGACAGTTAATTAATATCGTGCTTCACACTCCAATTATTTTACAAGTTACAAACTGCTTGAAGTAAATACTTTTGTTTCCTTATTTACTCGATTAAAAGGTAGCATCACAAACCAGACATTACGAAAGCAGCATGCGAGAATCACATAGTACATAAAACGCAGATATGAAATTGATTTCAAGGCAGGTGAAATAACAATGACTCTTCGTAACAAATATACACTTGTGAGCTTATAATATTGTATCTTTGAGTTTTATGACGATAACCTTACAGTAAATTTACAGGTACGCACGGTATATTGATATTTTACATTCATGTTCCAAAGTAGTTAATGAATCTCAAATATTTTTATCAGGTTACTATCCGTTACGAACGTGGATGCACACGGCGACTGTGATCTGATTTATAAATTTTAGAGCACAGCAATCAGTCGTCCTTTTTCGCAGGTTTTATTTGGCAAATCCGTATTTCAGCTAGTGTCTAACCATTATCGATGCACTATTTCATAGTCTCAATGCATGTCAGTTTCCTGTTGTGCGACCGTCAGTCACTGTTCCTTGAATACTCGAAGTACTATTCAAAGAACTGTGACTGTCGTTCGAACAGCAGGGAACTGATATGTATTGAGACTATGAAATAGTGCATTGCTAATGGCTAGGCACTAGCCGAAATCTGAATTTTCCAAATAAAACCAGCAAAAAATGGATGACTGATGGCTGTGCTCTGTAACTTATAAACCCTAGTATTTTGTTGTCTGCGTCCAGAAGCGATGAATGGGGGGGGGGGGGGCGTGCACGATTTGCTCCACACCTGTGAGTGATGTGACTGTGCGTTATGTCTCTAGCAACAAAATCCCTCTTCTTGTGATATTTTATGAATATTCTGCTGAAATATACATTTCTGTCAGTGTTTTATCTATCTGGGCTTTGGCAACCAGAACAGCGCCCGGAGCTCCCAGTCCGCCAATCCGATGGTGGGGAAGAGGGACTGGGGTACTAGCGCTAGAAACAAAGAAATGAAAAAAACGAAAAATTCAAATAGAAATGTTAGTACAATGGATCAGTTATGTGACGCTTTTCCCTTGTTAATATAACTAAAGTCCACGACAAGGATGAAAGCTGAAGAAACGAATCAAAATTTGTGCCCCGGCTGGGACTCGAACCCGGGTCTTCTTGATTACTATGCTTACTACAATGCCGGAGAGCCCCGGCATTAGTGACAGTTTAGGGGGGAAATAAGCTGACGATAGGAATTGAAGTTTGTGTTGGAGAGGGCACTCGACTTGAGTAGTCCGAGCGGTGATGCTTAACACGGTGCTGCGGTGGTGTAATGGTCAGCATTTCTGCTTGGAGACTTGGGTACGAGTCCCGGCTAGCAGACAAATTTTGATTCATTTCTTCAGCTTTCATCCTTATCGGAGATAAAGACGAGTCTTAAATGTCTCAGGGAAAAAATAATAATAAGATAACTGGAGTCCGTTTGGTAACTCATTCTGAAGTAATGAAAAGCACATCATTAACTCAACTTGAGCGCTGGGACTTTGCTGTGTTCAGTGCATCTACGTTCTCGAAAATGATAGTAGACGTAACGCACGGAAATAAAGGTCACGGAAATGTTATAAGTAATTCAACTTGAAATGATTTAAACTTATTGATACGTTCAACGAAGATACTTATCAGTCTTTGGACTTGTATCAAAGCAGCTACTGCCGTCAACTACTGCGACGAAAGACATCTTTGAGTGAACGATTAATAATTGCTGTGTCACATCAGGAGGGTTTGGGGGGGGGGGGGGTTAAGAGGTTCATGTGCAAATGATACTCGCTGCTACAAATTACCCGCCACTTAAACGAAACGCAGCGGGTCTGTTGCACACAGTATTATTTGATCGCCAAAGTCGGTACCCAGAAGAATCGACATATTGTCACCTCTAATTGCAAAGACCTGGCCGATTCTCTACTAGGGAGTCGACAAATCTGAAATATGTGCGTGTTCTGAACTGAGATTGAGACTACGAACTGCACTGGCTCAAACACGAGAGCTGGTCTCTGATCCCCATGATTTAATTTCACTTAAGCAATCATTTCAAATAGCATTTCATTTCTTTTATAAGCCCAGTGATTTAAAAGGCACGTTAGTTCTCAAACAAAAATACAGCATAATGTTTGAAACTCATCTATAATCGTTAGAAATTCTTATAAAATATATATTTCTTATTATATGAGCAGGGAAAACGTGTGTTTGAGGACTCCGTAGTGACACACTCAACTTGTCGATCAGTGTCTGAGAACGGATACAGAGATCTCTTGACACGGACACTTCGTAGGAGGAGGTTCCGAGCAAAAACAAATACGTCACCAAATGAAAATTTCGAGAATTTTCTGAAAAACTAATATTACAATATTGTTGTAATACTATAATTATGATATAAATATATCATGTTTTCTATGAATTTCCATACGCAAAACACGTGTAAATTTCCAATATTTTATAAGTACTATGGCTTTTATTAGCTATTAAAATACGGACATGTTCTGTTTTGAGTGCTCACAACTGACATATTTGCTTCTGCACAAACCTATATAGGACATGTTTCCTTTTGCTCGACTTAGGAAAAAATGCAGTAAACATTAAAATGATAACTGGTTTATTATGTAAAATTACAAAAATATTAATTCCATGATAACTGTATGAAATCATAAATGTAGGAAGTAGGCTTAGTGAACTTTCAGATGTGCAGTCGAATGTCTGTTTCTAGACAGTCACTTTCACACTCTTCTTCATCACTTTAATTATTTGGACGAAATTCAGGTGACTGCTCAAAAATTGTTTTATTCGAAGAAAAGTTAATACTGCTTTTCCAGTTGTCACCATACATCAAGTCTAGCAGAGATTCATCATCCTTCTTGTTAGCTACTTTTACAGCACGGCCAAGGGGAACACGTTCTAAAGGGGTTGAAAATCATTTGGCAGATGACCAAAGTCTCTTCTGCAGAAAAGTGAACTTTTCATTTTCACTTTGAAATATGAAGTTACTGGTTGATTTCAGTTTAACTGTGGGCACTTCACGACAAACAGGTGTATTTCTTTCTACCACCGATTGTTCCTTCCTCTTCCCATTTTCCTTTCCCTTCCTCAAGAAAATTCTCTTCTTGTCATAAATTAAGTCGATGTCCCTGAATCTTGTTGATAAATTTTTTGTGTCTACCAGGGACCAGTCATCTCCCAGTTTTCTCACTTTTCCTACAGCTTGGTAGATATTGTAGTATTGCTCCTTGGCGCTCAAGGTAGGCTGCTTTCTCAATAACATCTCAATCCTGCCACTCTGTCGGCGGGCATGAAACTGTGCCCTTGGACAGGAAAAGTAACGACAGTCTCTTTGAAGTCGTGACTAACAGTGCCCGCAAAGTACATCAAAGTGTTGACGAGGGAGTTATTTTTATTTTGCCCTGGGCACCCATCACAAAACAGCCTAACTGTATGGACATTTTCAGGCAGACCATTTGTCTTTGAGATCAGAAAATTCAAAAGGCCTGAGGGTATTTTAGTGGCCCCTCGTCCAGCTTGCTCCTCATTCCGAGTATAAGATACCAGATCTCTTCCATCTGACGCAACAACACTAAAGCAATAAGAGGTGAGCTGTCTTTTCTAAACTGACTCTCCTGGACAGAGGTTCTGGAGAGGAGTTGTACCTGCTGTAGCTCGAAGTAGGAGGTTGCCTCGTCATCTTTATTCTCCCTCAAGTGTTCGTAAAAGCACTTAGTTCTTATTTTGTGGACTCGTTTTTTTAGCATATGTTTGTTTTTGACCGATTGTTTCTTATTAGGTTTAGCCTTTTTTTATTTAATGTTAAGGTATAGTTCATAGCAAGACTAGCATGTATCAGTAACAGGGCTTCTAAACCTATATTCTTGTCATTAAGTACCCTACTAAACATGCTTTTGGAAACTGTTAGATCTTGTCAAACTGTGGCATTGTAAATAGCACGCAATTTCACATTCTGTAAAACTGCCTGTAGGTGAACCCTCTTCGATTTTTCTCCATTATAATGGCTCTCTCTGCCTTTCAGATTACTCAAAAATAACCTCAAAGCCTGTTTTTCGGCTCACTTTCTTGGCGACATCTAACATCGCACCTCTTGTCTATTATACTTTCTCCGTTTCTTATCTTTGGAGCAATGTTATGCCAGCAGGTTGCTTTTAAAAGGGCGATGCGCATAAATAACATTTGGGCCACAGGGATCATCTTGTAACTTGTAGAAATCATCTTATACTTCACTGTGAAGTTGGGTTTCTTTGAGCCTGCTGAGACAGGCATAGGTCTATGTCTCTTAATATTATTTAGACTTGCCCAGCTAGCAATGATTCTCATTTTGTTCGTTCTTATCTGCTTCTTTATAAAGAACTTTTCTTGCATACAGAGCATCTCTGGGTCTCACTTGAGCACATTTAATACCTTTGGTCAAGTGTGGAGAAGGATGGAAAACACGACAACCAAGAGGGACAACGTGTCCTTTTACCTTAGCTAATGTTATACACCTGCCGTTCTTTTGTTTCTCTGTTAATCCTTGATTTACAACACCAGCTGTAAAGAAACCGTCGTCATGCATATTTTCTAAAACTTACTGAACTAAAACTGTCACAAGACTTTGTAAAAAACTGATAGAAGACATACTGCACAATCTAAACACTGCAGCTCTTACAACCTTGCCTCCAAACACAAACAGAGTGATTGATAAACCAAATCGTAATACTGGAGATCACGTAACCAGACGGGCCTTCCCACTGGACGAGAGGAAACATTTGTGTCTGCTTAGAACTAAGCGGGGGCGTGTTTCTCTTTGCTTTGAGTCTGCGTATTTCGGTCCTTAGTTTAAATGGGACATAAAATTTTTTGACTCATTTTAAGTGAAAAAAGAGATAGCAGTGACACCAAACCTTTCAGATCATCTGCTAACTCAATTGTTTTTTATTTTTTGCGTGGAATGTCCTCATTTCTAGTATTCTGATACTTCTATTACAAAATTTATAAAATTCATGCTTCTCCAACACAAGCTGCCCTAGAACCTTGATAAACAGTCTGGATGGCTGGTGTGCAAAGTCAGATTACCCGAAATATGACTGCATTATCGAAGATCTCCATAAGCATCAAACTTGCAGGCCTGCGAGAATTTATTTATGCGGTTTCAGGAATTACTACAATCAATCGCTGTTTTTTCTTCAATTTTTATTTATTCATGACCGGTTTCGCCTGGCGACTCATCATGAGATGATACAATTTAGTTTGGAGTATTGTTGGGGTCGTGCATTGTTTTTATTCGTGTGGCAGGCACTGCTCTGGAAAACATAATGTGTGCTTACCAGTATCGTTAAACATCAAGTGAAACAGGCACTTCTCCACCGATGGCGACTCCCACAACTTAACAGAATATAAACAAATCAAAGAGTGATTTGTTTATGCGTCCCCAGAAAGGCGCAGTCTCTTTGAGGCATTTGTTTTGGGCGACACAATTCGGCCGAACTCGGATGTTTGTAGATAGTTTACCTTCCGATTGCTACCGGTGGTCCGCGCACTGACTGCATTTCGCTGTTTTCGCAACATGAGTAGGGAGCGGATATACGTATTCATGTTGTTGGCCAGTTACCTCGTCTCAAACTAATGCTAAGCAACAGCTGTGGCCGCTGCGGAGACCCTATACTGTTGAGAACTGCGTCACGTCGCTATATGTTTTTTTCTCGTAGAGGATATGTTCACCGCAGAATTAAAGTAACTATACACAGATAATAGCGGGAGCATAATTCTGCTGGGACCTGGGACGACCGAGTCAATACCCCAAAGGGTAAGGTGCTTTTGGAAAGCCAAAAATGAGAATTCGTGAGGAAAAATTAAAATCTGGGAGAAAAGTGGAAAAATTAGTAAAATAGATCAGTCAAGAGAAGCCTTTCTTTAACTTAAAATAATATAAGATTGTTTTGGTAATCATTCTGCGCAAAGATTCACGAACCATTTACCTACTTTACACAGGCCAAACATCATTCTGCATTAGGTTAGGAATATCAGTTAGCTGAACATATGCACGAAAAGGACCAAAGGACTGCAATTATTTCTGCCACGGCTATGACAAAGCACCCGTCGTGTGTGGTGTATACAATGGTGTGCAAAGACGAAACAAGTCACGATTTAAATTTAGTCCTAAAATGCGATCTAGAGGCTGAAAGGCTAAACAAGAAACAGCCCTGCATTTCGAAACGGTGTTCGAACATTTAATAATTTTTTGGTCACAGTGTGTTACGGTAATAAGATTTAAAAACTTACCCCGTGAATACTTACTAGGTACCGCTAAAGACGAATGCAATAGGCTGGCAGATAAGAGAAGTTAATTGACGATCTTAAAGTTCTGACAGGCGTAATTCGTAAGACACGTAACGAACGAAGTTTATCAATAGATATTAAAGACACAATAATGTTACCCCTTTCAGATTCAATATAAACCGCCAGAAAGAATTACTAAAGCACCTACGGTTTGCAGTCTGAGAGTAGGACGTGACAACTAAATATGACTTCTTAAGAAATAAAGATGGAAGATTAGGGTTTAAAGTTCCGTCATTGGAGAAGAAGCGCAAACTCGCGTATGGGTAAAGTTACGTAAAGAGGATCGGTCGTATCCTTTTGAAAGGAACCACCCACGTTGAGCTATTTGGGGGCAACTGGGCATGGAAAACGACAATCTGGATGACGCGACGGGGATTTGAATATCCGCCCTCTGAAATACGAGTCAGTGTTTTGCCACTGTGGCATGTCGCTCGGGCGCTGTCAGAAACAGCTAGTATCAAAGGATCATCTACATATTGACGCATATTGAGATAGCACATAAAAGAAGTGAATAGACGTACAGTATGAGTCACCCGCAGGACAGGTGGCGTCAGCTGCTCGAAAGTATGTAGTTCCTATGCTGTCTGGTAGAGGTCACTAGCTGACGGACACTGTTTAAGGTGCAGTCAAAATACAATCACTTCATTTGCAGCTCTGTTTGTTTAATTTTATAATGGTTTGTTAATTGCTATTATAATGACAATGTAATAGGGAAATCTTGCCTCTTGTCATAGAAATATGATCAAATCTAGAGCCTCACCTTGCATAATAGTCGTTCGTCTTATGTTCACTGTAGAAGTGAATAGACGTACAGTATGAGTCACCCGCAGGACAGGTGGCGTCAGCTGCTCGAAAGTATGTAGTTCCTATGCTGTCTGGTAGAGGTCACTAGCTGACGGACACTGTTTAAGGTGCAGTCAAAATACAATCACTTCATTTGCAGCTCTGTTTGTTTAATTTTATAATGGTTTGTTAATTGCTATTATAATGACAATGTAATAGGGAAATCTTGCCTCTTGTCGTAGAAATATGATCAAATCTAGAGCCTCGCCTTGCATAATAGTCGCCGGCCGAAGTGGCCGTGCGGTTAAAGGCGCTGCAGTCTGGAACCGCAAGACCGCTACGGTCGCAGGTTCGAATCCTGCCTCGGGCATGGATGTTTGTGATGTCCTTAGGTTAGTTAGGTTTAACTAGTTCTAAGTTCTAGGGGACTAATGACCTCAGCAGTTGAGTCCCATAGTGCTCAGAGCCATTTGAACCATTTTGCATAATAGTCGTTCGTCTTATGTTCACTGTAATGTGAAATGTAACCGCATGGAGCGCTGGTATCACTACAGCAACTTGTCGTCTCTGTTGTGAGTTTTTAAACATGGGTTCAAAGTTGATGTGTTATGTGTTCTTCCTAATCTTTCTATTAACCTTGCTTCCACTGGACGGTGGGGGGGGGGGGGGGGGGGAGGGGGTGGTCGAGGGACACAATGCATGCTGTTAATTGTGTGCTGATGGGCAGATGGAATATGCTGCAGGCGATTTCGTATCTGCACTCACAGCTACAGCCAACCATCTCTACATCTGCAAACATCCAGGCAGCTTTTCAGCAAGCCGGAATAGAGGAAGTGGTCACACTCTAAAATAAAGAAAATTTCTCAACTTTCCATTCTACTTTGTCTATTTTTGAACTCTGGATGCCACAAGTCAACAAGTGCTTCAGCTGTATCGCACTTTTTTTATTAATTTAGTAGTTCTTGTGCTTCATATATTTCCTAGTTGCTGGAATACTAACTATATTAAATAAATTATTCAAAAATAAAAATAGTTCTTACTGCTTTATGAATCGCTTCACACGTTTCTGGAATTATTTTGGTTAATGTGCATTGTGTTACTCGAGTCCTGTATTGTAAACCAGAGGAGTTCTCTCCTGTATCAAAAAATCGCAGTGTCACGGTGACTCTATCTTCTGTACATATAGCGTTTCTCAAGCGAGTATTCTGTTTTGTAATGTGAGAAGCAACTTTACTGAGCAAATACTGAAATACACTCTCATCCATTCGTAAGTAATTTATGTAAGACTTGACCGTCCTCCACTTCCAGCTGTCGTAACAAATTTCGCTGAATGCTTTTATTACCTCGACGTAATACCCATGGCTTCACCCAAGGATGTTTCCTTTTTTTCTGCCGCTTTTCTTCCAAATGCACACACAATGCAACGAAGGTGGGGCTTATTCCCTGCATCGCTCCCCGTCCCTCGGACAGTCCTCGTTTGTTTACGGCTTTCACTCGTCCAAGTGCGCTCGCTAAATTCTTGTTCTCAAGGCTGATGCAGTATTCAACACACAACAACAACGACGTAAGAAACGAAATTTCAAAAGATATTTTAGTCTGTAATTTCTCCTTCGATCGATGAATTATTTAAATTACCGCAGACGCTATGAGAGAGACGTTTTACATCAAGATGTGGATTACTGTTAAAATCCCGACAATCTACTTTCCTAGAAGAGTCATCCAGTCTATTGCTTTACCCTCCGTACATTTCACGATAAGCCACGAAAATAAAATTACATAGATTCGATCTCACTCGGAGGCATACTAACAATCACTTTTCCTGCGAAGTATCCTCGGCTCATCAAGAAAAAAATGGTTCAAATGGCTCTGAGCACTATGGGACTCAACTGCTGTGGTCATAAGTCCCCTAGAACTTAGAACTACTTAAACCTAACTAACCTAAGGACAGCACACAACACCCAGCCATCACGAGGCAGAGAAAATCCCTGACCCCGCCGGGAATCGAACCCGGGAACTCGGGCGTGGGAAGCGAGAACGCTACCGCACGACCACGAGATGCGGGCGCTCATCAAGAAAGAGGAAGGAAGGGAAAGGACAGAAGTAGACAAAGTACCCTCCACCATATACCACAATGTGACTTGAGGAGTCTCGAAAAGTGACTGCAGTGAGAAATTAGTATTCATAAGGCGATTTACCGATGGTAGTTTATGCCCGCACTATTCGCGAATGGAAGAGGAAAGGTGGAAAGACTTACACGATCCAGTCATATTAACGTGACCACTGCCTATTAAAGCGTCAATGAGGAGTAACTGCTCCTGTGGAAACCGAGCGATTTACGTGTCGTCCAAAACGGCTTAATCATTGGATGTGGGGCCAAGGGTGGAAGCATTTCCGAAACGGCTAAGTTTGTAAACTGTTCGCCTGTCGCCGTTCTTAAAGTGTACCGTGCATGTCGAAATGGTGCTATCCAAAAATGACACCAAGCAACTGTGGACCACCACAGACCTTAGGTGGGAGGGGTGAACGACGACTTCAGAGACGTGTACGGGCGAATAGACGTGGAAATGTTGCAGAACTGACCACACAGATAAATCAGGGGGCTACCGACAGCGTCTCTTCAGTGACCTTTCAGCGAACGTCGCGTACGAGCCTCCTCAGCAGGCACCTGGTTCGTGCGCTCGTGCTGACTGCTGATCATCGGCAAAGTAGGCTGGGATTTGCACGCCAGTACCGTAACTGGGCGCGCACTGAATGACGACAGGTGGCCTTTCCCGCTGACAGATAGCGTGAAACGCCTGAAAGCAAACACCGTGCAACAATCGTCGGCCGGTGGAGCGACTCTTATGATCTGGGAAATGTTTTCGTAGCACTCCGAACTCGCCATTCTGGAAGGCACAGTGGATCAATACAAGTATGCACTCAAATCCTTGGGGCCCATACCGATCCCTACCTGCAGTTGGTTTTTCCTCGGATGATGGCATCTACCAGCAGGAGAGCTCAACCTGCCACACAGCACGCAGTGTATGCGCGTAGTTCGAAAATCAAGAGTTTACCGCGTGTGTATTGTGTATTAAACTGGGGACGTAGAAGCGACGGACAGGCTTCGTCTCCGCCGTAGCCTTCAGTGGTTCACAACCCCACAACAGGCCGCAGCAGTCCACCCACCCCACCGCCGCCTCACACCGGACACAGGGTTATTGTGCGGTTCGGTACCCAGTGGACCCCTCCGGGAACGTCTCGTCCAGACGAGTGTAAGCCCAAATGTTTGCGTGGTAGAGGAATTATGGTGTACGTGTACGTGGAAACAGTATTTGCGCAGCAATCGCCGACATAGTGTAACTGAGGCGGAATAAGGGGCCCAGCCCGCATTCACCGAGGCGGATGGAAAACCGCCTTAAAAACCATCCACAGGCCGACACACCAGACATCAGCACTACCGCGGACCAGCACGCCTTCCTGCTCGGGAAGCAGCGTGTTAGACCGCGCGGCTAGCCGGGCGAGCAACAGTTTACCGTACTCCTCTGGCTACAAAATTCCACGGATTTAAACCCAATCTGGAATCTGTGGGATCACCTCGATCGCGCTGCTTGGAGCCATGGATGCTCAAACGAGAAACCTAGCTGGCCACGGCACTTGAGTCGAGCCGGCCGGTGTGGCCGAGCGGTTCTAGGCGCTTCAGTCCGGAACCGCGGGACTGCTACGGTCGCAGGTTCGAATCCTGCCTCGGGCATGGATGTGTGTCATGTCCTTAGGTTAGTTAGCTTTAAGTAGTTCTAAGTTCTAGGGGACTGATGACCTCAGATGTAAGGTCCCGTAGTGCTCAGAGCCATCTGAACCATTTGAACTGGAGTCGGCATGGCTTCACATCCCTGGCGGTACCTTCCAGCACCCCACTGACTCGAAACCTGCACGCACCGCAATTGTGCGCGCTGCCAAAGGTGGTTATCCAGGCTTATGACAGGGAGTGTGAATGTACAGTGTAGAAACCAGAAGCATCTTCTACTACACCACATAAGAGGGCTGTTGGCGAAGACGCACATATTAACTAAGGCAGGGCCTAAGTGGGATGGGTGTGCCATCCACTACTCCTCTTCACTCAATACTGCCTCCGGATCACCGCGTCCCGGAATCGATACCCGGCTGGGTGGTGGATTCTCTCCACCCGGGGACTGGATGTTGGTGTTGTCCTCATTATTTCATCATCATTTAGGAAAGCGACCAGACTGGACAGTGTTTGATTGGGAATTTGTACGGGCGCTGATAACCATGCAGTTGAGCGCCTCACGAGCCGTAGGCCTCTAGAAGAGCGTAGCGTTCCAAAAGATTGGAAGAGGGCACAGGCCATCCCCGTTGTCAAGAACGGACGTCGAACAGATGTGCAGAACTATGGACCTATATCTCTAACGTCGATCATTTGTAGAATTTTGGAACACGTATTATGTTCGAGTATAATGACTTTTCTGGAGACTAGAAATCTACTTCGTAGGAATCGGCACGGGTTTCGAAAAAGACGGTCGTGAAACCCAGCTCGCGCTATTCGTCCACCTGACTCAGAGGGCCATAGACACGGGTTCCCAGGTGGATGCTGTGTTTCTTGACTTCCACAAGGCGTTTGATACAGTTCCCCACAGTCGTTCAATGTACAAAGTAAAAGCATACGGACAATCAGACCAATTGTGAGATTTTATTGAAGAGTTCCTAGATAACAGAACGCACCATGTCATTCTCAATGGAGAGAAGTCTTCCGAAGTAAGAGGGATTTCAAGTGTGCCGCAGGGGAGTGTCGTAGGACCGTTGCTATTCGCAATATACATAAATGACCTTGTGGATAACATCGGAAGTTCACTGAGGCTTTTTGAGGATGATGCTGTGGTATATCGAGAGGTTGTAACAATAGAAAATTGTACTGAAATGCAGGAGGATCTGCAGCGAAATGACGCATGGTGCAGGGAATGGCAATTGAATCTCAATTTAGACAAGTGTAACGTGCTGCGAATACATAGAAAGAATGATCCCTTATCATTTAGCTACAATATAGCAGGTCAGCAACTGGAAGCAGTTAATTCCATAAATTATCTGGGAGTAGGCATTAGTAGTGATTTAAGATGGAATGATCATATAAAGTTGATGGTCGGTAAAGCAGATGCCAGACTGAGATTCATTGGAAGAATCGTATGGAAATGCACACCGAAAACAAAGGAAGTAGGTTAAGTACACTTCTTTTCGAACTACTTCAATACTGCTCACCGGTGTGGGATCCGTACCAGATAGGGTTGATAGAAGAGATAGAGAAGATCCAACGGAGAGCTGCGCGCTTCGTTAGAGGATCATTTAGTAATCGCGAATGCGTTACGGAGATGATAGATAAACTCCAGTGGAAGACTTTGCAGGAGAGACGCTCAGTAGCTCGGTACGGGCTTTTGTTGAAGTTTCGAGAAGATACCTTCAGCGAGGAGTCAAACAGTATATTGCTCCCTCCTACGTATATCTCGCGAAGAGGCCATGAGGATAAAATGAGAGAGATAGAGCCCGCAGAGAGGCATACCGACAGTCTTTTTTTCCACGAACAATACGACACTGGAATAGGAGAACCGATAGAGGTACTCAAAGTACCCTGCGCCCCACACCGTCAGGTGGCTTGCGGAGTATGGATGTAGATGCAGATCACCTTCGTTCAGTCGCAGTGTGGATCTGTGTTCTCCCTGTAACGACTGATCGAGACGCTACGGACGCAGCTTTTGTCATCGAGGCGACTTGCCTCCAGGTAGGTCGGCGTGCGCAAAACCTCGTGCCCTCCAGAGCCGCACCAGGGTATCATCAGGGTATAAATTGCGCCGGGCGCGCACATCGTTACCCGCAATCACAGAGACGCGTTTCGCGGAACCGTCGCGAGTGCGGTCCGTCTGCTCGCAGCAGGTAATGGCCCGGCCGGCCGGCCAGCGGGGTCCCCCCGGCAAGAAGGCGGCGCTAAGCAGCAGCGCGCCGGCGGTTCGAGTTTCCCGTCCGGCGCAGTCGGTGACGACACCCGCTATTAAATGACCATTATCGCGTTAAGCCGGCGTCGCCCGGCGACAAAAACTCTTCATTACGGCTGGCGGGGATTAAAAGCGGAGGGTCGGCGCGGCGGCGCGCGCGGTTCGCGTGCGACGGCGGCGGCGGCGGCGGCAGACAGGTGGGGGGCGCGTCACGCACCTGGCGCCGCCCCGCGCCGCCCACGAGGGCCGGCGCTTTCACGGGCACACAGCCACGGCGCGATCCGCCGCCCTTTGTCCCGGCCTGTTATTACGCGCCGCGGCCGCCGGCCGCTCTTTCACTGGCAAACCGCAGGCACAGGCCCGCGCCGCGATTTTCTGTGCCCGCCGACTCCATCTGGGGCTCCGAAACGTCCTTCCTGCCCGCTGACGCTCACTTCCTCACCTTTAGCGTGTTAAAGGCAGGAAGGAGCCAATTATACACTACTGGTCATTGAAACTGCTACACCGAGAAGAAATGCAGATGAGAAACGGGTATTCATTGGACAAATATTTTATACTAGAACTGACATGTGATTACATTTTCACGCAATTTGGGTGCATAGATCCTGAGAAACCTGTACCCAGAACAACCACCTCTGGCCGTAATAACGGCCTCGATACGACTGGGCATTCAGTCAAACAGAGTTTGGATGGCGTGTACAGATACAGCTGCCCATGCAGCTTCAACACGATACCGCAGTTCATCAAGAGCAGTGACTGGCGTATTGTGACGAGCCAGTTGCTCCGCCACCATTGACCAGACGTTTTTAGTTGGTGAGAGATCTGCAGAATGTGCTGGCCAGGGCAGCAGTCGAACATTTTCTGTATCCACAAAGGCCCGTACAGGACCTGCAACATGCGGTCGTGCATTATCCTGCTGAAATGTAGGGTTTCCCAGGGATCGAATGGAGGGTGGAGCCACGGGTCGTAACACATCTGAAATGTAACGTCCACTCTTCAACGTGCCATCAGTGCCAACAAGAGGTGACCGAGACGTGTAACCAATGGCACCCCCTACAATCACGCTGGGTGATACGTCAGTATGGCGATGACGAATACACGCATCCAATGTGCGTTCACCGCGACGTCGCCAAACACGGATGTGGCCGGTCGATGTGGCCGTGCGGTTCTAGGCGCTTCAGTCTGAAACCGCGTCACCGCTACGGTCGCAGGTTCGAATCCTGCCTCGGGCATGGATGTGTGTGATGTCCTTAGGTTAGTTAGGTTTAATTAGCTGTAAGATCTAGGCGACTGATGACCTCAGAAGTTAAGTCGCATAGTGCTCAGAGCCATTTGAACCATACACGGTTGCGACCATCATAATACTGTAAACAGAACCTGGATTCATCCGAAAAAATGACTTTTTTCCACTCGTGCAGCTAGGTTCGTCGTTGAGTACACCATCGCAGGCGCTCCTGTCTGTGATGCAGCGTCAAGGGTAACCGCAGCCATGGTCTCCAAGCTGATAGTCCATTCTGCTGCAAACGTCGTCGAACTGTTCGTACAGAAGATTGTTGTCTTGCAAACGTCCCCATCTGTTGACTCAGGGATCGAGACGTGGCTGCACGAACCGTTACAGCCATAAGATGCCTGTCATCTCGACTGCTGGTGATACGAGGCCGTTGGGATCCAGCACGGCGTTCCGTATTACCCTCCTTAACCCTCCGATTCCATATTCTGCTAACAGTCATTGGATCTCAAGCAACGTCGCGATACGGTAAACCGCAATCGCGATAGGCTACAATCCGACCTTTATCAAAGTCGTAAACGTGGTGGTACGCATTTCTCCTCCTTACACGTGGCATCACAACAACGTTTCACCAGGCAACGCCGGTGAACTGCTGTTTGTGTGTGAGAAAACGGTTGGAAACTTTCCTCATGTCAGCACGTTGTAGGTGTCACCACCGGCGCCAACCTTGTGTGAATGCTCTGAAAAGCTGATCATTTGCATATCACAGCATCTTCTTCCTGCCGGTGAAATTTCGCGTCTATAGCACGTCATCGTATTGGTGTAGCAATTTTAATGGCCAGTAGTGTATGCAGGCCGCTTCCTTATGGCAGTGGTCAGCGTTTCTGGCTGCTATGCTGAGGACTTGTGTTCGATTCCTCTTAGTGCCAGAGATTTTTTCCTAGGTAGAACGATTCGAGTGGGTGCTCCCAGAATAACGATGCCAACTGAGCGACTTGAGTAAGAAGTACCGGCTCCGAAGTCAAACAAAGCTTTGCATTTACTCACGTGATATGCTGTGAACCGTGGATGAAACGCAAAGAGGAGATTCCGTATTCCTATGTTTCCTGCAAGCGTTTGTCACTGTGTCCCACTACAGCCTGTTACCGAAAGTGCTTGCGTACGGAACAGGTTTCCAGATACGTGAGACGCTCGAAGACTTCTTAACACTTAGAACGGAACATCCGTCTGACAGGCGGATATGGTTTATGTTTCTTCGGCTAGAGGCGCTGAAAATGTCCGTACAGTTCTAGCCTGCTACGAGAACCCTATTTGGTATTTAGTGCCAATGCAGTGAATGCCACGTGCTTCGTTATGCCGATTTACCCAACAAAATCTGCGCCCATTCCAGGACAGCTATTCACCCGTTTCGCAGATTGAAATTCCTCGACTCGCACTATAGTGCCTCAGAGGCGGCTGATACAGTTTCCTCTTTAAGAATGCAGCTATCACTACTAAAGTCGATCAGCACGACCAAATTGAAAATTCTCAAGATACTGTCCGATATACGATAAACACGCAATGTGATCCTCCAGATCCATCACGTGTTCGAGACCTCTGCGGTAGCTTATCTCAGGACTACCGAAGCGACGTTTAGTTATTTCTGTACAGCTGAAATACTGTACAAGACTGATAAAACTTCGTTTGAGACCTGGGGCAAGGGGAGGCTGCCGCTCCCACCCTCCCGTGCTATTAGGAAAGGGAAATTTGAAAATTTGTGGCAAGTTCCTATGGGACAAAACTGCTGAGGTCATCGGTCCCTAGGCTTACACGCTACTTAATCTAACTTACGCTAAGGACAACACACACAACCATCCCCGAGGGAGGACTCGAACCTCCGACGGGGGGAGCGGTGCGAACCGTGTGGCTACCCCACGCGGCATCAGAAAATGGATAAAAAGTCTAGTGTAGTAGATGTTTTTATTTCAACAAAGTCGATATTACGCAGGCGGACATCTGAGTGTTAAAACCGCTTGAAATAACAGAATTTCGTTTTTTATTCTTGTTATTTCCTGTAATAAACCTAGAAATTGAACGAAGACTTCAAAAATTGACTCCCTCAGCTTCAACATACATAGAATCAAAATATTAAAGTCAATAGACGAATAAAAGAAAACTCCATAGCTCGCTGATTTTCTCGGAAAGTGATAAGTGGTTGAATACTGCAAATATCACCAGTATTCTCCTATTGATTCTAATTTTTAGAAGCTCTGCTCAAAAGTTATTGTATAGTCGAGGATCATACCACTATTTGGGCATTACGAATAGTCAGCTCTAAAAGGTAAAAACTGAGGGTAGAAAAGTCTCATTTTGAGTTAATTTTCAAAGGCTATAAGCAGATAAAGGCTTAAATGTACACACAGGCAACAGATGGGTTACCTTCTGTTTTTAATGCAAACGATGAATGAATTAAGTTTCAAGTTTTCTTTTTATATCACGTCGCCAGTTTGTTGCGGTTCCTCCGGTTCTTGATCTTTTAAAGCAAGTAGGGCGTTATACTGCAGTGATATCGCACTTCGTAAAATTCTTACAGGCTTTGCATGGTCCTCATTCCGTAATGCAGCTAATGTCCGACGACAACAGCGAGAAATTACCAAAGCAACTACATTATTACATGAAGATCGTATCTGTTCTTTCGGACATGCCCTGGTTCCGGTCGGGGAATACGTTTTCAACTGCCCCGTTGATATTTATTAATGCCTGTAAGCAGCAAATGGTCTGGATTTCATTGTAATTTCAATTACATTATTGTCTCAGCAATGATGTACCAATTCTTACGCCATGTATTTCTCGCTCGTTTCTGTTGGCATTGTTATTAAAACAGCTCTGATCGCATTTCCCATTATCTGTAACTTTGCAATATTTCAAAACAATGAAAATTTTACGAATAACAACTACACTTTTTTTTTAAAATGGTTTATTTTAAAAACACAAATTAGAGCACTACTGTTGTGGCTAACTGATACTTCGGTTTTTTTTTCTTTTTTTTTTTTACTCGGTTATCGTCGTCGTCGTGGTCTTCAGTCCTGAGACTGGCTTGATGCAGCTCTCCATGCTACTCTATCCTGTGCAAGCTTCTTCGTCTCCCAGTACCTACTGCAACCTACATCCCTCTGAATCTGCTTAGTGTATTCATCTCTTGGTCTCCCTCTACGATTTTTACCCTCCACGCTGCCCTCCAATACTAAATTGGTGATCACGTGATGCCTCAGAACATGTCCTACCAACCGATCCCTTCTGCTAGTCAAGTTGTGGCACAAACTTCTCTTCTCTCCACTCCTATTCAATACTTCCTCATTAGTTATGTGATCTACCCATCTAATCTTCAGCATTCTTCTGTCGCACCACATTTCAAAAGCTTCTATTCTCTTGTTGTCCAAACTATTTATCGTCCATGTTTCACTTCCATACATGGCTACACTCCATACAAATACTTTCAGAAACGACTTCCTGACACTTAAATCTATACTCGATGTTAACAAATTTCTCTTCTTCAGAAACGATTTCCTTGCCAATGCCAGTCTACATTTTATATCGTCTCTACTTCGACCATCATCATTTATTTTGCTCCCCAAATAGCAAAACTCCTTTACTACTTTAAGTGTCTCATTTCCTAATCTAATACTCTCAGCATCACCCGATTTAATTCGACTACATTCCATTATCCTCGTTTTGCTTTTGTTGATGTTCATCTTATATCCTCCTTTCAAGACACTATCCATTCCGTTCAACTGCTCTTCCAAGTACTTTGCCGTCTCTGACAGAATTACAATGTCATCGGAGAACCTCAACGTTTTTATTTCTGCCCGTATCTCGTGGGCGTGCGGTAGCGTTCTCGCTTCCCACGCCCGGGTTCTCGGGTTCGATTTCCGGCGGGGTCAGGGATTTTCTCTGCCTCGTGATGGCTTGGTGCCGTATGATGTCCTTAGATTAGTTAGGTTTAAGTAGTTCTAAGTTCTAGGGCACTGATGACCTAAGATGTTAAGTCCCATAGTGCTCAGAGCCATTTGAATCATTTTTTTGCTTTTATTTCTTCTCCATGGATTTTAATACCTACTTGGAATTTTTATTTTGTTTCCTTTACTGCTTGCTCAATATACAGATTGAATAACATCGGGGATAGGCTACAGCCCTTTCTCACTCCCTTCCCAACCACTGCTTCCCTTTCATGCCCTTCGACTCTTCTAACTGCCATCTGGTTTCTGTACAAATTGTAAATAGCCTTTCGCTCCCTGTATTTTACCCCTGCCACCTTCAGAGTTTGAAAGAGAAATAAAGAAAAAATACCTGTTATAACTCAGATTAAAGAAATACCGAAAAACATCCTTTAATCGGAACTAATATAACGGAATCTGTTTTAACCGATCGGTTTTTCCCATCCGTACTTCGGACCCATGATAGCAAATGGCGTAATTCAGCAGCATGAATTGAGAATTCACCGTGGAGTTCTCACAACAAACGCCTTGAAGACCGTATGGATGGCTGATTCACCTGACAGGCCCCCAAATTTGTCACCCAGGGAGCAGGTCTTGGATGCTATGACAAGACGGGTACGTTCATATCAACCTCCAGTTGGCATTGTTTATGAACTGACATATCAAACATTACAGGCACGCCAAAAAACTGCTAGAGTTGCCATTCGGACGTTGTTTGATTCTTTGTCACAACGAATACATGACTGTATTACAAGCGCGGACTCGGGTGACTCTCGACGCGACGACAGATGGGAGCGACTGTAAACGGGAAATGCCTTCCTTGATGGTCGCTCCCATCAGCCGCCACGCCGACAAACCACTTACTAAAATGGTTCAAATGGCTCTGAGCACTATGGGACTTAACTTCTGAGGTCATCGGTTTCCTAGAACTTAGAGCTACTTAAACGTAACTCACCTACGGACATCACAAACATCCATGCCCGAGGCAGGATTCGAACCTGCGGCTGTAGCGGTTGCGCGGTTCCAGACTATTCCGGCTGGTATGGACTTATTTACGATTGTCATTTTTTATTTGTAAGTCACTGCTGCTGTTAGAGTTTACCTTGTTGTCATTTTGCCACTTGGAGATAAGAGAGTGAGCTGTTGACCTTAGAAAATGAAATATCAACTGAAGAAATCGGAACGTTTCCGTCACATTCTTCTGTTTGAGTTCGATAGAAGTGTGACAGCACCGGACGCAGCGAGAATCATTTTCGCAGTGTATACGGATAATGCCATTGGACACAGCACGGCAAGTAAATGGTTTTCTTGTTTTAAGGAGAATCGTTTTCAAATTAGTGATTCTCCACATTCGGGAAGACCCTCGGAATTTGATGTAGATCGTTTAAACACATTAATCCACAATGATATACGTCACTGTACTCGAGAACTGGCAAATGTGATGAACTGTGATCATTCGACCATCCTGCGACCTCTGCACGCAAAGGGGAAGGGTGTATGGGTACCGCATGCTCTGAGCCAAAAACACCAAAATAAAAGGGTGGCCATATGTGCATCTCTGTTTGCACGTCCCCAATTGGCTCGTAAACAACACTGGCCGTTCGTATCCTGTGCCATTACTATTGATGAGAAATGGTGTCTATGCTAACGTAAGGAAAACAACGGAATGGTTGAGCCCGAACAAAGCAGCAACTCCCCATACGAAGACCTGCGGCATCCACAAAAGATAACGTTACGTATCTGGTGGAAGAGCGATGATGTTGTGTACCACGATTTGCTTCCCCGAAGTGCAACCGTCACTGCTGACATTCACTGTCAGCAACTGAGATGTCTTACAAACGCAATCCAAGCATTACCACTAGGAAGTCTGCGTGCAGTGATACCACACGATAACGCCGGCCGGCGTTCTGCTAGGCTGTCAAAAAACACTATACAGCAGTTGGTTTCGGAAATCATTCCGAATGCACCTCATTTTAAATCTACATCTACATTTATACCCCGCAAGCCACCCAACGGTGTGTGGCGGAGGGCACTTTACGTGCCACTGCCATTACCTCCCTTTCCTGTTCCAGTCGCATTTGGTTCGCGGGAAGAACGACTGCTGGAAAGCCTCCGTGCGCGCTCGAATCTCTCTAATTTTACATTCGTGATCTCCCCGGGAGGTATAAGTAGGGGGAAGCAATATATTCGATATCTCATCCAGAAACGCACCCTCTCGATACCTGGACAACAAGCTACATCGCGATGCAGAGCGCCTCTCTTGCAGAGTCTGTCTCTTGAGTTTGCTAAACATCTCCGTAACGCTATCACGCTTACCAAATAACCCTTTGACGAAATGCGCCGCTCTTCTTTGGATCTTCTCTATCTCCTCTATCAACCCGACCTGGTACGGATCCCACACTGATGAGCAATGCTCAAGTATAGGTCGAACGAGTGTTTTGTAAGCCACCTCCTTTGTTGATGGACTACATTTTCTAAGGACTCTCCCAATGATTCTCAACCTGGCACCCACCTTACCAACAATTAATTTTATATGATCATTCCACTTCAAATCGTTCCGGACGCATACTCCCAGATATTTTACAGAAGTAACTGCTACCAGTATTTGTTCCGCTATCACATAATCATACAATAAAGGATCCTTCCTTCTATGTATTCGCAATACATTACATTTGTCTATGTTAAGGGTCAGTTGCCACTCCCTGCACCAAGTGCCTAATCGCTGCAGATCTTCCTGCATTTCGCTGGAATTTTCTAATGATTCAAGTTCTCTGTATACTACAGCATCATCCGCGAAAAGCCGCATAGAACTTCCGACACTGTCTACTAGGTCATTTATATATATTGTGAAAAGCAATGGTCCCATAACACTCCCCTGTGGCATGCCAGAAGTTACTTTAACGTCTGTAGACGTCTCTCCATTGACAACAACATGCTGTGTTCTGTCTGCTAAAAACGTGGTCTGCACCCTCAGCTTCTCATCTATTCCGTTCTCTATAGAATAATCTTCAAGGAACTTCCTGTCCGGATGAGTAAGTGCTCCGAATTTGGCTCGACGTGTTCTGCGCCTCAAGACTACGTGATTTCTACAGTCGTGGAGTGGAAACGTTACCCCAACGTTGGCGGACTGCCATAAATAGTGAACGAGACGACTGAAGTTTCTGTTCCGTGTATCTGTTGTGGTCGCTAAATTTACGGAAAAACGCTACGAACTTATGCACCTACCCAATGGTTCGCACGATAATATTCGTCTCCGTGCGGCTCACACCGCATGCTGATATTGATGATGAATATTAGTCACGGATGGAGTGAAACTTTTAATCGTTTCATACCCGTTATGTGTTGAACATCCCCACAAGTTCTTATAAACGCCGCACCAGTGAGTGGCGCACGGTGCAACGCTTCCCACGTCCGCTGGTGTATTTTAGAGCAGCGCCGACGGAGACACCGCAGCGGTCCGCGAAGCCGCGGCGCGCGCTTTCGCTTTCGCTTTCGTCCGTAGGTGCGCGCGTGTACGCGAAGCCGGCGCTGCCAGAAATACCCACGTGCGGAGCACGTGGCGCGGCCAGCAGGCGCCTGACCGGCGCGCGGCCCACGCGGCGCCAAGCGTGACGCCTTCCACCGCCGCCGCCGCCGCCGCCGCCGCCGCCTCCGCTGTAATTGTTATTAATACGCCGGCCGCCTCCTGCTGCAGCGGACACTCCGGGAGGCGGTCCCCCGTGCCGGCGCCGCGCCAGCTACCTTGCACTGTGCGAGTGAGACATCGCTGCGGAAGCGCAGCAGGGAATCTGCAGAGAGCGAGCGCCGGCCTCGAACGCCACAATACGCCTAAACACGTGATTTTAATGGATGCCCTCCTCCGGTCTGTGAAGCATCTCACCAAGCCGGGTATTGGCGTGAGAGGGCTTCCAGTACAACACGGGACTCTAAATATCGTATAACGTGCCTTCTAGTGGACAGAGACACTGAGGTGACAAAAGTAATTGGTTATCTCCTAATGGCGTGTCGGACCTCCTTTTGACTGGCGTAGTGTAGTAACTTTACATGACACTGACTCAACAAGTCGATGAAAGCCCCCTGCAGAAATACTGAACGTTGCTGTCTCTGTAGTCGTCCATAACTGCGAAAATGTTACTGGTACAAGGGTTTTATGCACGAGGTGACGCCCCTATTACGTTCAAATGGCTCTGAGCGCTATGGGACTTAACTGCTGAGGTCATTAGTCCCCTAGAACTTAGAACTAGTTAAACCTAACTAACCTAAGGACATCACAAACATCCATGCCCGAGGCAGGATTCGAACCTACGACCGTAGCGGTCTTGCGGTTCCAGACTGCAGCGCCTTTAACCGCACGGCCACTTCGGCCGGCCTCTGTTACGTTCCATATACAGGGTCGTCCATTGATCGTGACCGGGCGAAATATCTCACGAAATAAGCGTCAAAAGAAAAAAAAACTACAAAGAACGAAACTTGTCTAGCTTGAAGGGGGAAACCAGATGGCGCTATGGTTGGCCCGCTAGATGGCGCTGCCATAGGTCAAACGGATGTCAACTGCGTTTTTTAAATAGGAACCCCCATTTTTAATTACATATTCGTGTAGTACGTAATGAAATATGAATGTTTTACTTGGACCACTTTTTTCGCTTTGTGACAGATGGCGCTGTAACAGTCACAAACATATGGCTCACAATTATAGACGAACAGTTGGTAACAGGTAGGTTTTTTAAATTAAAATGCAGAACGTAGGCCTAGGTACGTTTGAACATTTTATTTCCGCTGTTCCAATCCGATACATGTACCTTTGTGAACTTATCACTTCTGAGAACGCATGCTGTTACAGCGTGATTACCTGCAAATACCACATTAATGCAGTAAATGCTCGAAATGATGTCCGTCAACCTCATTGCATTTGGAAATGTGTGTAACGACAATCCTCTCAACAGCGAGTATTTTGCCTTCCGTAATGTTCGCACATGCATTGACAGTGCGCTGACGCATGTTGTGAGGCGTTATCGGTGCATCACGATAGCAAATATCCTTCAACTTTCCCCACAGAAAGAAATCCGGGGACGTCAGATCCGGTGAACGTACGGGCCATCAATCCACCTGTCATGAAATATGCTATTCAATACCGCTTCAACCGCACGCGAGCTATGTGCTGGACACCCATCATGTTCGACGTACATCGCCATTCTGTCATGCAGTGAAACATCTTGTAGTAACATCGATAGAACATTACGTACGAAATCAGCATACATTGCACCATTTAGATTGCCATCGATAAAATGGGGGCCAATTAGCCTTCCTCCCGTAATGCCGTACCATACATTAACCCGTCAAGGTCGCTGATGTTCCACTTGTCGAATTCATCGTGCATTTTCCGTTGCCCAATAGTGAATATTATGCCGGTTTGCGTTACCGTTGTTGGTGAATGACGCTTCGTCGCTAAATAGAACGCGTGCAAAAAATCTGTCATCGTCCCGTAATTTCTCTTGTGCCCAGTGACAGAACTGTACACGACGTTCAAAGTCGTCGCCATGCAATTCCTTCTGCATAGAAATATGGTACGGATGCAATCGATGTTGATGTAGCATCCTCAACACCGACGTTTTTGAGATTCCCGATTCTCGCGCAATTTGTCTGCTACTGATGTGCGCATTAGCCGCGACCGCAACTAATACACCTACTTGGGCATCATCATTTGTTGCAAGTAGTGGTTGATGTTTCACATGTGGCTGAACACTTCCTGTTTCCTTAAATAACGTAACTATCCGGCGAACGGTCCGGACACTCGGATGATGTCGTCCAGGATTCCGAGCAGCATACATAGCACACGCCCGTTGGGCATTTTGATCACAATAGCCATACATCAACACGATATCGACCTTTTACGCAATTGGCAAACGGTCCGGGTAATGTATCACGAAGCAAATACCGTCCGCACTGGTGGAATGGTTACGTGATACCACGCACTTCTACGTTTGTGACTATTACAGCGCCATCTGTCACAAAAAGTGGTCCAACTAAAACATTTCTTTACGTACTACACGAATATGTAATAAAAAATGGGGTTTCCTATTTTAAAAAACGCAGTTGATATCCGTTTGACCTATGGCAGCGCCATCTAGCGGGCCACCCATAGCGCCATCTGGTTTCCCCCTTCAAGCTACACGAGATTCGTTGTTTGTAGTTTTTTCGTTTGACGCTTATTTCGTGAGATATTTGGCCCGGTCACTATCAATAGATCACCCTGTATATTCAATGGGATTCATGTCGGGCGATCTAGGTGGCCATACCATTCGCTCGAATTGTCCGGAATGTTCTCCAAACCAATCGCGAACAATTATGGCCCGGTGAGGTGACGAATTAATCGTTTGGGAACATGAAGTCCATGAATACCACCTAGTAGCGGCACATAACCATTTCCAGTTGCCTAGAGGCCAACCGATAGCTCAAGAGCCCAACAGAGGTGCTGCAGTCAATTTCGTGCTGTCAGCAAAAGCACTCTCGTCGATCGTCTGCTGCCATAACCCATTAACGCCTTATTTCGCCTCACTGTCCTGACGGATAAGTCCGTCGTAAGTCTCACGTCGATTTCTGCGGTTATTTCACGCATTGTTGCTTGTCTGTTAGCACTGACAGCTCTATACAACCGCTGCTGCTCTCGGTCGTCATGTGAAGACCATCGGGCACTGCGTTGCCCGTGGTGAGAGATAATGCCTGAAATTAGGTATTCTCAGCACACTCTTAAAAACTGTGAATTTCGGAATATTGAATTTGCTAATGGTTTCCGAAATGGCATGTCCCATGCTTGTACCTCTATCTACCATCCTGTCTTCAAAAAGTCTGTTAGTTCTAGTCATGCCAAAATCACGTCGGAAACTTTTCCGCAGAAGCCACCTGAATACAAATGGCAGCTCACTGCCCCTTTTATATCTCTTGTGTGCGATATACCGCCATTTGTGTAAGTAAGTGGCACTATCTCATGACCTTTGTCACTTCAGTGTAAAGCGTTTCTAAAGGTGAAACTTCCTGTAGCGTCAAAATCAGTTTACGCTAGCAGCAATGCGTAGATCGTGTTGATGATGGCACTAGTCAATGACCATTTCTTCGAGCAGGTACGGCGCTGACTCATTGACTATCGAACTAATACAGAGGCGCGCTGGTAGAATCTGAAGAGGTCGGTATAGCCCATACGGAACTGTAAAAGATATGCTTCAGGAACTAAAATGGATATGAAAGAAATTTTTTACAGGCATCAACCCATGATCCAAGGCGTATTTCTCTGCTTAGCGTAGCAAGCTCAGATAGAATTTGAAACATACTCAGGCTCAGCGATCCGAAACGTTTATACGAATCCTCGTTGCAAGAATTGCTCGCCTTACTGGGCCTGTTTAAGTTTTATACTGTTATCTGCGTCTTCGTAGCCTCTGCTGATGTTTCCACGGTAGGAGACGAAACGTTAGGCACAGAAAGGCATGGGCTGGCCAAAAATGTGGAAACACCAAGTCAAAACACATTAAGATTGCTATTATGGTGTACGAAGCATCTTAGCTTTCAAAACAGCTTCCAGACATGTCGGAATGGATAAATATGGATCCTGCATGGTTTTCAAGGGCATTTTGTACCGTTCTTCCTGCAAAATAGTGACAAGTTAAGGTCGCGATTACGGAGGTGGAAAGCGATCACACACCTTTCTTTCTAAAGCAGACCCCAAAGACTCGATAATATTAAGATCTGGGGTCTGTGGTGGCTAGGGGTCATGCGACATATCATCCTCGTGCTCACAAAACCAGCCCTGGACAATGCGAGCTGTATGAACAGAGGCCCTGTCCTCTTAGGATACAGCATCATCGCTGGGGAACAAACATTGCACGACGGGATGAGCCTGATCAGCCAAAGTGATCAGATAATCACTGAGGCTACTGCATTCCACCTAAGTAAAGAAGAAGCCCAAAGGAAGCTACGTGTGACTTCCGATGGAATCGAAGCACCGCATAACTATGATCCAATATAACTAGGACTCACTCTGGATCGGTCCTTGACATTCAAACAACAGTGCGTCAAGTTATCTAAGAAACTTGGCTCAAGAGTAAATCTACTTCGCAAGATTGTCGGAAGCAGATGGGCGCGGACACCAATACCCTACGCTCTGCTGCACTCGCTCTTGTGTATTCTGCTGGAGAATATTGCGCTCCTGCGTGGGAAAACAGTGCCCACACAGCAAAGACTGATACGCAGCTTAAGGAAGCCATGAGAGTTATCGCAGAAGCTGCCAGATCTACTGCCAGTCAGTGGTTGCCTGTCTTAGCTAATTCTGCTTCACAAATCTAAGGAGGAGAGCGGCTAAGATAAACTTGCTCAAAAAGATTATTTCTCATAAGACCTCTCCGTTGTATAATGGTCTACAAGATCCAGCAACAACTCGTCTGGAACCACGCAAACCACCCTGGGCTGACTGGAAAAGTGTCGGTTCTTTTGCCGCGACCTCCAAATTCCGACGACGCTGGAACTAACATCCACCCAACAACGCTCACGCGGTTCAAGATCCAAAGAAGAAGGTCGAGGTATTCGGAGTACCACGCCGAATCTGGTTGATGCTGAAAAGCGTTAGTACTGGCAAAGGAAGATGTGGTTACACCATGAGGGAGTGTGGTTTCCGACAGCGGAGCGGAGAAGCAAACAATAGATCACATTGTTGAGAGATGCCCACTTGGAACGTTTGACGGTGATCTGAGGACTTTATATGAAGTGACTCAAAGTGCTCCTGGCTGGTTGTGACATTTGGACGCTTCCATTTTATTGTAGATACTTTTGTGTACTTGTAAAACCTTACGATAAACAAAATAAAATCAGATAATCCTTGGCAGCAATGTGACCTTGCAAAATGTTGATGAGGCCCGTAGTATACCGCGATATGGCTACCCAGATCATCACTCCTGGGACGTAAACTCGATCAGGAGGTGAAAACAGTCTGAAACAAGGCTCATCCGACCAAATGACTTTCATCCATTGCTCCGCAGTCCAGGTTTTACCGCTTCGGCTCCTTGTTTCATTGCTACGGGCATTTGCGTCACTCGTGAGTGGTTTTGAAATTCCAGCTCAACCTGAAATTCCCTGCATACAGAATTCCCTTCGTGTTGTTTTGGTGCTGACAGGGTTCGTGAGTACGATATTCAGTTTTGCAGTAACTTTCGCAGCTGTAGTCCTCTTACTTTTCGTCCCGATCCTCTTCAGTGACCGTCTGTCTCTATCACCCGTCACACGCTTTTGTCCGCATTGTACCTTGGTGGATGATGTTGTTCTGCTTTCCCTTTATGCGGTATTAATCTCCGATATGGTGTCTCTCGAAATATCAAACACTTCGGCTCACTTTGTTGCGGAAGCATCCTCCGTACGAGCATTAACAATTCACTTAGCTCCGGCGTGATGCACTCACAGGTACACAGAGCACAAGTCCGACTACGAATGACACAGAGGGCGCTGCACTGGCGACGTTCGTGGTCAAATACAACGGCACGATCTGCAGCCTTGCTAGCACCTGCATTTACTCTACTGCCCACTCAAATTGCTACACCACGAAGATGACGTGCTACAGACGCTAAATTTAACGGACAGGAAGAAGATGCTGTGATATGCAGATGATTAGCTTTCCAGAGCATTCATACAAGGTTGGCGCTAGTCGTGACACTACAACGTGCTGACATGAGGAAAGTTTCCAACCGATTTGTCATACACAAACAGCAGTTGACCGGCGTTGCCTGGTGAAACGTTGTTGCGATGCCTCGTGTAAGGAGGAGAAATGCGTACCATCATGTTTCCGACTTTGATAAAGGTCGGATTGTAGCCTATCGCGATTGCGGTTTATCGTATCGCGACATTGCTGCTCGCGTTGGTCGAGATCCAATGACTGTTAGCAGAACATGGAATCGGTGGGTTCACGAGGGTAATACGAAACGCCGTGCTGGATCCCAACGGCCTCGTATCACTAGCAGTCGAGATGACACGCATCTTATCCGCATGGCTGTAACGGATCGTACAGCCACCTCTCGATCCCTGAGTGAACAGATGGGGACGTTTTCAAGACAACAACCATCTGCACGAACAGTTCGACGATGGTTGCAGCAGCATGGACTATCAGCTCGGAGACCATAGCTGTGGTTACCCTTGACGCTGCATCACAGACAGGAGCGCCTGCGATGGTGTACTCAGCGACGAACCTGGGTGCACGAATGGCAAAACGTCATTTTTTCGGATGAATCCAGGTTCTGTTTACGGCTTCATGATGGGCGCATCCGTGTTTGGCGACATCGCGGTGAACGCACATTGGAACCGTATATTCTTTATCGCCATACTGGCGTGATGGTATGGGGTGCCATTGGTTACACGTTTCGGTCACCTCTTGTTCGCATTGACCGCACTTTGAACAGTGGACGCTACATTTCAGATGTGTTACGACCCGTGCCTCTACCCTTTATTCGATCCCTGCGAAGCCCTACATTTCAGCAGGATAATGCACGACCGCATGTTGCAGCTCCTGTACGGGCCTTTCTGGATACAGAAAATGTGCGACTGCTGCCCTGGCCAGCACATTCCCCAGATCTCTCACCAATTGAAAACTTCTGGTAAATGGTGGCCGAGCAACTGCCTCGTCACAATACGCCAGTCACTACTGTTGATGAACTGTGGTACCGTGTTGAAGCTGCATGGGCAGCTGTACATGTACACGTCATCCAAGCTCTGTTTGACTCAATGCCCAGGCGTATCAAGGCCGTTATTACGGTCAGAGGTGGTTGTTCTGGGTACTGGTATCTCAGGATCTATGCACCCAAATTGCGTGAAAATGTAATCACATGTCAGTTCTGGTATAATATATTTGTCCAAAGAATACCTGTTTATCACCTGTATGTCTTCTTGGTGTAGCAATTTTAATGGCCAGTAGTGTATGTTGAAGCACGCATTGTTCTCAGCGTTTCCACATTTACATCCAACCCCTGTACGCCTTGGATCATGGCCTAATGTCCATAAAAGAACATTCATAAAGGACGCAAAACCCAGGTGTGCGAACTTTTAACCACCGTCGTCATTAATGAATCGCACCATTCACCAAACTTTTAGACAAACCTTGCATTACGTCCTTCCACGTGAACACTGTGTAATGATTTTTCTTTATTGTTCAACTGACACCTGATCGACTGCGGTGCGGCAAATAGCCGAACTCAACACTGAAACGTTTCTCCGGCCTCGTCGTCCGAACTTCAGTAGCGCAGCACCAAGTCGCAGTAGAGACCGCAACTGAATTCCACGCACATTGATCGATCTGCTGCGCGCTAGACAAAATCCGCAGATTTGCCCGGAAACGTTCATTGACGGTCCGCAACTAAAGCTCCACGCTGCTATACTTATAAAAACAGTACAAATAACGGTCGCATTGACCAGCGGGACAAGGTCAGACTTATCACTATTTCGTAATTAATGGGTTGTAGCAATCTAACTACTTTCAGAAAGTCTGGGATCCGACAAATGGACTGGAAAATCTTCTGCACTAGCAGTTTAATACATCATATCCGGTTGTCTCCTAGAAGCTTCCGCCTGTTATCTCCTCAAACACCAAATTGGATCACAGTTCCAAGCCAACCTGTAAATTTCACACAAAAACGACACGTTTCAAGTTCCTACAGAAACAAATGAAATTTGTGAGGTTAGTGAAACCGAACTCTAAAGCCACAAACCGTGTCTGGTCCAATCGCGAGGGCATAAAACCAAACAAACACCAAAATAAGCTCTTCTTAAGTCGAGAGCTACGACAGATGCGACAAAGAACGGTATCAGTGTCGCCGAGGGAACGCAGGTGAAAGAAGATTTAAATCAAAATCAGTCTTGGTTGCAACTTATTCTTTCATTAACAACGCGTTTCGCCGGCGAACGACATCTTCAAAATATCTGAAAATTTTTCCTTTACAACATTTAAAAGAAAACCACAAAACCGTCTGAGCTAGATTGAAGCAGCCCCTGGATCAGATGAACCCGCAGAGACCTTAGTGAAGTCGTATGCCAGTATGGTGCAATGGCAGGACCACACTAGCATTTAAACATGATACACAGTACTGGCACCGTAACTTCACGATAGAAGCCTCGAGCGGGCACACAGACGACCAATGGAATGAGGCTTGCATACAACTGATTGTATGCATAAGTCAATCAAGACTGATGTACAGCAACCACATTACGCCTGGTGTTACGTAAAAGACCCGCACTTCTTCGCAGACACACAAATAAAAACAAGGGCATGTAATTTGAAAACATGGAAAGTAGCGTACCCAATACGATCAGCGACGTGGTAAAGTTAATTGGTGTATAAAATAGGAAACGAAAAGAGGAAAATGCCATTTAAGGTAAAAGATTTAATAAATATTTTTCTAAGTCTGAAAATGCAAACTGACACCGCCGAATCGGTAGTTGTAACAATAACAGTCAAAATAAAATTTTAACATTATTTCAAAATGTTCAAATGTGTGTGAAATCTTATGGGACTTAACTGCTAAGGTCATCAGTCCCCAAAGCTTACACACTACTTAACCTAAATTATCCTAAGGACAAACACACACACCCATGCGCGAGGGAGTACTCGAACCTCCGCCGGGACCAGCCGCACAGTCCTTGACTGCAGCGCTCTAGACCGCTCGGCTAATCCCGCGCGGCTTTTAACATCATTTAATGAAGGCACTGAGGACGGTGAAATTTATGACGACAGTGGTGGTTTAGCTGGTGCAGAATAGGCGTTAAACGCTTGGGAACTGTGATGACATATGGAAATAATTAAATCGAGAAGTACAGAGCAGGTGAGACAGTGTCGAAGAGTGTGTGGAGGACGAAGAACAAATTACGCGTGTGTGTGTGTGTGTGTGTGTGTGTGTGTGTGTGTGTGTGTGTGTGTGTGTGTGCGGAAGTGCAAGTGCGGACGTAAAGCTATTGGTTTAAGGTAAGGAAAATGCAAACGAAACATTCAATGATGGATAAATTGTTTTATTAATGGTGTTGTCGGAGAGTTTACTGCTCTTCACGAGGCATCGAAATTAGAATAAGCTTCTGCGTTCACCGTCCAACTCTGGTAATTTCCCTTCCAGGATGAGTAGTGAATTAGCTACTTCATGTACCTCATCGCCTATACGTATGGGAAATTAGACTATCCCGACTTTGTCACGCAGCGACTATTATGGTAAACGTATGGTATACGAATACAGTTTTTCTTGTCGCTGACGATCCGCTATCAGAATAGGAAAAGGGGACGCGAAAGAGGGCTACCACCGGCACCCCGTGTGCTCTCCACCCATGACCGCACGACCAAGAGGGGATCTCAAGTTGATTCCACTTTCCTGATGGCTTTCGACACCGTTCCCAAAATGCGGCTTCTAATCATATTGCGTGCCTACGGAACATCGTGTTAGCTGTGCGACTATATATGCATTTTTTGCCAGAAAGGTCACAGTTAGTAATGATTGATGGAAATTCGTCGAGTGAAACCGAAGTTATATCCGAATTTCCCTGTAAACACTTTATAGGGCTCTCCTGTTAAACTATATAAACGGTTTGGGAGACAATCTGAGCATTCATCTTAGACTATGCTATCGTTTACTGTCCAGTGCAATCATCAGAAGATCTTAAAGAATTAGAAATAGATTCCGACAAATACCTGCATGAGACGAAAAGTAAAACTGCCTCATGAACTATAATAGTGTGAGGTCCTACACACGACTGCTGTAAAAATTTCGTTAAACTTCGCTTACATGATAAATCACACAAACTTAAAGGTTGTAAAAAAAAAAGGTAAAGTCCAACGTCCTAGCCATACATGGGATAATCGCGCCCTACCGACCATAGCGTCATCCTCAGCCAATTGCGTCATCTCATGCGTTATAGACATGTGCGCAGGGCAGCACTTTCCCGATCGTCGTCGAGTTTCTGGACGCTGGGACCGCTACTAATCAGTCGAATAGCTCCTCAGTTGGCCTCACGAGCCTGGGTGCATCTCGTACCAGTCCCCCCCCCCCCCCCCCCACACAAAGAAAAAATCGCATGCAGTACTGGGAATCGAACCCGTGGCTTCCGAATGACAGTCAAGCGCGCTAACCACTCAGCTACGGAGGCGGACTGTGCTAAAGGTAAAATGTCGAATCAAACCCCTTCAGCCGTCTAAATTTCCAGTTGTTACTTTATCTGAGCGACCAGTTTCAGCGCTACATTACCCCATCTTTAGGCTCGTGACCGACGAGTAGGAATAATCCCGCGTCTGGTCCAGTCAAAATAGAGGCCAGCATTCAGTGACTGGTCCCTACTCTGACTGGACCAGAGGTGGGATTACTCCTACAAGTCGCTGAAAGCTGGCCCCTTTTTTGACTGGACCAGAAGTGGGATTATTCCTTCAAGTCACTGAAAGCTGGCCCCTTTTTTGACTGGACCAGAGTTGGGATTATTCCTATACGTCGGTCAGAGGACTTCAAAATGGCGTAATCTAGCGCTGAAACTGATTGCTCCAAATTACAACTGGAAATTTAGGCGGCTGAACGTGTTTTGATTCGACATTTTATATTTAACAGCCGATGTCCCGCAACCACCTGTATAACGATGGACTTATAGAGAACTGAGTTGGAGGTTTTTGTTCAACTAATTCGTAGGGATTACGAATAACCTAAAATGGAATCATCACATAAAAAAAAGATATTATGTGGAAGCCGACCAAAGACTGCGTTTTATTGGGAGAACATTTGGAAAACGCAATAAATCTAATAAAGAGACTGCATACGCTACGCCTGCCTGTCCCCTTCTGGATGACTGCTCTGCGGTATGGGATCTTTACCAGGGAGCATTGACGGACGATATAAAAAAGATGGCTAATATTAAAACGGAACCGACTTATGTTGCGGCAATATCTTTTCACGAAATTTTGGTCACCAACTTTCTCCTCCGAATGCCAAAATATTTAACTGACTTTCACCTATGTATTGAGAAATGTCCAATCTAATAAAATAAGAGAAATCACAGCTCGCGTGGAAAGGTTTTACGTGTCCATTTTTCCGACGTGTGATTCTAGAGTGCAACGGTAGGGAAATAACATCTTCAACTTTTGTAGTCGTGTCGTCCACAGTTGCGTACAATAATACGATATGTTGATAAATTTTACTTTTGGACCGTCTAATTACTACTGAATGAAATACAATTTTCGTGCCGTTCCCGTTTATTCCTATTCCCCTAAATCCTATTTAGCTTACATTTTGGGACGACGTAATTGTAAGCTATAAACAGTTCTGTCGGTGTGCTTTTCTATGATGTGGTATTAAAATAAAGTTGTACTTACAAAGTCCGTGGATGTGGTTCTACATTTTGTGTTTCTGTTGCCAGCAGTTGGAAACAACAACCAAAACGTAACGTCACAACAAATGTTCATTTCTTAGTGCTGTGAAGTCTGAAGAACAATGTTTCAAATGGCAATTATAAGAAGGTGAATAGCGCCAAAAACAGAACAAAAACACAACATGTAGAACGACACCCTCGAAACCTTTAAGTAGAACTTCAGCTGATTGCTACATTACAGAAAAGCATGCTGCCAGAATTGTTAACGATCTTTATACACATCGTCCTAAAATACAAACTAAATAGTGTAAACAAAAATATATACATATTCCAGACCACTGAAGATACGCTGCAAAGAATATATGCTAAATGCGTATGACACGAAACTTGTTTCATCCTCTGCTAAAAAGTTAAGTGTGAATGGCGGAGTAACCGTGTAGAGGCAGATTTTGATGGCTTACGAAACGCAGTTGCAAAAGTTTCACACGCGATAGCGCCAACTCGCTCCGGCGAACGTTGTTAACCGGTCAGCCTGCGTTAAGCTAATGCGCTTCTATAATCGTTAATTAGGAGACATGTGCCTGAAGTCCTTATGACAAAAAACGAGGCATTGCTCTGGAGGAGGAGGGAGGGGGGGGAGGGAAGCGGGGGGGAGGGGGGGAGGACCACCCACGTTCCGCGACCGGCGAGCGCGCTCGGGCGACGCGGCACGAGGACGCGTGAGTATCATCCGCGCGCCCGGAGGTGGAGGCGGAGGCGGCGGGGGCGGCGGCGGAGGCGGAGGTGGGCGTCGCGGCGTCACGCCCTCCCCCTCCCACCGTTAATTGGACAGCGCGTCCGCCGAGGGCGTCGTTAGGTGCGGCCGCGGCAGCGCGCGGTCGATGCTATCTGGAGCCACCGCCTCGGCACACGTCGCGCTGCCGGCAAAACATCCGCTGCGTCCCCCCGAGTAGGAGCTC
The DNA here is from genome assembly GCF_021461395.2 of Schistocerca americana. NCBI lineage: Eukaryota > Metazoa > Arthropoda > Insecta > Orthoptera > Acrididae > Schistocerca > Schistocerca americana. Next base: position 21,982,890 of record NC_060123.1, read on the forward strand.
TCGAGCGCCGATTCCTAAAGAAAGCTGCGTCTTGTGTTGCATCTGAGGTGCTTAGCCTCACCTACAACCGAAAATGAAAGAAGATGTTGGGAGCTACCCTGTCCGTGACGGAATGCACAGTGGCTGGAATGCACAGTGCCCTAGAGAGGATAGATGAGTTGTTGATGCCTGCGAAGGTCAAATATGACGACACGCCCTTCTTCCTCTTCTCCACACCAATACACGCACATCCTAATTTCTTCGTAGCGGCATTTGCCATAAGTCCGTACGGATGTCGATACTACAGTAATATTCACTTTGCGGATAAACTCCGGCGTCGATGCAGTTGCCCGAGAGCACATCTGTGGTAAAAAGTTAAAGATAGCATCAATATCACGATTTTCGCCTGTTTTCATTTCATACGACAGATGCTAACAGTGATTTGTTCTATTTCGTTTCAGGCCAACTAAGGCCCCCGCTATGACAACTATTCAGTGTTCCTTTTCTTCACCCCTCTTCAAAACTTTCATTTTTCTTAGAATGAACTTTTTACCCTTCATCTGACGATTTGAATCCAGTTGTTTTTTATTTGTTTTATCATCTGAATACCTTTGAATTTCTAGATTTTTAAATTAACTTTGTTGAATAAGTCTCCTGTTCAATGCCCATTTCCTGTAAGTCCTTTTTTGTCTTGCCTTCCCATCGATTTTCTTTGTCTCGTTTCCTCTTTTGGAAATATATGTCGCTGAAATACACAGTGTCCCAGGGAGGATAGATGAGTTGTTGATGTTCGTGGCGTTCTCGCTAGAAGGTCAGGGACACAAACCACAACTGACTATACACAGAGACATCAAACGCATTAATTAATGTGAACTTGCAACTGGGGCGCAAGAAATTGTCTGAGGACGTCTTCTATTCCCGTCACGGACATAAACGAAAAACTTAATGGATTTACTAAAAAAACGTATTCTGCTATCTGAAAAGTAAGTTCACTTAAAGACCACAAAAGTAAGAAAGAAACCAGCAACTTGGTTAAATGAAAAACTAAAACAACTCGTGAATCTCAGAGACGTTGCACATCGGGCGTACAAACTGAACTTTTCGCCTAGAAATCATATTCCTTACAAGCAGAAGCGGAACACAGCCACGGGGTAAACGACCATAGCGACGAAAAATTCTGTCTAAAGCATGTTACTTGCAATACCGTTAAAAACATCTTGGGTATCAGATCAGCATCTGCTGATGAAGCTTATTATTGGTCACTACTGCCCACTGTAACAGATAATTTCAACCACTTCTTAACAGCGAGTATTTTTTCCGGAAGCCTGGAAACAGGGACTAGTTAAGCAACTACCTGAAATGGGCGTTCCCAAAGTACCCCCTGATTACCGATCTATTTGCATTGTTCCTGCAATGTCCTCCCTTGGGCATGCGTGTGTGTTTTTGTACTTAGGATAATTCGGGTTAAGTAGTGTGTAAACTTAGGGACTGATGACCTTGGCAGTTAAGTCCCATAAGATTTCACACACATTTGAACATTTTTGAACATTTTGGCGATCTAACGCGCCAGTTGGACAAAATTTGGCACGATATTCCTCAAGAGGACATTCACCAAATCTACAGGGTGTTAAAAAAAGGTACGGCCAAACTTTCAGGAAACATTCCCCACACACAAAGAAAGAAAATATGTCATGTGGGCATGTGTCCGGAAACGCTTATTTTCCATGTTAGAGCTCATTTTATTACTTCTCTTCAAATCACATTAATCATGGAACGGAAACACACAGCAACAGAACGTACCAGCGTGACTTCAAACACTTTGTTACAGGAAATGTTCAAAATGTCCTCCGTTAGCGAGGATACACGCATCCACGCTCCGTCGCATGGAACCCCTGATGCGCTGATGCAGCCCTGGAGAATGGCATATTGTATCACAGCCGTCCACAATACGAGCACGAAGAGTCTCTACATTTGGTACCGGAGTTGCGTAGACAAGAGCTTTCAAATGCCTCCATAAATGAAAGTCAAGAGGGTTGAGGTCAGGAGAGCGTGGAGGCCATGGAATTGGTCCGCCTCTACCAATCCATCGGTCACCGAATCTGTTGTTGAGAAGCGTACGAATACTTCGACTGAAATGTGCAGGAGCTCCATCGTGCATGAACCACATGTTGTGTCGTACTTGTAAAGGCAGCACAGGTTCTAGCAGCACAGGTAGAGTATCCCGTATGAAATCATGATAACGTGCTCCATTGAGCGTAGGTGGAAGATCATACTGACGAAACTAAAATGAGCTCTAACATGGAAATTGTTTCCGGACACATGTCCACATAACATCTTTTCTTTATTTGTGTGTGAGGAATGTTTGCTGAAAGTTTGGCCGTACCTTTTTGTAACACCCTGTATATCTCATTCCCAAGCCGAATAACTGCTTGCAAAGGTGCAAAGTGGACCAATGCGTTACTTACTTACTCAATTTGCGAAACTCTTTCTCTTGTATAAATCATCGAATTCAGAAATTGTAATCATTTGTTTGCTTGGAAATGTACGTCACATCTACCGATATCCGTCCCATTCGGATAGTGCCCTATTTATACAAAAACTACACATTAAATGCAAAAGTATCACTGAAGACAATTCTACTCCAGCGATGAGATTCCAGGCAGATTACAGTAAAGATTTCAATATCATCTAGCGAGGTTATCACGGAATGTGAAATAATCTGGCTAAACTTAACCCACAAAGGTCGGTCAAAAATGGTAATGGGATGCTTTTTTAGAGTGCCTGGGTCAGGAGATCTACCGGCAGAGAGATTCAGAAAGAAGCTGCAGAATATCATTCCGCTGTAGTAGGTGGTGATTTCAATATGCCAGGCATAAATTGAGAGAGTCATGCTATCAAAACAGGTTCCAGAGACAGAGATTCGTGTCGCGTTATTCTGAATGTCTTCTTCAATTGTTACTTCGAGCAGACAATAAAAGAGCCAGTTCGTGAAGCTAACGTCTTAGCCCTCCCATCAACACATAGAGCTGGACTTGTCGAACCAGAAAATGCAGAGAAAGGTATCGGTGATCAGTGAGGCCCTGATAGCAACTATGACCATGGATATTACAAGGAATGTTAAGAAGCGTAGCAAGAGTTACACGATACAAATTGCAGAGCATCTGAGAAGTCAGCATCAAATAACAAGCGCTGCGGACGATGTGGACCACAAATGGAAATCATTCAAAAGAATCGTTCAATATGCCTTATAGAAGTATGTTCCAAGCAAGGTCTTAACGGTTCTAAAAGACCTTGGGATAACAGGTATATCAGAAAACTGCTACGTGAACTAAGAGAATTTTATATCAGATTCGAGAGAAGTCAAAACCTAGCTGACAAACGAAAGCTGAACGACAAGAAAATGGACGAAAGGGGAGCAATGACTTTGAAAGTAAAATTTTGGCAACCGATTTACGTTCGATGACTTTGAAAGTAAAATTTTGTCAGCCGTTCTGAGTAAAATCCCTAGAGATTTTTGTATTATGTAAATACGGTAAGCGCTTCGATATATCACCTATTTATTCACTCAGTGCTCACACTGGCGCGGTACCGGAAGATAAAGCCGGCCGAAGTGGCCGTGCGGTTAAAGGCGCTGCAGTCTGGAACCGCAAGACCGCTACGGTCGCAGGTTCGAATCCTGCCTCGGGCATGAATGTTTGTGATGTCCTTAGGTTAGTTATGTTTAACTAGTTCTAAGTTCTAGGGGACTAATGACCTCAGCAGTTGAGTCCCATAGTGCTCAGAGCCATTTGAACCATTTTTTGAAGATAACGGAAAGAAAGGGGAAATACTGAATTCAGTCTTCCGAAATTGAAGATTGTAACATCGTTCCTCCTTTCAATCATTGTACGATCGGGTAAGACATCCGATCACAGAACAGAAAAGCACCGACAGTTATTTCGCAGTGAAAAGACATCGGGACCAACGAGATACCTATAACACTCTACAAAGATTATACGAAAGAACTTGCTCCCCATCTGCCAGAAGTTTATCGTAGATCGGTGGAGCAACGAAGCGACCTAGCTCTGAAAAAAAGAGCAGGTTATTCCTGTTTTCAAGAAGGGTGGTATGGCTGATGCACGTAATTATGCCGCCAATTATTCTTCGCACGCTCCATTCGCAAGTGGAAAAGGGAAGGGGGGATGAATTAGTGGTACCAGAAGTAACCTCCACAACATGCCGTTAGGTGTAAATGTCAACGGAACGGCGAGAAGCCTTAGTAACTGGTATAATGCGAAGTAGTCTCTGCAGCGCACTTCACAGTAGTTTGTAGAGTATATACTTGAAACTTCCTGGCAGATTAAAACTGTGTGTCGGACCGAGACTCGAACTCGGGACCTTTGCCTTTCGCGGGCAAGTGCTCTACCAACTGAGCTACCCAGGCACGACTCACGCCCGGTCCTCACAGCTTCACTTCTGCCAGTATCTCGTCTCCTACCTTCCGGACTTCACAGAAGCTCTCCTGCTAAACTTGCAGAACTAGCACTCCTGGAAGAAAGGATATTGGGGAGACATGGCTTAGCCACAGCCTGGAGGATGTTTCCAGAATGAGATTTTCACTCTGCAGCGGAGTGTGCGCTGGCAGAAGTGAAGCTGTGAGGACGGGGTGTGAGTCGTGCTTGGGTAGCTGAGTTGGTAGAGCATTTGCCAGCGAAAGGCAAAGGTCCCGAGTTCGATCTCGGTCGGGCACACAGTTTTAATCTGCCAGGAAGTTTCATATCAGCGCACACTCCGCTACAGAGTGAAAATCTCATTCTAGAGTATATGTAAAGTGGATATTACTTGTTGTATTCGCTCTGGAGCGCACCGCTTTACGTGGTTTGCGTGCCACAGGCACGAGCTGTAGTACCAGAAGAGGCGCGAGGGAGTTGTTATTTCGTCGAGAGACTCGCTTAGAGGCTCGGAAGGGCAGGTAAAACGCAGACGTAAAGCAAATCCGAGCCACCTGGCTTTCCCTCGGAGCTTCTGCTCCGTGCGAGCTGCTACTGATCGATCCGTCACTGTTTGCTGACTGAGCTGGGTGGTCGGTGGAGGGGGGTTGGTGGTGGTAGGGTGGGGGGTGGGGGAGTGTCCATCACAATCCCTCCTGGTCCTGCGAGCGCCGCAGCCGTACAGGTCCGAAAAACACCGACTGCTTATTGTAGACACTGTGCAATTTTATTTACCGCTTTGGTGTACAGTGAAGCTTTTATAATCCTAAAATAGGGCGACGTACTCTAGACTGTAGCTGTTGATTTCTTCTTTTACTCAACATTAAAATACACGTGTCCAGTCCGAAAAAATAACTGATATTACTCCTCCTTTTTTCCTACGAATTTAGCATACGAAAAGTTTTCTATGCAAATGCTTATAAACCGACTACAAACAGCTTTTATTCAGTTGTATGCAAAACCTGAAGACGAAAATAACTTTGACATAATGTGTAACTGTCGATTCACATAGATCGATGAAACTTGGATCATACGTAGAGGAAGCTGTATAGTATAATAGAGAAGGTAACTGCAAGAAATACGGAATGAGACGAACAGAAATGACCCTTTTATTTAAGGACAGTAATTACACTGTCTTAGACTTAGAGAAAGCTTTTGACAATGTTGGCTGGAATACTCTCTTTCAAATTCTAAAGGTGGCAGGGGAAAAGTGTACAGGGAGCGAAAGGCTATTTACAATTTCTACAGAAACCCAATGGCAGTTATAAGAGTGGAGGGGCATGGAAGGGAAGCAGTGGTTGGGAAGGGAGTGAGATAGGGTTGTAGCCTCTCCCCGATGTCATTCAATCTGTATATTGAGCAACCAGTAAAGGAAACAAAAGAAAAATTCGGTGTAGCTATTAAAATCCATGGAGAAGAAATAAAAACTTTGAGATTCGCCGATGACATTGTAATTCTGTCACGGACAGCAAAGGACTTGGAAGAGCAGTTGAACGGAATGGACACTGTCTTGAAAGGAGGATACAAGATGAACATCAACAAAAGCAAAACGAGGAATGTAGTCGAATTAAGCCGAGTGATGCTGAGGGAATTAGATTAGGAAATGAGACGTTGAAAGTAGTAAAGGAGTTTTGCTATTTGGGGAGAAAGCATTTCTGAAGAAGAGAAATTTGTTAACATCGAGTATAGATTTAAGAACCAGGAAGTCGTTTCTGAAAGTATTTGTATGGAGTGTAGCCATGAATGGAAGTGAAGCATGGACGATTAATAGTTTGGACAATAAGAGAATAGAAGCTTTCGAAATGTGGTGCTACAGAAGACTGCTGAAAATTAGATGGGTAGATCACATAACGAATGAGGAGGTATTGAATAGAATTGGGAGGAGCTTGTGGTACAACTTGACTAGGAGAAGGGATCGGTTGGTAGGACATATTCTGAGGCATCAAGGGATCACCAATTTGGTATTGGAGGGCAGCGTGGAGGGTAAAAATCGTAGAGGGAGACCAAGAGATGAATACACTAAACAGATACAGAAGGATGTAGGTTGCAGTGGGTACTGGGAGATGAAGAAGCTTGCACAGGACAGGGTAGCATGGAGAGCTGCTTCAAACCAGTCTCAGGACTGAAGACCACAACAACAACAACAATTACACTGATCTCAGAGCTATTTATGATCCTCCTCCGCCCATTGCAAAAGGTGGGAAATGGTTCTTAGTCCGCAGCTCGTGGTCGTGCGGTAGCGTTCTCGCTTCCCACGCCCGGGTTCCCGGGTTCGATCCCCGGCGGGGTCAGGGATTTTCTCTGCGTCGTGATGACTGGGTGTTGTGTGCTGTCCTTAGGTTAGTCAGGTTTAAGTAGTTCTAAGTTCTAGGGGACTGATGACCATAGATGTTAACGCCCATAGTGCTCAGAGCCAAATGGTTCTTAATGGGGTGTGTGATCATGAAGGACGGCAACGCATGTTCTGCAGCGTGCTCACGTGTCGGTCACAAGGCTGGTAAGGAGTTTTTGCGTTAGGGCGTTCCTTCCCTCCACATGCGCGGTTGACTGCTGCTGGCCAGTCATTGGTGCGTATGGACGTGCTGCACACACGTGCTCCATGGGATTTAAGGCGGGGAGATGGACAGGTCAGTCCATTCGCCTAATACTCGCTCGTCGTTCCAAGAGCCTCCCCCCCTGCACTATTCAGTGGAGTCGCACTTTGTCACCCATAAAAATGAAGCCAGAGCCGAACGCGCCCCTGTTCAGACGCACATGGGGAAGGAGCACAGCGCCAGAAGAACGTTGTCCGATGAGTGTAGCGCGTTCAAAGTCCGGGAAGTCAGTAAATCCGTGTATCATTATGTTTATCATATCGTGTTCGGCTGTAGTTCTGGACGTATAACGTGCTCCCACCTCTCGCCATGTGACGGTACGTCCAGCATTGTCGAACATGGTGGGCTATTTGACGAATTCACTGCCCTGGCTGTCCCCCCCCCCCCCACCCCCCCCAACATAAATCGCATCGAGCACGTGCGTTGGGGAGACGCTTTGCACCACGCCCACGTGCACCGAGTGTCGTCCAGCAACTGTCAACCGCATCAGTGGACGGGTGGAACACCCTGTCACAATAACTCCTTACCCTCACTGTGACCAGCGCGGGAGTAGGTTGCAGAGCATGCCTTTCATTCCCCTTGATCACACATCCTAATCAGAACCATGTCCCGCCTTTTGTAATGCCAAGGGGACAATCATACATTGCCGTGAATTCGGTATAATTTTTGTCCCTGAATAAAAGTATCATTTCACAATCCGTATTTCTTTCAATTTCTTTCTGTGCTATAATGTAGCATCTCTCTCTATGAGTGGTCCAAGTTCCATCGACCTCTGTTATTTGACAGTGAAACATCATGCGAAAGTTACTTTCGTCCTTACGTTTTGTGCACCTGTGTATTTTGTGAATTTTTGACTGCGTATTTGCTCTTCTATTAAAGAACTAATGCTGTTTTCCGAATAAAAAGTTGGCGGCTATGTGGCATATACGTTGTAAATTTACTTGCATCACAGTCGCTAATATAAACCCATCACTTTATTCAAGATGCAGCGGAAGACCAACCAGGTCTCAAGGAAACGAAAATATTATAGCTTGTTCGCGACATCGTAGAGATAATATGTGAAATATGTAGTTTTCAGCCTATCTAAAAAAATTCTCTTTATCCAGGGTTGGTGTTGCCACAGTAGGCCTACACACTGAGAAGAAAATCTTCAGTTTACTAAGAAGTATATAATAACAGTCTCTCTTTCGTAAATAATTTTTTTTCTGAAAATAAACATTTTCACTTTCATTTGAAACTTAACTTGGTTTCCGACGGGCAATCGGCGACTGATCAAAAATTTTCGTCTCATCATAATTCATCTGAAAAAATCCAAACACTATTTTCCAAATATCTGCTTTTATAGTCTCGTTTGTAGGAGCATTAGGGGCTTTCAGGACATACAGGGTGATCAGAAACGGCCTCATGGAAGTGTGTTGCACGGAAGGGTGTGCTGAGAAATAACTGTGAAGAGAAAAATTCGCTAAGTTGCGCCGTTTCAGAGTTAATCAACATTTCAGTGAGCCAATCAGGCGGCTGCGCGCGCCAATTCAAGCGGCCCGTCAGACACAATTAGTGCCAGTTGTTCACGAAGCGTAGGTGACCAGCGCACGAGATTGCCCAGTGTTTGGTTCGAGTTCGATCTTTACTGCCGTCCCATATCCAACTTTTGTATCGCTCTCTTTTTCGGTTTTAGGAAACCAAACAAAGAATACGTTTGGAGATTCAGCACAGTCTTCCTGTGAAGTTCCATTAGCAAATGTTTCAATGAAGCCGAAAGAAAATTTAATACTCTTTTTCATACGTCAACGCTGGCTTTTCATTTACGGAATACCTGTTGCAAGTTGGCGCACACAACTGCTGGGGTCAACGGTACACCCTTCGTATGAAAATCATGCATCTTCTGAAACGGATGCACTACTAAGACTGACGTGTTGCCATTACCATCACTAAATGAATTATGTGAACATTATAATTTATATTGGAACTGTATGTTCTAAAATAGATTATGCCCTAGTAAACGAGATATTTGGAAAATACTTTCCCAAATATCCAAGTTTGTACAGCTGCAAACTAGCACCGCCTCATCGTCAAGATGAAGAAACTTGTTTCAAACAACAGAAAACAATCAGTGTACCTGTTCCCCTGCTTCTGACAGAACGTCTGCGTTCATTGGGATAACGTCAATTCTAAAACAAATATAAGTCCCAGAGAGGCCATGTCTTCACCTTGGTTGAGGCAACACAGTGAGTAAGGGTTAAACTTTCGTTGGTGAAGATCCATACTCAAATCACTGTCCAGATACTATGAACTATGTTTCTGTATTTTCCATAACAAATTTCGAGATCAACTCTGGAATCTTTAGACGTTGAACAAGGAATAACGATTATGGCTGAACATCCCGTTGGCGAAGAGATTTTTAGAGTTGGAGAAGATGCTCGGAATGGTAGAGGACAGCGAGGGAAACCCGTTCATACGAACCGCTCTCTAGTTTACCTCAAGTTATTTAGGAAAATTACAGTAAACCTATATCTCTGAAGCTGGAAGCTGATTTGAATACCGGCCCTACCGTGTGAGATTCCAGTCTCTTGTCGCAACGCTACTTTGCTCGGTCTCTGAGTGTTGAAGCATTTTGCTCATTAGTCACGCCCAGTGTTTGGTGAGAGAACAGTTCTTTTGTGGATAATTTATTTTCGTGTGAGATATTCCCTAAGTTTACCTTGTCGCACTCACTTGCTGTGTTGTATGCACAAACTTTCTGTATTCCATTTATAAATATTATTGTTTCCTACATTAATTTAACGCTTGGCGTGAAAAAGCAACACGATGACTGCAAAATATCTAATCTGTGGCCGATTTGCTAGACTCTGTGAAATACATATTTAAGACATCCCCTCTTGGGTCTCGTGGTTGTTGTCTGACGGTGATGCATACTCTTGGCTAACGACTCAAGGAGTAGTTACATTATAACGCCGCGGTTCATGAACTGTTCTTCGGCATTCGGGGAATATTTTGAATTTCACACTAATGAAAGCCGCTGAGGTGAACACATTACTCTACAGAAGTTTTGCTCTACCACCATTTCGAAGTCGTGCACTTCATTTATCAAGAATAGTGACTGACACCCGTAAGTATTATAAATCACATCCTGAACTTTGTAGTAAGAATTATAACAGAGAAAATGCAGTCACCAGTACTGTCTCCACCTCACAAGTTCCCTCTCAGGGAAGGTTTATTATAAAGTTAATCCACCCGTTGCTATTCACCTTCCTCGCTACGCAATTCTGTTCCACTCCTTTTTTTTTTTTTACACACAGGTTCTCGTAAGATTGCGTTACTTGGGTAGTTAACATCAGAGCAGGGAGGGGGTGGTATTCACTACAATGCAATCGACAAAAATATTACGCCTAGCGAGATCGAAATTGATTCTGACTGCAGACTTACCTGGAAGCAAGTAACAACTCTAGACGAAGCCAAATTAATCACTCGATTCTGATGTAACAATTCTAGAATCATTCAAAGAAAGATTTCGCTCAGCGGTGTGGAAGTATCCTGCTCGAGCAGTATTAGGTGGAGGCGACTTTAATCTGCCATGTGTAAACTGGGACGTCTGTGAATTCATTTCAGGTGGTGCGGATAGTCTTGTGAAAGAGTTCTGAACGCTTTCTCCGAAAACTGCATCAAGCAACTTGTGCAACAACCCACGCGATATGAAAATATCTTAGGCCTCGTAGCAACAAATAGATCTAAACCTTATCGACACAGACAGTATAGAGGAAGCGATTAGTGGTCACGAAGTCATGGCCACGATGGTTACTAAAGTTAAAAAATCCATAGACAAGGCTAGAAGTGTTGTTATGCTGGAAACAAAATTTTACTTAGACAATGAATGGACGTCATTAGTAGCGACCCGAGGGACGTTGAGGAATTATTGGCAGAGTTTAAACTGATTGTGCGGAGTAAGCGGATTGGGGACGGAAAACATCCGCAATTGTTTATAACAAAATTCGAAAAATGCTGAGAAAACAGCGATTGTTACTCTCTCGGTTCAAAAAGTACGCAGAAATTACGACATTACTAAAGGTAAAAATTTAGTAGCTATCCGTACGTCCACAAAAATATCGATGGCGCAACATACAACTTATACCATTATATGTTATTGAAAGATTTTGTCGAGAATCCTTGAAAATTCTGGTTCTATCTAATATCGCTATTTCGTTGCTCGTAGACCGGTCTGATGTGGCAATAGAGGACAGCAAAACGAAGAATGGATTTTTAAATCGCGTATTAAAGAACTCATTCACGCAGGAGAATCGTATAGACATATCGTCTTTAGACTATTGCATAGACTCACACATGGAGGACATAGAAATAGACATCCGTGGCGTTGAAGAGCAACTGAAACAAATAAGTTGCTAGGTCTGAATGGAGTCCCAAATCTGTTTTACAAAGAGCAGTCCTTTGCATTGGTCCTTCACTTAGCTTCTATTCATCACTCAGCGGAAAGTACAAAGCGACACGAAAAAAGTGCAGGTGAATCCCGTATAAAAGGTGGTTAAAAGAACAGGACAGCAAAATCACAGACCAATATAATTAATGCCAGTTCGTTTCAGAATTCTTGAGCAAATTCTAAGTTTCAATACAACAAATTTCCTCGAGCGACGAAAACATATATCCACAAATCAACACGGATTTAGGGAGCATCGTTCGTTCGAAACTCAACCTTTTCTCTCACAATATCCTGCGAATCATGGATGAAGGTCTACGCGCAGATTCCATATTCCTAGATTTCCGGAAAGCGTATGACACAGTGCTTGCAGACCGTTGACAAAGGTCCGAGCAAACGCAACAGGTTCTCATTATGTGAGTGGCTCGGAGTAATAGAACCCAGTACGTTGTCCTCGGTAGGGAGGTTCATCGAAGACAGAGGTTTGGTCAGGAGTGCCACAGGGATATGTGGCAGGATAGCTCTTGATCTCTGTATACAGAAACAAACTAAAGGAAAAAGGAAGCAACTTTAGCGTACGGGAAAGTACAGTCGTTGCGTGACTGTACAACGACACAGATTTTATTTAGACACAATTTCTATGTGCCGTGGTGGATGGCAGCTTTGCTCTGAATGTAACAAAATGTATGTTAATGCAGATGATTAGGAAAAACAATCCTATAATGTTAGAATGTGGTATACATGGTGTTAGTGATGAGATGGTTGACACAGTCAAGCCGAGTAAATATTTACGCGTAGCGTTGCAAAGCGAAATGACATGAAATGAGTGCTCAAGGTTGACAGTAGAGAAGAGTCCGCAGCTCGTGGTCGTGCGGTAGCGTCCTCGCTTCCCGCGCCCGGGTTCCCTGGTTCGATTCCCGGCGGGGTCAGGGATTTTCTCTGCCTCGTGATGACTGGGTGTTGTGTGCTGTCCTTAGGTTAGTTAGGTTTAAGTAGTTCTAAGTTCTAGGGGACTGATGACCATAGATATTAAGTCCCATAGTGCTCAGAGCCATTTGAACCATTTTTGAGTAGAGAAGAATACTGGTCTGCTTCGGCTTATTGGGAAAATTCTAAGGAAGTGTAGCTCATCTGTTGAAGTGCGAGCCATTCTTGAGTTCTGCTCTAGTGTTTGGGATCCCCACCAGGTCGGTTTAAAGGAAGACAACGAAGCAATTCAGGTGTGTGCTCCTAGATATGTTACTCGTAGGTTCGATCGACACGTAAGTTCTACGGGATGTTTCTTGAACTCAAATGGAAATCCCTGGGGGGAAAGATGACATTCTTTTCGCGAAACACTATTGAGAAAATTTAGAAAACCAGCATCTGCAGCTGACAGCAGAACGATTCTATTGCCACTAACGCACATTCCTCGTAAGGACCGCGAAGGCGAGGTCAGAGAAATTAAGGCTTATACTGCGGCATACAGACATTTCGTTTTTCTTTCGTTCCATTTGCGAGTGGAACACGGAATGACTAACGGTGATACTTTGTACCCTCCACTATGCACCGTATGGCGGTTTGCGTAGTAGTGGTGATCATACGGTGAATGAACTGTCCTTGTAGAGGCGCTTTCTTACACTCTGGGTCAAGGCAGCGATTCTGTATCGTGTAGGTATGAGTTACAATTCTCGGTATGCGTACTTAAACATTGTCGATCGCAGACAAACACTGCGAGGTAGGTCTTCCAGTGTTTGGTAGAGCGTGTATGCTGTCTTAGTCTACTATGTCGACATCGTGTACGCCGGCGCGAAGGGACGCTTCTCGCATGGACAATTTTTTTCTGCTGCAAATGGACACACAGATGATCCTTCTAGAGTGGACGACCCACTGAAAAGAACGTTTAGCATTGTGTACGCAGCACACTCTACTGGCAACGAGGGCCAAGGAACTCTTCAGCTCTCAGTGAGCTGTCTGGTTGTTTCTCTGCTGTCTATTCTGCTAACCTGAGTATGTCAATAAGACGTCGTATGCTCCAAGTTTTGTGTCTTTCAGATCACTGAATAACAACATGCTTATCATGCAGGGATATCTCATATTATTCCAGATGCACAGCGAGCTAATTGACGCAAGTGTGTGGATCGCATTAAGAGAGGAAGAGGGAGGACAACGTGCCAAATACAGTGACAAGGCGACTTGGAAGTATAATGAATTTTGCATCAATAGCAGAGCTTTCCAGCACGACCCATGAAACCACTTATCTCTTCGTGTCAGCGCCGAGGTACGCTGCTCCTTGAGCGAGGTCACTGACTCCCAGCACGCGATCGCACACAACCCGGAGGCAGCCGTTTCGGATCCTAATGGTGGAATAAATATTCATAAGCAGAATTTGGCCGTCAAGTAGGGGCGGAGTTCAATTACTAATCACAAAACAGCGTACCGATATAGCAGGTTAACGTCCAGATCTCTCTGCATCTCGTAGGGTGTAACACAAAGCTTGTGCCAGTATGTTCGTCGGATGGTGACGTTACTTACGACGGATCTTTTAGATAAGACCGTACACACTACATTTAGATCTCTCCTTCTTTTCGATCATCGTTATAAACTATGAAGGGCTTGAAAGTTATCTATCACATTTGCAACTTCCACTCCAGCATCACTGGTTCACTCGTGGGCTCACTACAAAGATACGTAATGTACTGAGCGATCGATTTCTGCAAACATAACTGACCTTGGCAGAGTCTGTGGGAGGGTCGGAAGCACTCTCTGAGCTCCGGCCCCACGAGTCAATCAGACTCCAGCGATAACTGTGGAACGGTGGATCTGAATGACACAATAGTGTGTCTAGTCTAGTACAGTTTAGTCCAGTGTAGTCTTCTCCCATCCGCTGCTTGCGTCGGTCCGTAAATGGGGTACTACGATTTTAGTAAGATGCTACATGGCTGGGCAGAGGTTGAACACTTTTGCAATACGACTGCGTTAGTCGTTCAGAATATCATGTAATTTAGGTGTACCGATTTTTCTGGTTCGTATTGCAAGGTCAGAGACGCAGAGCTTCAGGAAATGTCTCACGACATTAAAGCGTGTCTTCAACGTGGAGATATTACTTTCGTCCTTTGTGAAACGAGTTGTCTTCGATGAGCAGTACAGACTCGTTTTGGTACTAATCCATCCGAATAGTAGAGCATTTAAGTTCGTCACACTCGAAGCCAATGGCCATTCTTCAATGGTTTTCGAGGTAAGTAGACTTCCTTTTGTTTCAAATTTTCATGTGTTGTAACTTCTTATCCTAAGTGTTTTCAGCGTTAATATATATGTTCTATCGTCTCTAAAGAACTTTTTGGAATAATTATATGCTACTTCCCTCGAAAACTTTCTAAATAAAAAAAATTGCTTCCTGTCACTTTCTATTCAGACGAATTCACGCAGCGTTGTACTTTGCAGTTAGCACACTAACACTCGATATGGAGTAGACGTTTCCATCAGCAAAGACTGCTTCTTTTGTCATAAACTGTCTGCACGCACAATTTCAAGATGTTCATGGATCATGGTGAGTGTTACGTATCGTCCTTCTAAGCACGGTTTTCCCGAACAAAACGTATGTGACGGAGCAAGACGAAGGTGGCAGAGTTGCAGTTCATCATTTCATACAAAGTATGATTATTTTACTAGTTGTATTTGTGAGTTATAATACCAGTCCGGGTACACCATGCCCATTGCACCTATAAAGGTTGCAGGCATACTTGCTTACATGTTTTCAAGTAAATTCTGAAGTTTGCTATGATTAATAAGGTTCACGCAAATAAATTAACTATGTACTGTGCCCATTATGAATACGTTATGCTAAGTAAGTCTTTCCTGTTCTAAGTCACATTTTCTGAGCACTGCAGTCAGATCTCGGTACTATATAAAATGATAGGTCAAAAATTTTTATATGAGAAGACATACTAATTCAGCGCATACGTCGGACTTATTTTTATAGGTAATCCGTTTTCAGAACTGGACACGGAGCTTACAAGCTACACCTAGGACTCGTGCAATCACATCAGTCAAGGCGAAATAATGTGATGCGAATGACTGAAACGGTTTGAAATTGGACGGCTGAGTCCCATCGAGCATCCTGCAAAAACAATGAAGCAACACTAGCCGCGTGGTTTAAGGCACCGTGTCACGGTTCGCGCGGGTGCCGCCGTTGGAGGTTCGAGTCCTCCCTTGGGCATGAGTGTGTGTGTTGTCCTCAGCGTAAGTTAGTTACATCAAGTAGTGCGTAAGCTTAGGAACCGATGACTTCAGCAGTTTGGTCCCATAAGACCCTACCACAAATTTCCAAATTTTCCAAAGGTTATGACACCATGAAGTTACACAACTGTATTGTAGTAGATTTCTTAATTTGTCCACGTGGCTCTTATGATACAGATTGGAGGTGAGAACAGTGATGGGAGCACACATTCTTTGGCGTTAAGATATTCGGCGTTGTTTGGATCATATGGCACGTTATTACCATGTTGCCAACACGAACATAGAATAATGTTTCTAACTAAATTTTTGTTACGTTCGTCTATAATACAACCATAATTGTTATGTATTTTTAGTGAAGAATGCATTAGACAAGGAAGAAGGGATGTTGTTTAAGTGTGATCATAAGTGTGTGTAACAATTCTGTTAAATGTTACATGCAACCCAGGTTATGTGCTATCTCTCGATCGCCACTGCGTACAGAAAAATGGTTCAAATGGCTCTGAGCACTATGGGACTTAACTGCTGTGGTCATTTGTCCCCTAGAACTTAGAACTACTTAAATCTAACTAACCTAAGGACATCCATGCCCGAGGCAGGATTCGAACCTGCGACCGTAGCGGTCACACGGTTCCAGACTGTAGCGCCTAGAACCGCACGGCCACTCCGGCCGGCACTGCGTACAGAATTTGAGGGATGTTTCATTAGCTTTTCCAACTAACTCTTTTGTTTATCATCTGTGATCGCGATTGAACGATCAGGTGTTCACTTACAGCAACTGGCGGAAGGGATTTGTGTACCCGAAAGTATTTCTCGGTGCTCTGTCATCTTACTCTTTATTTGGGAAAAAAATTTGTACACATTTATGTGTGAAATAAAACTCGTAATGATATCATTAGTGTTCTGCAGAGCTGACACATTCATTTCGTACATCTTAAACATATTCTAAGCTCTGCACTAAGTCCTTTGGCTACATACGACTTTTCACTTTTTATGCTGGGTGACTCAAAACAACGGGAAATTTTGGAGTGGAGATTAATGGATGGGGGCAATCATAGAACAGAGTATGTCATTACTGAATGTCATACCCACTCTTATTTCTTGAATATCGCACGTGATACATGAGCTGCCCCTCGGCGCACACATTCCTGCGGCCTCATAGGATCGTTAGGAATGGCTCGACTTAACATTTCAATAGGAATCTCGGACATTTCCTCTCGTATTCTTGTTTTAAGTCGTTCGGCGATAACAGGTCGAGTAGGGAAAACCTCCCTTCTAAGGTGGACCCACAGGAAAAAATCGCACGCTGTCAGGTCAGGCGACCTTGGGGGCCATGCACTCTCACCGTGCCTTAAATGACACAGTTGCCGGAAAGTCGTCGCACAGATCTCATCGATATACGAGCCGTATTTGCAGTTCCTCCGACATATTGAAATTAACTGTTGGCAGAAAAATGGGGCAGTTCATGCGCAAAGAAGTTTTGCACCATGGCAACATATCGAACAGACGTTGCTGTAGTTGCGCACCCATCATCATCTTCAAGAAAGTAGAAGCCATAATACCACGCGATGACATGGCGCACCATACAGTAACCTTGCTGTTGTGCAGTAGACGCTAGTGTAGCTGTCGTTGATTTTGCTGAGACCAATAGCGAAAATTCTGTCTATTGACAAAGCCACTAACGTGTGAATGAGCTACGTCCGGTATCGAGACGTTTTTAACGAAATTGTCATCGTCATGTACTTTTGATAACATGCCTTCAACGTACTGTCTGCGCATTAGCAGATCGTTAGGTTTAAATTACTCAAATTGGTTCATATGACTCTGAGCACTATGGGACTTAACATCTGAAGTCATCAGTCCCCTAGAACTTAGAACTACTTCAATCTAACCAACCTAAGGACACACACATCCATGCCCGAGGCAGGATTCGAACCTGCGATCGCATCGGACGCGCAGTTCCAGACTGAAGCGCCTAGAACCGCTCGGCCACAGGACCGGTTTGAAATTACTGAACGGTGTGCAGCATTTACGGATGGAACTTTAAATCCACTTTCAGTAATCGTCAAACACTCGAACGATGCATCTCTAGAGACTCAACGTGATGTCGAACAGAGCGCGGAGGGGTCCTTACGAAAGCGTTTCGCACAGCCTCAGCCTCGATATAATCCCCCTTACGAGTCGCTCGGTGTCTGCCTGCAGATTGCTTTTTCAATGCAGAACCCGTTGCTTCACAATTCTGGACACGGGCATTGACTGCATGCGCCGAGGGAACACGACCATGCCGTCCGATGTTGAAATGACGCCGAAATTCTCGACTGGCGGTCTCCACACTTCCATTCTAGTAATAGGCTTTTACCGCAAAGGCTCACTGCACACCCTCCCATTGCTCCCTGCATCCTGTTTACTAAATGGCAATACAGAGGAGCCGGGCGCTGTGGCCGAGAGGTTCTAGGTGCTTCAGTGTGGAACCGCGCGACCGCTACGGTCGCAGGTTCGAATCCTGCCTCGGGCATGGATGTGTGTGATGTCCTTAGGTTAGTTGGGTTTAAGTAGTTCTAAGTTCTAGGGGACTGATGACCTCTGATGTTAAGTCCCATAGTGCTCAGAGCCAATACAGAGGAGACAGGGGGGGCAGCTTTCTCTGTGTCATGCAGCGCCACGTACCTCACATATTTGGCAGCATACATTCCAAAATTTCCTGTTCTTTTGATCCACCCTGCATGTGCTGTGTTCAGTATCCGCCAGAGAGAGCTAAGCAACGTGGAACAGCGTCCCGCTCGGGACGCCACACCCCCTCAGAGGCCTGTGGTCTGTGGTGAGGCAGCCATAGGCCACTATGGGCGTGGCCAGTCGGCCGCTGTCCGGGATAAACGCCGCATCGTGGCGCTACGAATCTGCTGTCTGTCTACCATCGCGGTCTGCCCGACGGACTCAACGACAGCGAAAGCAGAAACGATGCTTGATTTTCTCTCAAGGACTCTACTCGGTGGATTGGTGCTCAAATGGTCCATATGGCTCTGAGAACTATGGGACTTAACATCTGAGGTCATCAGTCCCCTAGAACTTAGAACTACTTAAACCTAACTAACCTAAGGACATCACACACATCCATGCCCGAGGCAGGATTCGAACCTGCAACCGTAGCGGTCGCACGGTTCCAGACTGAAGCGCCTTGGACCGCTCGGCCACACCGGCCGGCGTGGATTGGTGCCTATGCTGTCGACGACTCTTGGTTATGAAGCGATTTTCAAAGAGTTCACGAGTGTTACACTGTCGATTGAACTTTGTGTCTCATACTGTCATTTATTTTATGCTGTTTTCTAGCAATACAGCGCAGCTCTGAGCCGACATAAAACTGTGTGACGAGGTTTACATGATGACTGTACCATTGTACTGACACCAGAGTCTTAGTTAAAGATCATTATAGCAACATTTTTTGGTGAAATGTTTGAGCGGAGTGAAAACAACACACCCTAGAAATTTCACAATGGATTTTTGTCCTAATATTCGTAGCCAAACCAAGAATGTACAATGGGCAACTGGGATCTCAAACTGACCAGTGAGATTTATTTGCTTCAATTTAACCTGGGTAATTAAGAAAAACTTCAGTCGGGGTTTGAGGGGAAAATTTTGTCTAAATTTTCATAGCCAAACAAAGTGTGGGGGATGGACAAATAGGGTGTCGAATTGATCAACGTGATGTCTAGTGTTGCAAAAAATATTTAATAGCTTGAAAGTAATAAGGTTAACCAAGGAAAACTTAGTTATTTGCGAAAAATTGAATTATGGTAGGCGTCCAGTAAGTAATGCAACACCTTTTTGCTGCCAAATTTCGGTTTAAAAAACGTGGAAATATTCCTGCTTTAGGCCCTTCAGGAATTTCTAATAGATGGCTGAGCTATATGTAGCCTGAGTCTGTAACGGTAGTGCGTTCTAAGCAGAGAGCTGTCTTTGAGATTCTTTTGGCACAAAACCATAACATCGCAGATATTCAGATGCGCTTGCAGGGTTTCTGCAGATACCTGGCAGTGACCAAAAGCACGGTGAGGCGTCTGTCATCATAGCAACAATGTCACGTAAACCTGTCTCATCTCTCGCGGCGCCGGCTGGCCGCAGACAGGTGTGACCCCTGCAGCGTTGGAACGTGTGGACACTGTCATTAGAATGATCGACAATCAAACAACTAGCTGCTCAAATGGACGTCTCTGTTGATGGTGCTGACACACTCGTCCAACAGTTGGGGTACTGAAGCGTGAGCACCCGCTGCGATCCAACCCACCGTCCAGGTCCCACTACTTCTAACTTCCGTCTATTTGCCCAATGAAGGATGCACTCTGCAGGAAGCAGTACGTGGGTGACGAGTAGCTTATTGATGCAGCAGGACGTTGGCTGCGACATCGACCAGTAGAGCGGTACCGTGGGCAACAATGTGATGTATTGGAATCCTAAACAAAACCAACCTGCTTTCGGAAAAAAATACACTACTGGCCATTAAAATTGCTACACTAAGAAGAAATGCAGTTGATAAACGGGTATCCATTGGACAAATATATTATACCAGAACTGGCATGTGATTACATTTTCACGCAGTGCATAAATCCTAAGAAATCAGTACCCAGAACAACCACCACTGGCCGTAATAGCGGCCTTGATACGCCTGGGAATTGAGTCAAACAGAGCTTGGATGGCGTGTACAGGTACAGCTGCCCAAGCAGCTTCAACACGATACCACAGTTCATCAAGAGTAGTGACTGGCGTATTGTGACGAGCCAGTTGCTCGGCCACCATTGACCAGACGTTTCAAATTGGTGAGAGATCTGGAGAATGTGCTGGCCAGGGCAGCAGTCGAACATTTTCTGTATCCAGAAAGGCCCGTACAGGACCTGCAGCATGCGGTAGTGCATTATCCTGCTGAAATGTAGGGTTTCGCAGGGATCCAATGAAGGTAGAGCGACGGGTCGTAACATATCTGAAATGTAACGTCCACTGTTCCAAGTACCGTCAATGCGAACAAGAGGTGACCGAGACGTGTAACCAATGGCACCCCATACCATCACGCCGGTTGATACGCCAGTATGGCCATGACGAATACACGCTTCCAATGTGCGTTCACCGCGATGTCGACAAACACGGATGCTACCCTCATGATGCTGTAAACAGAACCTGGATTCATCCGAAAAAATGACGTTTTGCCATTCGTGCACCCAGGTTCATCGCTGAGTACACCATCGCAGGCGCTCCTGTCTGTGATGCAGCGTCAAGGGTAACCGCAGCTGATAGTCCATGCTGCTGCAAACGTCGTCGAACTGTTCGTGCAGATGGTTGTTGTCTTGCAAACGTCCCCATCTGTTGACTCAGGGATCGAGACGTCGCTGCACGATCCGTTACAGCCATGCGGATAAGATGCATGTCATCTCGACTGCTAGTGATACGAGGCCGGTTGGATCCAGCACGGCGTTCCGTATTACCCTCCCGAACCCACCGATTCCATGTTCTGTTAACAGTCATTGGATCTCCACCAACGCGAGCAGCAATTTCGCGATACGTTAAACCGTAATCGCGATAGGGTACGATCCGACCTTTGTCAAATTCGGAAACGTGATGGTAGGCATTTCTCCTCCTTACACGAGGCATCACAACAACGTTTCATCAGGGAACGCAGCTCAACTGCTGTTTGTGTATGAGAAATCGGTTGGAAACTTTCCTCATGTCAGCACGTTGTAGGCGTCGCAACGGGCGCCATTCTTGTGTGAATGCTCTGAAAAGCTAATGTTTTGCACACCACAGCATCTTCTTCCTGTCGGTTAAATTTGTCGTCTGTAGTGTAGCACGTCATCTTCGTGGTGAAGCAATTTTAATGGCCAGTAGCGTATGTTTCGTCACTTGTTGAGCGCTGCTGGTACTCGGGAGTCTCTTACGCATCACGGTGACGTCCCCTTGTCCAGGCTGCTGCGGCCACACCAGCGCACTCTGGGCGAAGCAGCGGCGGCTTCGGCGGCGGCGGCGCTCTCAGCTGGAGCAGCCGGCGGCGTCCAGCGGCCAGTAGCCGGCAGGGCGGCTGCACCGCTCGATTATTTTCCAGGAGCCGGTCTGACTCGAATCGGATGTCGAAACACGCCAGACCGGCCGTCGGCGCACTCGCCTGCTTTAATTATCCGCTACAATTTCCCGGCCGCCGCCAGCCGCGCACTGGCTACGTGCCGTGACGAGCATCACGGAACGAAACAGAGCCGGCCGGTCGGCGCTCGCGGCTCTGCGCCCGCACAGTGGCTGCGCCGCGCTGCCGTGCCGGCGGCTGCTCTGACGCTACAGACACTCCTTTTTCGCAACGTTCTATAAAATGTTCAGAGCTAGAGTATAAGCTTCTACATCGAACAAACAGTGCCCTCCATGGTAATTAGCACGGATACTCAAAAGACCTGTTAGCTGTCCCCAAACCCAATTTGCGCTCTTTGTACAAGGTCCCCTTTAAATGGCGGATACGGATAATCAAACGGATTTTCAGTTTCTTAACTTTCAAAACAGTTTCTACTGAGAACTGAACTGGTGAATGCTAAGGAAAATAATTTCTGAGGAGTATTCAGCTCCGTTTTGGACTCAGTTGCGGACTTCTTGATACTCTTAGCAAAGAAGCGTAACTGGGATGTGTGATAGAACCACTATTATAAGAGACATTTATCTATGACGAAATTATCGCAGAAAAACACTTCACAGAAACCTTAGCAATATTTCAGACCACTTTGAGACCGTCAGTTGAGCCTCTATGGTCAAAGAAAGAATAAATGCAGTAGGCATTTCACTGACGGATATAATGTCACACTGGGAGCCTTGCTTATGGTGGCATTTTGCCGGCCGGGGTGGCCGAGCGGTTCTAGGCGCTACAGTCTGGAACCGCGTTACCGCTACGGTCGCAGGTTAGAATCCTGCCTGGGGCACGGAGGTGTGTGATGTCCTTAGGTTAGTTAGGTTTAAGTAGTTCTAAGTTCTAGGGGACTGATGACCTCAGATGTTAAGTCCCATAGTGCTCAGAGCCATTTGAACCATTTTTATAGTGGCATTTTCATTAAAATTACGAGCGTCGTTCAACAACTAATGTAGGACAATTTTTTCTGCAAGCTGGTTGATTTTATACAGGATTCCAAGACTTCATTTCCCAGTACAAAACACTATTTTTCAACATAACCTCCGTTCAGTGCGACTGCCTTGCGCCACCTTAGTGCGTGGGGGGGGGGGGGGGGCGGGGAGGTGGGCGTCTGTACACCCATGGTGCCACTCTGCTGGTCGACGTTGGAACCAATGTCTTGCTGCATCAGTAACGTCCCCATCACCCCCATAGGCTACTGCTTCCCGGTTCCTGCTTCATTGGGCCAAACTGATGGAAGTCGGAAGGTGTGAGATCCGAGCTGTAGGGTGGATCAGGAAGAATAGTCGAATGAAGCTTTGCGAGCTCCTTCCTCTCAGGTGCGCAGAGTTGGGTGAGGCCTTGCATTGTCATGGAGAAGGACAAGTTCGTTTATAATTTTTTGGCGACGATCGCGCTGAAGTAGTTTCTTCAGTTTCCTGAGGATAGCACAACGAACTTCAGAGTTGCACCATGAGGGAGGACATCAGACAAGAGGACCCCTTCAGGGTCCCAGAAGACCGTCGTCATGACTTTACCGGCTGAGTGTGCGGCTTTGAACTTTTTCTTCGAGGAGAGGTGTTGTGAGGCAACTCCTTGGATTGCAGTTCTTTTTTTTTTTGTGAAAACTGGTGGACGAGTGTGTCAGCACCACCAGCAGAGGTGTCCAGCTGTACAGCGAGGTGTTTGATTGCGATCCGCCAGTCACCGCGAATGAGAGTGTCCTCACTTCCCAACACTGCAGGAGTCGCAGCACTGTAGGGCCGGCCAGTACGGGCTGGATTGGGCAGGTTTGGGCGAGCTTGTTGCGATGATGACTGACGCCTCGGCCAAGGACTCGCCGTGTGTAGACTGTGTAGACTGCTAGGACTCTGTAGACTTTCTACAAGCGCCTATAAATACCTGAGATGCTCTGGTTTTCCGCTAAAAGAAACTCAGTGACATCTCTCTGCTTGGAACGTATCTCCGTTATGGATGCCAGTTTGAAGGCTAGGTACAGCGTCGTCGCTTCCTATCGGAACTTCATGAAATTATAGGGTCCGAAGCGGGAATACTCCTGACGTTTTAATTTCGCAGAATGGGTATATGCTTAGTGAAAATGAACAGTTCAAATTTCTAGGTGATCAGATAGGTAGTAAACTGGATCGGACTTCCTTAACTCTTGTGCTACATCCATTTTCAATAAGCTGCCACTCGAATTCAAAAATCTTAGCAGTGATCCACGCGCTTTCAAATTGAAACTTAAGATGTAAATAAGTTATACAGAACTGCAACCAGTCACTTTTTTGAATAATTATGTTTTATTCCATGAACCGGTTTTCGAACCTTTTCAGGTTCATCTTCAGATGGTTTCAGGAAGTTACATCATTACTGGTGGCATAATACTGGTGCTGGCTCTATGGCAGAAAGATGGGTCACACTTTAACGTATCGCCATGACTATAGCTTATCTCTCGATATGGACGTAAATTTAGTTTTTACTTACTGCGACAGTACAGGCGGCTTTTTTCGGTTACATCCATATCGACAGATAAGCTATAGTCATGGCGATACATTAAAATGTGGCCCATCTTTTTGCCATAGAGCCAGCACCCAGCATTATGCTACTACCAGTAATGATGTAACTTCCTGAAACCATCTGAAGAGAACCTGAAAAGGTTCGAAAACCGGTTCATGGAGTAAAACATAATTATTCAAAAAAGTGTCTGGTTGCAGTTCTGTATAACTTATTTACATTTAATATACAGTCACGGTTCTAAAATATCCGTAAAGGACAAGCATAATCCGAAACTGAAGAGTTTCTTCATGTGTCAGTTCTTCTATTCGGTCGAGGAGTTCCTTGAAAAATTAAACTGATTCTTGTTGTATTGTTGATTGCGTTTACTTAAACTTATGGCTTGACTTTTTTCGGGTTCATGAACATTGCATTTTTATCTCTTATTACTTTTATGATCTAATTTCAAGTACTGACACGTTCCATGACCTTGGAGATCTGCTCCTCAATTTCTTGCCACGGAACTTGACGCGTAAATGAAAATAAATCACAGCAAGAATAACACACTACAAATCACATGTGTGATTCTACAAGTAATACACATTAACTGACAAAAAGTGAGGCATCCATATGGGGAGAGGGAAACTAAATGAAACTTCGGTCCTTGAGAGGATATGTGATATTATAACAGTGACTACAAAATCGAGACAAATTTACAAAGAACTTGACAGTATAAGATGATTTATTAGTATGACGCTACACCCCCCTCCTCCCTACAACCCCCCGCCCTCTCTGACCTGCATGCAAGCAATGATTGTGTTATAACGCCATTGTATATCCTCCTGAGCCGAGCCATGCTGGCCCGCAACTGTTGGAAATAATCTTTGATATCCTGGATATTGGCACTGGGAAGGAGTTGACTTTCAACTTGGTCGCACACATGATCTTTCGGGGATAGATCTGGGAATCTTGCTGGCCACTGGGATACCTCAACGTCATGCAGGCAGGTCACAGAGATACATGACATCTGTGGAGGAGCATTGTCCTGTAGAAAAATACCGCCCCAATACTGTCGTATGAGGGATAACGCATGAGGATGCAGGATGTCTGTGATGCACCGTTGTGTCATCAGAGTTCCGTCAGTCACTACTAGCCATGATGTGAGGTCATACTCGGTGTATCCCTACACAATGGCCGCTGGAGTAACACTGCTGTACATCTCCAAAACACTGGAGGAATGGGACAGCTTCCCAGATCGCCGGTGATGCTTATTCGGAGTAGAGTAGGATCGCGATTCATTATTGAACGCAATACGACACCTTTCATCAGGAGTCCACGCTTTCAAGTCATGGTGTCAATGGATTGGATGGTATGCCCCAGTCCAGTTGCTGCTGGTCTCTGACTAATGGTGCGGAATGGCAGAAAATGTTACACAGAGTCCATTGCTTGCTCTCAGAAGACAGACACATATGTAAAGTGCTTCCGATGTGCTCGGTGCACAATCTGGTGATCCTGCCTTGTGGTAGTCAGACATGGTTGAACATAATCTTGAGAAAGAGGATGCCTTCCACTCACGTTCTCATGCGATTCAGCATAGGACGTCTTTCAGATCCGAAAGGCCCACAAATCTGGATACTGGACGATTTGATAAGCTGTCCACATGGATACCCAGACTGAGGGCCATTTCAAACTTTGGAAGGTGCTGATAACGCTGTTTTACACGAATAAGCTCTGGGTTCTTCATAGTGACCACTCAGCATCTAACGCTGTTCACTCCCTTTATGCGCCCTAACAGACCTGGTAACAGTACTAAACACGACCAACACTAATGCACTCTGGTGACCAAACTACCTGTCACAGAGAATTACAACTCCAATCAATTACTTGCCCACTGAGGGTACGAGGACAAAGTCACATTGGCATCCGACCATGACTTCTGGATGCTTCGTCTTCTATGTCAGGACGGACATTTACAATGTGCAAACAAACCAATTTTTCCCATTGCTCACTGTATTCTATCGTAAGTTATCTACACATCTTGTACAGCACACAGTTCGGAAATTCTGCAGATGATGGTTTTGGTAGCTTCATATAATCATCGATAGACAAGATAGGTGGCATGCTTCATAACGTCTGGTATACTGAATAACATAATTTTAAAATATGCAGTTGTTTAAAAAATCACATGAGTTCACATTAAAAATTGACTTGAATGTTTATTTAGGTTTTTCGACCATAAACATAATAAAATAAAATAAAAATAAAAATGACAAGTATGCAACCTAATACGATTCTATAAAAATTACAGAAACAGAAGCTGTAACAAGATTTGTGGTGCAGCGCCAAAACCTGTGATCGTAATAAAGTGCATACACGATTAAAGATTTAAAATATTTGTGGTCAAAATCATAGTAGTTCTGACTATATAATGAATGAAAGCTCAGCCGGAGTCACGTACGTCTGCAAACTATCGGAACCAGTGGCACGTGTGCTCGTTTAGTCTTTGTCCTGAGTAACAGCAGGTGCGAGAGCATCTTATTACAGACTGTCTGCCTTGAGGAGAATCCTTGACAGTAAAAACTGTCTTCATCAGATGAGAAATCTGCTACTTTTCTAGACGATTTTCAGCCTAGTTAAGGTACATCGCAGGTTGCAGAAAACTTCGAGACACTGCATTTCAGATATTTCAACGGCCGTGCCCAGGTGAATACGCCAGTTCCCTTCAGATCACCCAAGTTCACCACCTTCGGGCCTGACTGGTATTGGGTGGGTGTAAGCCGTGTGTTGCTGACAATTTTCGCTTTACCTTTACGGCAGAGAGGACCGGGGGACTGGGCGTCGTGAAGTCTCTGATCACCTGCCTCTGCGCCAGTGTCCTGGATTGAATTCTAAACCTCTCCGCAGAGTTTCATGAGGTGAGGGCATGCGACAAGGTTGATAATGACCCGTCCGTCACGTGGGGACGTTAAGCTCGAGGCGTCGCGCTAGGTGCCGGCACCGGGTTTCACCCTCTCCTTTTTTTCGTCTTCTCCAACACGCACGCGCGCGCACGCACGATCACCATTACAGTCGGCTGCGCTTAAAAGATACACTCTCACACACAGCTCTCACTCTTTGCGAAAGAAAGGTACCTGCAGGCGCGCAGAATAGGCAAAACCTTTACAGTGAGTCGGCTGAATCTGCCCTTCGGGGACTCCCACCCATTCACGCCATACGACTTTACTTTAGGAAATCATTCTGTTGTTAATAGACAATAGGCCGTACAGAACAGCAGTTCCATCTGCATCGCACTTTACAGGCTCTATTACCACACTTGAAGAACTTGCATATAATTTTGTATTGCTTTAACACGAGTTAAAGGCCTCTTTATATTCTGTTGTGAAGAGAAAGTACGCTCATTACCACAAAATTCGTTGAAGGTAGTCATATCCCGTTATTTTTGCATTTATGAGTAAAATCTTGTAAAAAGGGGAATATTTTCAGGGCATTAACACCGGAGTCATGACCCATATGCACTCTTAACCAATTAAAAACCCTTAGTAGTGAAGGCTTCCATCTGACGACCCTTGTCTGGTATGCCTTAATGGGTATATTACTCAGCTGAGGTCAAGTTCTGTAATTATATTATGTTTTATCCTGTCACTGTTAACGATTTCATGTGGCTTACTCCTCCAGGATTGCGATTTTTGGAATCTTTTGAGGCATTCTGTTGTGTGATAACCAATTTCACTCAAAAATTTAGTCATTTTTAGGAAAAATGCTGTCAAATGTTGAATTTCGTCTGTAAACCTCTAGCCAGGATTTCAGTATTTCGTGCTTCTGAGAACTCGTGTGTAAGAACATTCTTCAATTATTTCATGTGAATTCTGCTAGCGTCTGTATTCAGGTCCATTCTTTGCAAAATTTTGGGCTTTAACTTTCATTACTGCGCATATAAATTTGCAATGATGTATTAAACAAGTATACTACAATTAAAATTATTCAAGCTGCAAATATTGATGTGCTTTTGATTCCTTTTAAATGTAGCTTTCTGGACTTGGGGAAATTCGTAGTGTGAGGATTTCAGTTTGCTATTGCTTCAGATGGGGTGTGAGATTGGTTATTGAAGTTGTCTGTAGGTCATGCTGCCTTTACATGCATTTCATTTCAATAATGGGAAGTTTTTTTTGTAGCTGTAGGGAATATTTTGAATAGATTCAATGGGCCTTCCAATTTAATGCAAAGTTCTGTTGAGGAGAATAGTGTGATAAGCAGAGATTGGTTGCAGGACGTAAGAATAAAATTATAATAAATCTTTCTTTCCACAGGAGAATTGAGAATTTTCCTTTCTTTGCTAAATATAGAGACTACTCCACATGTTTGATGATTCGTCTGGTTGCACCATTTTGTTAATATGCCAACAATATCGATTTAAAACCACTCTTCATTTATTTAATGCCTGTATAGGAATCTGTATTGTTAAAGAATGATAATAAGAGTGCTTCAGTTAACTGACGCTTGGTAGTGAAGTGGTATTGGTAGTTAACTAGGGAGCTTGGTCTCCATTTATTACTATTGTGCTTAACAGAAATGATAATTATTTTGTGTGTCAGGAAACTTGTGGGGATACTTTGATGCTTCAGTCTGGATATGACAAATGCAGACTGAAATTAGTCTCTAAATTGTTGAAAGCTATCTGTGAATTTCATTTAGGTGGATCCTGCATTATTTAAATACAAATACTTTGATATGAAGTTTCATAGTTGAGAATATTAACACATTTTATTTCGTATGTTGTCTTGCTTTAATGGATGACACACAATTTTTAGTACTTTAACAGACAAAATACCGTCAAAATCCCTCCCTTATTTTTTCGAACTCATGAAGAAAGAAGGCGAGAAGATACGATACTGTCACTCTGGACTTGTCAATGAGCCTCCTCATAAAGACAGTCTAACTTTCATGTTCTTATCTATGATATTATCCCTGGATCATAAATTGATAACAGTTATGAAAGCCTGTGAGAACTAAATGATAGTCCCATAAAACTTCCAACGGAGCTACTTTTTCCCACCGAGGCGAACTTTATAATTCCAGCTGCATAAATATTTCAAGTCAGACCATATGGGTGGTAACGCTAGCAAAAATAATGGCAGTCATTTTCGTCGAGGCATTCACATTCTTACGCAAATTTAAGACGGAAGTTAATTACCGTTTAAAGCTGATAACCTAACAGAAATTTCCGCTAACAGGAGGCCAGTTTTTACACTGAAGCACCTACATTTGTTCTTTCGAGTGTGTCGCAGAGGGTACTATTTTCTTTACTATATACCGGTATTAACCTATTTCCCCTCTCCATTCGCGGATGGAGGGTGAAAAAAAGTATTGGTCATATATCTCCAAGTTAACTGGCTGGTTCAAATGGCTCTGAGCACTATGGGACTCAACTGCTGTGGTCATCAGTCCCCTAGAACTTAGAACTACTTAGCCTAACTAACCTAAGGACATCACACACATCCATGCCCGAGGCAGGATTCGAACCTGCGACCGTAGCAGTCACACGGTTCCGGACTGCGCGCCTAGAACCGCGAGGCCACCGCGGCCGGCCCCAAGTTAACTATTGTTATGTTTCATTACATATTTTTCACGAATATGGGTAGATTTCGTCCTGAAAACAGAAGCCTGGTGTTATACATGTACATTCTCGCAAGACGTTAGGCCACTTCAGGTAGCTGCCAGCTCCTGATTTTGAAGCATTTGCGTTGCTCCCATTTGACTGAAACAAGAATGTGACTATTCGTGATAATCTATTCCGTATTTATTCAGTTAGTCTAACCCGAACTGATGTTTCACGCAGAAACGCGTCGTTTCTGCAGGTATTCGTACGATATGAATATCACCAATTGGAATTAATGAGTCAACTAGTGAAAGGCTACCGCGCTTCTTACATTTCGCGAAACGTACACCTTTACATTTACCCGCAGTAAGAGCTAACTGCTTCTGTGTACACCATGTCAATATTTTTCCACTGAAAAGACGCGTCATACACGTGAAAAGACTGCCACTGAGAGTATTGCTATCGATTAAGTCGTTCACGCAAGGAGCATCTAAAAGTTCATAGATGGATAGATGTCTTGATGGAAATGTATGTTAAAATACATGTATGTGTGTGCGTCTACAGAGATACGTCCAAAAGTATCATGTTGCTTCGAACACAATAAGCTGTAGCAGAGTTTTCTACTGCAGTGAAACACAGTGAAACTCATGCTTCGTTCATGGTGCAATAGAGTAACACACAAACATATAGCATCCTTAAAAAGTGAGGAAAACGAATACAAAGATACTTCAGTCGTGAAAGCGTGCTGCGCAGAAGCCACAGGCTAAATGTGTGTTTGCGACAGGTTCGTGGAATTTCGAGACGGAAAGGAAACTATTGAAAATCGTCAGCTTGCGATAACTCAAAACGGACAAAACGATACACAACGTAGAGTACTTGTGACTGTTGTCATAAAATTACCGAATTTTGAAAAGACTGATGTCGCAGGACTGTGGAATTAGCGAGGATGCTGTTAATACCAATACTCGCTAATTTGGGCAAGCAGACGATCCAGTGCATGCCTCAAAATTTTAATCGCCAACAGAAGGCAACACATGGACCCCTTTCCGGATAGCCGCGTGCATTAGCACGCCGCTCCTGGGATGCGGGGAGGCGTACTGGCCCCGGAAAGAATCCGGCATGCCGATTAACGAAGCGGATCGGTGTGTCGGCCAGCCTGGATGTGGTTTTTAGGTGGTTACCCACATCCCACACGGTGAATACCGGGCTGTTACCCACGTCCCGCCTCTGTCACACATTTCTAAAACATTTAGAAAACGTTCGCGCAGTTTCACGTGGGATAACGCAAGGCGCGGACAGTTGGGCTACACAAATTCTGTCCTGGGTGGAGAGGGAAGGAGCCGTTGATCTTTTCTGTGACGCTCTTGCACTAACTAAAAAACGTATGATAACTCGTACAGCCGTAGATCGGTTCGTCGGTCTCTGTCAAAATGATTACACTTGTTAAGTATTCCAGACTGGTGTAAAATACTCAAAAACCTATCGTGTATCCGGCCTCGTGTGTGGCATTCGACAGCCGAGCTACGGAAACATGACCCCGTTGTTATACGGACCCACTAGGGCGCCAGCAGCTGGTGAAGCCTGAAGAACCACACAAAATATAACAAATAATCAGTTTAGTTACGTCCTCTGCTCCAAAAGGTTTAAATGTTGCTAAAAGTGTATTGGGGCGACTGGCGATGAGTTTTAAGTCTAGTGAAGACACTTCGTATTTATGATCTCTTTTCTTAGTCTTACAAGCTTATCGTACAAACTATTAGCCACTCTGTTAAAGGAGCACAGCACTGTAGCTGCTCACAGAAGTCCAATGTGGGCTGGAAGTATCATATGGCAACTGATTTAGGCTGAAAAATAAAGAAACAGTTCCTATTTTTGGCCACCAAGTACAAATCTAGCGCTGTAAACGCCTTGCACGACGGTACGACATCCACGCTGTCATTTTAGAAGCCATAACGTGCGTGAACGGTTTGACTATCGGGAAGGTGTTCGTGAAAATGTTTTACCTTAACGGTAGCAATTACAGTGCTGCATTGAGAGAGTACCGCCGACTGAGAAGTCTCGTACCCGCGCAAGATCCAGACTGCTGAAACCTCATGACCCGCAGCAGCATATCGGAATTTTCCCTTCGGTTTCTAGCACGGATCAAAGTTGATGACTGTTTTCAGGCAAGATGGGGAAACATCTCATGTCACTCACCCAGTGAAAGATCTGCTTAACGTAACCTTCCACGAACGTATTATCTCTAGACGTTTTCCAGGTGCTTGGCCTGCAAGATCACCTGATCTACAGCCATGTGACTTTCGGCTGTGGGGATATCTAGCAGAACGCGTTTACCAGGGACTCATCCGGTCACTACACGACCTAAATGCCAGTATACAGAAGGACGTCGCTGAGGTTTCACCGGAACTGCTGCTAGCAACTCATGACCACGTCGTTTCACGGATACAGCTTCTCATAGACGTCTTCGGTGCTCATATTGAACAAACTGTGTAAGCTGCGGTTAACAACAAAATCAACATATGCTTTTCCCACTTGTTTGATCTTTCGTGCCCACGTCCCGTTCCTAATCCATTACGGATGGAAACATTTCTATCAGCCTCTCTTTCATTCATAGCACCAGATTTGCACCTGGGGGTCAAAACTGGAAGTAATTTTCTTCTAGTGTAAACAGGTTCCGCATTAACGCATACCTCATATCTACCACGTTTCGCTGACATAAGACAGTTATAGCTCACATCGGACCTCTCTGTGTAGTTGCATTTTAAATATAACCACCCGGTATGGTTCAAATGGCTCTAAGTACTATGGGACTTAACATCTGAGGTCATCAGTTCCCTAGACTTAGAACTACCTAAACCTAACTAACCTGAGAACATCACACACATCCATTCCCGTGGCAGGATTCGAACCTTCAACCGTAGTAGCAGGGCGGTTCCGGACTGAAGCGCCTAGAACCGCTCGGCCACAGCAGCCGGCCACCCGATATACATATGCCAGTCAGTTGTATGGGATTAGTGAAGTAAGGTGCGTCGACTTGGAATCGTGGCAGAAAGGCATCATGTTTTGAAGCGCCGATGACGACACCGTAAATGAAGTTACGTGATTTGCTGGTGTATCAACGAGCACTGACCAGCGTATCTACAAGGAATGCCGTACAATAGCAACTACGTGACACGGCGAAAGAAGGATGGTCGTTAGAAGACACTGTGAGTGACGGTTGGTTTCAAATCGGACAGGAATTGCTGCTATCAGTGGCAGCCTCAAACAGTTTCCAGGTGGACATGGTAAGGGAAACTGCATGCACTCATGCGTGCCCGCAAAAATGTTTATAAGAGGGGTCAAAATTCTGAAATTGTCATTTTTGATACATCTGATTCGATGAGTCTGAAAACCTGTCGAGTACCAGGAACTAAGTTTGACAAGAACAACTCAGAACTTATTGTTGCTCAAACGACTGACAGTAATTGAATTAATTTTTTTAGGACAGATTACTTTCATATCCAGACGGTAAGCGCATCCAGTTCTATAGGCCAAATACATCATGTCTTGTTCTTAATATGAACGTTGATTCCACCTTTTTTATTCAGTGATTCAGAATCTCATCCTAATATGATTAAATCTAGGGTACCCAAAGAGTTATGAAATGGAGCCAGAAAAATTTTACAAAAAATTTATTCACAACCTCATCGTCTTTGTTGTGGTCTTCAGTCCGAAGTCTGGTTTGCTGCAGCTCTCCATGCTGCTCTATCCTGTGCAAACCTCTTCAGCTCCGAGTAAGTATTGCAATCTACATTCTTCTCAATCTGCTTACTGTATTCATTTATTGGTCTCCCTATGAGATATTTACCCCCTACACTTCCCTCCACTACAAAAATGGTAGTCACTTGATGTCTCGAAACTTGTCCTGCGAATTGTTCCCGTCATCTAGTCAGCTTGTGCCTCACATTTGTTTTCTTACCAGTTTTATTCAGTACCTCCTCATTATTTACTTCATCTGCCTTTCTAATCTGCAGCGTTCTTCTGTAGCACCACTTTTCAAAAGCTTCTATTCTCTTCTTGTCTAAACTGTTCATCGTCCATGTTTTCTTTCCATACATGGCTAAACTCCATACAAATACTTTCAGACGAGACTTCCTAAGATTTAAATCTATATTCGATGTAATCAGATTTCTCTTGTTCAGAAACGGTTTTATTGCCATTGACTGTCTACATTTTAAATCCTCTCTACTTCTGCCATTATCAGTTATTTTGCTGCCCAAATGGCAAAACCTACCCACTACTTTAAGCATCCTAATCGAAGTCCCTCAGCATCACATGATTTAATTGGCCTATACCCCATTATCATTGTTTCGCTTTTATTGAAGTTCATCTTATGTCCTTCTTTCAAGACTCTATCCACTCAGATCAACTGCTTTTCCTAGTTTTTTGCTGTCTCTGACAGAATTAAAACCTCATCGGCAAACTTCAAAGTTTTTATTTCTTCCCTCTGAACTTTAATTCTTACCCCAGCTTTTTTTGCTCAATGTACAGATCGAATAACATCTGGGATAGGCTACAATCCTGTCTCACTCGCCGACGGCTGTGGCCGAGCGGTTCTAGGCGCTGTAGACCGGAACCGCGCTGCTGTTATGGTCGCAGGTGCGAATCCTGCCTCGGGCATAGATATGTGTGATGTTCTTGGGTTTAAGTAGTTGTAAGTGTAGGTGACTGATGACCTCAGATGTTAAGTCCAATAGTGCTTGGAGTCATATGAACCTGTCTCACCCCCTTCTCAACCACTGTATCCCTTCCATGCCCCTCGGACCTTATAACTGCTGTCTGGTTTCTGTATCAGCTGTAAATAGCCTTTCACTCCCTTTATTTTACCCTTAAACCTTCAGAAAGTCAAGGGGAGTACTCCAGTTAACATTGGAAAAGCTTTCTCCAAGTCAATAAATGCCGTAAATGTAGGCTTATTTTTCCTTAATCTTTCTTCTTGCCTCTCGTGTTCCTGCATTTCTGAATCGCAGTTGACCTTTCCCAAAGTTTGCATCTACCAGTTTTTTCATTCTTTTGTCAGGAATTCGTGTTAGTATGTTTCAACTATAACTTACTATACTGATAGTTTGGTAATATTCACACCTGTCAGCTGTCAGAACCTTTTCTATTTTATTATTATTATTATTATTATTATTATTATTATTATTATTTGCTGTCTGAGTATATTTTGCCTGTCTCATACATTTTGCACGAGATGGAAGAGTTTTGTCACGGCTATCTCTCGCAAAGCTACCAGCAGTTCCGACAGAATGTGTCTACTCCCAGGGCCTTGTTTCGACGTCGATTTTTCAGTGCTCTGTCAGATTCTTCTCGGAGTATCGTATCCCCCATCTCATCTTCATCTACGTCCTCTTCCAGTTCCATAACATCGCTTTTTAAGTTTATCTCCCGTGTACAGACCTATCTGTATACTCCGTCCACCTTTCAACTTTCCCTTCTTTGCTTAGAACTGGTTTTCCATCTGAGCTCTTGATATTTATACATCTGCCTCCCTTTTCTCTAAAGGCCTCTTTCATTTTCCTATCGGTGGTATCTATTTTCCCACTAGCGATGTATAGTTATAAGTCCTTATAATTGCCCTCTAGCAATTCCTGTTTGGCCCTTTTGCCCCGTTATGTGGTATGAAACGAAAATTAAAAAACGGCAGCAGAAAAAAGCCGGAACGATTGAAAGAATCCTATATGATATTAACGAAAATAGACAGCATGAATAGTCCTAAAAGTGGAGCCACAGGGTGTAAACTTCGAAAAAAGGTTTATTGCATTTGATGTCTTTTTTATGAAATGATATATACTGCAACAGTCACTTTTTTCTAATATTTTATTACCACGACGTGTTTCGAAATTATGCTGCCATCATCAGGTGCACGCTGCCGAAATGCGTCGTGCTAATAAAATATTAGTAACACGTGCCTGTTGCAGTATATATTATTTCATAAAAATATTATAACACAGTCGCAGCCCTCAAACAGCAGTTATGAAGCATGGATAAATTTAAGATTTGATGTTTCCAATTTATTGGCAGGACACCTTTTCGATCTTGAAATTTTACACTATTTTCCCCTCTATTCTAGCGCATAAAATGAGATATTCTATTCCGACTGATGCATTTGGCCTAATAGATTAAGTACAGACGGGTGTGTTTTTCAGTCTACTTCAGTAGCTGTACCGTGTAAATCTGAGTGCAGAATATAAAGCCATTATAGGTCTTCTTTGTCCACAAACAAACGGCAAACCGTTACTAACATTGCCGTGTGCGACAGTGACAGGGGTTGGGATCTCTCTTGCTTCAGAAGCGATATGACAGGAATGATCATTCGAAATAAAAAAGTCAAATAAACATGGGTTCGAAAACGCATACCTTAAGAGCTATGAGCAATTCTTGACCTTAAATACTGATAGCGTGACAGCTACGTGACATTTCCTTCAGTGCGGATTCACTAATATCGTCCAAACTCCTACGGGAATAAATAATTTGCGTCTAGGGGCCTAATAGGCTAGGGACGCTGCATTGGAGCGTGTTACAAGTTGGAAATTTTGTACGTTTCGCTTACCACCTGGTAAGTTTCAGAAGCATAACATGAAATTGCACTTTTTTTTATCTAAAGTGTTGTTGCTGTGGTCTTCAGTCCGAAGACTGATTTGATGCAGCTCTCCATGCTACTGTATTCTGTGCAAGCCTCTTCATCTCCGAATAACTTCCGTAACTTACATCTTTTGAATCTACTTACTCGGTCTCTCTCTACTATTTTTAACCCCTGCGCTTTCCGCCATTACTAAATTGGTGATCTCTTAATGTTTCAGAATGTGTTCTGTCAACTGTTCCCTTCTTCTAATCAGGTTATGGCATAACTTTTTTTCTCCATATCTCTGTTCAGCATTTCCCTTCATTAGTGACGTGATTTGCTTACCTAATTTTCAGCATTCTTCTGTAGCACTACGTTTTACTTTGAGAAAAGACTTCCTAACACTTAAATCTGTATTCAATGGTACCAGGTTTCTCTTGTTTAGAAACGATTTTCCTGCCATTGCACGTCTACATTTTATATCCTCTCTACTTCGGCCATTATCTGCTATTTTGCTCCCCTAATAGCAAAACTCATCTACTATTTTGTGTGTGTCTCGTTTCCTGATCTAACTCCCTCAGCACTAGCTGATTTAATTCGACAATTCTTGTTTCGCTTTTGTTGATGTTCATCCTATTTCCTCCTTTCAAGGCGTTGTCCAGTCCATTCAACTGCTCTTCTATGTTCTTTGCTGTCTTTGACAGAACTACAATGTCAGCGGCAAATCTCAAATTTTTTACTTTCTTCCCTTGTTCTTTAATTCCTACTCCTAACTTTTCTCTGGTTTCCTTTATTTCTTGCTTAATGCACAAATTGCACAACATCGGTGATAGGCTACATCCCTGTCTCACGCCCTTCTCAACCAGTCCTTCCCTTTCACGCCCCTGGACTCTTATAACAGCAGTCCGGTTTCTGAGTAGGTTCTGAATAGCCCTGTACTCCCTGTATTTTACCCATGATACATTCAGAATTTCTGAGGGAGTATAGCAGTCTTCACGGCCAAAAGTTTTCTCTAAATCTACAAATTGTGTAACGTAAGTTCGCCTTTCCTTAACCTATCTTCTAAGATAAGTCATAGGTTCAGTACTGCTTCGAGTGTTCCTATGTTTCTGCGGATTCAAAAGTGGTCTTACCCGAGGTTGGCTTCTATCAATTTTTTTTGATCCTTCCGTAAGGAATTCGTGTCAATATTGTGCAGACGTTACTTATTAAACCAATAGGTCGATAGTATTCAAAAGTATCAGCGCTTGCTTTCTTTGGAGTTGGAATTATTATATTCTTCTTGAAGACGAGGGTATTTCGCCTATCTCGCAAATCTCGCACACCAGTTGGAAGAGTTTTTTCACGGCGGCTTCTCCCACGGCCATCTAAAGTTTTTCACTAAAAAGAAAAGTTATGGAAGGAGGTGATGTTGATGTTGATGATAGTAATGGTTTTAGCACCCTACAGCCAGGTTTCTATGCGACTTCCGCGGTAAAAATGTGATGTAGAGTAAAATTATAAGTTGACATCAGACAAGACAGAGGGGCAGCTACCTGCGCCTGGGCAGGACACTACCGGCGGGGTTCGCTTCGGAAGCAGGCCGCACCGCACGCCACGCGCTCCGCCGCGCACGCAGCCGGCTGCGTCCAGGAATAAACCGACCGCACGCACGCACACGCACAAGCAGTCGCACACGCGCGCACCCGCTCGCGGCGCAGGGCGCGAGAGGAGCCGACGACGCATAAATCGCGCACTTTAAGCACGACAGTTATGACCGATGAGAGAGTTTATTTTTAAAGCTCCCCGCTTGCCGAGGCCCACAGCCTAGCATCCCTTGTAAATTATCCGGACTTTTAAATCTCCACACTTTTTATCCGCCTTCTCTTTCCTCTTTTTTGTTTGCGCGTATCCGTGGTTGAATGGCCGGAAGATATTCCGGTGTACGAGAGTCTCAAGAAAAGAAGTTCTTTGCGAAGAGCTTTCCTCCGGTTCCCGTAGTCGTGAGCGCGACGCGATTTCCGTCCACAGCCCTACGAACGTCAACAGGCTCAAACAAAACCACGTCTACGAGCCCAGATGGGCTGGGAGACGTTTTCGTAGAACTTGGCCGGAAGTTCACAGTTTTTATTTCTTTGTATCCTATGTCACTTCGTCCACCACTTGCTGATATTTTTATACACACTACAGGCCATTAAAATTGCTACACCACGAAGATGACGTGCTACAGGCGGGAAATTTAGCCGACAGGAAGAAGATGCTGTGAAATGCAAATCATTAGCTTTTCAGATCATTAACACAAGGTTGGCGCCAATGGC
Organism: Schistocerca americana; assembly: GCF_021461395.2. Taxonomy (NCBI): domain Eukaryota; kingdom Metazoa; phylum Arthropoda; class Insecta; order Orthoptera; family Acrididae; genus Schistocerca; species Schistocerca americana. The sequence goes on from NC_060123.1 coordinate 22,021,687, forward strand.
GCACCTACAACGTGCTGACATGAGGAAAATTTCTAACCGATTTCTCATACACAAACAGCAGTTGACCGGCGTTGCCTGGTGAAACGTTGTTGTGATGCCTCGTGTAAGAAGGAGAAATGCCTACCATCACGTTTCCGACTTTGATAAAGGTCGGATTGTAGCCTATCGCGATTGCGGTTTATCGTATCGCGACATTGCTGCTCGCATTGGTCGAGATCCAATGACTGTTAGCAGAATATGGAATCGGTGAGTTCAGGAGGGTAATACGGAACGCCGTGCTGGACCCAACGGCCTCGTATCACTAGCAGTCGAGATGACAGGCATCTTATCCGCATGGCTGTAACGGATCGTGCAGCCACGTCTCGATCCCTGAGTCAACTCATGGGAACGTTGGAAAGACAATAACCATCTGCACGAACAGTTCGACGACGTTTGCAGCAGCATGGACTATCAGCTCGGAGACCATGGCTGCGGTTACCCTTGACGCTGCATCACAGACAGGAGCGCCTGCGATGGTGTACTCAACGACGAACCTGGGTTCACGACTGGCAAAACGTCATTTTTCGGATGAATGCAGGTTCTGTTTACAGCATCATGATGGTCGTATCCGTGTTTGGCGTGAACGCACATTGGAAGTGAGTATTCGTCATCGCCATACTGGCGTATCACCCGTCGTGATGGTGTGGGGTGCCATTGGTGACACGTCTGGGTCACCTCTTGTTCGCATTGACGGCACTTTCAACAGTGGACGTTACATTTCAGATGTGTTAGGACTCGTGGCTCTACCCTTCATTTGATTCCTGCGAAACCCTGCATTTCAGCAGGATAATGCACGACCGCATGCCGAAGGTCCTGAACGGGCCTTTCTCGATACAGAAAATGTTCGACTGCTGCCCTGGCCAGCACATTCTCCAGATCTCTCAACAACTGAAAACGGCTGGTCTATGGTGACCGAGCAACTAGCTCGTCACAATAAGCCAGTCACTACTCTCGATGAACTGTGGTATCTTGTTGAAGCTGCATGGGCAACTGAACCTGTACACGCCATCCAGGTTCTGTTAGACTCAATGCCCAGGCGTATCAAAGCCGTTATTACGGCCAGAGGTGGTTGTTCTGGGTACTGATTTCTCAGGATCTATGCACCCAAATTGCGTGAAAATGTAATCACATGTCAGTTCTAGTATAATATATTTGTGCAATGAATACCCGTTTATCATCTGCATTTCTTCTTGGTGTAGCAATTTTAATGGCCAGTAGTGTATTTATTTAAGTTGAAATAAAGACAGTCTTGTATCTAATCAGGCAGTTTACATATTGTACATTACATTCATTACGACAAGCGTATTATAAGAGGTCTTCCCTCTAACACAGCATGTCAGTAGGAAAAGTTTCGGCACTGGATCAGTGAAAAAAGAGGCAAAATGTAATGTGGTAGTTTCCAATGCTCCAAGTGTTCTGTGTAGTCTCACCCCAGTTTAGTACAGCTCACAGAATGTTAATGCCGTAATGTGAAAGTGAGAAATGTGTGTCTTTTGGATGTTGTTCAACTCACCATCACATTTGCTTTAATGTCCATTATGTCGTCAGAGCGTTGACCCTTCTGGTGAATTTCTGCACTTTGTCGTTTTGTTCTGGGTTCGTATTGATAACTCCATGTTTCAACACCCGTGATGATTATTTCCAGAAAAGATTGCGTTTCAGTCAAGTAGCGAAAGACGTTGAAATATCGTTTTCATTGTCCGGCAGTCAAAGTATGTAGGACAAACTTTCCAAACACGTTTCTCTTCTTCGAAAGATTCTGAAGAATCTCTTGAACACTTGATACAGGGATGTTTGTCCACTGTGATTTGTGGCACAAGAACGTTGACACATTTCGACCGGACGCCCACTACTTAACACTGCCTGCACACAGCTGACTGGCTGAATGCACACGTGTGGTTTGCAGTCATTAGTTCAAGTTGGCACCGTAGTTATTGCGCTGAAGTCACTTATACGCCAGAAGTAAAATCAGTCTCGGAACTAATTAACGTTGTACATTACCTGACAAAAAAAGAGGAGGCAAATAAATGAAACTCCACGTGTTGAGAGGGTGTGTGATGCTACTGCAGTGATTACGAAATCGAATCAAATTCACAAAGAAGTTGGCAATAGTGACTTGCATCCTCTCTGGCCCGTATGCATGCACTGACTCGGTTAGGACAGCGTTATAAAGCCTTTGTATCGTCTGCTGAGGCAAACTGGCCCGCTACTGTTGTGGAGTTAACGGCAGTATACACGTGGCTGCTATTAATCTCCGACTAAGGGTGCGGAATGACTCAGAATGTTGCAGGGAGCCCATTACTTGCTCTCGACTGGCAGGCGTAGATCTGACTGCGTTGCTCGCACAAAACAGTGTGTGCCTCACTCAGTGCTGAGTGTGGTCGAGCCGTGTATTGACGACCAGTATGCCTACCTTATGTTCGCATGCACTTCACCATCGTGCCACTGTCGCATCCTCTTGACCCACAAATCTGGAATTGAACGATTTGAGCAGCTGGCTAAATGAAGATCCACAGAGAGTCCGTTTTCAAAATCCCTCACGTGCTGATAACTGTCTCCCAAGAGTGTGCGGCACCTCCGTGCCCTTAAACAACGCTCGCTTAACGTCTGACGCTGTCTACGCCTCTCGAACATCCTACCGGGCCTGGTAGCGACACTAAACTCAAGCAGCACTGATCCACTCTGGTGGCCGTTCGACCTGTCGCAGAGAAGAGCAACTTGTAACGCCAAAACCGATATTCTCTATACTCATATGACTTCTTCGTCTGCTTTACGTAACCTGACATCTATATAACCATCCTATTTGATGAAACACTATGTAAATGTTTTATTCATTATTTATGTAACTGTAATTAATATATGGATGTAATTTTAAAAGCAATATCCCACGAAAGAACGGAAATGTTAAAGCTTCACTTGTAATATTGCTACATGTATACGGTGCTTAGGTTTGTATTGACGTAAACCTCGGAGGCAAGTCCCTCCGCAGCGACGGGGCGGGAACAGGAAACGTGGGTTCGGATTTGGCGGTCGAACTGCAGGGTGCTTTGTGTCAAGATTTAGTTGGTGGTTAACACGAAAAGTGATCGCTTCTTGTGAGCGGAATGAGACAAGAAGAGAAGCAAGATTATTTTAAAAGTCGATAGCCTAATTAGACACTCTTATGTCAATCAAAATGATAAAGCAGGAGGCAGTGCTAAGGCTAACCTAACCTTCCTTGAAAAATACACCAAACTCTTCCCTTATACATGTTCGTACTAAAACACGGTAACATTGGAGGTAAATGGGTTCTAACAAACAAATGGCCAATGAAATGACAACACGTACCTTAAATGAACTAGGTGCAAGAGTTTATAAAACCAGTTACCGACACACAAGAATTTAGTAGCAATACCTGCCAGGGAAAAGTTTGAAATGATTCTGGATTTAAACTAAGGGGTCTGCTAATGATTATAATCTATAACTTCATTGTTTAGTACAGGGTCTCTATGCCAGTGCATTTTCCAATTTGCATTAGAATAGGGAACACAATAAACAGTTCTTTCTTAAACGCGACTTGAAGCAACTAAACAGAATGCAAATCTAATTACACTGGCTCTGAAGGAGCCTTTGCATTGCTTCGTTAAATAACTACCCTAGTACATGAGGACCCTTAAACTTTCATCGTTTTAAGAACCATGCTCATTAACAAAACTATACCAGTATGTATGAGGAATGGCAAGTATTCATATCATTAATTATTAATTATGTCAAACACAACAAACTATAACTCTTTAAATAACAAATGTGCTTTGATTAGCAGTCTTTTGACCTACTCAAAAGTATAATTGGATGTGCAAATGACAACAGAACATTACATCCAAGTTCAACCACTTTCACATAATAAATTAGAACACTCGGAACTACACACATCAAAAAACGTTTTGCATCTTCCCGGTTCTCAGAACTCCTGAAGATAGACATTGACTGTGGATACTGTATCACAGACACAGTCCCTTTGACTGTTCAGAGACGTCACCAAACCCGCCCAAAGATGTAAACAACCATACATGAGCAGCGCCTGTTAGACGGAGGGGGTCCGGCAGCCGATCAGTTCCAGTCATTCCACCAGGATGGAGGTACACGGCTCGTGTTGTCTGTAGTTCAACCATGCCTAGACAGTCAATACCGCTGCTCGATCGCGTCCGCCTTGTTAATTTGTGCCAAGAAGGGCTCTCAACAAGGGAAGTGTCCAGGCGTCTCGGAGTGAACCAAAGCGATGTTTTTTGGACATGGAGGAGATACAGAGAAATAGCAACTGTCAATGACATGCCTCGCTCAGGCCGCCCAAGGGCTACAACTGCAGTGCATGACCGCTACCTACGGATTATGGCTCGAAGGAACCCTGACAGCAATTCCACCATGTTGAATAACGCTTTTCGTGCAGCCACAGGACGCCGTGTTAAGACTCAAACTGTGCGCAATAGGCTGCATGATGTGAATCTTCGCTCCCGACGTCCATGGCGAGGACCCTCTTTGCAACCACGACGGTGGCAATCCTCGCGGATGACACTGCCATCCTTGCGCAAGATGGTATGCCATCTAACATTAACTCACGACTGCAGACTGCACTCAGAGCGTCAGAGCCTTGGCTGGTGAAATGTCGTGTTAGAGCAAACGTCGACAAGTGCGCAGCCGTTCTGTTCACTAGAAGACCGAAACTACTGCGCAAACATCAACACTACAACCCAATAACACTACATGCACGCCCAATAAGTTTCCGCGAGGAGGTCAAATACCTCGGTGTCTGGCTGGACCGGAAACTACTCTGGGGGGACCACATTCAACACGTGCCCAACAAAGCAAACGCGAGGCTCAAACAACTCTACCCTATGCTTAACAGGCGTAGCACACTGAATAGGAGGGTGTCCAGGTCCATGTACACCACACTTATCAGACCTCTGATGACGTACGCAGCCCCTGTCTGGGAATACGCTGCGCCCACACGCCTGCGCCGTCTGCAGCTCATACAGAGCAAAGTACTCAGAATCGTAAGCAACGCTCCGCGCTACACACGCACCGCAGATCTTCACCGGGAATATCTGCTAGATACCATCTTGCAAGTGTTTCAAAAACTCTCCACACGACTGTGCAGAAACACGAGACACTCGCGTAACTCGTTTATCCTTTCTCTGGGTAACTACGACCACAACCATATATGGAAACATAATAGACCAAAGACACTATTAGCAAGAAACTAAACATCTATGGTCCATAGCACGCTAACACGACAGTACTGGCAAGCCCCTGCAACACAGCTACTACTGGCAACCCCAGATGCTCGACCCGCCGAAAAACAGGCAACCGCAGGGAAACCGTACTGCACACAGCACGCAAACCAGCCACGCACACGCCCCCCACCCTCCACTGTGAGCCGATCTATGACCTATCGCCCACTAATGTGTGACGACCTCGAACTGTTACAGGGACGCAGCAGCTGCAGCACCCGCAACGACGAAGGTAAGGATGCACGATACCTCGCACTAACATAACCTCACCTCGCATGCACTGTCGCAGCTAGCAAGCCGCTACTGCCCTTACTACCCGTCCTACTGTCGCAGGCTTCTTTCCCTTGGCGCTTGCCTTGGTACTTTTATCCCTCTGCCCGTCTCCTGATGGACCATGTCAATGAGTAATCCTATCCAGACGCATGGACATCACAGCCCGCATCCTGCGACTAGCGATTTGAAAACTAACATGTTATAAGAAGGTGACAGCAGAACTTTTCGTTTAGTCACTACGTTGGTGTGGGCGTGGTGGGGCCCCATCTTTAAAAAGAAAAAAAAAAAACATCCAGCGTGGTACAGATGGGCCCATCAACATGCCGAATGGACCGCTCAACATTGGCATCATGTTCTCTTCACCGATGAGTGTCGCGTATGCCTTCAACCAGACAATCGTCGGAGGTGTGTTTGGAGGCAACCCGGTCAGGCTGAAAGCCTTAGACATATTGTACAGCGAGTGCAGCAAGGTGGGGGTTCCCTGCTGTTTTCGGGTGGCATTACGTGGGGCCGACGTACGCCGCTGGTGGTTATGGAAGGCGCCGTAACGGCTGTACGAGACGCGAATGCCATTCTCCGTCCGATAGTGCAACCATATCGGCAGCATACTGGCGAGGCTTTCGTCTTCACGGACGGCAATTCGCTCACCCACCGTGAACATCTTGTGAATGACTTCCTTCAGGATAACGACATCGCTCGACTAGAGTGGCCAGCATGTTCTCCAGACATGAACCATATCGAACATGCCTGGGATAGATTGAAAAGGGCTGTTTGTGAACGACGTGGCCACCAACCACTCTGAGGGATCTACGCCGAATCGCCGTTAAGGAGTGGGATAATCTGGGCCAACAGTGCCTTGATGAAGTTGTGGACAGTATGCCATGACGAATACAGGTAAGCATCAATGCAAGAAGACGTGCTACGGGGTATTAGAGGAACTGGTGTGTACAGCAGTATGACCACCATCTCTGAAGGTATGGTGGTACAACATGCAATGTTTGGTTTTCATGAGTCATAGAAAAGGGCGGAAATGATGTTTATGTCGGTCTCTATTGCAATTTTCAGTACGGGTTTCGGAGCTGTTGGAACCAAGGTGATGCAAAACGTTTTTTTATGCGTGTATATAACCATGCTCTTTGATGTAACATCTATGTAAATGTTTTCTTGTTAATTTATTTAACTGTAATTATCATATGGATGTAATTTTAAAAGTAATATTCTACGAGAGGGCGGAAATGTTGAAACTTCACCTGTAATACTGGTTCACGCAACTGTGTTTAGTCCCTCCGCAGCGACCTAGTTTGGCGGGTACGGAGAAGGTGAATTTGGAGCTCGATCTTAAAGGGTCCTATGTGGCAAGAGTTAGTCGGTGGCTAACATGCACAGTGATCGCATTTTGTGAGCGGAATGAGACAAGAAGAGCAGCAACATTATTTTATATAGCCTCGGATGTGAAAGAAGAGAATTTTCGGAGCTTGTTATATAGGAAGAGCCATGGATACTTTTGCCGCCTTTTTTGAGTAGCTACAGGAGATCGACACTGCCACCATCTTCGCCTCAACGAATCAGTGTGGCCACAGGAGGCCGCCACTGCTACCATCTTCATCTCAAAGAATCAGTTGTGTAATGTATAACTGCATGGACCTAGTTACGTGTTTTATTACACAATAGTAAGTCTGAGTTCTCTAAATTTTGTGTTGAGCAAGCACATTATTTCCTTCATCGTTTACCGAGAAACAATAAAGGAGGAATGTAACTACGGTAACAGTAATAAATTAAAAACTTAACAACAGTTCATTCGTAGTATAAAAATAGAAAGTAGCTGATTTGCTACCTTCGTCTAAAACGGACAAATTAATACGAAAAACAAAATTCTGCAACCTCAGCTTTCACCATTTAGGACTGACTAGTGGCATGGTCCCTTATTTCAACATTAGTTTTGAGCAGAGTTTCAAAAAATTAGAATCAGTTGGAGAAAGCTGGTGATTTCTTGTAGTACTGAACCCCTTACCACCCTTGGAGAAATACGGCGACGAGTGGACTTACTAAATTTTCTTTTGTTTGCCTATTTAATTTATTATATTGATTCTGTGCATCCTAAAATTGGGAGGCTCAAAATTTGTTAATCTTTGTTCGATTTCTACGTCTACTACAAGAATTAATAGAAATAAAGAGCCGAAAACCAGTTCTTTCAGAACCGATTATTCTCGGCGGTTTCAAGACTCAGCTTAAACTGACGTGGAAAAAGCCGATATAACCAAAAATCGGTTGTTTTAGTGATAACCGCCATCCCTACTCTCCCCCTCCATAAAGAAATCACATACCGTGAGGTCCGGCGACCTTGGAGGCAGACTGTGCAGTGGGAAATCCTTTTGCCGCTTAAGGCCGACCAGTCGCTGGGACAGATCACTGTTAAGACATTCTCTCGGACATGTGCACTAGTGCCGTGAGAATGAAGAATAATGTTTTAAAAGATATTTTATACAATACTAGCTCGCGGTTAAAAAATCATTTATGAAGAAATGTTAAACCCGAAACTCACTATCCACGCTAATGAGCAATCACGAAAGTTCTCTCTTTCCGGTTCAACAAACCGCAGGACTTTTTTTTCCTTTTTGACAGGATGGAAGAAGCTCACAACTCCTCGTTTACTAAAGGAAATAACTAATCTCTACGGTAAAACTGATGCAATCATTTGACACTTTACTTTCATGGATGACTTTTTAGACGCGTACCTGTTCCATGCGAACTGTAGTCACATTGGCCATCACACTGTAACAGTAGCTTTTTTTCGAATAAAATATAGCGTATGTGTTAATTCAGAGTATAGGCCGTCTCCATTCCAAAGTTCATCCAAAACTGTCCAGCCGCTACGGCGTGAATGAGTAACAAATATACTAACTCGACGAAGGAAAAAAAATAAGCAATTTCTAGTTCAGAGCAGCAGCAATTTTATATATGCTATAACTTACGTGCCTATTATCAGAGGATACGCTAGCATATCATAGTGAAATCCAGCCTCACTAAAAGCCTGCCGCGTTGTGTATGTAAAGGCACGACATCTCTATGCATTTACATGGCATCGTCGTCCTGATTCTTCATGTGTCTGAGAAGCTGACAGACCCTCAGCGGCTAAAATGGAACGGGGTTGTATGTCAGGATGGACTGAATACTCTGAAGATTGTATAAGCATTGTTTTCATCACGTTGAATCGTATTATGTAAGACATATTAAACAATAACATTTTCACAAATGCTACACAGTTCGCGTTATGATCTTTAAATTAATAAACATCTTCTACTATACACTTTTGAAAGTAGCCTTTGTGTTAATTCTGGGTGTAAGCTACCGCCATTCCAAATTTCTTCCAAATACGACCAAACGTTTTAGCTTGAGAGTGTAGCAAACATACTCATAAACAAACTTTGGCACTTATAGTAGACGCGGGATTGTATACTCCTATTATTTGGTTATTCTCCTTGCCTAAAGGTAACTGGAAGATGGTCAGATTCATGGCTGAGATTGACTGCCTGTAATAAAAATAAATAGGTACAGTTTTCTATTTAGTTTTAGCCATTTTTAGCCGAATAAAATAGTATTTTTATATTCGAAATAAATCAGGCACCAATGGTTAAATTGCAGAGGTACTGGAAGATGGCAATTTTATTGGCTGAACGACAGTAAACGCCGCGAATTACGTTACAAATGCAATTGGCTGTTCGTGCTCCTGGTGGTAATGTCGTGTGACTAGGGTCTCCCGTCGGGTAGACCGTTCGACGGGTGCAAGTCTTTCGATTTGACGCCACTTTGGCGACTTGCGCGTCGATGGTAATGAAATGATGATGATTACGACAACACGACACTCAGTCCCTCAACAGAGAAAAAACTCCGATTCAGCCGGAAATCGAACCCGTGTCCTTAGGATTGACAGTCTGTCGCGCTGAGCACTCAGCTACCGGGGGCGGACTTGTGGTGGTTAATGTATGGGAATTGTAACGCCAGTGCAGCTAATGTGGCCATAAGAAGAGGCCATTAATTGGCAGTGAGTTCCGGGAGACAATTTGTGTCCCAGCACTGTGGGACTTAACATCTGAGGTCATCAGTCCCCTAGAACTTAGAACCACTTAAACCTAACTAACCTAAGGACATCACGCACATCCATGGCCGAGGCAGGAGTCGAACCTGCGACCGTAGCGGTCGCGCGGTTCCAGACTGTAGCGCGAAGAACCTCTCGGCCACCCCGGCCAGCTCCGGGAGACAAGGCCACCTCAAGTGCAGGGACACGGACTTGTAGCTTTGGCACTCTGCAAAAGGCGGCCGAACTCGGAGGGCGCGACACAGAGTGGGCGGCTGTGCTGCAGAGACGGCGTCGCACCGCGGGTGCGCAGTAGACGTGGCGGCCCCCCGTGGCCGAGGGATGCGCCCCCCCCCCTCAGCCCTCGCCTGCACTTCCAACAGTTTCTCCCCACTGGCCGCCGCAACGAGGCCATAACCGGCTACATGCCGCGCCGTATACTGTATAACGTTCCACAGCTCCAATTCGTTATCGACGTTGCGCTGCATGGGAAATTCGTTGCCCGAAATTCACTCTTCTGAGCTCCTATATCGCTGATTACGCTAATACAGTGACAGAAATACTGGGTGTCCCACATAAAACCGGTGTACGCCTTACGCCAGAAAGTCAAACAACAATAAACTAACTAAATAAAGGGTTTTTCTAAATGAATATACCGGTTTTAAGGCTTTGTAGCATTTATTACATTTAACTTACAATGACAATAAAGTGTCATATTCCTCATTTTTCTCTTATCTTAAGCTTAGCACACACGAATATCTCTGCCAGTAATAGAACAAGTTTTGTATCAAGACGGTTATGTGCGTCTTACATATAGTCCTTGGAAATGATGTAAATACATTATAGCTGATTCCCACCTGTTTTTGACCAGTACGAAGTACGTTATTGACATGCGTAGAAATCAAGGACCCAGTTTCACTATAAAATTAGTTCAGAGTGTTTTATTTATTTTCTTGTTTTGCGATATGTCTCCGAGACGAGAGTGTGTACTTTGATCCCTGTTACAGATTATGTATGTAACGTGATGAACCTTGGACTGGAGCTTGACCTTCATCACCAAAACGGAAACCGCCCATCCCCTTTTCTAACCATCCAAGCAAAGGCTCACAATGCAGTGAAACTGCTAACTGCCTGAACACGGGGGCATCCTGTTACAGTACCACGCACCTTCCCTGATCGGACCCATCCTCTGCTATGTAAATGTAGCACGAATTTCTGCTCCTCCAGATTTCTCTCATGCCCTACACATCCTACAACACCACGCAGTCCACTTCGCCTTTCGGATCCGATTACTGCCCCCTACAGGAATTCTCTATGAACTTAAGAAATTTTGCGCACTTGTCTTCTATACTGAACATTTTTGAACTGCCTACATTACTCTCCAACTTGCCAGTAACCATCTTATACAGGGTGTATCATAATTAATGGCGTAAACGCATACAGTTGTAAGTACAAGATACTAGAAGCAAAAAAGTCTCAGTAGGCATACCTTAAGAGCTACTGGCAATTTTTCATGTCCAAAAATGTTCAAATGTGTGTGACTTCCTAAGGGACCAAACTGCTGAGGTCATCGGTCCCTAGACGTACACACTACTTAAACTAACTTATGCTAAGGACAACACACACACCCATCCCGAGGGAGGACTCGAACCTCCGGCGGGAGGGGCCGCTTTCATCTTCGATTCTGTGAAACAAATCTCTTCTACTGCAAGCTCTTTGCTTTCCATATTTTGAGAAGTGGCAGTATGGACCAAGACAAGAAAAAAATGTCCAGTAAACATTTGCTCTAAAATGCATACCATAAAAGTTATGAACATTTGTTCATTAGAAGAGCTATGTTTCAAAACAGCGAAGATGAAAAAGTGCTCATAGCTCTTAGCGTATGCATTTTAGAGCACATATTTATTGGAGTTTTTTTCTTGTTTTGTTCCATACTGCCAGTTTCCGAAATATGGAAAGCAAAGAGCTTGCAGAAGAAGAGATTTGTTTCACAGTATCGAAGATGAAATATTGCTCGTAGCTCTTAAGATATGTATTTTAGACCCTATGTTTACTGACACCTTTCGATTCTAGTATCGTGTACTTTCAACTGTATGCGTTTACGCAGTTAATTACGATACACCCTGTATTTTCCGCCTTTCTCTCCGATCCTAGACTCTGCTGCGCCTACAGAAACTCATTCCTGCAAAACTACGCCTACACATTCCTGACATCAACTCTCAAGGAAACTTTAATCGCCTTTTCTTACTTGAGAATGCAGTCCGCCGAGATATGTAAATTTCCTTCCAGTTCTAGCAGAAATCCACCCATCGTCACCATTCCCCTGCACCAGCATCGTATGGCTTGTTGCGAAACCTGTCTCTTATCACTCTTCCGAATACATCAAACAAACATCCATCCACATGAAATCCATGCTTCATTCCACCCAAAAATCCCACATATTTCGTAATACTATTGCCAATGGCACTCTACACAAACTCATTACTTCATTCTCTCCTCTGTAAAGTACTCGTATTTTAAACAATTTTAAAACCTTCTGGCGCTGACAGCGCACTTCCTGCCAGTGTGGGGTGGGAGGTGGGAGGGACGAAATGAAAAAGAGAAAGAAAATAATAAACTGAAAAATATAGATTAATAATGCTGACATGAGCCATGTGGACTCATTTTGTGTCAATTACCGATGCACATTTTTCATGGAAATACAGTGAAATGCCTATGAATTTTGTCTGTGGTTCAAATGGCTCTGAGCACTATGGGACTTAACTACTGAGGTCATCAGTCCCCTAGAACTTAGAACTACTTAAACCTAACTAACCTAAGGACATCACACACATCCATGCCCGAGGCAGGATTCGAACCTGCGACCGTAGCGGTCACGCGGTTCTAAACTGACGCGCTTAGAACCGCACGGCCACACCGGCCGGCTATGAATTTTGTCTGTGGAGTTGAAAAGCGGCATGCACTTCGGCATGCTGTTTTCATCAAAAATAGAGTGTGATTTTGTTATTCAGAGACTGAAATCAGGGTAAATCGGTATGAGAAAGTTCATTGGTGAGTTTGAATTGCGGTGACTTGGGAGTATGGTGCTCTAAGTAACTGTAATTTTTTTCCTTTATTAACGAAGAGATCAACTCACTGGTTTGCGGAAGTTTCTGGCGTGCTTCCAAATGAACACCGTGTTGGATGTGACGTGGAGAGCCGAGAACCCAACAGCCAAAAGAGACCGGCCGTGGGCAGGGACGGGCCACCCGGGTGGTAGGTTCTTGGAATGGAGGCCGGAGCGCCCGCCCCGTGAGGCAGCAGTCCATTGTCCACCTGTACGTCTGCACAGACTGATGTCTGGAAGGCGGGCAGTGAGGCGCCGGGCGCAAGGAACGGGGACACCTTTCCCTGTCTGGGGGACCTGCTTTGAAGGTGGCCATCTACCTGTTGTGGGAAGCGAGCGCTATAGGAAACAGAGGCTAGTCTCGTAGCGGCTGTTGCTTTAGTTCTCGAGGCCAGAGGTGCGAGGCTGACGGCACAGACGGGGGGAGAATGAGCGATTAGCGGAATAGTGTGAGAAGACGGTGTGTTTTTGAAAGTAAGGGGTATGTTCGTGTTGTGATTGCCGTCTGAAGGAGGTGCACTTTCTTCGCGGGATTCTCTAGTTGAAGGGAATCCTTGCGATTGGGCAACAGTGCTTCTCAATTTTGCAACTGGCAACTAACACCGTTTGTGGGGAATAAATTAAGACGGTGTAAGTGAGCGCCAAGAGAGAAGGAACTAGGTATTTGGTCGCGGAGGCGCATTGTCACGCGCAGTGATCGTGGAGGTGTCCGGGTCAAAAATGGTTCAAATGGCTCTGAGCACTATGGGACTTAACTTCTGAGGTCATCAGTCCCCTAGGACTTAGAACTACTTAAACCTAACCAACCTAAGGACATCACACACATCCATGCCCGAGGCAGGATTCGAACTTGCGACCGTAGCGGTCGCGCGGTTCCAGACTGTAGCGCCTAGAGCCGCTTGGCCACACCGGCCGGCGGTGTTCGGGTCGAAGCCGTGGACGGTAGCTATACAGGACAGATCGACTCGGTGTTGCATCGTGGTTGAGTCTGCAACATCTTCACGAAGGGTCAGTAAGTACTCTTGTAGCGTACAGCGCAGTGGAACTTCGCCATAATGTACAGCACCGGCAGAATAGTTAAATTCGATTTCACACTTCTAGAATCCAGGACGATCGCCTGCCTAAAGTTCAAAAATACGCGTGTATGAATGTGTGAACCATTGGGGATAGTCACCCACTTCCAGACACTGTTCAGTCGAGAATTTGTACGATTATACACATTAGAATTATTGTTGTACTTTATTTGAGTGTGTTAATTCTCAAGTGGACAAACAGTAAATTAATAGATGGGTCAGTAACACTGCCATCCCCCGCCCGGGTAGCCGTGCGGTGTAACGCACTGCTTTCCGGGCGGGAAGGCGTGCCGGTCCGCGGCACGAATCCGCCCGGCGGATTAGTGTCGAGGTCCGGTGTGCTGGCCTGTAGATGGTTTTTAAGACGATTTTCCATTTGCCTCGGCGAATGCGGGCAATTTTCCCTTATTCCGCCTCAGTTACACTACGTCGGCGATTGCTGGGCAAACGCTCTCTCCGCGTACACGTACACCATAATTACTCTACCACGCAAACATTAGCGTTACACTCGTCTGTTGTGAGACGTTCCCGAGGGCGTGGGGAGTGAGGTGGGCGGTCCACGGGGGTCCGAACCGCACAATAACCGAGGGTTCGGTGTGGAGCGGCGGTGGGGTGGGTGGACTGCTGTAGCCTGTTGTGGGGTTTTGAACCACTGAGGGCTATGGCGAGGACGAAGCCTCTCCGTCGTTTCTAGATCCCCAGTTCAATACAATACAACACAACACTGCTATCCACTTAAACTTATACCTGAGTTTGGAAACAGAACTGTCATTATTTTCATAGTTGAATTTATATGTCGTTAATTGATGTGTTTGTCAATTCATTTGAGTGTTTTAACTAATCAGTGTCGCCGTTTACTACCGTGACTGTGTCAATTTACAGGCAATTAACCAGTGTTCAGGGACATACTTTGAGTCGTAGTAAGTTTATGCAAGTTCCTAGATTACTCCAGTCAGCTAGCGTTAATCAGATTCAGCTTTATGCATATTTTCCACTCCACGGTCGATGCCAAGGTCACTTTGTGTTAACCACTTATATTTGCGCAGCACTGACATTAAAAGGGTAGATCTTAAAGAAGTCGTCTGCCTACAGTTAGTTTTGAGGGATTGGGAATATAACAACCACCAGGAGTCTGCCGAGTTTATTAATGAGCTTGTTATTCATTGCAGATCAGTCACTTGAAAATGAGTTAAGCTCGAAATTTCAATTGTGGAAATTATAATTAACGATAACAGGTGACAGCGAACGTGCCGTCATTTAAAATATTTGGCTGTAATGTGGCTGTCCTAGCTTTTCCGTCTGATATGTTGTAAATAGTCTTCACGGGTTTCCCACTGGATGACATTGTGCAAATTCCAGAATATTTCCTCTGTGCAACTGTTCGAGATCTTCAGGTGGTTGAACCTTGTTGGCCGGCCGGTGTGGCCGAGCGGTTCTAGGCGCTACAGTCTGGAGCCGCGTGACCGCTGCGGTCGCAGGTTCGAATCCTGCCTCGGGCATGGATGTGTGTGATGTCCCTAGGTTAGTTAGGTTCAAGTACTTCTAAGTTCTAGGGGACTGATGACCTCAGAAGTTGAGTCCCATAGTACTCAGAGCCGTTTGAACCATTTTTTTTTAACCTTGTTTGTGCCTAGGTACGTCAGTTGTACCTAGCCGACAAAATACTGTGGAATTTGCACAACGTCATCCAGCGGCAAACCCACGAAGACTGTTTGAGTGTAATGTTAGCCTAGTGCGATCGAGATGTCAAGGATCTGTCAAGCCCGACATCCAGATGTTTTGGGGTGGGGTTGTATTTTATGCCATTTCCATTAAAATAGACATGCAACTGACCATTGGACGGCCTGTTACTGACATGGGAGCACGCCGTAGGACAGTTGGGCCAGGTCTGAGGTGCCATTTACGAAACTACTGCGACAAGACTGAGAGATCCCGGTCTGCCGACTCGGCATGACTACGATGACGAAGCAGAAGGCGTCCAGTAACATGCAAAAGCTACTGTACGCGGTGGAAAAAGAGCAGCAAGCGCAATTTCATTCAAAGTGGCGCCCGGCGGCGGCGCACAATGGCCGTGACCTTGAGAGGCGGTAGACGGGCCGGAGGCGGCCATTCATAGCGGCGGCGGCTGAATCACGGCCCGGCGCGCCGCTCAGCGCGTAGGGAGGTCAAGGACTGCGCCACCCGCCACCAGCCTCCAGCCACCAGCCTCCCGGAAGGGGATTAGCGGGCCCCCGCCCCCGCAGGCTGCACGCCAGCGATTTATGTCCCGCCGGCACCGGCCGTCTGCCCCCGCCTCTGCTCTGCGCTGTGGCCCACTGGCGGGGGCGTAATAATGAACGCCGCGGGCGATATTCCGTGAAATTTATCACGTCGCGAGTAGAGCTCGGCATGTCATTAACTCGCATTGGCAGGCATCCATCTGGAAGCACACCTTGTTGTCGTAAAACAAGGCGGAGTGTCTGATGTCAATCGACGCAGGCAACACTTCAGCCGCAGTAGCGATGTCGGTATTAAGTGGTCCGCAGACGGTCAATAATATTGCGCAATATTTCCTGATGCTCAATAATATTGACGATCTAGGTGTGAGATTGAGAGGTTGAGCGATATTACTGAGAACGGATATACATTGCCCTGCCCCGAAATACTCTAGCATCTGTGGACAGTTGTGACAGTTTTTCGTTCAACCTCAGTTCTCTCGACAAGCTTTCGTGAGTGATATTTGACGCGCCCTAAACCAAATTTTCATCCACCTTTTTTTCTGCTTGCAGCAAGGTGGAGCAATTGTCACAGCAACAGCTTCTTTGTCTTCCAACATTCCTAACCACAGTGTTATTGCACAATATCACTGTCAATATTATTGAGCAGGCTATGAAGAATGTCAGTAATGTTGCAAAACGTTATTGTCCTACTCTGTATGAATCAGCATTGGTTTCGAAAAAGACGACCGTGTGAAACCCAGCTCGCGCTATTCGTCCACGAGACTCAGAGGGCCATAGCCACTGGCTCCCAGGTAGATGCTGTGTTTCTTGACATCCGCAAGGCGTTCGATGCACTTCCCCAGAGTCGTTCAATGAACAAAGTAAGAGCATATGGACTATCAGACCAATTGTGTGGTTGGATTGAAGAGTTTCTAGATAACAGAACGCAGCATGTCATTCTCAATGGAGAGAAGTCTTCCGAAGTCAGAGTGATTTCAGGTGTGCCGCAGGGGAGTGTCGTAGGACCGTTGCTATTCACAGTATACATAAATGACCTTGTGGATAACATCGGAAGTTCACTGAGTCTTTTTGCGGATGATG
The DNA here is from genome assembly GCF_021461395.2 of Schistocerca americana. Lineage (NCBI taxonomy): Eukaryota > Metazoa > Arthropoda > Insecta > Orthoptera > Acrididae > Schistocerca > Schistocerca americana. Next base: position 22,038,819 of record NC_060123.1, read on the forward strand.
CTGTAGCATATCGAGACGTTGTAACAATGGAAAATTGTACTGAAATGCAGGAGGATGTGCACGAAATTGACGCATGGTGCAGAGAATGGCAATTGAATCTCAATGTAGACAAGTGTAATGTGCTGCGAATACATAGAAAGAAAGATCCTTTATCATTTAGCTACAGTATAGCAGGTCAGCAACTGGAAGCAGTTAATTCCATAAATTATCTGGGAGTAGGCATTAGGAGTGATTTAAAATGGAATGATCATATAAAGTTGACCGTGGGTAAAGTAGATGCCAGACTGAGATTCATTGGAAGAATCCTAAGGAAATGCAATCCGAATGAGCCGAGCGGTCTGAGGCGCTGCAGTCACGGACTGTGCGGCTGGTCCCGGCGGAGGTTCGGGTCCTTCCTCGAGCATGGGTGTCTGTGTTTGTCCTTAGGATAATTTAGGTTAAGTAGTGTGTAAGCTTAGGGACTGATGACCTTAGCAGTTAAGTCCCATAAGATTTCACACACAGTTGACAGTTGCAATCCAAAAACAAAGGAAGTAGATTACAGTACGCTTGTTGGCCCACTGCTTGACTATTGCTCACCAGTGTGGCATCCGTACCAGATACGGTTGATAGAAGAGATAGAGAAGATCCAACGGAGAACAGCGCGCTTCGTTACAGGATAATTTAGCAATCGCGAAAGCGTTACGGAGATGATAGATAAACTCCAGTAGAAGACTTTGCAAGAGAGATGCTCAGTAGCTCGGTACGGGCTTTTGTTACCTTTTCGAGAACATACCCTGACCGAAGAGTTAAGCAGTATATTGTTCCCTCCTACGTATATCTCGCGAAGAGACCATGAGGATAAAATCAGAGAGATTAGAGCCCACACAGAGGCAGACCGACAATCTTTCTTTCCACGAACAATACGAGACTGGAATAGAAGGGAGAACCGATAGAGGTACTCAAAGTAGCCTCCCCCACACACCGTCAGGTGGCTTGCGGAGTATGGATGTAGATGTAGATGTACTGGCCGTCTAGAGACCGCTTTAGTGGCTGACATTGACGGGGGTCGATCAAATAATAATGACTCGCGCGCCATAAAAAAATAATAATGAACATGTAACAGCGGAATTAGTACAGATCATCCCCTGAACTGTCTCTACGCAATATTATCGTTCAATATAGCCACCACGAGTTTGTAAACATTCGCGCCTGTGTTGAACTGTGGCATCAAAACCAGTTTTGAAAAATTCAGGGTTTTGTTTCTTGCCCCATGACTTGAAAACTGTTTTTGCCTCATCCATGAAGATAGTGTATGGCGACGCTGTTGTGAGCATAAGAAATGTGCGAAGTGGGTGGAGAAGTTTGGTAACAGAGAAATGGACGTCGCTGATTAACCGCACGGTCAACGATTTCTGTCACAGCTGCCAGTCGAGGAGTTGAAATTCTACATCTACATCTACATTTATACTCCGCAAGCCACCCAACCGTGTGTGGCGGAGGGCACTTTACGTGCCACTGTCATTACCTCCCTTTCCTGTTCCAGACGCGTTTGGTTCGCGGGAAGAACGACTGCCGGAAAGCCTCCGTGCGCGCTCGAATCTCTCTAATTTTACATTCGTGATCTCCTAGGCACGTATAAGTAGGGGGAGCAATATATTCGATACCTCACCCGGAAACGCACCAACCTGGACAGCAAGCTACACAGCGATGCAGAGTGCCTCTCTTGCAGAGTCTGCCACTTGAGTTTGCTGAACATCTCCGTAACGCTATCACGCTTACCAAATAACCCTGTGACGAAACGCGCCGCTCTTCTTTGGATCTTCTCTATCTCCTCCGTCAACCCGACCTGGTACGGATCCCACAATGATGAGCAATACTCAAGTATAGGTCGAACGAGTGTTTTGTAAGCCACCTCCTTTGTTGATGGACTAGATTTTCTAAGGACTCTCTCAATGAATCTCAACCTCGTACCCGCCTTACCAACAATTAATTTTATATGATCATTCCACTTCAAATCGTTCCGCACACACACTCCCAGATATTTTACAGAAGTAACTGCTATCAGTGTTTGTTCCGCTATCATATAATCATACAATAAAGCATCCTTCTTTTTATGTATTCGCAATACATTACATTTGTCGATGTTAAGGGTCAGTTGCCACTCCCTGCACCAAGTGCCTATCCGCTGCAGATCTTCCTGCATTTCACTGCAATTTTCTAATGCTGCAACTTCTCCGTATACTACAGCATCATCCGCGAAAAGCCTCATGGAACTTCCGACACTATCTACTAGGTCATTTATATATATTGTGAAAAGCAATGGCCCCATAACACTCCCCTGTGGCACGCCAGAGGTTATTTTAACGTCTGTTCTCCATTGAGAACAACATGCTGTGTTCTGTTTGCTAAAAACTCTTCCATCCAGCCACACAGCTGGTCTGATATTCCGTAGGCTCTTACTTTGTTTATTAGGCGACAGTGAGGAACTGTATCGAACGACTTCCGGAAGTCAAGGAAAATGGCATCTACCTGGGAGCCTGTATCTAATATTTTCTGGGTCTCATGAACAAATAAAGTGAGTTGGATCTCACACGATCGCTGTTTCCGGAATCCATGTTGATTCCTACAGAGTAGATTCTGGGTTTCCAGAAACGACATGATACGCAAGCAAAAAACATGTTCTCAAATTCTACAACAGATCGACGTCACAGATATAGGTCTATAGTTTTGCGCATCTGCTCGACGACCCTTCTTGAAGACTGGGACTACCTGTGCTCTTTTCCAATCATTTGGAACCTTCCGTTCTTGCGGTACGCGGCTGTTAGAAGGGGGCAAGGTCTTTCGCGTACTCTGTGTAGAATCGAATTGGTGTACCGTCAGGTCCAGTGTTCTTTCCTCTGTTGAGTGATTTCAGATGTTTTTCTATTCCTTTGACACTTATTTCGATGTCAGCCATTTTTTCGTTTGTGCGAGGATTTAGAGAAGGAACTGCAGTGCGGTCTTCCTCTGTGAAACAGCTTTGGAAAAAGGCGTTTAGTATTTCAGCTTTACGCGTGTCATCCTCTGTTTCAATGCCATCATCATCCCGGAGTGTCTGGATATGCTGTTTCGAGCCACTTACTGATTTAACGTAAGACCAGAACTTCCTAGGATTTTCTGTCAAGTCGGTACATAGAATTTTACTTTCGAATTCACTGAACGCTTCACGCATAGCCCTCCTTACGCTAACTTTGGCATCGTTTAGCTTCTGTTTGTCTGAGAGGTTTTGGCTGCGTTTAAACTTGCTTTATTTGTTCATGAGTTATTTGGGAAGACAGGTGTGTACACAATCAACAGCAAAACCTATACAACCACACTTAAGGGCACAGGGTACTTTTGAATGATGGAAAAATAGAAATTTTTGTGTAACTTTATTAAATTCGAATATCTTTCCTGGTTACATTGATATAAACGTTATTGGGTTTAGAATGAAAAATGACAGTTATTTTCTAAATTCCATCGTTAGGACCGTGTACGCTGCCACGCCACCTTTATTTCAATTACAGAAACCATTAGAATTGCGTAAAACAGTTATTAAGGTTTTATTGCCAGCGATTCCGTTTGGGATATATTTATGTAATGGTAGCACTGCTGTTTTATAGCATTTCTAAATGATAATTTTGTCCTTATATGGTTTAACTTTGCTAAGGTGGTCTGTTTACGTTCTACTGAAGACTTGTTGCCGAAGTTCTACCTGTAGTTGTGGGTACAGATTATCTTTAGTGTGCAGTGACAATTTCAATGATGGAGTGATAGATACAGAGAAAATTCTGATAAATTTGAGCATTAAATATGACTCAGATATGAAAGATTAATTGCTTCTCTGTGATAGACTACAGGTGCAGGAAGCTGAAAGGTTCACGGTAAAAGTCACCAAAGAGCAAGAAGGGCTAAAAGGAATACCAAAAGAAAGGCTGAAAATGAAGAAATTCAACAGAAAGAACTATACTTCAGGAATGTACTGAGGCAAAGTTTAACGTGACTCATGGCTTTATTCGCAGTTTCCCACGAGTTGTATTTTTTTCGTTTTTTCTTTTTTTTTAATTTATGTATTTATAATTCCTTAGGTTCACAAAGCATAGTACTAATTTTTTCTGTTACTTGCAGCTGTGCCTGCTTATCCAGTAGACAAACTTTATTGCAGTTTCATGCAAATTATAGAGAAATAAAAAAAATATTAGGAAAAATATTTTAAAAATTAAGATGTAAGATGTAATAATATTTTTTTGGTTACTATACTTACTGTGTGGAATTGAATAAATCTAGCATTTGTCATCAAAATACATATATATGGTAAATATTTGGTCTCTTTCAAATATGTGTTATAGTGTTAAATGGTACCTGAATTTGACGAAGCAATTTGGAAAATTTTGTGCTGCAATTTCTTTGTTATCGTTTTTTAAAAACATCAGTATGTCGTAAATTGTTCAAACTACTCGTAAATTGTTTGGATAGTATTCGGCATTAACTGTGTCAAACTGTAAAACGTATACCAAATAGTGCACGAATGAAATGGGTGTTCATTTTAACGTAATATGGAGCGGATAAAGTACCCTGTTTCCTTAAGGAAATTAAGGAAGGAATAATGTACGCAACCACACTTCATTTTTCACCACCCAAGCGATTTCAAAAACCGAACTGTTGAATGTTACCCCATGCACCCTCCAGTCCTGATTCGGCTCCGTCTAGCTTCTTCCTGTTTGCAGCTATGAAAGACAATCTACGTAGTTATAGGTCCAATGAGTTGAGTGAGTTTAAAACAGCTTTAAAATCATGGGTCAACAAGCAAGATCATGTATTTTTGCAATCTGGTTTTGATGCCTGGGTTCAACGATGCCGCAAATGTGTTCAAATACATGATGACTGCGTTGAACTGTAGTATTGTGTAAGATGTTATTTCAGGCAATGATCTGTACAATTCCGCAGTTGTATGTTCATTAATTAATTTATTAACACACGAGGAATAACGTTTTGACCCACCCTCGTACATCTGAATATACATACTTGACGAGCCACTGACTGGTGGAGGATACTTAGAGTACCCCTATCACTTCGTGTCTTTCCTGTTCCAGTCGCATGTAATACATATTAGCTCTTACAGCAGCCTACATCATTTAATAATTTGCAGGTTTAATCACAATTGTTAAAGATGAAGCGTAGGAAAAGAAGACAGTTATCGCAATCAAAGGCTTTAGCCGGTGTTTCATTTTCAACATAGTTTGTTCCTACAGTCTACAATCGCGATTGTGTTTCTGAAAATAACAAGCTAGTCACTAACGGAACTTAGATACAAAACAGCATTGTAGTTTTTGAATGTAACAAGTGAGGTAGAAGCAACGGCAAAGATGAAACACAAAAACACTGAAAATATCGCTAGCAATGTGATGTGGGTATTGCAGAAATGCACAGAATAGCATGGTAATATTCTTCAAATTAAAGCAACCTGCACGACTAAACAATGTCAGATATACTAATACTGTTTTTGTATTGCCAGTAAACTTTGTTGTAAAAATGTTCCTATGGCTTTCTGTTGATTTCCAGGAAAAACTATTTCGTATTACTGGCAACATTTTCCGAAATGTGGATTTTTCCACTCGTTATTATCAATTGTACAGCGCTCCGTTTGCCAAAATACCAACATCTAGACAGTGAGCTATTAAGTTAGTCCGAGCTAAAATAAAAAAAAAGAGCCTCGGAAACATTAACAGAAGCGATAACGCAAGTAAATAGGATATGTGAGAAGCTCCTAATTAAAAAGTCTCTAAGAGGTACACAGAGCGGTTCGTACATATTATCGTTTAACAATAAGTTTTTGTAATGAAAGCGCAAAGTTAAGTATACAATCTCGTAAACAATGAAAATGTTTCGATCTGAAGTAAAGTTCCTAGGACAGAAAAAAAATCTTAATTTTACTGAAATGTGTTTATCAAAAAAATGGTTCAAATGGTTCTGAGCACTGTGGGACTCAACATCTGAGGTCATCAGTCCCCTAGAACTTAGAAGTATTTAAACCTAACTAACCTAATGACATCACACACATCCATGCCCGAGGCAGGATTCGAACCTGCGACCGTAGCGGTCGCGCGGTGCCAGACTGAAGCGTCTAGAACCGCTAGGCCACACCGGCCGGCAAATGTGTTTATCAAAAATCCCAAGACTCATACCTGGAATAGCACTCCAAATTTCCCCCTTAGCCCACCTCACGAATTTGCGTTTAATGTGGGTGTTCCAAGCGCTTTCCGCCAATGACAACTTACTCTTCCTGGTGTGTTGCCGAACTGATGGCGAGATGTATCCAGGGAAACAGGTTCCATTGTTCGTAGAGCTTCGCAAAGAGCACGCTTATTGATTTGGGTTATGACCTGGTACGAAGATGGCTTTCCGAAATATTCCAGGTTTAAATCGATTTCCGAATAATTTAGCCCATTAGATGGATGTTTTTACCTGACGTCATATCACTGTAAACAAAGCAATGTGAATCAATGCGAGTCTTTTCAACTGTCATGCACAGTTCTCTTTCCTTCATAGATTTCATTGCTTGACTAGGAGAAGGATGTAAGAACGTTGCGAAGTAATGCGTGACCGTTTGGCTACAGCCAGAGTGAACTTCCTTGCTGAGGGTGAAGACTGAGTTTTTCTTATTTAGAAAACAACGTTTCAGCACTAAGGAAAACAACGTTCCAGCACTAGCTGGTTTCGAGAAATCTAAAAGTGCGAAAAACCTACTTTATTTTAATTTAGAAGAGTTCTCCAAATGCTTCCATTTCTGTGTGTCGTTGAAATTAAGCGCTGTAACGCTGTTCTTAGGCGCTACACTTGTACATGGGAACAGCGACACTGAAATCTACATAGTGCCTTCATTTACAGTTTTTGGAGTTTCGCTAATATGACGGGATGGTTCTCTAAACAATCACACCAACATGTTTTCGTCTTTATCAAAATACTATAGTGCTGTGTATGCAATAGCATATGAGGCGTCAAAATACAGAAGTCTCTCCTATAAAATGACGAAGTTTACCTACTCAGTGCACAACCAATTCGAGATCAGCGTAAATGTAATGTCACGACTTTCTTGAAAACCAAAAGATTTTTTGTGCAATATTGATGATTCAGCTGCGTGTATTAATTTTCGTTTATTTACGGACGGCTTTGGGTGGGTCAGTTCCCCATATTCAGGTTCCGAGGTACAGCAAACATATTGTTCAACATATTGTACAAAACGAAGCATTCAAATAGTAAAGACATCAACCACAGAAAGTGTAACTCTTCTAACAACTCTTTTTGTGGAGAACCGAATAGCCTATATTATAACTATGTAGGGATCTTGAGTGTTGAGGACTGTATAACTCTTACGTATAACAGAACATTTATAGTTGTTTTGGTTACAATTTAAAATTGAAACACGTGTTAAAAGGTCTACTCATGTGGGATAGAGACACTATTTGTAACATAATAGGCTACATGTGATTAACTACGATGGTCTACATACTTCGCCCAGTCAAGGCAGAAATACGATCTGGAATGTAATTTCTGTAAATGTATGTTTTGACAGTAAGGTCTTATTTTGTTCGTGTAACAAAATGTACTCTGGTGTGAGAATAAATAGTTTCACATATCATATGTGTAACAAATATAGCATGTGACGATATCTATCGGCTGACGTGAACATCGGTGTAGTTGTTTACTACCAACAGCATAGCATTCATGTAAAATCACGATGTATAAGTTTATACGGAATGTAGAAAACGCTCACGTTTACAAGGTATGATGATCAAGTTTTAAAGTGAGAATACCAGTATACTTACAGTAAAGGTCCATGACTATCGGTGTATGCAAAAGTCATACTGAATATAACATAATATACGAGAGTCCGTCCATAATGAGGGTTAGTTGTCACAAGTAATACGTAAAGTTAATCACAATGTCTCCATATACCTTTCATTTGTGGTGCATTCGAATGTTGACATCAACTTAATTCTTTGTAGGAAGCAGAGTCTTAAGATATCAAAATCCACTGGGGAAAAAATAAAAATTACAAACAGTATCATGTAGACGCGATGCGATAGAATGACATACATGGTTTCAGTAATGATACATAACTCTCTGTGTGCGACAAGTGTGTTAAAAGGAATTTTCTGGATCCATGTAACAAAAAGTAAGTACCAAAATATTATGTAGGAATTATGATAGCCACTGTTGTGTTCAGCTCTTGTAATGACTTTAGGAAGTAATGAAACAAATCTGACAGAATAAAAGTGAAGCATATGTGATGGAATATATGGTAATTGTATAAGCATCATCATCATTGCTATAAATGTATTAGCTGCTGTCCCAAAAGCTGTCAGAATATGCATATATCTGAGAAACATTTTTCAGTCGTACCGAACCATCTTTAGCGGAATTTATTCTGATAACCAGGTATATCTGAAACGCAGATACCCAATTCTGTAGAAGGAAATAAAATTTTCATCTCATGAGTACTAGAGAATACTTGCTGCGCTGTATTAGAAATAAAATGATATGAGAACGACACAGTTCATTTTCCCGTTAAATGTGTGTTATATATGTTGCGTGTTCAGTAAATAATCAAACTGTTATATTGAAATAGTCTGTTTGCTGTTCTCAGCGTTTTCAAAATATTATTATTTCGTATTATACCCCCCCCCCCCCAAAGGTACAGTGGGCTGTTCGAAGTGCAGAGTCAATCTTTTCAGCAAGATACTATCGAAACATAGTGGGTTAACAAGTGTACCAACTTCCAATACATCGGAACAAATTTCACTTCCGGCATTTACCTTGCAACCAAGGGAAACCAAGTAAGGGTGTTTAGAACTATTTTTAATTTAACTTTGGAACGATGTGTTCCAGAAAGAGAATGTGAAACCCTCGTGTACTTGTAAGTATGTTAGTGTACACAGAGGAAAGTAGGTGACTTAGAAATGTACAGTGTTCTCATGTCGTTTCGATCGCACACGATGCCAACGACGGTCACTGCTTCCTACTACTTAAAAATCAACTGAAACAAGGTAAGGAAAATGCACCGCATAAGTATCGTATTACAACACTTATCACAAGTATGTTCACGTATAACATGAGTTTAAACTCAGTACCTCAATGCTATTTCTTCTCATGTTCTGTGAAACTCTCAAATTTAGGTGGAGTGATAGGTTTTTCTTAATTTCTCACACATTCGCTGCACTCGTGTGCGCGAGCCACACATAAAATGAAGTGTTCAAGCAAGTCTCGATATCACATTTTAGATGTTTATATTCTCTTCTTGTTTGAACTCATACCGTTCACGTCTCACATTCGTACAAGGCTACACTCCAGACGAATACTTTCTAAAACGTTCCCTTGACTGAAATATACATCTCATGTAAAAAAATTCATCTTTTTCACAAATTTTTTTCACGCTGTTGGCGTTCTGCCTTTTATGTCCTCTCTACCTCGGCAATCATAATTTATTTTACTACTCAAACAGCAAAAGCCATAGCCTACTTTTAGTCTCACTGATTCTCTCAGCATCACCTGATTTAAATCTACTGCTCTCCATTACCCTCTTTTTACTTTTGTTGGTGTACATCACGTAACCTATTTGCTACGAATTTTGCTCAACTGATCTTCCAAATCCTTCATCGTGTTTGACAAAAGCTAAGCTTTTATTTGTTCTATTTTGCCTATAATTCCCTTTTCAGATCATTTCTTGGTTTTTGCTTTACTGTTTCCTCAATGTATAGGTTGAATAACAAGAGGGATAGGTTGCACCCATGTCGCACTACCTTTTGGTAGTACTGCTTCCCTTCATGTCCTTCTACTCTTATAACTGCAGTTTGATTTCTGTACATGTTGCAGATGACCTTCCACTCTGTATTTTATGCCTGCTACCTTCAGACTGTATATTGAGCAAGCAATAAAGGAAACAAAAGAAAAATTCGGAGTAGGTATTAGAATCCATGGAGAAGAAATAAAAACTTTGAGGTTCGCCGATGACATTGTAATTCTGTCAGAGACAGCAAAGGACTTGGAAGAGCAGTTGAACGGAATGGACAGTGTCTTGAAAGGAGGGTATAAGATGAACATCAACAAAAGCAAAACGAGGATAATGGAATGTAGTCGAATTGAGTCGGGTGATGCTGAGGGAATTAGATTAAGAAATGAGACACTTAAAGTAGTAAAGGAGTTTTGCTATTCGGGGAGCAAAATAACTGATGATGGTCGAAGTACAGAGGATATAAAATGTAGACTGGCAATGGCAAGGAAAGCGTTTCTTAAGAAGAGAAATTTGTTAACATCGAGTATAGATTTAAGTGTCAGGAAGCCGTTTCTGAAAGTATTTGTATGGAGTGTAGCCATGTATGGAAGTGAAACGTGGACGATAAATAGCTTAGACAAGAAGAGAATAGAAGCTTTCGAAATGTGGTGCTACAGAAGAATGCTGAAGATTAGATGGGTTGATCACATAACTAATGAGGAGGTATTGAATAAAATTGGGGAGAAGAGGAGCTTGTGGCACAACTTGACTAGGAGAAGGGATCGGTTGGTAGGACATGTTCTGAGACATCGAGGGATCACCAATTTAGTATTGGAGGGCAGCGTGGAGGGTAAAAATCGTAGAGGGAGACCAAGAGATGAATAGACTAAACAGATTCAGAAGGATGTAGGTTGCAGCAGGTACTGGGAGATGAAGAAGCTTGCACAGGATAGAGGAGCATGGAGAGCTGCATCAAACCAGTCTCAGGACTGAAGACCACAACAACAACAACCTTCAGACTGTATGTCATTTAACATTATCAGAAGTTTTCATAAATCTGCAATTACTATGAATACAATTTGCCTTTCTCAAGTCTATCTCCTAACAAATCAAATGTTTTTTTATTCTAGTCTTTGATTACAATATAAAGTCCTTCGACGATGACCGGTTTCAGTCAGTAATGACAATCTTCAGATCTACAATACAAAAAAGTAATATGCACCTAGTGGACAATCTATCTTTCAAAACAATACAGCATTTCATATCACGATATACCATCAAACAAACTGGAAAATGTATAGATAAAATAAGGTACAGAGTCCCTGTTCTACAGCATGTCCTAATGTGATTGAGCCGTAACGGCATCGTCAAAACATATAAGTACACTCAGCAAAGCATTGTCACATAGAGCTGACAAATGTCGTAGGCTCAGTGTTGCTTCGTGTGTTCAACACTTCTCCGAAACCGAAGCTGATCTACTAGTCTTTTCCCCCTTCTGTCAATAACTGGTGTCAGTAGTTTGCAACTGTGACTTATTAAAATGATATTCTGTAGTGTTCACATCTGCGTGCATCTGTCTTCTGTGTAATTGGAACTGCTGTTTTATTCTTGAAATCTGAGGATATCTCATCTGTCTAGTATGTCTTGCGTACTATGTGGAACGGTTTTATCAGATTTTCATGATTCTAAGGGTGTCATCCACTCTAGCCTTTCAGTGCCCATGTCTAATTCTCCTTGCAGTGTCACATTTCCCATCACCTCTTCCTCAACTTCCTCCTCCTTTTTATAACGATGTCTTCAAGTTAGCTGCCCTTGTATAGCCTTTCTATGTATGTCTCCCACCTTTCAGCCTTCCGTTCTTAGCATAGTACTTGCTTGTTATCGTGCAGGTACTTTTCATTTCTCCAAAAATCTCCTTACTGGCCGGCCGCGGTGGTCTCGTGGTTCTAGGCGCGCAGTCAGGAACCGCGCGATTGCTACGGTCTCAGGTTCGAATCCTGCCTCGGGCATGGATGTGTGTGATGTCCTTAGGTTAGTTAGGTTTAAGTAGTTCTAAGTCCTCGGGGACTGATGACCACAGCTGTTAAGTCCCATAGTGCTCAGAGCCATCTCCTTACTATTGCTACAGGCTGTATCTATTTTTCTCATACTTGCGCATCGTTCTGTAGATCTGCATTTCTCCTCTAGCCATTCTTGCTTTTTGTGAATCTCATTTCTCAACCGTCTGCGTACCCTTTCGCCTGTATAATTTGCTGCATTTTATTTTTTCTCCTTTCTTCAATTAAATTCAATATCTAGGGTATTATCCAAGATTTTCTACTAGGGCTTGTCTTTTTGCCTGTTTGATTCTCTACTACTAGTATATTATTCAGGGATTTCTACTAGGACTTGGCTTATTGCCTGTTTGATCCTCTACTAGTCTTGTATCCCAGCATAACGGCAACTAAGGATCAGATTCAGACGTCGCCGTCGACTCTGCTCAGTCGCTCACAGACACTGTCGCCCGCGCGAGGAGGTGCTCGCGAAACGTCCAGTGGTGCCTCAGCTGCAGCGAGTAGCCGGTACGTAAGGATATGCATTCGCCGGGCAGTAGCCCTCCAAATCCTTGAACGTCTTGCACTCAGCCCTGCTTTTCCCATCTCATCAAATTTACACCCCTCTTAACCTAAATGGTTCAAATGGCTCTGAGCACTATGGGACTTAATATCTGAGGTCATCAGTCCCCTAGACTTAGACCTACTTAAACTTAACTAAGCTAAGGACATCACACACATCCATGGCCGAGGCAGGATTCGAACCTGTGACCGTAGCAGCAGCGCGGTTCCGGGCTGAAGCGCCTGGAACCGCTCGGCCACAGCGGCCGGCTTCTTAACCTAAACGGAAAGCCTCCGTATACCGTGCACTACCCACATGTTAGACTCCAATAACCCTTTTTTTGCCCTCTCATCACCAATCCTGATATGTTGTCCGCCTTTACCAAAACATGGCGCTGTCTCTACACCTGCACCACTCAGTACCCTACTCCAACGCAACTTCAAAAGTCTTCCTGTCACAGAAATTGAAATCGGCACCGATATCTATCCATACTACGAAATACTGCTCCGCCCCACCCATCACATTTCATATCACGGCTCCCCTCTCGCTGATCCCTCTCCATCTCTCTTTATTGTACGGCTCTACCAACCCACCGGACTGCTCTTCATCCTGTGTAATGCCACAAGCCACTCCTACACCTGCCTTCATCTCCATAGTTACTACCCAACGGACCCATATATCTTTCTACTCGCACCCTTCAACCCTCTGGAACACATTTTTCTGACTTCGATATTAGAATGTCACAATTTTTGTAATACATATTTTTGTTTTTATGTTTCACTTCTTTGAATTTAATTTAAAACACAAAGAAATTCAATAGTTTTAATGATTTCTATAAACGCCCACAAAGTTCGTCCCTTAATGGACACAGATACGACTGGATCACCCTGCTGGAGGATTTCGCTTTTCCGCTCGGCGATTTGGCTTTGGATCCTCCGACCTTTTCGATGAACTATTTCTCTCTGTTTTTGGCACTCGTGCACTAACACTCGGTACAGACAGGGAAGGAAGTATTTAAGCTGTAACGCGACTGTTATTTCAGAGTGTTGAACACGCTGAGGTGCAAAAGTCATGGGACAGCGATACTTACATACAGATGCTGGTAGTATCGTGTACGCAAGGTACAAAACATTACTTTGGTGGAGCTGTCATTTGTGCTCAGATGATTGAAGTGAAAAGATTACCGAAGCAATTGTGGCTGCACAACGAGAATGAACAAACTTTCAACGGGAATTGGTATTCGGAGCTAGCCGCACGGGAAATTCCATTTCGAAAATCGTTAGGGAATTCAGTACTCCGAGATTCACAGTGTCAATACTGTACCAAGAACTACACGTTTCAGTCATTACTTCTCAGCACGGACAACACAGTGGATGACGGCCTTGACGTAACGAGCGAGAACAGCAGACTTTGCGTAGAGTTGTCAGTGCTAACAGACATAGAATACTGCGCAGAAGTCAGCGTGGGACGTACGACGACAGTATCCGTCACGACAGTACGGCGAAATTTGGCGCTAATGGGCTAAGCAGTAAACAACCGACGCGCGTGCCTTTGCTAACAGCACGTCATCTTCCGCATCGCCTCTCGGGCTCGTGACCATAGCGGTTGGACCCTACAGACTGGAAAACCGTGGCGTGGTGAGATGACTCCTGGTTTCAGTTGGAGAGCTGATGGTAGAGTTCAAGTGTACCGCAGACCCCATGAAACCACAGGCACAGGTTGTCAACAAAGCACTGTACAAGTCATGGCTGAGTATTTCTTGAGGGGACTTCCAAAATCTTGTCGAGTCAATGCCACGTCGAGTCGCTACAGTGCGCTGCGCAAAAGGGGGTGCGACACCCCATTATGAGGTATCCCGTGACTTTTGTCTCCTCATTATACTGCATTCCTAAGAAGCCCAACAATGAGCACTGAGAAATTTAACATTGTTGCTGAAAGCCGAGATATCATTTCGTGTTTGCTGTCAAGTTGTCCCAGACGCCGACGAAGAGTTCAGTAAATTATGTTACGTTTACTAGTAGCCACAGATATGGAGGCTTGCTGGTGTTTACCTCGACCTAACGAAACTGCGCGTTCGGTGTTGGGTGACAGCAGAAAGCGGCCGGCGGCTGAAACGGAGGCTGGAGCTACGCGCGGGGGAAGACGCGTACCCCGCCCCAGCCCGCGGCGCCGCACCGGACAAAGACCCCTGGCCGGCTGGACACGTGCGTCGCGGCGCCCGGCCGTCGGGGCGCTACTCGGCGTCGGGACGGCGAGGCTCGGAGGGGGGGGGGGGGGGGGAGGGGGGTAGGCGGCGCGCGCTCGGTGCAGCGGCGGTAAAAATAAATTCCTGACTCAGCAGCCGCGCTGGCTGCTCCATTGATCTTGTTATTCCCCGCGCTCCCTCTACGAGGCATAACATTTACAGCACTTTATGCGTTCCGTAAACACCGAATTCTTCCGTCCGTTCAGAAGGAATCAAACGTGTGTCGCTCTCTTTTTCCACGCGCCCAGCAAGAGAGGCTTTGCGCAGGCGAGTCTACGCACTCGCTACGAAATAAAAAAAATATCCGGCAAAGTGGGATCGGAAGCTACGATTCGTGTTGTACGAATAAACTCGAACGAGAGTAAACTTTTCATACAGTCCCCTAATGTATGTCGTTTCTAAGATGCAATCTACGAGGCGTGCCGAAAAGTAACGCCTCTGAAATATTTATGTGAAAACTCCTAAAGCTTTTTAAATAAAGCGAACGCTATTAACATTCTACATCTGTATTCTTCACTTCTACATATTTATTTCTCAAGATAGTCACCCTGGCGACGAACGTATTTCTCCCAGCGGGAGGCCAGTTTGTTGATACCGTCGCTGTAGAATGTTTGACTTTGTTGACGGAGCCACGACCTCACCTCTGCTAGTGTCGCTTGATTGCTATCAAAGTGAAGTCTTCGAATGTGTTCTTTTTAGTTTTGGGAACGGTAAAAACCGCCTTCAGATCTCGGTAAGAGATTATTCAAATGGTTCAAATGGCTGTGAGCACTATGGGGCTTAACATCTGTGGTCATCAGTCCCCTAGATCTTAGAACTACTTAAACCTAACTAACCTAAGGACATCACACACATCCATGCCCGAAGCAGGATTCGAATCTGCGACCGTAGCGGTCACGCGGTTCCAGACTGAAGCGCCTAGAACCGCACGGCCACACCGGCCGGCTAAAAGATTATTACGTGACTCCTAAACCAGCTGTACGAGCAACCTTTCTAAAACACTGTCAGCTGTGTGAGGGTCGAGGTGAACGATGCATCGGCAAGTCAAAGTTAAAACGACAATATACAGAGTAATTCACGAAGTTCTCGAGTCCCGTACCACACCCTTCTGAGTACTTCACTGCACCAGGGCTCCGCTAGACCTATACCTAGCGGTGCCTTGGCTACAATGAGCTGGAAACGGGCATTTGACGAATTGCTCTGTACATTGTGGTTTTAACTTTGACTCGCCGATGCATCGTTCGTCTCCAACCTCACACACCTGACAGTGTTTTAGAAAGAGTACTTGTACTGCTCGTTTAGGAAATATGCAATTACCTTTCATCGATATCTGAAGATAGTAAGCACGGTTACCAAATCCGGTAATCACAATATGATTGTTTACAAGAGATCTTCGCCAAGAAGTTCACATTCTCTCAATTACTTTTTTGTTTGTTTGGGGCACGCGTCTGCAATCCTGGTACACATCGAAATTCCCGCGCCACATATGGCGTATCCAGAAGAAAAGAAAAGTGCGAAAGCAACTGCTACATGAAATAACTCAGCCGGCCGCTGTGGCCGAGCGGTTCTAGGAGCTTCAGTCCGGAACCGCGCGGCTGCTACGGTCGCAGGTACGAATCCTGCTTCGGGCATGGATGTGTATTAGGTTTTAGTAAGTCTAAGTTTAGGGGACTGATGACCTCAGATGTTAAGTCCCATAGTGTTTAGAGGCATTTGAACCACGAAATAACTCAGATAAAAACAATAAGCGAGGCGTGTGAAGATATAAAATAAGTAAAAAGTTTCTTTAATGTATATATAAATGTGTTTCGGTATACCGACGCGGAATGGATAGAAATTTCTGTAGTCTATGAAAAAGAAAATATGTAATATCGCTTGTTTTCTTCGTTAGGAAGATTTGTTTGGTTATTATTTTTACCTTTTCACATCATTATAATCGGGCTGTACCTCCAACCAAATTTTATAGTATGAAGATGAACTATATGTGGCTGAAAACATTTATCAGGAAGAGAGGCTATAATTTGATAAACTGATCTCAAATTTACAGTTTCAAACATTTTTCGTAAACGAATGCGTCTGCTGCTCTTGGTACTTCAAGGGGTGCGGCATGCGTCAACAAGTGTACCAGATCTCTTGTACTGGCTAGTTTGTTACTAGACAGTGAACAATAGCTCATACTTCTTGATCATACCCTGCTTTGCTTTACTTATTACGATGGTTTTTTCCCTTTCTTTTCAGCTTGCTGGTTGCTACATCTTGCTAATAAGATAAACACGTCTTTAGGAGATGTATAATGCAAGTAATTGAAGGATAACCAGCCGAAGTTCTTTGTGGAATGACTTATGAAAACGTAACACAGTCACTTTGTGATTAGCTTTCCTTATCGTACTACAAGTTGTGAGTTGTTCTCGTACGTCTCCAATTGCTCTTACTGTTTTTCTCTGTACGTAAATTTAGCATTTTTGGTAGACAAGGACTTTTGAAGACGAGTGTTAATATCGTATAGAAATTAAAATATTGGTGAAAAGTCTAAAATTTGCTATGTGTTTGTTTCAGGCAAATTCAGGCTAGTAAGTAAACTGTTAGTTATAGTCCGATTTAAAGTAGTTGTCACTTGGCAGCTAGCGGGCTAGACTGCTCCCGTCACCAATACGCCCATAGGAGAGCGGCATATTTGCCTTCCACTGCGTTGCCACTTCCGCCACGCAAATTTTTGTGCCTGTCAGTTCCCGGACTCTACAATTTAGCCGCTTTCAAAAAAGAAATCAAAAAACAGAACTGTCTCTAAGTAAAATTAACAAGATATTTTTGACATACTGAATGACACTGTATCTCACATGCGAATTACAGAATTTTTACGTGACGTTTGTAGGAGGCAGAGACTTTAAACATCTTACCTTAAAGAAGTTAAATATTCATAAATATTTTTAAAGGAAAAACAACGATCTCTAAAGCATATGTATGGCAAACGCAATCCGACACGCAACTTTGAAACCATCTTTAGTCGAGTGGGGACTCGCGCTAATTAACGATCGCAAAAAAAGTATTTCGTGAGTTTAACAGTTTCCCGGACAAGACGTTGTAAGTTTGATTCTTGGAAGCGGAAAATTTAACTCGTTTCAAAAAACTGAAGTGAACCATGGCCGTTATTAAAATTGAGAGCAAATTTTGTACACGCTTAGAGGTTTTGTAGAGTCGACACCACATGTTAGTTTCAGATTTTTTGAGTAATTTTTGCGTGAATCAGAGGCTTTAATGTGCTTCTTATCGTCGCAGTGTGTGGGGCGCCAATACGGCTGCCCGCAGTCGGTGACTGTCGCGGGAGCGTCGAATGACGACAAACTCAAAGCAGACCACGCATGGCCCCTATTCAGCGAGCTACGAGAGCGCAACAGATGTTGAAAACGCGTCTTCCCGGGCTCGGAAACAACGGGAGGTAAGTCGGAGCGGCTCACAGCTCGCCAGTAATCATAATTTGTCCTCGAGCTGCGCGGGAGACGCGCGCACTAAATTAAAAGCGGCTAACTGGGTAGCTCGCCCGGGAGCTGGCAGCGGCGGGCCGCGCTGCGCCGTTTAACCCGGACAACAAACACACTGGAGAAATTAGTTTACGCCTAATTAAGCGGGAGGCGTGAAAGGGGCGCCCTCTGCCGGCGCCGCCGCCGCCGCCGGAGATTTATACACGCGTCCGGCCCCAGCGCGCGCTCCCCACCCGGCGTGGCGGTGGCGAAGCGAAACACCGCTGACCAGCTGACCACTGTGCCCGGCGCTCCTTGTTGGTAGGCGGCCGGGGAAGCCTCTGGCTTATCGGGGTGGCCTTCTTTCTCGAATCGAACTGTCATTCCATGAAGGGTCAAAAAATATCGTGAATTTTTGTTTTTCTTAAAGTGTCTTTACCTATTCATCAACATCAACTTTGTCCCCTTCCAATTAGGAGCCAAAGTAACTGGTAAACTTGTCTAATACAGTGTAGCGCCACCGCGAGCACGCAGAAGTGGCGCGCCGTGCGGCTTGAGGCGCCATGTCACGGATTGCGCAGCCTCCGCCCCCCCCCTCCGCCCCCCCCCCCCCCCGACCGAGGTTCGAGTCTTTCCTAGGACATGTGTCTGTGTGTGTGTGTGTGTGTGTGTGTGTGTGTGTGTGTGTGTGCTGTTCGTAACATGAGTTAGTTTAATTAGTGGATAAGTCAAGGGACCGACGACCTCAGCAGTTTCGTCCCTTAGGAATTCACATACATTTGAACATTTGAGAAGTGCCGCAATATGACGTGGCATGGACTCGACTAATGTCTGAAGTAGTGCTGGAGGGAATTGACACCATGAATCTTGCAGGGCTGTCAATAAATACGTCAGAGTATGACGGCATGGAGACCTCTTCTGAACAGCACGTTGCAGGGCACCCCAGATATGCTCAATAATGTTTATGTCCTTGGAGTTTGGTGGCCAGCGGAAGTGTTTAATTCGGGAGAGTGCAAAAACAGACATAATGTCTGATGGGATAACCGCAATCAGTGTTTATGTGACGCAGCATGTGAAGGTTTCTGTGTGTGGACGGGCTACTCCTATAACCAAAAAAAATGTTCTAATGTGTGTGAAATCGTATGGGCCTCAATTGCTAAGGTCATCAGTCCCTAAGCTTACACACTACTTAACCTAAATTATTCTAAGGACAAACACACACACACCCATGCCCGAGGGAGGACTCGAACCTCCGCCGGGACCAGCCGCACAGTCCGTGACTGCAGCGCCTGAGACCGCTCGGCTAATCCCGCGCCCAGTAACCGAAATTGCAGATCTGTAGATGGTTCTTGAGGAACCGAAGCCAGTCATGTGAATAAACATTTTACACAATCAAGACGGATTATAGGTAACATCGGAAGAGTGTTCCTGGAGCTACGAGTTCTGGACGGGTGGGGTGTCGCATTGTCCTGCTGGAATTGCCGAAGTCCGTCAGAATCGGCAGGAATGGATGCAGGTGATCAGACAGGATGCTTACGTTCGTGTCACCTGCCAGAGTCGAATCTAGACGTATCAGGGGTCCCAACTGCACGCGCCCCACACCAAAACAGTGGCTCCACTAGCTTGAGAAGTCCCCTGATCACATGCATGGACCATGGATTCATGAGGTTGTCTCCATACCCGTACACGTCCACCCGTTCCATACAATCTGAAATGAGACTCGTCCGACCAGGCAACATGTTTCCAGTCATCAACAGTCCAATGTCGGTGTTGACTAGCACGGGCGATACGTAAATCTTTGTGTCGCGCAGTCATCAAGGGTACACGAGTGGGCCTTCGGCTCAGAAATCCTATATCGATGATGTTTCGTCGAATGGTTCGCACGCTGGCACCTGTCGATGGTCCAGCACTGAAATCTACAGCAATCTGAGGAAGGGTTGCACTTCTGTCGCGGTGAACGATTCTCTTCAGTGGTCGTTGGTCCCGTTCTTGCAGGATACTTTTCCGGCCGCAGCGATGTCGGAGATTTGATGTTTTACCGGGTTCCTGATATTCACGGTACATTCTTCAAATGGTCGTACGGGAAAATCCACACTTCATGGCTACCTCAGAGATGCCGTGTCCCATCGCTCATGCGCCGACTATAGCACCAAGTTCAAACTCACTTAAATCTTTATAATCTGCCACTGTAGGAGCAGTAACCGATCTAACAACTGCGCCAGAAACTTATTGTCTTATACAGGGTGTTACAAAAATGTACGGCCAAACTTTCAGGAAACATTTCTCACACACAAAGAAAGAAAATATGTTATGTGGACATGTGTCCGGAAACGCTTAATTTCCATGTTACAGCTCATTTTAGTTTCTTCCACCTACGCTCGATGGAGCACGTTATCATGATTTCATACGGGATACTCTACCTGTGCTGCTAGAACATGTGCCGTTACAAGTACGACACAACATGTGGTTCGTGCACGATGGAGCTCCTGCACATGTCAGTCGAAGTGTTCGTACGCTTCTCAACAACAGATTCGGTGACCGATGGATTGGTAGTGGCGGACCAATTCCATGGCCTCCACGCTCTCCTGACCTCAACCCTCTTGACTTTCATTTATGGGGCATTTGAAAGCTCTTGTCTACGCTACCCCGGTACCAAATGTAGAGACTCTTCGTGGTCGTATTGTGGACGGCTGTGATACAATACGCCATTCTCCAGGGCTGCATCAGCGCATCAGGGATTCCATACGACGGAGGGTGGATGCATGTATCCTCGCTAACGGAGGACATTTTGAACATTTCCTGTAACAAAGTGTTTGAAGTCACGCTGGTACGTTCTGTTGCTGTGTGTTTCCATTCCATGATTAATGTGATTTGAAGAGAAGTAATAAAATGAGCTCTAACATGGAAAGTAAGCGTTTCCGGACACATGCCCACATAACATATTTTCTTTCTTTGTGTGTGAGGAATGTTTCCTGAAAGTTTGGCCGTACCTTTTTGTAACACCCTGTATAGGCGTTGCCGACCGCAGCGCCGTATTCTACCTGTTTACGTATGTCTGTATTTGAATACGCGTGCCTATACCAGTTTCTCTTGCGCTTCAGTGTAATACCGTTGTGTCAATGTTTTTTTCCAATCGTAGAAGTATTCTGGAATTCACTTCTCGTTATGGTGTTCAGCTCATTCAGCGATTCTGTTTTCTACCATCAGTGGTGGCAAAACGACGATCTTCCGTGGTTCTCTTCAGCCGCGGGGTAGAGAGAAAGAAGTCGCCGGGGGACATGTAAGGCGAATACGGTGGAAAAGGAAACATGACGGTTTTGCTTTTTGCCAAATACCCCGACCAAGCACTTAGATGTGATGCAATTTCCACGAGTGGTTTGGGGACCTGATCGTTTTCTTCGGACTGCTTGATGGAAACGAAGGGTAACTTCCAGCTAGTATTCCTTACTGACCGTGCGACATAAAACAGGGACTCATGTTGCAATTATAATCGAAGAAACCAGTGAGAATAACCTTTGCAAGTGATCGAACTTGTTGATTTTTTTTTTTCTTCTGGGAGTTTCCATTAGGACGATTGGGCCTTGGTTTCGACGTCATATTCATATACTTATGTTTCGCCTCCTCTTACAACCGTCTATAGAAGTTCTGGATCGTTGGCAACGTCATTCAGCAAGTTCTGAGCGATGCCTAAGTGACGTCATTTTTGGTCGAAATTCAACAGCTTCGGAAACAAGTTTTCTGCAATACGTTTCATGCCCAGAACATCAGAAATAAATTGCTTGGGATGAGCCAAAAGACATGCCGAAATCATCAGCAACCTCTCTGATGGTGATTCGGCGATTGTCCAGAACCATTTTCTTTATTTGTTCCACACTGTCTTCAATAACTGATGTGCTACGCCGTCCAGTGCAGCCATCGACTTCGTCTTCTCGACCCCTTTTGAAACTTTTATACCACCCGTAAACACTTGTCATCTCATAGTAGATTCGCCAAAAGCCACAGTCAACATTTCACATTCGCTCCTTCACTTTATTCCATTTTTCAAGCAAAATTTAATGCAGATCTTTGACCCATTTTTTTCCGATTGTCATCAATAAACTAGATATTCAAACCAGTCGAAAATGCAAACATACCAACAAGAAAAAAAAAAGTTTTAAATATCGGACGTATCAAGCACGCGAAATTAAAATTCCCTTTACTTTTTTATCACACTTCCTGTACAATCGAAAAGAAAACTAACTGGAACAAAGTGGAAAACTCCCGGTCTGATACAGAGAGGGCATAGAGGTCAGCGAAAATTTCTTTTTGTTCTGTTGGCACACCTGCTATAGAATTCCCACTTAAGTGATTGATAGAGGGTTCACAGAACCAATTTCAGGCCGTTTCTCGACCTTTCCGCTTTCGAATTGCACGTGCAAAAAATTATCACCAAAAATTTTCCGTGCAAGCTCTGATTCCACCTACTACATTACGATGACTATTTATTCCTATGTAAGGAGAGTCAATAAAATATTTTCATGTTCTGGATTACTGATGTGAAGTCATCGTGCAACTGCTATTGAAGCAATATTGAGGATATTCAGCCCAGTTGTCAATCGTGTGGTTATTGCCTCAATACTCGTATGTTCCGGGACAAAATTGCACCATTTTCAAGTTCTAAATGCAAGGAAACCAGTTAAAAAAGCCTCCTTATACCCACAGATATAAAAGTGTTACAAATTTCCTGAGTTATAACCTGCCTTAAAATTTTTTTATGTCATTAGGCCTCGTCACAACTTAAAAACAAGCTACATACGTGCGTTGTCCAGATAGCTTGACTCCACGTTGCTCATGCTCTACTGTGAGTTGGTTAATCACTTTAGCAAGATGCGTGAGAACATAGTTTTTACAGTAGAGCATGAGATACATGTAGTCTTAAATCATCTGGACCTGAGGACCGGCTAATCCCGGCAGAGGTTCGAGTCCTCCCTCGGGCATGGGTGTGTGTGTGTTTGTCCTTAGGATAATTTAGATTAAGTAGTGTCTAAGCTCAGGGACTGATGACCTTAGCAGTTAAGTCCCATAAGATTTCAAACACATGTGAACATGTGTGGACCTGAGGATCGAGAACAAACATAACAAGCTCGAGATAGGAATTTTATGGAACCCACGTTCATAGGGGCGGTTATTGACAAATCCTGATGCCACCCCCATAAATATAAATTAACATTTTTCAAAAACGCTGTGCACAGGGCTGATTTCATACTTCTAATTCCGGAAAACAAGAATGAGGAAATGAAAAACCTTTAGAAAATTAGCGGCAGAAAATGTGCTTGACTCGGGTTTGATAAGATCGGTTGGCTGTAGCAATCAGGCATGTAACCAGTAAAATGATAACAATCCAGAAAAATGCATAGGCATGCGTATTGGGGGAGGGGGTCTTCTCACATAAATTAGCAAGGTTGTTTAACAAGAAAGGCGTTAGAATTGCTTTCAAGACGGACATCAAATTAGGACAGAGGCCGAGGCATAAGATCGACACAGATGAGAGCTGGATGAGGGAATAGGGAGTGTATGAAGTAAAATGTCAGGATTGTGAAGCGAGATGTGTGAGGCACATGGGACAGAATTTTAAGGTTAGATGTAAAGAGCATTATAATAGCCGTAGCAAAGCATTTCAAGAATGAGTAGCATTCGTTGGGGGTATAATGGAATGCATGAGAGTGTTGCACGTTGAAGAAAAAGGGTGGTTCTTATCAAATTTAGAGGAGGTAGAGATTTATTATGCCTTGAAAAAGGAGTGCGTCGGCGCTTTAAATGAGAGGAAGGGAGTGTCTGAATGGAATTTACGGACACTCTTCAGCGATATGCACCAACATATTTTCCCTACTGACATAGGATTTTCGCACGCCATTTCCGCTGAGATTGAGGCGTACAGATCGTTTAACTTAGAATAGGCTACGAAAACAGGCGTTTTTGAGGATTTTATGGCGGACGATAGTATCGTTGGTGCTGTGCATTAGGCTCTAAGTAAATATCAACATTGAAAGGTAATGGCAGCTTTCAGTTTGCACTTGTACCTCGGGAACGGTGGATACACCGGCTTCTGATGTTTTATGTTTTATGGTCTGAGTTTACATTGCACGTGTGCAACTTGTTTTTAAGTTGTGACGAGGCGTAACGGCATAAAATTTCATGATGCAGGTTGTAACTCAGGACGTCTGTAGCCGCTATATATCTATGTATATAAGGAGGATTGTTTTATCTGGTTTCCTTGCTTTTTAACTCTTGAAAATGCGATAATGTTATCCCGAAACGTGTTGTGGCAATAATGACACGATTGACAAGTGGGTTGAATATCCTCAATATTGCAAAACAAACTGCTGATTGAAATTTCGTGAAAAGATCTCGCCGCAAAGAAAAGCGCCTTTGTCTCAATGATTCCCACCTAGCTCCTCTATCATATTCGTGACACTCCCTCCCCTGTTTCCAGATAATTAGAAATGAGCTGCTCTTCTTTGAAATTTTTCAATGTTCGGTGTTCTTCGTTAATCATACCATAGATGAGTACGGAAAAGCGTGGTGTACGCAGTCTCTGTATTAGAATTGTTGCATCTTCTAAGTGTTCTGCCAGTAAAATGCAGTCTTTGGTTTAATTAATTTACTTAATTATTAATTAATTTAACAAAGTAAAACTTATTTTATCAATAAAAAAGAATGCGTCAGTGGGAATAAACATTATACTGTGCATGCTCCAATACTTACGTAAGCTTCAGTACTTACGCATGCTTCAAAGGCAAGGCATGAAGAGAAGCAGGTGAGCAGGATACAGGCTGGCGAGATGAAATTTCAGAGCAACGGGATGGGACGTATTAGAATAGATAGAGTAAGGAATGACACCGTAAGACGGTGAAAGAGATGCCCATGCAAGAGACTGTAGAAAAGACAAGATAAAGATTGTATGTACATGTTAAGAGACAGGTAGTTGTCAGGATACAGAGACATGCACGTGAAATGACAGCACAAGGCTAGAGACCTAGAGAAAGACCTTGAGATGGCTGGATCGTTGTACTGAAGGAATACGTGAAGAAGAAAGAGGACGATTGGGATAAAGAGGAGGGAGAAACATAGTGGGAAGCGTCAGAAACTATGGAAGATGACGACAACGATGATGTCGTTGGACTGAAGGAGTCTGTGAAGAAGAGAGGGAAGAATGGGACAAAGAGGAAAGATAAGCGTGATGTGAAGGGGTAGTAATTAATGATGTTGATGATGATTATGATATGTTTGGACTGAGGGAATGCGTGAAGAAGAGAGGAGAAGACTTTGACAGACAGGAGAGAGACACGTGGTGGGAGGCGCAGGAAACTATCGAAGATGATAACGATGATATCATTGGACTGAAGGAATGTGTGTAGAAGTGTGGAAAAGACTGGGACAGAGAGAAGAGAGGAATTTGGTGGGAGGGGTGGAAATTGTAGAAGTTGGTGGTGGAAGTGAAACATGGGCGATAAATGGTTTGGACAAGAAGAGAATAGAAGCTTTCGAAATGTGGTGCTACAGAAGAATACTGAAGATTAGATAGGTAGATCACATAACTAATGAGGAGGTATTGTATATAATTGGGGAGAAGAGGAGTTTGTGGCACAACTTGACAAGATGAAGGGACCTGTTGGTAGGACATGTTCTGAGGCATCAAGGGATCACAAATTTAGCAGTGGAGGGCAGCGTGGAGGGTAAAAATCGTAGAGGGAGACCAAGAGATGAATACACTAAACAGATTCAGAAGTATGTAGGTTGCAGTAAGTACTGGGAGATGAAGAAGCTTGCACAGGATAGAGTAGCATGGAGAGCTGCATCAAGCCAGTCTCAGGACTGAAGACCACCACAACAACAAAAAAGGTGGTGGTGACGGTAATGATGTCGATGATTTCGTTGGATTGAAGGCGTCTGTGTAGAAGAGAAAAACAGAGACACAGAAGATAGAGAAACATGAATGGAGAGGCCAGAAACTGTTAATGATGATGATGATGCTGAGAGTCAGGCTCGGGTATCTGCCAGGGAGGTGTAAATGGGGAAGTTCGAGAATCTAGACTCTTTGATGAGCTTCAATATTTACAAGTAAATAATGACTAACTGACAACCTCAGCTGCCGACAGGAGTTGTTGTTATACCTCGATGTGGACAGCTGAAAATGTGTGCCCCGACCGGGACTCGAACCCGGGATCTCCTGCTTAAATGGCAGACGCTCTATCCATCTGAGCCACCGATGACACAGATGAATAGCGCGACTACACGGACTTACCCCTTGCACGCTTCCCGTGAGACTCACATTCCCAATTGTCCACAATTCTACATATGTATTGTACCTTATAGACATTTATTCTAGGTAAAAGCTGCACGGTCATCAACAGTAACTGTCCTTTCGAGAACAAGTTACTGTTTTCGTATATATATTTACAAGTAGGTCTTGAACAATCATTACATTTTTCTCCTGTGAAATATGTGATGTCGCTGATGAACAAGGTGAGAGCTTTGATCAAGAGTGGAAGGTGACGGTAAGACTAAATTAGAGCCTTTGAAATATCGGTATGAGAGACTTATGTTGGTCACTTGGTTGAGCTGTACGACTGACAAGCTGAACTGGATGCTTTTAAGAACAAAAGAGGAAGGAAATATATGCCAATAGGTACAAAACTTCTACGTAGTGAACATGTACCCTAATGTTTACACTTCAATAAAACCATTTTATTATAAATAAGTATCCTTCCCAACTGTGTTTTTTTATCATTGTCCAGTTTTTAACGAAGACACATTGCAACAAATCTGTATGTGGTAGAAAAAAAACTGATGTCAGATTTCCATGCAGTGCTCAAAAAACACTATGAGATTAAACTATTACCTAATAAAAAGGATAGGAAAATTTTTTAGTTCCGCTGTGTAATGTATCTTTCCAGTGTAAACAGATTTCTAATCACTGTCTGAACCTTCTTCATGTGGCTTCTAGGAGCTGCTGGTTGACATTCTGTAGCGGTGAAGACTTCGCTGTGGAAGTTACTGACGACAGGCAGCGTGATAGGCTGAGGCAGCCGTCGGCCTCTGGGACTGCAGCGGCGGGAGTCCAATCTTTGCGGGCCCGGCGCGGCGCGGCGAGGCGCCTCCATTACGACACGTAATTATCGGTGCCTACCCGGCGGCGTAATGGCCCGTTACTGTTTATTCCGAAGTGCCGGAGAGGCCCGCCCGAACTGCTATAGCTGATTCGACAATTTACGTCGCGTCCACAGTCAATCAAACCTTGAGAGATTCCCATCTAAACGGGTTTAACGAGTTACAGAAACGCTGTAATTAGCTCTCGGAAGATATCGACGTCTCGCCGGGTGAGAACGCTGTTTAATGCAAAGCCGGCTCGATGTTTCGTTGTTTTAACGGGCATTTCCTCTGAGCAGCTCTCGTTAACTTGTAAGCTCTCACTGAGTGCTTAAGCGCCAGAAGTATATTTCTGCTTCACCAGCGAGATGGTCGGGAACAGCTAGTGGTACTGGAAACCAAAGAGGACTGTCAGAGGCAGCGAGACAAAGACAAAAGAGTATACGTATGTAATAAAGCAAATATCACTTCATGTAGGTCTATTGTTAACGAGTTAAGAATTGTTACATTGTCATTTATGAGCTTCGCAGTTGTGAAGATGAACTTGTTTAAAAGCTACAACAGAATCTATCTACTAAATACAAGACAGGACGATGTTTGTCTTGCTACCCTATCTGTGACTACTCTCCACAAAATGCTGCAGCAAAATATAATATATGTCTTCAATAGGTTTCTAGGGTTTCACAGTAGGTGAAGTTTATTACAGGTAGCTGTATTCTAGAGTAAAAGGGATGGTTTTGCCCTAACAAACTATCTCGTTTCTCTACATGAATTCTTCAAGTCCACTTAATGGTGTTACAAAGGTGAAATTCAGTTAAACGAATGGAATGTATACAAGTAATACTTTTGTACATGGCAATTTTAATTCTGATTTATGATGTTATTCTAGTAGCAAGGTACATAATGCTGTGGGAAGTACGAAAACAGTAATGGTTTGTTTAACTAATTCCAACATTTAAGCCGCACGGGATTACCCGAGCGGTCTAGGGCGCTGCAGTCATGGACTGTGTGGCTGGTCCCGGCGGAGGTTCGAGTCCTCACTAGGGCATGGGTGTGTGTGTTTGTCTTTAGGATAATTTAGGTTAAGTACTGTGTAAACTTAGGGACTGATGACCTTAGCAGTTAAGTCCCGTAGGATTTCACACATACACACTCCAACATTTAAATATCGTTTCACATGGTTTTCTCAAGTCATTGGAGAGAAATATCAGGATGGTTCCTATTAATAGATTATTGCCAATACCATTCCTTTCCTTTGTTTGTTATTAAGAAACTAAAGGGTCATTCCACGTGAAGTGTCCTAGTGCTCCCAACTCAGCTATCTTCAATTTTGATGAAATTTGTACAGTACGTACCTGAGGGCCCTACATGAATTTATGCAAAGTTTGAGGCTCACGTGTAACTTGGTTGAGTTGCTAGAGCCACTTTTGTGAAGACCACTTTTATCGAGACCGAAAAGTCCCGAAGAAATCTTCAAGTTTGGCATTCAACTGTTCCTAATGTAAAAGAGTTTGACTCTTGCTTCTGGGTATGGTGGTACAACGTTTTGTGCTCTACACACAAATGATGGAAGTAGAGTTCAGAAAGCAATGCATTTGGCTTAATATCAGTTCAAAGTGGGCAACAAATCATGTCGTGAGAAATTTGTGTCATACTTTAATGAGGCATAAGTAGTGGAGAAAGTGCGCTATGGTCCTGGTCCTTTGCCAAACTACTGTCTGTCTGGGTGTTTAGTGTACCACAAATTTGGGCTTGGCTTGTGTGTTTAATTACTGTGCTACTATCCTGTAAATTTGCTAAAAAACATGAATGTATCAAAATATACCCATGTTCAAAGTCATGTGTTCAGAGTCTACCACATTACATTAATTAATACAATTCAACAGAGCACATTTCATTCTATCAGAAAAACTTACGGTCATTTTGGTGTCTCTTTGCGCCTTAAATCTGAAATTTTGTTGATTGTGTCTGCAGTGTTTAAATATTCATTTTGCTGCTTATTTGGTGATTTTAAACCTGTTTGTGACAATTTTAATGCTAAATTTAACCATTAAACATTACTTGAGACTGTTACATAATTTTTGTGAAGCTGAATGCTTATTAATTTTGTTTTTTTTTTCTTTATTTAGGACTCGACAATTTGATTTTAGTACCTGAAAAATATCAAGTTGTTGCTAACACGGAAAAACAAGAGTTTTGGAAATACTGATTCCCCATGCCATTTAAAGACATACAGTGCCTTAAAAGGGCTAAAAGCTGTAAAGTAACTTCCCTTAAAAGAACAAGAATTACTTACTAGACGGAGTGGTTTACACTCTACTGAAAATGGTCAACTATGCTTCCACCATAAAGCTTTACTCCTACAAAGATTTGAATTTTTGCAAAGATCGTGCTGCAACCGAATACGTTTGCACTCAATCAACGTAGAAACAGCAGACCTACTGAAAAGGATAACCATGTCTGATATTAAACCAAGCCAAAACTGTGACCTTCCTGTAGAAAAGAATTTGTTACACGGAAATATTCACAAATGGAAGTTACTTCTCAGTTAGATGAAGATGATAAGACTAATATTGCTCACATCTACATCTACATTTATACTCCGCAAGCCACCCAACGGTGTGTGGCGGAGGGCACTTTACGTGCCACTGTCATTACCTCTCTTTCCTGTTCCAGTTGCGTATGGTTCGCGGGAAGAACGACCGTCTGAAAGCCTCCGTGCGCGCTCGAATCTCTCTAATTTTACATTCGTGATCTCCTCGGGAGGTATAAGTAGGGGGAAGCAATATATTCGATACCTCATCCAGAAACGCACCCTCTCGAAACCTGGCGAGCAAGCTACACCGCGATGCAGAGCGCCTCTCTTGCAGAGTCTGCCACTTGAGTTTGTTAAACATCTCCGTAACGCTATCACGGTTACCAAATAACCCTGTGACGAAACGCGCCGCTCTTCTTTGGATCTTCTCTATCTCCTCCGTCTGCCCGATCTGGTACGGATCCCACACTGATGAGCAATACTCAAGTATAGGTCGAACGAGTGTTTTGTAAGCCACCTCCTTTGTTGATGGACTACATTTTCTAAGGACTCTCCCAATGAATCTCAACCTGGTACCCGCCTTACCAACAATTAATTTTATATGATCATTCCACTTCAAATCGTTCCGCACACATACTCCCAGATATTTTACAGAAGTAACTGCTACCAGTGTTTGTTCCGCTATCATATAATCATACAATAAAGGATCCTTCTTTCTATGTGTTCGCAATACATTACATTTGTCGATGTTAAGGGTCAGTTGCCACTCCCTGCACCAAGTGCCTATCCGCTGCAGATCTTCCTGCATTTCGCTACAATTTTGTAATGCTGCAACTTCTCTGTATACTACAGCATCATCCGCGAAAAGCCGCATGGGACTTCCAACACTATCTACTAGGTCATTTGAATACAAGCTTAACAGCTGTTGGAATATCACCATTAAAATTTCAACGAATTGGTGCAAGAGATACAAAAGGATGTGCAAAGCGCAAAATATATAAAGTTGAAGGTGCAATTATTAAGAAAATTGCAGAAATGGGAGGACTTGATCCCAGTGAACTGGAGAAACCATCCACAAGCAAGCAATGCTTGACTTGTTCAGATTACAGTCAGCTGATCCAAGAATTGAAAGACAATATCATAAAATCATAATGAGAAAATTCAAAGACTATGGAAGAATTTTGTGTTTCAGAAAGAATGGTAAGGAAGGGTAGAAAGTTAAAAGCTGAACAGGGAATATTGGCACAGCCCACAGGTAAATGTGGGAAAAAGCTTTCTGAGGCTGTGAAGGCAAGAGCCTTAGAATGTTTTTATGATGAAGAGTTTAGTCGGATTTGTCCAGGAATAAAGGACTGTGTTACTGTTCGGATTGTCGGAGAAAAGTCTCAAAAATGCAAATACTTATTACTGAGCAACTTAAAAGAGATGTTTGTTATCTACCGCAATAAAAATGGACCCGAAATTGGATTTTCCAAATTTTGTGAATTAAGGCCAAAGTGGTGTGTGACTTTCGGCACAGCTGGTTCACACTCAGTTTGTGCCTGCACAGTACATCAAAATGTGGAACTAATGTTGGCACGTAGCCCAATAAAAGAAGATTACGAAATATTACTGAGCAAAATTGTCTGTAATTTGGATACAAGAGATTGCATGCCTCATCGCTGTGAAGTGTTTCCAGGAACAGAAGCTCTAATATTTGGAAATCGCATTTGCAGATATTGATCCTGATGACAGAATTAAGTTCAAACAATGGACTCACACTGACAGAGATATACTTGAAACCAGAGAAATGACAGCTGAAGAATTCATTGAACTACTAGTTACAAAACTTTTGGCCCTTTCTACTCACCACTACATTGCAAAGCGTCAGAGCAAGCATTTGTAGTTCACTAAAGAAGGTCTCCAACCAGGAGAACTGATTATATTAATGGATTTCGCTGAAAATTACTCCTTTGTTGTCCAAAACGCAGTTCAAGGATTCCATTGGGAAAATAGTCAAGCTGCAATACATCCATTTGTCATTTACTACAAAGATAATGAAGACCTAAAAAGCGTCAGCTGCTGCATAATCAGTGACTGCCTCCGACATAACACAGCTGCAGTGCACGTGTTTTTAACGTACTTGATCAAATCCCTGCAGTACATTTTTAAAGAAATTAAGTACATTCATGATTTTAGTGACGGTTCGGCCGCAAAGTACAAAAATTTTGAGCTTCCAAAATCTTTTCCATCACAAAAAAGATTTTGGCGTTACTACAGAATGGAGTTTTTTTCGGAACAAGCCATGGGAAATCACCATGTGGCGGAATTGGGGGCACAGTAAGCGTTTAGCAGCAAGAGATAGCCTTCAACGCTCAATCGGCAACCAAATCTTAACACCAACGGATCTGTTTGAATATCACAAAAAAAAAAGGAATGAGCATGCATTGAATTGATCTATATGAAAAAGAAAATTATTGAAGATGCAAAAATTTATCAAGGAAAACGTTTTGAGGGTGGACGTGCTGAGCCGTGCTCACTCCCAACTGTGCAGCTTCGTGAACCTGGCTGTCTGTATGCGTTTGGTTTCACGCCCTTGTTGCGGTTAGGCCGTGGTTCTTCTTCCTCCTACGTGTGGCAACAGCGATGTGTATCGATACTTGCACCGTGTACCATCTTTGGTTTTGTGCATATACTTTTCAGCTAGGGGGTCTGCGGGCAGTCGGTCGGTTGCTGCGGACCAGGGAAGCTATCTCCGCGCGGTGGAGTCGGATGGGTCCGTTGGTGGTCCCTGCGCAGTGTCGGAGCGTGTGTGGAGCTGTCCGATCGCTACGAGCTTCGTGGTTCACCGACCCAGGACGTCAAAGTTGAGTAGTGGTTTCAAGTACCCAAGCCACATCTATTCGTGTTGTGTGGTTCGTTTGGGTGGTTCGCTGTTGGGGAGGTTTTCCTGTGAGCAAATAGCTCAAATGGCTCTGAGCACTGTGGGACTTAACATCTGTGGTCACTAGTCCCCTAGAACTCAGAACTACTTAAACCTAACTAACATAAGGACATCACACACATCCATGCCCGAGGCAGGATTCGAACCTGCGACCGTAGCGGTCGCGCGGCTCCGGACTGACAAGGGGAGGCCGCCAATTGTGAAATTCAGATTCGATTCATACTGCGCATAATAAAAGCTCATGGCCAGAAGTGTAATGTGGCAAAGCACCAAGATGCACTTCTCAGCCGTTGTCGAGAAAATCGACAGTTAAAAGAAACCGTTGCGGTGAAATACTCTCTACGATTAATGATTTTCTACAGCGTCGTGGCGCAGCGGTAAGCTCTCGGGTTCGTAATCCGAAGGTCGCCAGATCGAATCTCGCGCCATGCAACCTTTTTTTAGTATTTGTTTTTGTAACCCAAATATATATATATATATATATATATATATATATATATATATATATATAATTCCCGGAAATCAGTTGCAACAATTATGCATATTATAAGTTGCTGAATGTCGTTTGTCGTGGAAGAACTGGCGACTTCGAACATCATTATGTTTTCCGCAAACAAAGTTGTATTTCACAAATGTTATTAATAGTCTCATAATGTTTACCACGTATAGTTAACGGAAGACGTAGAAACGATATTCCGAAACGAATACGTATAGTGTAAGTCAAACGTTCGAATTAGAATAGAGACCCCACGAACACAAATTTGGTGTGGCAGGTATGAAATATAAACTCCGTTACTCGCTCGTTACACTTGAAGGACAGATGTTGAATGGGCCCAAACTAGCCGCCGCATAACAGCGTAGTTGCCTGCTAACTTCGAAAGAAGATAGATGCGGTCCCTAGCGCAACTTATAACATCGTCGAAAATCAGTGCGTACGTGAGAGCTTTGGTACACCCTGTTAAACAAACGGAAAAATGGAGTCAGTACAATCGGAGAGCGATCCGCCTTCACCAACGTGCATAAGCAATTCATTAATAGTTTATGTGTGTGTGTGTGTGTGTGTGTGTGTGTGTGTGTGTGTGTGTGTGTGTGTGTGTGTCAGTGTGTGTGTACATTTGAATTACAAAAAACAAATAATAAAAAAAAGTTGCATGGTGCGAGATTAGATCCGGCGACCTACGGATTACGAACCCGAGCGCTTACCGCTGCGCCACGACGCTGTGGAAAATTAATAATCGTAGAGAGTATTTCACCGCAACGGTTTCTTTTAACTGTCGATTTTCTCGACAACGGCTGAGAAGTGCATCTTGGTGCTTTGCCACATTACACCTCTGGCCATGAGCTTTTATTATGCGCAGTATGAATCGAATCTGAATTTCACAATCGGCGGCCTCCCCTTGTGAGCGCCTAGAACCGCTAGACCACCGCGGCCGGCTCCTGTGAGCAACACCGAGTGTTTGTATTCCGGAAATTTAGCCGCCATGCGGTGGAATTAAATATATTGGTTGACTACAATTCAAGTGCACCAGCGGAATTTTCTGCCTTGTGGCCGTTAGTGTTCCGGTTACCTGCCCTGGCCACTAACGTAATTTCAGGCAGTGTCCTTCCTCACCTGTTGTCACTGTCCAACACGGTGCGTATTTTTGACATCTTAATACATATACATATTTGATTGTGGATAATCACTCCCATAACATTTTGTTTGACTTCTCATGTACCGATTAGTGGCAAGCAAGTCGTTTGTCGGTCGCTCCGTGGCTGTCCCTTGGTTGGGTTCCGACGGATCAAGTGTAGTTGGGCTCGCCACCTGTCGCAACTAAGTGACCGAGGGCAGACCGACCCCCTGGAGGCTTCTGAGTGCTGTTGTCTTTACTGGCTTTCTCACTGGTGTTTAGTTGTCTGTTTATAATCTATCATAGCCAATGACAAAAAAATTCTTGGTTCTACTGTGTTTTCTGAAAGTAAGTTTGAATTCCGGCAAGTGGATATTTGCTGAAAAGTTATTGCCGTTGTGTTGTCTTTTCTTTTAGGCCGGTTTCGGCTACTTAAAACTTTAGGCTTATGGTTATATATTTTTTTTAATTTTGGAAAATTAACTGTGGGCCTTCAGCCTTGGAACCTCATTACATCTCAAGCTTAAACATTGCGGCTTGGATCCTTATTCTTAAAATTACCCTTTAAGCAAAACACTGCGGCCTTCTGCCTTTGAAAGGTTATGCTAATTTATTTTAAAATCATCAAAATTTTATTGAGGGCCTTCGGCCGTTTGTATTGCATCTTGTTTATGTTTGTCTACCCACTTTTGCCTTGAGGGGTTCAGCCTAACTGTGATAAAAATATATTTTAATTATTTTATTTGCTGTTTTAACTGCATTTTTATCTTGTTGATTTTTAAAATTTCCTGTTTGGAGGCCTTCAGCTGTGAAAGAATTGCATTTTGGAAACTTGTAGTTGTAAAAGTTCGGCTATGTGCCGCTTTGGTTGTAAATCTGTTATTACATTACAATAAATTACAATTTTAAGGTGCAACTGGCCCCAACCTTATTTGGCCCTTTCCACAATCCTAATCACCTGTTCAGTCCAGCGGGTTTAGCAGGACGTCTCACGTAAAGTGACTGGTAAAGAGACCATAATCATTTTGTGTCAACTGATGAAAAGCGACTTCAGATTCATAGAGTATCAAATGATTCATTGTCCTTTATAGCAAATGTTAACCGCTGTGCTAAAGTTGCCACTAAACATGTTGCCATTAGTGAACTACCGCCTGGCCAGTATGTCGCTTGCATTTATGATGGAAAATGGTGCATAGGAAGTATCTGTGAACTTTCATGTGAAGAAAAAGATGCCTTGATTAATTTCATGCATCCTCATGGAGCTGCTCGATCATATCACTGGCCAGCTAGAAGAGACATATGCTGGATCCCAGAACAACAGATAATTGCAGTCATACCAGTTCCAGCTGCTTCAATGATGGGGCGTCAATACATTTTGCCAGAAGCAATAGTTTTGGACATTAGCAACAAAGTTAAAGTATTTAACAACTGAAGAATTCTGCATTATGGTTTGGGAACTACAGAGAGACCCAAACAAGGCTTGGGAACCTGCGGTAAAGAAATCCACCAATAGCTGACCTTGCATGGCTATCGGAAATGGTCCCCTGGCGATGGGGCTACCAGTCACTGAGATTGGTAATGGCATAGCCACCATGGACCAACGCAAAGATTTTTCTCGAGTTAAAAAAAAAATGTTTAGGCGCATTTTTGCACCTTACCCAATAGACACCAAAATGAAAAAACGTTTTTCTAATAGAATGGAATGTGATCCTTTGAATGTAGTTAATGAATGTAATGTGGTAGGTGTCCATTTTGAGACACATGACTTTGAACATGGGTATATTTTGACACATTCATGTTTTTTAGCAAATTTACAGGATGGTAGCACAGTAATTAAACACACAAGCCAGGCCCAAATTTGAGATATACTAAACACCCAGACAGATCGTAGTAGACTAGGTCCATAGCGCACTTTCTCCACTACGTATGCCTCGTTAAAGTATGGGACAAATATCTCACGACACGATTTGTTGCCCACTTTGAATTGAGATTATGCCAAACGCATTGATTGCCGAACTCTACTTGAATCATTTGTGCGTAGTGCACAAAAAGTTGTACCACTACACCCAGAAGCAAGAGTCTAGTTCTTTTACATTAGGAACAGTAGAATGCCAAACTTGAAGATTTCAAAAAAATGTTCAAATGTGTGTGAAATCGTATGGGACTTAACTGCTAAGGTCATCACTCCCTAAGCTTACATACTACTTAACCTAAATTATCCTAATGACAAACACACACACACACACACCCATGCCCAAGGGAGGACTCGAACCTCCGCCGGGACCAGCCGCACAGTCCATGAGTGCAGCGCCTGAGACCGATCCGCTAATCCCGCGCGGCTTTGAAGATTTCTTCGCGACTTTTCGGTCTCAGTAAAAGTGGTCTTCACAAAAGTGGCTCTAGCACCTCAACCAAGTTAGAGGTGAGCCTGAAACTTTGCATAAGTTCATGTAGGGCCCTCAGGTACTTACTGTACAAATTTAATCAAAGTTGAAGTTGGTCAAGCTGGGAGCATCTAAACTGGGACACTTGACATGGAATGATCCTAAAGGAAAATCTTATACTCTTTGTTTAGTAGTATTACTGTTGCCAACAGCATTCTTCTGAGTCTGGAATGTAGCAGTCCCATACTGTGCGAGTCTGTTTTGTTTTCTTTCAGTGAAGTGTGTTTGCTATGGATGTACTCTACAATGATTCGTTGCTGTGGGACGCATCAGGCTGTATCCTTGCCTCGCGCTTAATTCTAACCACGCATGCTTATTGAATCAGTAAAATGACAGGTAGATTTTGCTCTGGAGAATGTGACGTATACGTAATGTGGGTCTTAATTCCCAAAGGGCATGAGTGATTGATGCTGGATAACCCATTCCAGATTTTAATACTTCTTTCTGTACTACATCTGTGGGTATGTAGAGGGCAGAACAGCAGACTGGTGGCCAGAGAGCGCCGTTAGGAAAGGGCTGGAAGCCAAGTCAGCGTCCGGAAATCCATTCACCCACAAGCCATTGTATAGGTGGGGGCAGCGGGCCGTTTCGCCGTGGTCCTTCAGGTAGGCCGGCGCTTTCTATGTTTGAGGGGATTAAGTTTCCTCGAACTGGCGGCGCCTGGCCTGGCGTGCGCCCCCAGCCGCCCGCCGCGCTTCGCCGAGGACGCGGTGTCTTCTGTAGAGAGCCTCCGAACTACTATTCATCACCCGCATATGGGACGGGGTGTCCAGTCGGCAGGAGGTAAAGCCGTGCGACGCCGGACACCTTGCCAAGTTGAGACCGATTCTTAACTTCGGAAAAGCAAAATTTCGCTCTGAAGACCAGTTTTGTAGCTTGCTGAAACCTCCTCGCTGGAGTCGCTATTAAAAGCACTGTCCATGTGAAGAGTAGGTGGGAAAGTAAGGCTGAGTTACGATTGGTCGGCATTCGCAAACCATGGGAACCGTGGCTTACCATTCGTCACAACTCCCCGAAATAGATCCGATTATTTTGCACAATGAATGCTCCATTTTTGAGATAAGTTCTCCCATTGGCAGAGCTTGAGACATTCATTTAGACTGACTTACCAGTAGATCGCGAGTGCAGAAGCGGAGAGCACAAGTTGTTGGACATCCAGGCGGGAGTGTTCTCGAGAGGCAGGCAGGCGTTAGCCTTCTTCGGAGACCCTTCAGGAGGGGACAGCAGAGGTCAGGAGCCATCGCGCACTCTGCAGACCCTCACTCTCTGTACTTTTCCTCACCTCAGATCCGTATAACTTTTGTAAGTTTACACAGCAATGTGGCAAGCAAGTAACACTCGTGCGAAACCGAGCGAGGTGGCGCAGTGGTTAGACACTGGACTCGCATTCGGGAGGAGGACGGTTCAATCCCGCGTCCGGCCATCCTGATTTAGGTTTTCCGTGATTTCCCTACATCGCTTCAGGCAAATGCCGGGATGGTTCCTTTGAAAGGGCACGGCCGACTTCCTTCCCCATCCTTCCCTAATCCGATGAGACCGATGACCTCGCTGTCTGGTCTCCTTCCCCAAAACCAACCAACCAACCACTCGTGCGGGAATAGGAGCTTTTAGACTTCATGATACTAGCAGGTCACGCTTTGTTCTTCACCTCTTGGCCATGGCTCTGTCGTAGAGTTTTTTCACATGCTTACCCACCTCACTCATCAAATCGATGAAATCATCACGTTCAGAATGACCCTGGTTATCAACTCAATTACATTCTGTGCGAAGTTCTGTTACCAGAGTTATTTCAGTTCCTTTATGGGCTATACCTGTCACCCCAACAGTTAAAGTGATTATTTCACGAACTCTGGTTCAGCACTCACTTCCTTCCATACAGAAATTTGATTGTTTTTCGTGCCCCCATCTGATAAATTTTGTGTGTGCCCTAGTTATCCACTCAGTCGTCTCAGAGGGGACCAGCGGGCCCCACCGTGCAGCTTTCATGCTAAGCAGCTGAGGCCGTGGACAGCAACACGTGGAGGTGGGGCCTCGTAGATGCGGTTTGTCCCCTTTCTTAGTTAAATGGCAGCTCTGTTATAAACATATTACACATCATATTGGAAACAGGAAATTATAAAACTAAGAAAATTTGATTAAGAAGAGTGATATTAGGTTAGATTGAGTGGCAGCGGTCCCTTCACCTTTGCTGTCTCGGAACGTGACCTTCAGCCTGACATCTTTGTGCAATACCTCTCAAGGTTACATACTAAGGTTATGTTGATATCATAGTCTACTCAGTTGTAAGTTAGCGTATTACAGTTTTACCATGGCGCCTGGTACAATAATCAGCCGCACTGGCTCATACATTCTACACGGTTTGAATACTTTTGTCCAATGATAATTTACATGTGACTAAATTGTCAATATATCATAATGTTTCTGAATTCTCATTTCATTCCAATAGTCATGTGTCCCCAAAGCTACTCTCATATTCATTATTTTCATACCCGACCCCCAGCTATGGTTCACGTGTCAGTGCCACCCTTCCCTTTCACTTCCTTGCACTTACATCATTCCCATACATCTGAATCGTAGTGCGGTAATATGCATGTCGAGAACGATTTACACGGTGAATATCGAAGCTCCATTTAGTAAAGCATAGCCATAGCCCCAGTGACGTCTCGCTGTTGCAGATGGATACAAGCACGCCCTACCTGTGCATATTCATTCACAAAGCTACTGGCAGAGCATTAGTGTGGTACGAGAAAAAGTAGAAGTAATGCAAAATAAATTAGTTTTGTTTAAGTTTAAACAATGAAACCGTGCTGTTGAAGGTACATAGTATGAAATCAAAGTGATAGGTGTTCGTCGTCCGTTAAATAAACGTACAGTTAGTGTCTACCTCACGTCGTACTATTATCTTTAGTACTTATAATATTAACACAGTTCAATTTTTAATGGAATACAAAAACTAACGATGGCACTTTGTACTTACATTCTACATTCGCTTGCCGGCCGCTGTGGTCGAGCGGTTCTAGGCGCTTCAGTCTGGAACCACGCGGCTGCTACGGTCGCAGGTTCGAATCCTGACTCGGGCGTGGATGTGTGTGATGTCCTTAGGTTAGTTAGGTTTAAGTAGTTCTAAGTTCTAGGGGACTCATGACCTCAGATGTTAAGTCCCATAGTGCTCAGAGCCATTTGAACCTATTTTTCCATTCGCTTGTTGTGTTATGCCGTGTTATTGCTTCATTCATATATGCAGACACTCTCTTACACTGCGACGTACGTATCCAAACATTGCAACGCTCCAGACATATAGTTTCAAGAACATTAGCCTCAGTTCTCCGTTAATATTTTATAGGCAAGAAGAGGAAAATACTATTAGAGTCTCACGTCTCTTCGACAACTACCTTATTAGAGACAAAGTGAGAGTTCCGAGTGTGCAAGTATGAGACTCTACACTGAAGCGATGCAGGAAAACCACAAGCGCCAAAGTCCAGGAGGTCAGACAGACATTTCCAGCCTGCTGTTCAGCGAGTTAAACATTGGCTTACGTCGATACATAAGTTTCTGATACCAGCATACACCTTTTCCAATAGAAACTACAATTTTATTGTAACCAGTCAACAATTTATTTTCGTTTCCACTATGCGTATTGGATATTTGAGCCTCCATCGTCAGGTGAATTTATGTCAGCTAAAAATAAGTGTTTGTGTTAGAATTGTTTATATGTGTATTGTGTATGTATGTTGTGTATATGTGTGAATGTCACTGTAGGTACATGTGAAAAATTCCACCAGGTAGCTTCCACTTTCATTCCTTTGCCCCAGTCCATATTCTCGTATTGTTTTTCCTTCTCTTCTTTTTCTCACTTTCAAATTCCCGTCCCCAGTAACATTTAAATTTGTCTCCTTTAACGATCTGATTTTTTTTTTCCCATTTCATCATTGGCTACAGTCCTTCAGTCTCTTATCTGCGAATGTAGTAGGCATTCAAACTTGTACTGCTATAGTGGAAGTTGGCTTTCTGTCTGTCGTGGTTGTTGCAGTGATTTAACTTTGTTGTTCTTAGTAGCTCACTCTCATTCCTGTTTTTGTCATCGTCATCTTCACTTTCAGGAATTACGCTAACTGTCTGTTCCATCTCCAGAGGTTACTGTTAAGCTTATCTCATTTTGAGCTAGTTAGGGTGTCTTTTTCCTCTAGGACTGTATCTCAACAGTTATTTAGTCAGTCTTTCTTCTCTCGTATCTTTCTTAACTGTGTTTGTTATCCCTTCACAACCATTTCTTCTCTAATTTGTTCGTCACTAATCCAGTCTTGCCGTGTGCAACCTTTCTCTGTTATTAGAAATCTCTTTTTTCTTATAATGAATAATAAAACGAATTAGGTCTCTTTCTGCGTTGTCCTCGTTGTGTGCGGTGTGTGTGTGTGTGTGTGTGTGTGTGTGTGTGTGTGTGTGTGTGTGTGTGGTGTTGCTAAACCTGTACTCACCTCACCAGGCGTCCACTTCT
The DNA here is from genome assembly GCF_021461395.2 of Schistocerca americana. Classification (NCBI taxonomy): domain Eukaryota; kingdom Metazoa; phylum Arthropoda; class Insecta; order Orthoptera; family Acrididae; genus Schistocerca; species Schistocerca americana. The sequence goes on from NC_060123.1 coordinate 22,080,029, forward strand.
TCTTGTCACAGGCTTCTCTTATTCCCGCGATACATAACAGCAACTAATACAGTTCTCTTGTTAATTTCTCTAACCCTTCTGCCAGATTTTGAGATCTAAGATTGCGTACTCTGACCCATGGAATTCAGTTTTTGTTTTTCCGGATGACAACATATTCAGAGTAGTCCGCAACAGGAGATCCGAATGGGGGATTATTTTGCGTTTGCAATATTCCACTCAAGAGGATGTCATCACCATTAAGCCATACAGCAGGCCGGCAAGTCCTCGGCAAATATAATGGCTGTAGTTTTATCTTGCTTTTATCTGTTGGCAGTTCCAACACAGCAAGGCCACGACGGCTAGTTATTTAAAGGTTAGGTCAGCGACTTCCAGACTGTTGTCTCTGAGTCTCTATACATACTAAAACGGACCTGTTTAAGAAACAGACGATAATACGAGATTGCACACGCAACTGAAGCCACGCCACAGCAAATGGCATGACCGGTGATACGGTTGTGGCACCGCACATTGCTGTTCACACACGATAGTCTCAAAATCCCAGTGGCAGCTTTCTCAATATGGCGTCAACTGAGATTATTCGTACGGACAGTGGTGAGTCATTCAGATTATGGCACTAGAATTTAGCCAAGAGTCCACTTCACAAGAAAAGAAATCATTAATGTTGGATTTGTAAGTGGGTTTTGAACAGAGAGAAGACAGAGAGATCAAACACACAGGGAATTAGCCATTATAAACGAAAATCAATAATTCAAAATGACGGTCACAATCGCATTATTTATTTTGCCGCCAACCGGTTTCAACCCGCGGTGGGGTCATCTTCAGGGCAATTTACACCATTTGGTCGCTCCCTGGAGTCGTCAGCCTGCCTGTGCACGGTTGGTAACTATGCCGTTACCAACGGTGCACAGGCAGGGTGACGACTCCAGCGAGCGAGCAAATGGTGTAAATTCCCCTGAAGATGACCCCATCGCGGGTTGAAACCGGTTGGCGGCAAAATAAATAATGCGATTTTGAATAATTGATTATAAGTAAATTAATCGTTGTTTATCTCCATACAACTATGTTGTCTAAAAAAAAAATAAACGAAAATCCTTTCGTAAACCACTTTCGAATAATAATAGAAAATTTAGCATTCTTTCTGAGATGCGTATCGGGCTATATTAAAAAAATCCTTTACTCACGCTAGAGATGCAGTATTGGCTCAAATGAAACTGCAAGTGATTCTTCGATGTTTAGCATCTGGCGATTGCGTGTCATATCTCCCGTATACAGGATGAGTCAGGCGGAAAGGTGATAGTATTAGTTATTCGGAACAAAAAATGCCGTATGGACATATTTCGTTTCCTTAACAGTTTCCAAGGAAACTGTTGAAAACAATGGGCAACAGAAAAAATGAAGGCGATAGTAAATTAAATGTTGTGATCCAATGTTTCGTTTAACTATATACATTTTCTCAGAAAAGATGTTCAAATAGTCCACCGACAACTGCAATGCACTGTGAAGCTCTAGTAGAAACATGCTGTGTTGCTGATCTGAGCGTCATTCGCACGGACGTTAACTTGACCACATGGGCATCAGGCACCTGTTCTTCTTCACTAGCACTCACGAGCGAAAAAAAAAAAAAAAAAACAAACAAAATCTAAAGTGACGTTAATCTACATAGTCTTGTCTTTAGTGACCATATCAATGCGCACTTCACATGCGCGTGGGGCGATGGACGCATCTAAAATGTAAGCGACAATTTCCTCCTCTGTGTCTACTCTGCGCTTGTAGACTTCACTCTTGTGCCAACGCCACGAACAGTAACTAAACCAACCCCACGAACAGTAATCTAATGGAGAGTGAACGGGTAGCCTCGGTGGCCAATAAATGACACTACAACGACCGATCCAACGCCCAGGATACGTTTCACTGCGGTGCTGTGTCACTGGCCATATGGATTTTCAAACAGCTGTATGTCAGAAGGGTTAAGAAAAGGGCATACGTTCACGTGAAATTATTTGTTCAGAATCACCAATATTGTCATCCCTCAAAGCACGTACCTTTCCTCCTGACTCACTCAGTATAAACCACGTCGCCAGAAGTACAGTTGCAGAGTCGTGTGATGTTTTGGATGCCACTTACGATGCCAAGAAGGTTTACCGACCTACTATCGATGTAAACCCGTCCAGGCGATAGCAGCGTCACATAGTGTGGAATGGGGAGTGCGCGCGCGATGTGTGTGAGTCTGACCGAGGGCAGATTGTGATGGCGCAGAGGCTCGGCACGAGCATTTCGGAAACTGCACGACTTGCGGAGTGTTCAAGGACAGCTGTGGCGAGTGTTTTCAACACGTGATGAAACCAAGTTGAAACCACGGGAGATCTCGTGGGGTTCGGCATCCACTCCTCATTAGAGATACCAAACGTCGTAGGATGGGCAGACTGGTAAAACAGGACAGGTGGCGAAATGTGACAGGAGTAACATCACACTTTAATGCTGAGCACAGTACAAGTGTGTCTGAACACATAGTGCACCGAACATTTCCAACTATGGGCCTTCGCAACCGACGAACCATGCATGTCGCAATGTTAACACTACGACATCGGCAGCTACAAGTGAAATGGGCACGAGACCATCGGCACTGGACGTTGACGCAGTGGCAGAGCGTTGCATGGTCTGAAGAGTCCCGATACCATCTTCACCATACCGATGGGAGGGAACGAATCTGTCGCCCTCCAGTGTAACAGCTGCCTGACACCTGTACTGCGGGACGCAGGCAAGCTTGCGGTGTCTCCAGTACGCTCTGGGGAACATCTATAGGTCCATTGCAGCTCGTGCAAGGCACCATGATGGCGAACGAGTATCGTACACCGATTTCAAACGACGTATCCCCCTTCATGACGATCATGTTTCCCGATGACAGTGGCATTTTTCAACAAGATAATGCACTGTGTCACAAGGCCAGGAGTATGATGGAGTCGTTCGAGAAACCCAGTGGCGAGTTCCAATTGATGTGCTACCTGCTGCCACCCCCCCCCCCCCCCCAACTCGCCACATCAGAACCCGATTGAACACATCTGGGATGTTACTGAATGTAGCGTCAGAGCTCATCGCCCCCCTCCCCAGACTTTATGAGAAATAGGGACTTGTGTGTGCAAATATGGTGCCAACTCATCACTTCCATGCGAAGACGCGTCGGCGCTGTTATCCGTGCGCCGGCCGCCGTGGCCGTGTGGTTATAGGCGCTTCAGTCCGGAACCGCGAGACTGCTACGGTCGCAGGTTCGAATCCTGCCTCGGGCATGGATGTGTGTGATGTCCTTAGGTTAGTTAGGTTTAAGTAGTTCTAAGTTCTAGGTGTTACAGACCCATCTGCTTGTTAGACATACTGGGCAAACTTTTTGAGAGGCTACTGGCGAACAGACTGACAGCACACCGCATGCTGTGCGGGATGAGTGACAGACAATTCGGTTTTCGGTCTGGGCGTTCTGCGTCTGACGCAATCGCCCTGGCTGCCGAGGTCTGTGGCTCCACCCCGCACAAGTATGTCGTCGGCATCATGGTGGACATCAGTGGCGCCTTCGACAACCTATGGTGGCCCTCACTCTTTTCCTGCTTGCGGGAGAAGAACTGCCCAGGGCTACTATACGGCTGTCTGAGGAGCTATTGTGTAGACAGGGAGGTCTGGTTATCGGCCCCTAGCGGCATAGTCAGGAAGACTGTTACCGACGGATGTCCTCAAGGCTCTGTCCTAGGACCTCTCTTTTGGGACATCAATATGGAGCCACTACTTGAAGATCTAAAGAACTGTGACGATGTGCTAGAGGTCATAGCATACGCTGACGACCTCCTCCTGCTGGTCGGCGGCCGAAGCCGCGAGGACTTGGAGCCTTAAGTGGAGAGAGCTTACATCGTGGTGTCACAAAAGCAAAATGACGATTTCGCCCAATAAATCCACATACCTACTCCTCAAAGGCCAATTGGTCAGAAACCCCACTGTAAGAATTAATGGCACGCCAGTTCTTCGGCGCCGCGAGGCCCGATACTTGGGCGTAATCATCGATGAGAGGTGGAACTTTGCATCACACATTGATACCGTATCTCAGAAATCCTTGGTTCTATTAAACAATCTCATCGGAATTGGTCGTAAGCGGTTTCACATTCCACCTAACTTAATTAAGTTATACCACAATAGCATCTTGACCTCAATAGTAGGATACGGATCAGGAGTCTGGGCACACAGACTCACGAGGGTCATGCCTGCCATGGCCGTAAGAAGAGTGCAGCGGAACATGCTTTTACGTTCAGCAGGGGCCTACAGGACAACACCTGGGGGAGCGCTGTTAGTGCTGATGGGAATCTGTCCATTGGACATAAAAATTCGGGAGCAGGCTGCCTGGTACTGGGCGAAAAAGGAGAACAGGGACAAAATCAGGGAGATACTTGGGGTTTATGCTGGGGACAAGTACGCCATCAAAAAGAGAGGGATAGAACTGTGGCAAGAACAATGGAACAATGAGGATACGGGACGCAGAACCTATGACCTGCTACCGGATATAGAGGAAAGAATAAAACTTACATTTTTCACGCCTACGAGAGGAATGCTGCACTTTCTTACTGGACATGGACCATATCCAACATATCTATGCAGGTTTGGGAAGCAGGCTACACCGGCGTGTGACTGTGGTGCAGTGCAAGGCACCCCGGAACATGTGGTGTATGAGTGCCGCCTCTTCGATGATGTAGCCCATGATTTAAGACAACAGCTACCAAACAATGACACGTACCACTTATTAAGGCACGACAACACCTTTAACACTCTAAATAAACTCACAGATGAGATATCAAAAAAGGTACTTAAGAACTTATTAAGGGATAATCGTCATTAAAGGCAAAAAACTTTCACCGACTTAGACTTCGTGCACCCTTCCTGTACCGCCGGGTAGGGACTGGCCAGCCGCTTCACGGCTGGAATCCGCCTTGCTCTGGACTAGGAGAGAGGGGGGTACACAAACACCAGACTAAAACCCACACCGATTATGACTTATGTAATTAGAGTAGATGTAGAAGATAGGATAACACCTTAGAATAGACTGCAGCGATACCAAGTTAAGGGCCAGCCCAGTGCCAGGGGCATGCCCACTGGGATTAGCTCAGTGGGCCTGGCCAACAACTAGTAGGTTTATAGTAGCACTGGCACACTTGTAACGCTGCAGGTAGTATGCAGTTTCCTCGTAGATTAAGTAGCTTAGAGCCTCATAGCGGTAAGATTAGAGTCAATAATAATAATAATAATAAAATTACCTGTGGTGTAGAATAGAAAGCTGCATATTTTCTGTATCATTATTAGGACCCACTAATGTAGTCAGGTAGTGGGTTATTATGTATAATGTAATGGATTGAATAAAGTTCTAGGGGACTGATGACGTCGGATGTTAAGTCCCATAGCGCTCAGAGCCATTTGAACCATTTTATGTTATCCGTGCCAGAGGTGGATATACCGGCTATTAGCTAGGTGGTCATAATGTTCACCATGGGCATTGTAAATATTACAGTTATTTTTTATTGAATTTTGGAGGTACGCTTTTCGCACGTGCACTGAAAGACACTATAATGTAGTTGGAAATTGGATATCACGTTTCTCTATTAAAAGCTACAGTGAAGCTAAAAGTATACTGCCACTAGCTACCTTGTTACTTTCTTAGACGAATTCACTGGACAGGTGTATAAGAAACAAGAAAACCACAATACAGTGACGTCGCTTCGAAATTCAGCCACGAGACGGCAGCCGAATGAGAATAATCTGGGGTGGGGGCGAGAAAAATAGCGCCACCAAATTACAGCGACTTTAACTGTTAGTGGCATGATTAAAAGTGGCGTCACTCGAGTGATAGCGTAGGAATCCGGGAGCCTCCACATCCAATTTTGGTGACGCCAGCCCAGTGGTTGCTGAGTGGTTCAAATGGCTCTGATCACTATGGTACTTAACTTCTGAGGTCATCAGTCCCCTAGAACTTAGAACTACTTAATCCTAACTAACCTAAGGACATCACACACATCCACGCCCGAGGCAGGATTCGAACCTGCGACCGTAGCGGTCGCGTGGTTCCAAATTGAAGCAACTAGAACCACTCGGCCACACTGGCTGGCGCTGAGTGGTTCAAATGGCTCTGAGCACTATGGGACTTAACTTCTGAGGTCATCAGTCCCTTAGAACTTAGAACTACTTAAACCTAACTAACCTAAGGACATCACACACATCCATGCCCGAGGCAGGATTCGAACCTGGGACCATAGCGGTCACGCGGCTCCAGACTGTAGCGCCTAGAACCGCTCGGCCACTCCGGCCGACGGCTGCTGAGTAGAGTCGCTTCAGTTGCTATGGTCTGACCTCTCCACGGATACCATTCCGACATAGTTGCACCTGAGGCACCCAGCGACCCCATCGCGGCAAGGTCACGATTCGTGGGGGGAATCTGATTATATAAAACTAAACGCAGCCCGTTCAGGCCATGAAGGCCCAACGGTACCGACCGGCCGCCGTCTCATCCTCAGATCGCAAGCGTCACTGGATGTGGATATGGAGAATCTGGTTATATGTCCTGCAGATGTTGCTTCTGCCGGAGGTATCTCCGCGCTTCGTTCGCAGTGGTAATTGCTCCGCTCAGTCGCAGTGTCTCGCCCCCGTGAAATTACTCGTTGCGTTGCTCGGTGGTCGGGTGTCCACACGGTGGTTCCCACGCGTGCGCGCCGGCGACGTCTGCGTCGTGACTGCAGCGCCTGCGCGGACGACCCGTCTAACCTGTTTACCCCGGCTGCCGCCGCACGCCGCACGCAGCACACCCACTCGATTCGCACCGCATCCTGCCGCGCCGGAACCGCCTCGTAACTCGTTGCGCTCTCGCCGACCCTCCCAGCCGCCCTGTCCCTTCCTGGACACCAGCATCGCACCTGTCGCAGTCCCCGTTATGCGCATTTACTTCAGATAAATCTGGACAAGTTCCGTCACTCAGCTCTACATATTAACAGCCGCGTTTCCCGTTATTGTACAATTAAACAAAATACAGAATTAATAGGTCGGTTAATAGGACGGAATCGGAATGGGCGTATGATTAGTGACTTTGAACAGTTCAAATTTCTAGGTGTTCGGACAGATAGCAAACTGTCGTGGCAAGCCCATTTTCAGGATGTTGTTCAAACACTTAATGCTGCCATTTTTACTATACGAACGGTATCTGAAGCAAGTGATCGTTCGACACGAAAATTAGTTACTTTGCTTGTTTTGCAAATCAAACTGCCTTTTCCTGCTGCTATTTATTTTATTTAATCCATACGCGTTTCGCCTTCTATGTTGTAAGGCATCATCAGTGGAATCTATAATGATACAGTTTTGTTAGTTGTAGAATATCAAACAGTTCACTTCGCGATTTTTTGTAAAAAATGTAGTTACTTACGATTTGCTGATTTGCGTTTCCTCACATCTGGTCTGGAGGTCGCACTACCACTTTTATCACTGTTCTGTGTTCACCTCTTCGTGTTTTCGCCATCCACACACTGTCCAGCATGTTTGTCACTCTTTATTCAAAATGGCTCTGAGCACTATGCGACAACTTCTGAGGTCATCAGTCGCCTAGAACTTAGAACTAATTAAACCTAACTAACCTAAGGACATCGCACACATCCATGCCCGAGGCAGGATTCGAACCTGCGACCGTAGCGGTCGCTCGACTCCAGACTGTAGCGCCTAGAACCGCACGGCCACTCCGGCCGGCCACTCTTTATTGTGGTGGGCTATCGTTCTTCTGTCACTCAATACAACTATTTCGTCGTACACTTCTTTTCACAGCGTAAATATTGCGACTCCATTACGTGTTTCATCGTCTTTGGTATGTTTATCTATGTGTCGCCAACCTAACTAAGTATATGTTCGTTACTAACTTGTGTTTATGCTATTTATACCGTCTGTGTGCGTATGAGTGAGAGAGAGAGGCGCGGATAGAGCCGATTTATCTAGGAGGTGAACACAGAACAGTGATAAAAGTGGTAGTGCAACCTCCAGACCAGATGTGAGGAAACGAAAATCAGCAAAGCGTAAGTAACTACATTTTTTACAAAAAATCGCGAAGTGAACTGTTTGATAATCTATAACTAACAAAACTGTATCGTTATAGATTTCACTGATGATGCCTTAAAACAGAAGAAGGCGAAACGCGTATGGATTAAATAAAATAAATAGCAGTAGGAAAAGACAGTTTGATTTTCAAAACAAGTATTTATATGCTTGCTGCGGAGCATGGCCGTACAAATAAACATGTTAGTTACTTTGCTTTTTTTCATTCGCTTATGTCGTATGGTTCAAATGGCTCTGAGCACTATGGGACTTAACATCGATAGTCATCAGTCCCCTAGAACTTAGAATTACTTAAACCTAACTAACCTAAGGACAGCACACAACACCCAGCCATCACGAGGCAGAGAAAATCCCTGACCCCGCCGGGAATCGAACCCGGGAACCCGGGCGTGGGAAGTGAGAACGCTACCGCACGACCACGAGATGCGGGCTCTTATGTCGTATGGTATTATATTTTGGGTTAACTCTCCCCATTCTAAAAGGATATTTTTGCCTCAGAAACGGGCAGTTCGAGCAATAAGTGGTGTAAGTTCGCGAGTCTCTTAACGACCCCTGTTCAGTAGCCTGTGTATTTTGACGTTGGCGTCTCAATATATATATATATTCCTTACTGTCGCTTATTGTTAACAATTTCAGCTTATTCCCAAGAATAAGCAGCTTTCACGCAGTCGCTATTAGACAGAAATCCAATTTGCATGTGGATCGCCCTTCCATAACTCTTGTGCAGAAGGGTGTGCAGTATACTGCTGCATCCATTTTGAATAAGCTACCACAAGAATTCAAAAATCTTAGCAGTAATCCACGCGCTTTCAAATCGAAACTGAAGTTCCGTCATGGGTCACGCCTTCTATTCTGTTAGCCGGCCGAAGTGGCCGTGCGGTTAAAGGCTCTGCAGTCTGGAACCGCAAGACCGCCACGGTCGCAGGTTCGAATCCTGCCTCGGGCGTGGATGTTTGTGATGTCCTTAGGTTAGTTAGGTTTAACTAGTTCTAAGTTCTAGGGGACTAATGACCTCAGCAGTTGAGTCCCATAGTGCTCAGAGCCATTTGAACCATTTTCTATTCTGTTGAGGAGTTCCTTGATAAAATTAAGCTGATTCCTATGTTATATTCTTGATTGCCTTTTCTTAAACTTACGGCTTTAGATTTTTGGGTTCATAAACATTTTATCTTATCAGTTATTACTTTTATGTAGTAATTTCACGTGCTAGCGCGTTCCACGACCTTGGAGATTTGCTCTTCAGTTTGGTCCAACGGAACTAGACGTGTAATTAAATAAGTAAATTGCGTGCCTGTGGACTATCGTCTCAGCTAAGCAACTGGATTCGTGATTTCCTGTCGGAAACGCACAGTTAGTAGTAATTGAATAGAAAGTCACTGAGTAAAGCAGAAGCAATAATTTCCGTTCCCCAAGGAAGTGTTATAGGCCCTCTGCTATTCCTGCTCTACAGAAACGATTTAGGTGTCAAACCGAGCAGCCCTCTTGGATTGTTTCCAGATGATGCTGTCATTTACAGTCTTGTAAAGTAAGGAGACAATATATCTGTGTGGAGTGAAAAGGTTTAATTGACTCTAAATAATAACGTGTGTGAATTCATGCATATGAGTAATAAAACAAGTCCGCTAAATTTCGTTTACAGGCTTAATTACACAAGTATAAATTCTGCAAATTCAATTGGATGCATTGGGATTACAATTACGGATAATTTAAACTGGAACGATGACATAATGTTGCGGGGAAAGGAAACTAAAGACTGCCTATGCGTGTCATCTTGAAGAACCTATAGTCATGCCTAAAAAACATGCTGTCCCTGTTCATACAGATTGACTGGTACATGAAAGTATACATCTACCTAAAGCATCCCAGATTAGCTCCTAGTTTTCACTCAGCACTTTTCTGACTGCTCTGATGCAACCCGCAACGAATTTGTCCCCTGTGCCAACCTCCTCATTTCAGCGTACCAGTTACATCCCATGTCCTTAATTATTTGTTGGATGTATTCCAACCTCTGTCTTCTCATGTAATTTGTACCCCCTACAACTCTCTCTAGCACCATGGAACTTATTTTCCTATGGCTTCATACATGCCTTATCTTACTGTCCGTTCTTCTTGTGCATGTTTCTCACATTTTCATCTCCGACTCTGCAGATTCATTTCTTATCACTCCACTTGACCTTCAACATCCTTTCATAGCAGCATACCCCAAAACCCACGATTCACTCCCATACATTGCTGTGCTCCACGTGCGCATCCAGGGAATTTTCTTCCTCAAAATACGTCGAATGTTTGATACTAGTAGACTTCTTTTGACCAGGAATCCTCTCCCCGGGTGTACTGGTCCACTCTATCGCTATTCTTATTTCTGCTGTTCGTCACTACTTTCGTTTTTCTTTAGTTTACTCTCGATCCATAGTGTTCACTCGTTACACCGTTCATTCCACTGAAGAGAATCACGAGCGTTATCACTGATATCCTTTCACCCTGAATTTTTAACCTAAACCTTAAGCTTTCTTTTGTTCATGGTTTGTGGATGAAAAACAAGGGCACACCACTTAAGTATCCGAGCATTCTTCAAAGATCTGTGGAGAGAACTGCAGCCTGGGATCTAGCATTACCGTTCTGGAATATGCCTTTCCGTACGCTTCTAACGGATTATTTACGTTCCGCGGCCATCGGGAAGTGCTGACCGCTATCGTGAGTGACAGAGCCAATCCGCCAGTGCCCGTGGGGGTGCGGCTGTCCACAGGCCGGAAGGTAACGGGGTGGGTTCCGTCAATCCGGCTAAAGGGTGCTGGTCTGGCCCGAATGCCTCTCTAGCAGAATGGCTGGCGTTTCCTACTACTCTCTGGGAAACAAACTACTAAATGTGTCCGCGGGAAGCAGCAGTTCACCGTAGTGCTGCGAGCATGATCAGGAAATGTCCAGCCCTAGTGCCTACTTTCTGCTATGGACGCTGATCGTCCGAACTGTAGGCACGTAGAGCTACCGTCGTGGAGCTGTGGGCAAGTTCGCGAAATCGAGGAGTCGACCGGTGGCTCTGGTAGGATGCAGGAGACGAGTCTGAATCTCCTGGGGCAAAGGTGGTGCGGTGAGGTACTTCGGACGTTCGCAGTCAGGTTGTAGTAAGGCTGTATTCTAGATGTGAAAAGTTCAGACGTGTTCGGAAGTGCGTTTCCCTATCGCGCGTGAGAAACGCGTAATCTATTGCTGGTTTTCGAAGCGGATGTTGATGTTAGCGAGCGTACAGGGACTGTTAAGTAGGAAACCGCCTAAGAGTGTGTGGAGCATCTGGATAGCGGGATGCATTGTGTAATGAAGGAAGCGGATTTGGAGAGGGTTATTAGGAGAAGAATAAAATGAATATTGTATTTTATTGTATGTTAACCGGCGACCTAGAAACGACGGAGAGGCTCCGTCCCCGCCGCAGCCGCAGTGGTCCACAACCCCACGACGACTACTGCAGTCCACTTCACCCCTCCAAAATGGTTCAAATGGCTCTGACCACTATGGGATTTAACATCTGAGGTCATCAGTCCCCTAGAACTTAGAACTACTTAAACCTAACTAACCTAAGGACATCACACACATCCATGCCCGAGGCAGGATTCGAACCTGCGACCGTAGCGGTCGCGCGGTTCCAGACTGTAGCGCCTAGAACTGCTCGGCCACTCCGTTCACCCCTCCGCCGCCCCACACCGAACCCAGGGTTATTCTACGGTTCGCCCCCCCCCCCCCCCCGCCCCCAGGGAACGTCTCACACCAGACGAGTGTAACCCCTATGTTTGCGTGGTAGAATAATGGTGGTGTTTGCGTACGTGGAGAACTTGTTTGCGCAGCAATCGGCGACATAGTGTAACTGAGGCGGAATCAAGGGAACCAGCCCACATTCGCCGAGGCAGATGGAAAACCGCCTAAAAACCATCCACTGACTGGCCGGTTCACCGGACCTCGATACAAATCCGCCGGGCGGATTCGTGAAGGGGACCGGCGCTCCTTCCCGCCAGGAAAGCCGTACGTTAGACCGCACGGCCAACTGGGTGGACATAAAATGAGTAATGCTCTAATAAAGTGGAGAAATCTCGTGTATGTCCTTACCTTCTTTGACTTTCGGCTGTGCTCCTGTGTTGTTTACAGAAGATATGTGAGAATTCGACTGGTGGCAGTATGGTGGCTGATTGCAGTGTTTATCGTCCAATCCAGTGGTCAGACTTGGGAGGTTTTATAGGTAGTCAGATGGCTTCAGGGCAATGAATAGTGGCATAGCACAAGTGACTTAAGTCCGTCTCTCTGTCCTAAGCGAGACTGGCGTCCGTTATTTGGCATTGCAGCGTGGGTGTAGCAGGGCCAAAAAACTATCCAGGTCCACCAACAAACGTTCGGGAGGACGTCTACGGAGCAACACGTCGCGCACTGCACGGCCTGGCCGCGGGGACTTCACCGGACTCTACAGCAGCTACGAGAAACGGACGAAGAGGGACGTTTCACACTGACCACGAGTGGTCTGCCAACTGCATTACCCATTATTGCCTCATATTGACGAGCATTCGGCCTTCCTTGAACGGTTACTAAATCAGTGCTATTTTCATATCCGATAGTGCACCACACCGTGATTCCAGAGGGTGAAGAGGAATAGGTCTCGAGAATCTTTGCTTGCTGCCGCCCGCAGCCACTCCGTGGCGTTGACGCCGATCTAACCGGCATAAAGAGAAGTGGGACTTATTGCTGGACAGCGCAGAATGCCACTCCGTGCCCCAGCTGTGTCTGGTTCTGCACCGTGCAAGTCTTAGCTGACAATGCAACGACGCACGACACCTCAGTCCAACTCCAAGTAATCGGTTTCCGAAGAGTTCCTGGTGATACTCTGCCTGCAATGTCTGCCTTGATTCGGCTGTAGTCATTCGTCTGTTTATCCGAGCCTTTCGAACGGTGCTCTGATCTTCCCGTGGTGAAGAGCTCCTGGAAGGACCCGTGCTCACCCTTCTGGTGTCCTCAGTACATCTCGTCACCACTCGTTTGTCAATCATTGCGCCACACACAAATGTTTGTGCGATATATCCGTATGATAGTCCCACACCGCTCATGCTAATGATTCGACCTTTCTCATGGTACGAAGTTGGCACAACCTGAGCGTGGACGCTCTCCGGCAGTACTGTGCTGCAATCTCCGCCTGAAAGTTTCCAGTAACATTAGACACACCGACTAGCGATCGTGCACCCACATCATGCAGCATTTGTAGATATGGATATTTTCTGTACTCAAAATAAACTCGCGTAAAGGGTTGGCTGGGGAGGAGACAGACAGCGAGGTCATCGGTCTCAACGGATTAGGGAAGGGTGGGGAAGGAAGTCGGCCGTGCCCTTTCAAAGGAACCATCCCGGCATTCGCCTGGAGAGATTCAGGGAAATCACGGGAAACCTAAATCAGGATGGCCGGACGCGGAGTCGAACCGTCGTCCTCCCGAACGCGAGTCCAGTCTGCTAACCACGGCGCCACCTTGTTCGGTGAAACTCGCGTTAGGATGAATTTTAATAAACACCTCCGAGACCCATGGAAATACTGAAGTGTCAGTGTGGTAGCATACGGTCAAAATGTTCATGGAGTAACAATTACCATTTGTGTCAATGTGTTACAAAAAGGTACGGCCACACTTTCAGGAAACATTTTTTTTTTTTGGTCATCAGTCTACTGACTGGATTGATGCGGCCCGCCACGAATTCCTTTCCTGTGCCAACCACTTCATCTCAGAGTAGCACTTGCAACCTACGTCCTCAATTATTTGCTTGACGTATTCCAATCTGTCTTCCTCTACAGTTTTTGCCCTCTACAGCTCCCTCTAGTACCATGGAAGTCATTCCCTCTTGTCTCAGCAGATGTCCTATCATCCTGTCCCTTCTCCTTATCAGTATTTTCCACATATTCCTTTCCTCTCCGATTCTGCGTAGAACCTCCTCATCCCTTACCTTATCAGTCCACCTAATTTTCAACATTCGTCTATAGCACCACATCTCAATTGCTTCGATTCTCTTCTGTTCCGGTTTTCCCACAGTCCATGTTTCACTACCATACAATGCTGTACTCCAGACGTACATCCTCAGAAATTTCTTCCTCAAAATAAGGCCGGTATTTGATATTAGTAGACTTCTCTTGGCCAGAAATGCCAAGGAAACATTCCTCACACACAAATAAAGAAAATATGTTATGTGCACATGTGTCCGGAACCCTTAATTTCCATGTTAGAGCTCATTTTAGTTTCGTCAGTGTGTACTGTACGTCCTTGATTCACCGCCAGTTGGCCCAATTGAAGGAAGGTAATGTTGACTTCGGTGCTTGTGTTGACATGCGACTCATTGCTCTACAGTACTAGCATCAAGCACATCAGTATGTAGCATCAACAGGTTAGTGTTCATCACGAACGTGGTTTTGCAGTCAGTGCAATGGTTACAAATGCGGAGTTGGCAGATGCCCATTTGATGTATGGATTAGCACGGGGCAATAGCCGTGGCGCGGTACGTTTGTACCGAGACAGATTTCCAGAACGAATGTGTCCCGACAGGAAGACGTTCGAAGCAATTGATCGGCGTCTTAGGGAGCACGGAACATTCCAGCCTATGACTCGCGACTGGGGAAGACCTAGAACGACGAGGACACCTGCAATGGACGAGGCAATTCTTCGTGCAGTTGACGATAACCCTAATGTCAGCGTCAGAGAAGATGCTGCTGTACAAGGTAACGCTGACCACGTCACTGTATGGAGAGTGCTACGGGAGAACCAGTTGTTTCCGTACCATGTACAGCGTGTGCAGGCACTATCAGCACCTGATTGGCCTCCACGGGTACACTTCTGCGAATGGTTCATCCAACAATGTATCAATCCTCATTTCAGTGCAAATGTTCTCTTTACGGATGAGGCTTCATTCCAACGTGATCAAATTGTAAATTTTCACAATCAAAATCCGCACGCAATTGTGCAATCACGTCATCAACACAGATTTTCTGTGAACGTTTGGGCAGGCATTGTTGGTGATGCACAATGGAGCTCCTGCACATTTCAGTCGAAGTGTTCGTACGCTTCTCAACAACAGATTCGGTGACCGATGGATTGGTAGAGGCGGACCAATTCCGTGGCCTCCACGCTCTCCTGACCTCAACCCTCTTGACTTTCATTTATGGGGGCATTTGAAAGCTCTTGTCTACGCAACTCCGGTACCAAATGTAGAGACTCTTCGTTCTCGTGTTGTGGACGGCTGTGATACAATACGCCATTCCCCAGGGCTGCGTCAGCGCATCAGGGATTGCGTACCACGGAGGGTGGATGCTTGTATCCTCGCTAACGGAGGACATTTTGAACATTTCCTGTAACAAAGTGTTTGAAGTCACGCTGGTACGTTCTGTTGCTGTGTGTTTCCATTCCATGATTAATGTGATTTGAAGAGAAGTAATAAAATGAGCTCTACCATGGAAAGTAAGCGTTTCCGGACACATGTCCACATAAAATATTTTCTTTCTTTGTGTGTGAGGAATGTTTCCAGAAAGTTTGGCCGTACCTTTTTGTAACACCCTGTATAACCCGTTAGCCTTTTGTAGTGGTCATATAAATAAAAGAAACAACGCATAAATAACAACTCATGCTAGTCTCATAAAACTTAGCTGAAATGAATGAAACGACAGACTCATGTTGTCCTATATCATTCCCGAGGCTTTTGAGACACGAGTTTAGAGGAACAGTTACCAGTTCAGAATTTCAACTGGGGTGGAGATTTCGTGTCATTATGCGTCAGTCTCCGCAGACGCCCGTGACCTTTCCACGTGGTCTCAGCTGCTACCGTCGGAAGAGCAGGCGTATGACTGCTTCCGAGAGCCCTTTGAGCTATAGGGCTCGGTTTGTCTGCTGCTGATAACTGACGGCGTGGTTTTCCTTAAACCACATGAAGCGAGCTATAGCGCAGATTCACGGTACGAACAAGCTGTTGTTCTGTGCCTCTCCTAGGAGCACTGAAGAGGTTAGGGACTTCCCCAGTGTTCGGTGTTTTCCAGTGGCATTTATTAGGAAAACATACTGCGAGAAATACTTACAGAAGTGAAACCATTTCGGGGAAGTGCTATTAGCCGACGAAGGGGATGGTCAACGTGATAGGTTGCTTGTGAGCTGGAAGTTAACATTTCTGCACCTGAGGCGTGACTGACAAAGATTTCGATGCTTAAAACAATTTCGGGACTGAATGGGAGCTTGCAAAAACTCAGTTATTGTCGGCAGCACTGCTGGATTTAGGATGAGTCGAGCGGCACTACTGCTTTACGATGCCGAAACCTGGCGACGGTTATTTAAGAAGTTATTTTTGCATTACGCCAAATCTGCAAGAATTCTCAAGCACGGCATGAGGAAGTATTATCACTTAGGTGTGACGATGCTGAGCTGATTTTGTGTTTATCTTTTGACGGTGCCACTTTGGTTCCATTAAATTAGGACATGTTTTAAAAACAGATCTGAAGATTGTCATTGCTGACCGGAACCGGTAGTCTGAATATCGTGAATCCGTTGACTAGATGGAGGTGTAGTTTGGTGTAACTGACGGACATGGCGAAAGGTAGTTACAGCTAACACACGACATTTCTTCCCATGTTTCCTTGAGTGTTTTGATATTGCTCTTGAGCTATGTGACTTGTATACATTATCTTGTTTTGTTTTTGAGGAAATTATCCGCACAAGCTGCAAAGGATCTGTTAGGGTGGATGTATTGACTCAGAACAGCACGTGTTCCACACCAGTGACAGATTTTATCCTGTCTTTCGGCTCAAAGCGAGGCTGCCAACCTTTACAGAGACTGTTTTAAAAGTGTACCAGTGCCGACGATTGATCCTGCCCGCAAACAAATGTTTGCTAACTGTGCATCAATTCTGGCCGCTCCACGTCGCTATGCATCCGAGGACTTGCCGAGAAAAAGTTTGAACATTTCCAGTG
The DNA here is from genome assembly GCF_021461395.2 of Schistocerca americana. Taxonomy (NCBI): domain Eukaryota; kingdom Metazoa; phylum Arthropoda; class Insecta; order Orthoptera; family Acrididae; genus Schistocerca; species Schistocerca americana. The sequence goes on from NC_060123.1 coordinate 22,097,100, forward strand.
AAAGACGGAATTTAACTTTTTAAACCATGTTGTACATGTATATATGTATAGGTAAGACGAATACAGTGTTAGTTGATGCTCAGTAAAAATACCTTACGTGCAACAAAATACAGGGTGAGGCACCAACTATTGCCATCTAGAATAACTCAGAAATTATGATAGGAGCTGGAAAGTTTGTGGGACAAAGGTGTTGCATGGGACAACGGGCGCCATAATGTGACTTTTTTGTTGTTGCTAGGAACGGTCGCTTCAAAAATATAAAGGTCAATTTCTTGTTTTTTAAGTGGGATGCTATAGTTTGGTACTTATTTTCTGATAGCGGCTATCGAGGCGAATCCAATGATGTGTAACCAATGAAGGTCAAAAAGGTGTCATGAACATCCATTTACAGAAGGTGTTTGAGGTGATGACCATTAGTATCAATGCAGGGCTGTATTCTTCTTACCATGGATTGAGTGGTATTCCTTATCACATCGGCACTTATCGAAGCACATGCTCTGTCCATTCTCTCTCGTATATCGTGCAAATAGTAAATATTCGCAAAATACGGCGAATCCATCTAACGTGCCATTGACATGTAAACACCGTTCGACGGTTTCGCAATACAACACTGAGAAGAACGGTAAGACTAGTATCGTCGAATCAAGCGAAAGTGAATGATGTATTCCTTCAAAGAGCAAGTCGATATGCTTCTCATTTGCGGAGAATCCTTGTGTTAGTTCGCGTCAAATCTCAATGGCATCTGGCATGAGTTAGAGTAGTGTTGTTCGTGTTCTGCATCGCCATAAACATCACCCTTACCATATGAGTCTTCACCAAGAATTAACTGGTACGGATTGTATGCGTCGCACTGAATTCTTCCGATGGGCTCAACTTCAGATTCAGAGGGATGACCCATTTATTAATTTGATTTTATTTACTGACGAGTCTACATTCACGAACCATGGAAATGTTAATTTGCATAAGATGCATTATTAGGCAACTGAAAATCCATGTTGCCTGCGGCAAGCTGCATACCAAAAACCGTGGTCGGTGAATGTATGGTGTGGGATTCTGGAGGACAGAATTATTTCATCTAAGGAAATCTTAATGGTAGGAAGTACACCACATTCCTGCAAGAAACATTAGGTCTGTTATTGGAAGAAATACCTTTAAGAACAAGGAACACGAAGGGTGTCCTGCACATTTTTCGCTGATGGCTAGAAACGAGAGAGACTATTCCCAAATCGTTGGATTGGATGCGAAAGATATGCGAGAGAGAATTTTCAGAGCATGTGCTTCGATCAGTGCGGCTGTGATAAGGAATACCACCCAATCGATGATAAGAAGATTGTAGCACTGCATTGATACCAATGGTCATCACTTCGAACACATTCTGTAAATAGACGTTCATGCCACTTTTGTGACCTTCGTTGACCTTCAAAGACCTTACTGAAACTTCCTGGCAGATTAAAACTGTGTGCCCGACCGAGACTCGAACTCGGGACCTTTGCCCTTCGCGGGCAAGTGCTCTACCATCTGAGCTACCGAAGCACGACTCACGCCCGGTACCCACAGCTTTACTTCTGGCAGTATCTCGTCTCCTACCTTCATATCAGCGCACACTCCGCTGCAGAGTGAAAATCGCATTCTGGAAAGACCTTACTGTTAGACATCATTGGATTCGTCTCGATAGCCGCTTTGAGAAAGTAAGTACCAAACTATAACATCCAACTAAAAAAAAAAAAAAAATGTTGACCATCATATCTCGGAAGTCACCCCTCATAGAAGCAAAAACCCAACGTCATATTATGGCCCCCGTTGTCCCACGCAACATTTGTCCCACAAACTTTTCAGCTCCTGCCATACTTTCGCAGTTTTGGTGGCAATAGTTATTGACTCATCCTGTATAATGACATTAATAATCGTGTCTATGGATTCTATAGGAAGTGAATTTCCTCTCTTATTCTCGAGAAACTCTTCTGAAAGAGCTATGGTTTGGAGAGAGGGACCGACGAGCAACAAGCAAATTTGTGATCGGGTAACCAAAACGAACTAAGAAATATTTTCCCCAACATGAAACTTGCGTCTCCGTGAAGTGAATGGTGTGGAATGAAAGCTATTCCATCATTGAAACTTTTGCGGTCTGACGTTATCTTCTTCTTGATTTGGAACAATCGTGTGTTAGATATAGGTAGGTACATGAAGCACCAATGAAGGCATCACTACTGACCCGTGCAGGTGTAGCACTACTTTGGAAATGACGTTCAGCTAAACTAGAGAGAAACGTGCTTCAGCTGTTGGTCGCACGACCCTCATCCTGTCTTGCCTCCGCCGAGAGCGTGAGCTGTCCTCCTCGTGTTTCTTTTACAGTAAGAGAGGCAGAAGTAAGAGCGCGAGGAGAAAGATTAAGAGATGAAGGACGGAAGAAAGGAACCGGGAGACGAGAGATGAAGTTTCCAAACCGGAATCCCCTCCGAAGTGAGTCTCTGCATGAATCAAATCCGGTTACGGGATTAATTTCGAGTCCGAACCCACTCGGCGACCGCTCCCAACAGAGCGCGCGAATGCACGCCGCTCCATTTCCCCATCTTTCTTTCCGCCGTCACGTACTGCGATCTCCCACCACATTTCCGCACCGTTCCCCCACCTCGCTTCCCCTCCCTGCTGCCACTGGGCAGCCTAAATAAAGAAAGTCGTCTTTTGAACTCTAACGCGTGGGGGAGTGGAGGGGGGAGGGAGGGAGGGGGGGGGCACCGCTTTTATTTCGGCGGTCCTAAGGTCAACTACTTTTCGGGGAGGGGAATACCATTTTCTGATTCCGATATCCAAATAAGATTTATAGATGTACACGGCACATACATAGCGGGGAAACAGACGCAGCTGCTGTAGTCGTTTTTCCTAGTTCCACGGCCGCGCCGGGCCAACGGAGCTGATCGCGATAGGCGAGTGGAGAAGCGGGCGGCGGCGACGCGGCCGGGGGGACGACAATGCTAATTCGGCGGCCGGCTGATCGCATATTCGCTGCCGAGCACTTCGGACGAGTTCTCGTTCGGATCGTTATTTCATTCCAAGGCCAGCGGCGAGTGGGGGAAGGTTAGCGGGCCGGGCAAACCGGCCCGTGCCGCTTGCGTGCGGCCGTGCGTGCGAACGCGGCTGCGCCGCCGTTCCTCCGCGTGCGTGCGTGCGCGCGCGCTCGCGGGTTCGACGGTGAGAGGCCAATTTAGGCCCGCTGCCCGTCGCTCAGTGGCTCCTATTTAACGGCCGAGATTTAGTGCCACGCACACCATCTATCACGTTGCCGCGCTAACGGGAGCCCCTTTCTTTGTTCGGTTGCATTCTGAGCTTCCGTGTCACTCGCCTAGAACAGTTAACAGCATTTTTAACGTATTCCCGTGTCTATGTACGTATTTTGTGTCACAATCACTCTTCGAATATTATACTATTCATTGTACCATTAACTGGTTTTCGAGATTCGTCATCAGACCATTACACTGACGTGACAGAAGTCATATGATAGCGACATGCACATAAACAGACGACGGTAGCATCGCATACACAAGGTATAAAAGGGCAGTGCGTTGACGGAGCAGTCGCGTCCACTCAGGTGAGTCACGTGAAAAGGTTTCCGACGTGATTACGGCACGACGGGAGCTAGACGCCTGGGACATCCCTTTCCACAAGTTGTTAGAGAACTCAGTACACAGTGTCAAGAATGTAACGAGATTACCAGATTTCAGACATGATCTCCCACTACGGACAACGCAGGTACCCACGAACTTTTGTTAATGACCGAGAGCAGCGGCGTTTGCGTAGAAAAATGTTGAAATGTTTGTGAAACCTTATGGGACTTAACTGCTAAGGTCATCAGTCGCTAAGATTACACACTACTTAACCTAAATTATCCTAAGGACAAACACACACACACTCATGCCCGAGGGAGGACTCGAACCTCCCCCGGGAGCAGCCGCACAGTCCATGACTGCAGCACCTTAGACCGGTTTGCGTAGAGTAGGTAGTGCTAACAGACAAGTAACACTGCGTGAAATAACCGCAGAAATCAATGAGGGACGTACGACGAACGTATTCATTAGGACAGAGTGACGAAATTTGGCGTTAACGAGTCATGGCAGAAGACGGCCGACGCGAGTGCCTTCACTAACAGCCCGGCATCGTCTGCGGCGCCTCCCCTAGGGTCGTGACCACAGCGGTTGGACCATAGAGACTGGAAAACTGTGGCGTCAGCAGATGAGTCACGATTTCAGTTGGTAAGAGCTGATGGTATGGGCCGACAGTGGCGCAGACCCGGCGAAGTCATGGATCCAAGTCGTTAACAAGGCACTGAGCAAGCTGGTGATGGCTTCATAATGGTGTGTGCTGTGTTGGAATGGAATTGACTGGGTCCTCTAGTCCAACTGAACCGATCATTGACTCGAATTGGTCATGTTGTGCTAATTGGGGACCATCTGGAGTCATCCATCGACTTCATGTTCCCAAATAACGATGTTATGTCACCGGCCTACAATTGTTCGCAATACTCGGACTAGCATCTTATATGCGGCCTCCATTGCCGACCACTGGCCTTCCCTACCACAATCTTCACATGCTCTTTCCGTGTCATATCGTTTAACAACGTTACGACCAGATATTTAAACGTGACTGTGTCAAGCATGACAATACTAATGCTGTATCCGAACATTACGGGTTTGTTTTTTCCTACTCGTACGCATCCGTCTTTCATGATGAAGACCTTGGAAAAAAAAACCCTAGCGTCTAGGTGCACGTGGTCCAGAATGTAATGTTCTTGTAATTCCTCCTTTTGACGAACCAACAGTGTCTCAAAAACTAGGTAATGGTACAATAAATCATATAAAATTCAAAAAGAGAATGGTTCCACATTATCTGTATCTCAAAACGGCTAGCCTGGGGTATGGTCACCCACAAAAATTTGATTTTGAATATTTCATATAATTATTGATCGAATTTAAAATGCTGTCATAATCTACTTATTATGGACTTTAACCGTACGTTAAGGATTTAACATAGTGAGACAAGTACTACCGTTAGAAACTGTGTACACATTATACCTCGAGGCAGCGTAGCTTACGAGAAGCGCAACTATATTCATCCAGTATACGAAAATGGGAGCACTTAGCGACTTGGCCAACTTTTTCTCGCTGACTGTCCCCACAAAATGGCGGAAGGAAAAAAAGATTACTACATTTTCGCCGTTCGTGCAGTAAAACCTCAGCGTCAGGCATCACGTGTTAATGTATTACTTCTTTATGAGTAATTCTGTTCCAACAAATTTTGCAGACACTATCCACATGTACCACAGAATCAACTTGCAAAATTATGTCATTGTGCGACGCATAGTTCGGGAGATGTATCGCTATAAACACTGAGATGCGTGCAAAACTAGCTCTTGCTAAAAATGCTGCGCAAATTATCCACACCATATTCATCTAGTGTTTGATGGTGAGAGCAGTTAGCGATTTCTGGTAAACTCTCGTCACCATGAACAATTTTTTGCCTACCACGCTTCCCTCCATTACCAAATTCACAATTCCTTCATGCCTGAAATCAGTCAACACGTTAGTTCAAAAACTAGACAGGAAAAATTATATCTACAAGCGATGTTATAACAATATTCGTTTGTGATTCATTTGAATTTTTTAATAATTTTTTGCTTCAAAAATTTCGCAGATTGGCACTAACTTTTCTCTGCACGTAAAGCAAAGTGCACTATATTGGAGATTGAAGTTCTTTGCATTGTATGTGAGTAATGTATGTAAAAAACTATGTAAATTGTTTATTACCTTAAATAATTTTCTGATGACCTTCCGCATTTAAAAATATTTGTGTGTATCAATTGTTCATGTTGATGTAAATTTGACAATTTAAGAAATGGTCACGCTTAGCAACAACATAAGAAATAGGTGTTTGTAAAAGCCAGTGTGCTTCTGTTTAAAACGAAAGTGGCTCTGGGGAGTGGAAAAGGTGGCAAGGGCGGATTGGTGCGCCGCTACCTAGAGCAAGCGGGGGAAGTAGGTCACAAATGCCTCGGATGGAGACTGAGGACGGCTTGCGGCATAGCTGCGAGTTGTGGGGCTACTGTATGTAGAAATGAACGACGCCAAGAAGAGAAGTAGTGTAGGCGCCATAGTTGTTTGCCACACCCAAGCCCACAGCCACCAGATAAGACATTTTTACAGTAAATTTACTTTTGTACGGCGTGAACCATTAATTTAAACTGTGTTTTAATAATCATTCTTGAACTTTCAAGAAAGTGGTTCACCTTGTTATTTCATCCTAATCATACACCTACACAGGGTTCCTTCCTGGTGTTTGAGCCAGTCGCTGTGCCCGAGCGGTTCTAGGCGCTTCAGTGCGAAACCGCGTTGCTGCTACGGTAGCAGGTTCGAATCCTGTCTCGGGCATGGATGTGTGTGGTGTTCTTAGGTTAGTTAGGTTTAAGTAGTTCTAAGTCTAGGGGACTGACGACCTCAGATGTTAAGTCGCGTAGTGATTAGAGCCATTTGAACCTGGTGTTTGATGAATCCGAGTATGCTATTTTACAAAATTATGAAGCGCCAAGTTAATATAAAGGGGCACCATTTATATTGTTTTTGTGTTTTCTTAACAACTGAAAAGTGTTATAGTAAAAGTTCGCTTTAATAAAATTCAATCAGAGTGTAGACAAGTTACTAGAATCTGGTAAATGACTATACAGAGGTAGTTCAAACAATAGTTGCTTTTGACAGTAAATTCCAGTTAGAAAGAGGGTTCCTTGAAGTAAAATGATGAGAATAAAAACTGTGTGCTTTAATATCTAAGTATTTTAGTATATAAGTGTGTTTATTATACAAAATTATTTTCTGTATGTCCCCCCCCGTGCCGGCCGAAGTGGCCGTGCGGTTAAAGGCGCTGCAGTCTGGAACCGCAGGACCGCTACGGTCGCAGGTTCGAATCCTGCCTCGGGCATGGATGTTTGTGATGTCCTTAGGTTAGTTAGGTTTAACTAGTTCTAAGTTCTAGGGGACTAATGACCTCAGCAGTTGAGTCCCATAGTGCTCAGAGCCATTTGAACCATTTTTTTGTCCCCCCCGGCCCAATTTTTTTTTTAGCTTCCCTGAAGTTATCTACTGGGCTTTTTCTCTTTTTAAAACGGGGTGTAAGGGTGTAGTAGTCAAAAAGAAATTCTAACATTGTTTACGTGGATTAATATTAATTTGAAGAACCAAATTAAACAGTAGGATGAAAGCAGGCAAAAACTCATACTTCTGCTTTGCCAATACTTCTGTTTCATTCCCTGTATAGGCTGGCGACCATTAGTACATGTTTTAAACCACTAAATGAACTTGGAACTGAGTTATCCTAGCTTCAGTATATTATTATTCATATTGCGTTTCTGTTTAACGGCTGGGTAAGATCTTAGGAAAAGAACTGAATAGTCTGATTTACTTATCCATTAGACACAACACATGGTCAAATACAGTAAAAAGAGTAACTCTATTGGTTAGCTTTTCCTTTTAACAGGACTACCGTCTCATAGGGTACTTTATTAGGAAACTAAACTAAATTTTAGTAAGGATTCTACTTGGCTTTTCCCGTGACAGGACAATTTGTCTGTTAGGGTATAATATACTTGACAACATAGAGAAAGGTTTTACTGTAAAAGCATACCAAATTACAACAGTAGAGGTAGGGTTACAATGTGAATCCTATCTTTTGGGGTACCGCAAGTGACTGCTAGAGTCAGAACAGTTTCCGTTAAATGGGAACTTTGTTTCATTATTATTTACAAGCACCAACTCAATTAAAATACAATTTTCTTGAAGCTACTAGAAAAACTGTAGATGCTAGAAGTGTATGGCGATGGAAAACAGCAGACTTTTCAACTTTCACCTGAAGATACAAATATCTTTGCTGAGTAACTTTTCAGATACGGATTCTCCATAAAGAATCTGTTCACTATGAAACATAGATCAGTAAATGGGGGTGCGTTTAACGGTGGTGAAACTTCTTGCACCTGCTTGTTTGTTACAGGCCGGCCGGTGTGACCGATCGGTTCTGAGTGCTTCAGTATAGAACCGCGCGACCGTTGCTGTCGCAGGTTCGAATCCTGGCCTCGGGCACGGATGTGTGTGATGTCCTTAGGTTTAAGTAATTCTACGTTCTAGGTGACTGATGACCTCAGATGTTAAGTCCCATAGTGCTCAGAGCCATTTGAAGCAATTTTTTGTTTGTTACAGGTACGTAGCTGAATCAGTTGCCCAAGTTGCAAGTTCGTCAGCTCCACGTAACTGCCATTTTCATTCGTTCCTACTAGGTGCGAGGAGGCTCTGAGTAGGTCCGAGAGGAGGCGTGTTTAGATAGCGCCGTTGGCAGTGCTCTGCCCGCCGAAGACAGAGCTATGGTTTCGAGTCCCAGTACGGCACACGTTTTAACTTGTCGCAAATGTTACTCGCACCGTACCCTCAACTAACAGGAGGAAACATCTCATTTCCTGAACCGAGAACTTTGTCACATGCATTACGTACACGTTAACACATTGTCATGAAGACGGCTAAGGTCTGACATACGGATTGTTCTTTTGTATTATGTAGGGTGAATATTAATAAAATCAACAAACTGCAGGGACCAGTTAGTGATTGGAAATGGAGGAAAATATCCTATTAACATGCGCCCGGAAATGCACTGTTGCCACGCTAGATAGCGCTGACGGATGACACTTCCTCTGACCACGTAAAGCGCACTCCATGTGTGTTGCAGGCTGTGGGATTGATGTAGCGTACTGTAAGCGGCAGAATCGTCTGGCATTGCTGTAGGGAACAAGCCTAGGTGGTGTTTGTCTACGGCCAAGCAGAAGGAAATGGTCGAGAGGCAGCACGGCTATACCAAAGCACGTACCTTCACTGGTACCAACCACATCACACAACATTTCAAGTGTTTTTTGTTTCTTTTTTTTTTTTTTTGTCGTTTCTCTGATCTTGGGTCTTCCAGACAGACGAATGTGCAAGGAGAGAGTGGATTTTACGAACACCATATCTGTAGGACTAGGTTCTACAGGATATTGAGACGAACCTTAGTGCAAGCTCCAGACAGGACACACCAACATGGTTTAAGCCAAAGTACGATTATATGTACCCTGCATGACAACAGCTACTATTCCTATCACCTGCAATTCCATGGTGGCCGCTTTGAGCATCTGCTGCCACGTGGATGAGCTGCAGCTGTGTTCTGTCTATTTCCAGACACGTGTTCGTAAGACCCTTTTTTCTTCATATCCAGTCAGGCATCCATTTCCTTCAGTTTGTCGGTTTTATTAATGTTCACCTATAGCTTTAAACAGTAAGACCTATTTTGAGCGTCAGAGATAAAAGGTACCTCAAATATTGCTGTGTAATGTCCTAGAGGAAGTAAATGGCTGGTGCCTTTTTCGGACCTCTCCGTTAAGTGTTAATAGTGTATCTATATGGTGTTTAAAAGGCGTTTAAGATATTCTTACAGGAGATAGTACTGGTCAGGACTAGAAGAAAAGTTCATTTATTTGTATGTCCTGACACAAATATTGAGGTGTGGGCCAATCTGTCGTCTAATTGGTTCAAATGGCTCTGAGCACTATGGGATTTAACATCTATGGTGATCAGTCCCCTGGAACTTAGAACTACTTAAACCTAACTAACCTAAGGACATCACACAACACCCAGTCATCACGAGGCAGAGAAAATCCGTGACCCCGCCGGGAATCGAACCCGGGAACCCGGGCGCGGGAAGCGAGAACGCTACCGCACGACCACGAGCTGCGGACAATCTGTCGTCTAATTCCCATTTGTCACCTAAGTACAAGTAGACAGCATATGTAGCACTGTATGTGGTTGGCACTCGTCCTCACACATCCTTCAGACCTTCTTCGCAACGAAATCACGCACTCTTTCAAATACACCCGGCTCCATTCGCATTGCGTCACATGCCTTGGGCATACTCTTTTATAACGTCTGTACAATTGTCGATAGACTGGGCATGCCTTAAAATATCCCCACTGCCAGGAATCCAATGAATTAAAGACCGGTGTTTGAGGAGACCATGCGGCCGGACCTCTTATACCAATCCATTGCCCATCAAACGTTACGGTGAGGTAGGACTGCACCATCCATAGGAAATAGTGTGGTGTACCGTCGTTCATAATACATTGTATATTTTTTTTAGGTAACGTCCTCAGATAGTGTTGGCCATTCATCACTCAGAGAAACACAGCACCCGTTAGGTAAAGTGTATGGCCGTATGTGCCTGTCAGATAATTCCTGCTCACACACTGACCAAGCGAGCTTGATGTCTCATCTCCACGATTGTTCCAGGATTTGCACGTGCCCTGGCATACTAAGTGTGGTAATATACTACACTATCTCTTGTAAATCCTGTCTACGCCACTAAATACTACTCGTCATAAGTAAAACAGCCCATATGTCAACATGTATTGGTTTTCGGATATATGTCTACAGGAACTTATCTTCTAGTTTTGCCAACGGCCTTGCCGCAGTGGCGACACCGATTCTTATCAGATCACCGAAGTTAAGCGCTGTCGGGATTGATTAGCACTTAGATGGGTGGTTGTCCTTACCTTCCCAGGTCCGTTAGCAAGCGGGGTGCACTCAGCCCTTGTGAGGCCGACTGAGGAGCTACTTGACTGAGAAGTAGCGGCTCCGGTCACGACGGGTTACAGCGGCTGGGACATCGGTGTGCTGACCACATGGCCCTCCAAGTCCGCGTCCTGTGGCGCCTGTGCCTTGGATCACACGAAGTTCAGTCGGAACCGGTGGCCCTTCCGAGGCTTGTTCGCGCTGAGTTTCTCCTAGGTTTGGACCGTGCTATCTCCTGTAGGAACACGTGATGCTCTTTTCAAACGACCTGCATATTATGAACGTGTGCTGTGCTGAAAATTTTACCGGTGTTTGCAATGAAAAGGCTGGAGAGGCTACAACTCAGTGTTAACACATAGTCTGCTCCTTTCGAATTGAACCTAATGGGCCATCGAACGTAACGTCCCGACATGACGGTCGAATGGGCACATAAAACTTTCGCGGCCTCAGTCTCTGGTACCCTGCACAGAAGTTTGGGGTTTAACCCGAAAACTTTCCGCTCAGCAGAAATATAAGTTACCTCTCTCTGATGGCCAGTTAGTACGTCCGTCTTCTCTGTATCTACCAGAGATGGTGTTACTTTGCTATCTTTATCTTTCTTGGGTCTGACAACCCCCAATATTGGGAGTCGTACAGTTGGTTGCTTTTCAGACGCATATAGAACAGTTACTGCAACACACCCACACACCCACACATTTTCGTATCTGATTGGTGCCTCTCTCCTCGCCTTCCCACGTCCTTCTCCCCACCATTTTATAGTTTGGCGTAAGACAGGTAGAACTGATTTCCGACAGGGCAGGTAGAAACCGAAACACTGTATACTGTATTTCTAATTCGGAAGTTTTCCTTCTGAATAAACGCAAGTTCTGACTAACGGTCTGACCGTGCCTTTAAATACAAAACAACCGTTCTTGTGCCTGTTTACTGCCACTAACATTAGTACCAGTTGAGAATGGAATGACATTCCTTTCAATCTCTGCATGTGGACGGAGCGACAGTCCCTATAAAACACACAGTTATTTTAATCTAACAAGATCAAATGAGGTACAGTCGCGAACAATTCCTGTAATTTGAAGCAGCCCAAAGGCAAAGATATTTTGAGTTTTACAGCGCTTGCTAATTATTTGTGATTTATGTGACAGCGTAGACCGAATTTTATGTCTGCCGCACATGAAATATGCAACAGGATGGAAGCAGAAACGGAATTCCATTTTAATGGCACGCATTTCACTTCTAGGCGCTGTTGTGGCGGCGGCCTTGACTTTAAGAGACTTCCCTTCCGATTTACCGAGCGTGGGCACGATTCTCGTAAGATCTGAACGCGGTGCCGCAGAAAATCAATTACTTTGTTACACGGTTAAAAGTGTAAAAAATTATTATTTGTAGATCGTTTACGATAATGTGATATACGGTGTATTAAGTAAGAGTGTGGTCGGTATTACACACAGATGGTAAAAGATATTGCCTTAGTTTTTTCACAACCCAATAGAGGGAACCTTTGTGCTTCATGAAATGTCCATAAAGCGTTCGCTTACTTTGAATTCTTGAGAGAGACACACAAGAAAAGAAATGACTGCAGCGCATTTTCAAAGTCATCCACGTTTTAAACCAATTTGTAGTGTGTTACCCACTTCTGTGCAAATCACTCTGATTTCCCCATATATTCAGGCGCCGCTGCATGACTCATTTTCGGACCTTTGGCGTGGCTGCAGTGAAGCACAGCTTCAAAATGTGACACGTAATCTGCATTCGTATCTGTTCTTGTGTATCTCAGTCAAGAATTCAATGTAAATTAATGTTTTATGGGTATTGTATGAAGGAGAAAGATTGCCTCTACTGGGCTCTAAAAGAAATAAGGTGGTATCTTTTACCACAATTGTGTAACGCCGACCACGCTCTTACATAACAGATCGTACCTTTGAAAACGAGACAATGGTGAAAGCTCTCATAATCAAAGTGGGGATTTTATGTATAACTTATGAAGTTTATTCAATAGAATGTAATGTGATCACACAATGGCTACTGTTGTCTGAAATAAAGATCCCAGAATATGGAGCGAATTTCAAATGTTTCCAAACCTGCCGTTCTTTATTCATTTCACTAAACAGCTAGAAGCAGTTTTCCTAATTTTCAAGACTGTAATGCCAATTCGTGGAAAGTCTCTTCAAGTACGATAAATCACTATTATTTTTCGCTTCTCTGTGTCGGCGTCATTGGTGCGCTGATTTACTTAAACCAAGTAGAAACATAACGAAAAAAAGACACATGAGAACCCTATGTCTTATATATGATGAAAAATCAGGCCAAGTGTAGAACTAAACATTTCGACCGATGAAAACTTGTGCATCGGGCCGGGACTCGAACCAGGGACCAGGTTCCATGTTAGAGTCCTGGCCCGACACACAGTTTTAATCAGTCAAAAAGTTTCAAATTTGTGCACACTCCACCGCAGAGTAAAATTCATTCTGGAAAGTGTAGAACGTGCATCAAAGCAAGATTTACCTTATTGGATAACGATAACATCAAGATATATTCTGTTGGCTCCTCATCACCATTAACATCTTCTGACAAGGCCTCTCTAAACTTACGGTTTCACATATACGGACATCCATCATCACGAACTGAATGAAAATACGTTCAATTAAGACGTCTTCCATCTCCTTTTTGCTGTTTTAAGAATCTAAACGGTTCCTCTAGGATTGTTGAAAAAAATTGTGTCGTTTGCAATCTCCTAACCTGTTTGCCATTTCAGTTACGAATTCCTCACTATCCTGATTAAGTGTACGTGAATCTGTAGCACCGACGTTTATAGTCTCCAGTATACTAACATACAGTGAATCAACATCTTGTTTCTGAAAGGAAAACAAAAAGTTTCTCAAAAACTGTCATCGTCAGGCAAAGTGGTTATCCATTCTCATCCATTTCTTAAGCTGGCTTGCTCCTTTGTCTAGTTAGAACTTAATGATTCATGCAGTAGGTAGTAATTTTAATGAAGATATTATACATTATGGGCACAGATATAAAGATTTTCAGTGAGTCGCATCTTGCAAACTAAAGTGTCTTTTCTTGGGAGTACGGGTAGAAGTGCAGATATTTTTATATGAGGTATCTCCGTGTGTTAATTGTTTATTCTCTGTATTGTGCAGTCTTCCCACAAACACATCACAAACCTTATGACCTGATGTTTTCCGCTTGGTCGCAACTGCAAGTGGACTACACCTGTCGGTGTAGTTTAACCGCCTTCTCTCTGTGCATCCATACTCCAACACCTGACCTGCTTCCCAGGGGAAAATAAGAATTAATGGCTTGCTCTTGCCGCATGTAGTTGGAGATTGTACCCAACCTAAAAACATACGATGTGTGATAGCTATAATTATTGGTCTGCAACCCATTACAGCCTGCAAAATCTTTATCAGCAACAATTGCTAGCTAATCTGAATCTATGGAGGAAGAAAGGCAAATATTCTATATAGGGAACTTCAGATTTATAGATCAGTTATGAGACTGTGAAGGCATAACAGCAACTAGCAGTGGTTCCAACAACGAAATTAATGTTGTAAAACATCTTGAGAGTTAAAAAAGGTAATGCTGTCCTCAACCTCAGGGTTGGTCTAAACAGCGCGCAATTTTGTTAAGTATGGTCCTGCTAGAGGTGGTATGGCATTGCCTTCATCTGACCTTTTAACTGACTAATCCAACCAGTTGTAGGGGGGGAAGTTACAGTTTAGGCAACTCGCCATTTTTCGCATTGACAAACATCGCCAGAAGTGAAAGAACTGAGATGTGATAAACAAACATCACACGATTGACCACAGATCGTATCCAGCACTCTTGGATCTGTAATCTGGCACTTAACCATTTTTGAAGCAACTGAACCAAATCTTAAGTAAATAAGTGTTATAGCAATAGAGATAATGCTAATGCAGAACCAGCTAACGACTATACAGCAGTTGTCGGGTTTCGTATCTTGAACTTAAATCATTAGCTCTTATTCACTATGCACATGGATAACAGTGTGGCTGGTTTCCTTTCAATAACGCGGAAGCCTGTGGAAATAGCTAAGAATAATCTGTAGTACAACAGGAAATGGGAAATGCTGATTGGTCCGGGTATTTTTGCCTGGCGTACGCAAACCTTCGTAAGGGGTTCAGGTTTGCAGGTACGTTGTTGTCAAATCGTAAAGTCCTTCACGATCTGAAATTAAAGCAAAATAAGAAGCTGCCGCTCTCCGCTGCTGGAAATCCTGTTCGGTGCACGAGAGCGAAAGCAGATGGGGGAGACTGACCGTGAACAGTGGAGCGGTTTGAACCTGAGAGCTCTCACTTCTGAACCGATCAGCAAAGAGCTCGTGCAACAGGACTGTACAGACCAGAAAAATGCTGGCAGAATACATTTACCGAAGGAGTATCATAAAGTGATTTAACTAGGATCTCAAATCAAGATAAAATAGTAAATATTAGCAAGACTCGACCAATGTGGTGATGTACGGGAAGGCCTCAGTTCTGAAGAGACAGAAAAGGTGACGCACGTCTGACTACGGCATCACTGACGAAAAGGGCGGCCGGAAAACTGAAACCCACTCTAAAAGCGGTGTAGTGTCTTCCTGAGAAAATGTAGATGTGATGTACATTCAAAATAGACATGGAAAAATGTAATATAAAGAAAACAGAAAGGTAGCATGAAATGTGAACGATATTAAAAATAAATAACAGTTCTTATGAAAGAGATAGTTTTAAATCTAAATAACTACAAAAATGGTTCAAATGGCTCTGAGCACTATGGGACTTAACATCAATGGTCATCAGTCCCCTAGAACTTAGAACTACTTACACCTAATTAACCTAAGGACATCACACAACACCCAGTCATCACGAGGCAGAGAAATTCCCTGACCCCGCCGGGAATCGAACCCGGGAACCCGTGCAAATAACAACAACGCCATCGCGTACGTAACAGACAGGAAGCGAAAAATCATCAAATGTGTAGCAGGACAGAATGTCAGTTTTCGTCTCTATTAACAACAACCAAATAAAAAGCGCTGTCAAATCAGTATAGTCTTTCTTAAAGAAATATTTTGAATGCTGGCTCGATCCGTTTGCAATATCAGCAAATGGGAGACACGCTGTAAACTGTCTATCTTACCCTACATAAAACATATAAGTGAGAATTTTAAACACAATGCCAGAGAAGACAAATCTTCTACGTTATGCTCTGCTTAACATTCCGTTGACTTTGAGGCGAATAAATACGCAACTGTTAAGCACAGTGCGAACTCGTTGCATGCACCTGCAAGGAATTCGAGACATTTTCAGAAGAACATTACATATATAATCAGAAGTGAGTATCTAGTGGGTTTAATTGAAGAAAGGTAGGAAGATCAGCGCTTAACATCCCGTGGACGACGAGGTCGTTTGATGCGGAACGCAAGCTCAGATTGAGGAAAGATGGGAAAGGAAATCAGCCTCGACATTTTGAAAGGAATCACCCCAACATCCTCCCTAAGTTATTTACGGAAATATGGATGACCGGGTGGGATATACGAACCATCATCCTCCCGAATACGAGAGCAGTGTGTTAACCACTGGACCTAGTTGCACTGTACTTTGTGGTGGGCAGGAGTTCGTCAGACATACTGACATAGATTCCCTCTTTTTTCCCTGACATAGTTCTTACTTATGTGGCGCAGATAAGGAAAATGGGTAGTCGGAGGAAAGGAAATAGTTAAAGCTGTGACCAGCTCACAGTCTACTTCTCTCCGATAGTGCCAAGGTGTCTACGGTGCTTGACACCCCAATCAGACGGACGGATCATCATCAACAGTGTCATATACATCTATATAACAGTATCAGTTACAAGATGGCTGGATGTACGAATTCCAAACGTGTTACGTATCCTCATTCCTGGAGACTGTGTGAACAATACTGAAATACAACTCTGAAAAATTGGCCAGATGCATGTATCACTGAGGGTTCCGTACAAACTTAATTATGTACATGTACAAATATACAATGTACCCATTCCGAAAATCGATGATACTGACGATTTTTGCCTGCTATAAAAAAAAAAGTATCAAATGTGTGTTAATTCCTAAGGGACCAAACTGCTGAGGTCATCTTACACATTACTTGAAACTGAACTTAAACTAACTTATGCTAAGAACAACACACAGACACCCTTGCCCGAGGAAGGACTCGAACCTTCGGGGGGACGTGCCGCGAAATGCGTGACATGGCGCCTCTAACCGCGCGGCCACTCCGCGCGGCTTACCTGTTATCGGCATCGATACTGGCAAGATATTGGTTCCGGGGATTCCAAGACCTTAGAGAATGGTTTAATTTCAAATCTGATTAGAATAACATGTGATAAATTAACAATTTCGGATTTTTCCCTTTATTTGTACTGTGAACCCGTGCTTCTTGCCAAATTTCATGATTCTCTGTCAACGGGAAGTACCCTATAGGTTTTGATGAGGGAGTTTCCGAGGAACAAAATATGTGACATAAGTGACCGCATCTTTTGATTGAGATGACTTAGAATCTTAAAAGGTCTACACTAATAAGGGACCATATTTTAGAATGTGACATAAATGTGAACTTCATACGACTATCTGTTCCAGAGAAAAAAAGTCTTAAGACCGACACACAAACAGACGTATAAAAAATAACAAAAAATATTTTTTCCTTTTATATAGTTATAAATTTAGAATTTTTGAATTTTTTCTTATATTTTCACTGTGAAACTTTGCTTCTCGGCAAATTACATGGTTCTGGGTCACCGGGAAGCACACTATAGTTTCTGAACAATGAGTTTGCGGGTATCAAAATATATGACATAAATGTTATCATATTTTGACTGAACTCACTTGGAAACTTAAAATTTTTACACCGCCAAGGGACAGTGAACCTCAGTACCCGACATAAATTTAAACGTGATAAGTCTGCTCGTTCTTAACACCCAAACCTCCAGATGTCAGATCCTCATGTCGGTACCAAACGTTGTATGTCGATAGAGTATCAACCAAAACTCAGATTTAGTTCGTATTATGTGCTATCGTCCAGCAGAACTGGCGTAAACGTTAATGAAAAGTAACACCATAACTAGGAAGCACATCAAAAGCATACCTGTAACTAACACCTGTTCCTTAGGTGGGAAAGTTGATAGAGCGGCAGATCTCGTATCGAGAGTCCCGCTTTCAAACCGCGATGTCGAGAACCTTTTTTTTTTTTACTGTATTATGCGTGAAATTGCTGTATGAGACAACGTGTTTGACATTTCGCTTCGTTTCTTTGATAGTAATAAACCTATAGAGTAGATCTGTAGTTTCACAGAATATACAATCATAACATAAATAATGAAACAGTTGCATCATACGTGCGTAAGTAATAGTAATAACAATAATAGTTTATAATATAGAAAATAATAAGGGCAGTGCAAAGTACATAATGTTCAACTAACGAAGCGAAAGCAGAATGCTAAGATATCGTTGCTACAAACTCCGAAAAGTCCTTTTACACGTCAGGAAAGTGTTCACCCATATATCAGTGCCACGCGTAATCAATTAAAAAAATTGGCATCAGTGGGGTTTGATCGCTCTACCTTCTCACCCACGCGAGATCTACTATACTATCACTCACATATAGGCTTTTCCTGTGTTCCGTAGCTCTGATGATACTTTTAATTACCGTTTACGCATGCTCTACTGGACGACAACACACAGTACGAACTAAATCGGTGTTTCGGTTGACACTCTATCGACATACAACGATTGGTACCGATCTGAGTGTCTGACATCTGCAGGTTTGCGTGTAAGAAAAATGGTTCTTAACAGTCGGACGGCCAGTGAGACAGAAAGACGGTCAACGAGGCGATCCTACAAGGGTTCCGTTTTTACAGATTGGGACAAGGAACCCTGACAGTGGGACATAGGGTGACGATAAAAAGTTAGGATTAGAATATCATATGTCCTGGTTCGACTAGATGCTGCACTGAGACACGGAATTCAACACAAGATACTGGCGCACTGATTGGCAATGGGAAATTGTACATCGCGAACTTTCCTTTTCTTACCGTTCTAATGCGGATGTTTCAACCGAGCTACCCCCATATCGATCGCCATCGCAGTAATATTCATTGGCAACTTTGACTACTTAGATGATTCGGCATATGCTCTGAAGACCCAAAGAAGCTGGTACACCTGCCTAATGTAGTGTAGCAAAGAAGCTGGTACACATGCCTAATGTAGTGTAGAGCCCCCGTGTGCACGCAGAGGTGCCGCAGCACGACGTGGCATGGACCCGACTAATGTCTGAAGTACAGCTGGAGGGAACTGACACCATGAATACTGTAGGGCTGTCCATAAATCCGTAAGAATATAAGGGAGTGGAGATCTTTTCTGAACAGCTCGCTGCAAGGCATCCCAAATATGCTCAATAATGTTCATGTCTCGAAAGTCGGGAGGCTAGCGGAACTGCTTAAACTCAGAAGGGTGTTCCTGGAGCCACTCTGTAGCAATTCTGGATGCGCAGGCTGTCGCATTGTCCTGCTGGAATTACCCAAGTCCGTCGGAATGCACAATGGACATGAGTGGATGCAGGTGGTCAGACAGGATGCTTACGTACGTATCTAGAAGTATTGGGGGTCCCATATCACTCCAACTGCACACGCCGCATACCGTTACAAAGCCTTCATCAGGTTGAACAGTCCCCAGGGTCCATGGATTCGTGAGGCTGTCTCCACACCCGCACACATCAATGCGCTGGATACATTCTGAAACGAGACTCGTCCGACCAGGCAACATGTTTCCAGTCATCAACAGTCCAATGTCGGTGTTGACGGGCCCAGACGAGGGGCA
Organism: Schistocerca americana; assembly: GCF_021461395.2. Classification (NCBI taxonomy): domain Eukaryota; kingdom Metazoa; phylum Arthropoda; class Insecta; order Orthoptera; family Acrididae; genus Schistocerca; species Schistocerca americana. Next base: position 22,116,573 of record NC_060123.1, read on the forward strand.
AATCTTTGTGTCGTACAGACATCAAGGATGCACGAGTGGAACTTCGGCATCGAAAGCCCATATCGAAGATGTTTCGTTGAATGGTTCGTACGTTGACACTTGTTGATAGCTCAGCATTGAAATCTGCAGCAATTTGCGGAAGGGTTGCTCTTCTGTCACGTTGAACGATTCTCTTGAGTCGACTTTGGTTCTGTTCTTGCAGAATCTCTTACGAGCCGCAGCGATGTCCGGAGATTTGATGTTTTACCAGATTCCTGATATTTACGGCACACTCGTAAAATGGTCGTTCGGGAAAATCCCCACGTCATCGCTACCTCGGAGATGCTGCGTCCCATCGCTCGTGTGCCAACTATATCACCATGTTCAAACCCACTTCAGTCATGATAACCTGCCATTGTAGCAATACGAAAGGTGAAATTTCAAATTTAGCATTTGGGAAATCTTTCACGCAGGAGGATCGTACAAACATACCGCCGTTTGAGTCTCGTACAGATTCCCGTATGGAGGACATCCCTAGGGTTGTGAAGCAGCTGAATGGGTTGAAAATAAATAAATCACCAGGTCCTGATGGGATTCCAGTTCGGTTTTACAGAGAGTACTCTACTGCATTGGCTCCTTACTTAGCTTGCATTTATCGCGAATCTCTTGTCCAACATAAAGTCCCGATCGACTGGAAAAAAGCGCAGGTGACGCCTGTATATAAGAAAGGTAGAGGGACGGATCCTCAAAATTACAGACCAATATCCTTAACATCGGTTTGTTGCAGGATTCTCGAACATATTCTCAGTTCGAACATAATGAATTGCCTTGAGACAGAGAAGTTGCTGTCCATGCATCAGCACGGCTTTAGAAAGCATCGCTCCTGCGAAAAGCAAATCGCCCTTTTTTCACATGATATCTTGCGAACCATGGATGAAGGGTATCAGACGGATGCCATATTCCTTGACTTCCGGAAAGCGTTTGACTCGGTGCCCCACTGCAGACTCCTAACTAAAGGTACGAGCATATGGGATTGGTTCCCCAGTATGTGAGTGGCTCGAAGACTTCTTAAGTAATAGAACCCAGTACGTTCTGCTCGATGCTGAGTGTTCATCGGAGGTGAGGCTGTCATCTGGAGTGCCCCAGAGTAGTGTGGTAGGTCCGCTGTTGTTTTCTATCTACATAAATGATCTCTTGGATAGGGTGGATAGCAATGGGCGGCTGTTTGCTAATGATGCTGTGGTGTACGGGAAGGTGTCGTCGTTGAGTGTCTGTAGGAGGATACAAGAAGACTTGGAGAGGATTTGTGATTGGTGTAAAGAATGGCAGCTAACTCTAAATATAGATATATGTAAATTAATGCAGATGAATAGGAAAAAGAATCCCGTAATGTTCGAATACTCCATTAGCAGTGTAGGGCTTGACACAGTCACGTCGATTAAATATTTGGGCGTAACATTGCAGAGCGATATGAGGTGGGACAAGCATGTAATGGCAGTTGTCGGGAGGGAGGATAGTCGTCTTCGGTTCATTGGTAGAATTTTGGGAAGATGTGGTTCATCTGTAAAGGAGAGCGCTTATAAAACACTAATACGACCTATTCTTGAGTACTGCTCGAGCGTTTGGGATCCCTATCAGGTCGGATTGAGGGAGGACATAGAAGAAATTCAGAGGCGGGCTGCTAGATTTGTTACTGGTAGGTTTGATCATCACGCGAGTGTTACAGAAATGCAGTCTCTAAAGAAAAGGAGGCGTTCTTTTCGTGAATCGCTACTGAGGAAATTTAGAGAACCAGCATTTGAGGCTGACTGCAGTACAATTTTACTGCCGCCAACTTACATTTCGCGGAAAGACCACAAAGATAAGAGAAGAGAGATTAGGGTTCGTACAGAAGCATATAGGCAGTCAATTTTCCCTCGTTCTGTTTAGGAGTGGAACGGGGAGAGAAGATGCTAGTTGTGGTACGAGGTACCCTCCGCCACGCACCGTATGGTGGATTGCGGAGTATGTATGTAGATGTAGATGTTAGTAACCGATGTAACAACTGCGCCAGACACTTGTTGTCTTATACAGGCGCTGCCGACCGCAGCGCCGTTTTCTACTCCTTTACATACCTCTGTATTTGAATACGCATGCCTACACTAGCTCATTTGGCGCTTCATTGTATAGATTCATATTAATTGCGTACAGTTCCTGTAAGTGTACTGGCTGTCCTCTTTGGAAGACGTTCTTGCAGACTGTAAGTGGAGCACACTTGTCGCAAGGCTGCCACGTGTCGCAGCCGCTCGGCCCACGTCCAGCTCAGAGCGCGGGGCGCACGCGCTGCCACTCTGCAATGATCGTGGCTCGTTGAAGGAAGGACGGGCAGCGATTGAAGGCAATTTGCTTGTTCGTAGAGGTACTTGTGCAAGGAGTTATGTTGTAAGTCAGGATGTCACAGATTGAGCGATTAAGGTCACCGCTGCGCAGAGCTCTGTGCTCAGAGTTCCTCGCTACTGATAGCGACCGTCCGACGATACATCGGCTTTCCTAGGAGTGCGCAGCATTAGTTGTGCCTCGGCACTAGCATCGTCGTACTTCGGTCACTCTTTAAATGTGACTGTAACAGAAGCGAGAAATTTAAGTGTCCTGCATTACTTACACTCGTAAGGAGGACATAGCTTTATTCCATGTACCTGCTGTGAGAGCATTTTCAATAAAAGGAAAAAAGCAGATATCCTTACGTTACTGAACAGGCACTTGTTGTTGAAAAAAAGACTGTGCAGTCTGACGTCTTTACGTGGTTATCCGTTCTTACCCACTATTTATTTTAAATCGCTGGATCACAGGTTGTGATTGTGAGTTCGTTAGATTTTAAATTGAATCTCTCATAAGCTGGCCCTTCTTCTAGCACTATTTTACCATCGGTTTCTAGAACATCGGAGCGTGGCAGTCATTTGAAAAGGTGCAGGTTATTCCAATCTGCTGAAATCTGCGTCACTGACGTAGTTTTCTCACAGAATTCAGAGATATATAGTGTGATCGTTCTGATGGATCCTATGGTTTCTTGTTTTCCTGTAAGCTTTTGAGACAGTTCACTATTCTCGCTTAAGAAGCGAAGCACACGCATACCGAATATTCGACTAGATACGCCATTCGACTGAAGACTTACGAAGAAACAGGTCTTAGTATTACTAAGTAATCAAAAGGGACCGGATACCTATTAGCAAGCTTCGGTATGGGGTGTGTCCACCTTTCGCCTTCATGACGGCTTGAGCTCTGCTAGGGACATTTTCAGTGAGGTATCTGAAGGTCTGTAGAGGAACACTTCTTCCCTAGAGGAACACTTTTTCTTAGGAAAAGTTAACTTCGTATGGCGGGCTGAAACTAAGCACACAAACAAGGCAATTTCGGCGAACCCTTGTATTACAGGAAACCTGGCTATCACCGCCAGCTACTTTGATACAGCCTACTAACCTGCGAAAATAGGGAAGCGGAACAAACCAATGGGGATCTGTTCACAGGACATTAAAATCCGTGAGCAGGCCGCCTGGTACTGGGCGAAGGAGGAGGAAAGGGATAAGATAAGGGAGATACCGGGGGTTTACGCAGGGGATAACAATGCAATTAAAAAGAGAGGGATCGAACTATGGCAGGAACAGTGAAACAACGAGGATACGGGGCGCAGAACCTATGAGATGTTACCGGACATAGAGGAATGAGTAAAGCTTACGTACTTCATGCCTACGAGAGGAATGCTGTATTTTCTTACTGGACATGGACCCTACCCGACAAATCTATGTCGCTTTGGGAAGCAGGCTACACCCGCGTGCGACTGTGGTGCTTTGCAAGGCACGCCAGAACATGTGGTGTATGAGTGCCACCTCTTCGATGACTCAGCCAACGACCTACGACAACAACTTCCGAATAACGACACGTACTATCTGCTAAGGCATGACAACACCTTCAATGTCTTGAACAAATTGACAGACGAAATTCCGAAAAAAGTCCTTAAGAACTTTCTAAAGGACAACCATTAATCAGTAAAAATTACACTAACTCAGACTCCGTGCACCTTTCCTGTTCCGCCGGGCCGGGACTTGGCCAGCCGCTTCACGGCTGGAATCCGCCTTGCTCTGGACTAGGGGGGGAGGGTGTACAATAACCGGATAGGACCACGCACCAATTATGACACTAGATGTAAAATTAGGTTAGACGTAGAAGATAGGATAAGTTTTTCTAGGATAGACTGCAGCGAAACCAAGTTACTGGCCAGGCCAGTGCCAGGGACACGCCCACCGGGATTAGCTCAGTGGGCCTGGCCAACATCCATCAGGTTTATAGGAGCAGTGGCACACCTGTAGCGCTGCAGGTAGCGTAAGTTTCCTCGTAGATTAAGTAGAACAAGGGACCACATAGCGGTAAGATCACAACTAAGATTACCTGTAGTGTATAATAGAGAGCTGCATTTTTCTGTATGAAAATAGGACCCACTAATGCAGTCAGGTAGTGGGTTAATATGTATAATGTAATGAGTTGAATAAAAATTTTAAAAAGAAAAGAAAAAAACGAAACACAAGCAATCTCCACACGACTCTATACATCAAGCGACCGATTTTATAACGAAATTAATTTCTCGTATGCCGGCCTGGGCAAGTTACAGGCACGCTGACGCTGCAGATGAGCAGGTTGATGTATCATCTCAGTCCAGCTACAACGGTGACATTTCCTAACACTCACACAACAACTGTCGCTACTGCCACAAATCATCCAGCAGGCCTACTTCCCGCACAAACTGTCGCAGAGAAATTTTGCCAAAGCGCATGCTGTGACACATTTTTGCCCTTTGCCAGTAAAATCGCTGCCCCTCAATCGCTTTGTGTCCACTGGACGGGACCGTGTTAGTGGGTGATCGCATCCAGACTCACGGACAAACGTACGGACAACATCACAGACCTGCCTGCATACTGTGGCTCCTGGATTAGCTAACTAAAAATTCTCGCAGAAGCGACAGTAGAACTTTTTCTGTTGATCACCATAATAGTATGGGGATGGAAGGGCTACGCTTCTCTTTATAGAAGAAGAAGAAGAAAGAAGAAGAACAAGAAGAAGAGAGATAGGGATAACACTAAAATCTTCCTCAAGAGCAAAAACCAGAGAGGGTAACGATGTTGGAGGTTCGGGTCTGGAGCGAAGTCGACACTCTGAGTCATGCCAAAGGTTTCCCATTAGACAACTTGTGACACAGTCACGAAAAAGTTTCCAACCATTCAGGAAAATATATGTTTCATTATAATTTTAGTTTTGGACGACAACGTTTATTTGTAATCAGGTTATCAATTTCGGTCGGTAATGGCAACTTTCAGACCTGAGTAAAAACGTGTTGCATTACGTGTATAACCCCATTACTTGTGATAGTGCAGTCAGAATCATTAGCCATTTCGGCTTCGTCAAGCAGATTAAGTTATAGTATGTAAAGACCACTACTGAAGCGTACAGGCTGCACATGGAAAGAAACTCAGTTATAGACACAAATATTGTGATTCAAGACTGGAAATTTAAAAAAGCAGGTGTTTTCCATTAGGTTCAGGTCGGGCCTCTGGGTAGGCCAGTCCATTTGAGGAATGTTATTCTTCGCAAACCATTTTCTTACAGGTGCCGCTGTATAGATGGTGCGTTGTCATGCTGATAGAAAGTCATCGACTACAAATTATTCCTGTACTCTACGTAGTACGTAATACTGCAAAATATGTTCATAACGTTCCGCATGTAGCGTTTTCTCAAGCGCAGTAAGGGGATCACACTCTAATTACGAAAAACACCCCCCCCCCCCCCCGCCCCATACCGTGACACCACCTCCCCGTACTTCACTGTTGGCACATGACGACAGGTATGGTTCTCCAGGACGTTCGCCAAACTCAGAGCCATCCATCGGACTCCCACAGGGTACAGTGTGATTCGTCACTCCAAATCACTCGTTTCCAGTAAATCACCGCCCAATGGCGTCTCTGTTTACGCCACCTCAAGCTTCGCTTACCACTGTCTAAAGAAATGTCTGGCCTACGTGAAGCTACTCGACGTTCGTACTCCACTCTTTTTAACCCTACGCACAGTCGGTATGCTACCTAGACTGTTGGTAGCACTTTGGAACTCACATGTGATTTCTTCCGTTGGTTTCATGTGATTTTGTACTACCAACCTCCGCAATCCGTCAGTACCTCAGGACTGCCCTGATCTCAGTTTGGTTCTGGTTGTTCCTTCGCGTTTTCACTTCACAATAATATAACGAACTGTTGATTCTGGCTGTTTTGGAAAGGTTGAAATGTCCTGATTCGTTTATTGTGCAAGTAGCCTGTTTGTATGTTGGCAGCACTATAGGCTGTGTTAATATCGCTGACAGCGCTCTGCGCCCTCGGAAAGAGATTCTCTGGTTGGGAGGACTAACAGCAAGTGAGTGGATAGGGACGTGTATGGACATGATATTATTAGTGGAGACTCCGTGTTGGTAAGACATGCATTGTAAAGCCAGATGAAATGATGTGTTTATAAGAAAATACGCAAGGAAATGTATGATGATGGATGTTTGGTCGATAATGTTTGGGCAGTGGAATTATTGACAACTATATAATTTTTGGAACTGGATATCGCATGAATAAGGTAAAATTTTATAAATACATTGTCTGGTCTTCAACAAAATCTTTCTTTCGCTAACCATATGCCAATTTCTTATTTAGCTGGATGTAGTTGCTACTTGCTATAATTTCTGTAGTTCGTGGGCCGGCCGTAGTGACCGAGCGGTTCTAGGCACTTAAGTTTGGAACCGCGCGACCGCTACGGTCGTAGGTTCGAATTCTGCTCGGGTATGGATGTCTGTGATGTCCTTAGGTTAGTTAGGTTTAAGTAGTTCTAAGTTCTAGGGGACTGATGACCTCAGCTGTTAAGTCCCATAATGCCCTGAACCATTTGTAGTTCGTGTTATGAAGATTTTCTGTGAGGTAAGTGACTTATGAAAAAGAATGGGTTTTGCACTGTTGGGATTCGTGATTGAAATGAGTTTAGGCAGTTAAGAGTTGGAGGTAGTTTCATATTTCTTAATTTCATATTTTTTTATTTGTATTACTGTTAAGATTTCTTGCTATTCAGGGCCATTTTCTTGTGTTAATTATTGGAAGTCATGTTGTCAATGTATAACAGCCAGACTGCGTTGGGCTAGTGTACTGTGAATAAATGAATAGGTTGAGTTGTCTTTGTCAGGGAGAATTCTGTAGGTCAGTCTTTAATACAAATTATTGAAAGAGGTAATTTCAATTAGCCATGTGGTATCCACGCTAGAGGCTACCGAAGTCTGCCGACAGAACCATTTTGCTGTTACTCCTTCTCTGTCGACAACAGAATATTCCGCGCCTCCTTTTAAAGTAGGCATTCGGTGACATCTGGTGGTCATATGCGATTGCAGTCTTTCTCGGCGTATTCCACTGATGAATTCTTCTCGGGTTATCAGCCACCACTCGGCTGATAACCCGAGAAGAATTCATCATCTGGTGGTCAGTCCTGTATTACATGACTGTGTCCCAATACTTTTGATCAGTCAGTGTATCAGACTATTTGTCTTGTAAAGACAACAGAATTGATCAATTACACGCTCGCCGCACAAATTTTTGATGCTCCCCAAACCTTCTCAGTTGTTTTGCAAGCGTGGTCATAAGCTTTATCTGCCCAATCTGTTTTCTGTTCCTTTTGGAATTTCTTTCTTTTTTATTTGATTCCCACTTGTTGAGTTAAGTTTTCTCGACAACTCTGTCGTTGTTCCACACATTTTAATCATAATCTTTTCTTTATTTATTCTTAATTATTTGTCAAAGCTCGGCAAGATCCATGTGTAATTTCAACACTCACAGGTCTGTCTCTTTCCCTTACTGAGGCAAATCAATTTACTGTTCGGTCACAGGGAGAGTAGGAATGTCATGCAAATTTCCGCGTCTCTGGTAGAAGCAGAATCATCATGGAACTGATGAACAGCAAAAACAATTGGGTCAGTCCAATAAGTAACACCTTTTCCAACGCATTTTCTATGTAGTGTAGACACCTTGCGCTGTGAGGCAGCTATTTCGCAACTTCAATTGCTAGTAAAGCAAGTGAGGTTTAGCTTGTAACGAGATTTCCCGCTGGGCATCGCTTCGTCAGAATAGGGGTGTCGGTGGCAGCGTGTGGGCTCGACGCCTTCGTGTCCCAGGGCGGCGTTCGCCACTCGGGCCGGTGTCCCTTTTGTCGTATGTTCACAAAGGGCTAGTTATGCCTTTCCGGGCGATGAGGGTTGAAAAGCTTTAGGGATGGGCGAACCCTCCCGGCGTGAGTGTCAGAACTGGCGCCATGTAGGAGCGCGGCTTTCCTGTAAGACACGCCCTTTCCCCTTGTGTACTGGGAAAAGAGTCAGTTACAAAGCTGAAAGTTGCTTACATTGTACCGTGTCGCGACTAGTCTGCGGCGAAGAGATTTCTCCCCTTTTGTAGACACTCGCTTGCTCACGCTGTGAACAGAGTGGAATGAGAAATACAGTCCTCGTTCTGGACGACACAAGTAGATGACAGAATTTTAACGCAATTTTTCCAAGCCATTCTCTTAAGCCCCTTTTACACGCTCGACTTCCTTGTCTCAACTGACTGCTGGAGGCAAGTGAGTCTACTGCAGCGCCCCTGGCGTTTTATTCTTGCACGGAGTCTCTCCTGTCACAAGTGGTCAGTCACATTTGTACGTCTGCGAAAAAATTGTGTGCAATGCGGTGTAACGCCGGAAATGCATATCCTCCTATTTCCATCTATTGTACTATTATTTTTTTTCCTTGTTTTATTACCTCAAGATATGACATTTCTGTCTCTTTATATATTGTAATTGCTTTACTGTTTGGATATATATATATATTTATGCATTTATGTCGATGTATAATTGGTTTGTTTCGTAAATATTATTTGTATTTTTGCGCTGGGTCTTGCCTAGGGAAAACTGCTATCGAACGATTACATCGATAGGTCGTGTGAAGAATCAAAGTGTGTAGGATCTTTGGTAGTGTTAACTCTGCCGCGTGGAGCGCGGGCAGAGCAGTGAGAGTCTGGCGGGAGTAGCGAGTGGAGCAGGTGTTGTGTGACGCTCCCGCGAGTTGCCGCGCTTTCGGGGTTTGGCAGCATGTAATTGCGCTCGACTCGCGATGATAGTTTCTGACATGGTGTCGCGGACGGGAAGCATTAGCTGGCGCACATCAAGAGCCCGTTTCGCCTGGTGACCGTGTCGAGAAGAAGGCGCGCCAACATCCAGCTTCTGCAACAGCGACGGCCGACAATGAGTGACTGTCGCCACCTCCTCGATCGACGGCTTCAAACCTTCAATCAACCAACAAGGAAGACTAAAAGCACGTAAAGTTTCAGAACTGTATGGCAGACCTCAGCTTTTCAAATTGTTCCATTTGCCTCGCAAAATTACAGCAACTTAGCATGAACCTTTGTTGCTCATTGTCCCAATTGCATTGCCAAGCAGGGTCCCTTCCTTTTCCGAAATGAACCCGAGTGTCGTTGAAATTCAAACGCCAGCATTAAAATAATATAATTAGATTTCACTGCTTTAATTTCAAAGTTCAGTAGCTGGCTACAATATTTAGGTTACACGAGCACAAATTTAGAGTGCGAGTTTTGTTAGCATATTTTAGCTTACCTGTGACTGCAGCTCAGCTTGGTACGTACTAAATTTTACTATTGTTAATAGTTCAGAATCATTTAATTCAAGTTCAAAGTTAAATCTCTTGTTTCTAAATTGCGTAGAGTCAAGTTGCTTTTGAAATGATTGTTGAGGTAGTCCAAGACTAACCGTATTTTACTGGATTTCGATGTGCTTCAGAAAGAAAGCTCACTATTAACTTCAGTCACTAAATTAACTTTCGATTTTCCGGTTTTATTAATTCTTTTGCTAAATTAAGTCAGAGTGTAGCGAAATTTATTACTTCTGACAAACTTTCAGTTTTCACACTACACGTGTCAACCTTCAGTTGCCACGCTTCTAGTGTTAATTATATGTGTAATAACCTTTCTTTTTCAGTTACTATAGTAATTGTCCTTAGGACTGGCGACCGTGATTTCCCCCAAATCTCAAATATCTAATTACCGCTAGTTAATTGTTAACGTAACGGCCGCACATTTACATTCTTTATTAACTTTACCCCTTTTCAAAATTAATTTCCACCAGTTTCATTTGCAGTTTTCCTTTCATTTAGATGTAACCCTTTCCTCCCTCTTTACCGACAGATTAACTTCGGTGACGATTGCTTTTCCCAAATTTCCATTAGGTACACGCGGTTTAATTTTTCACTGTCATTAAGGTCGATAAGTGAGGGGGAGGTTACAACGGGCTGACTCATAAAGGACTTTACCACTTTCGAATGATACAGGAATTTGTTGAGATAACTTACAGAATCGGTAGATGTCTCATTTTGCAGCACACAGCCTCAAGTTCGACTCTCTTAAGGCGTCAGTACCCCGTTCCATCACCAGGAGCGCCAGCGCGGTGCAGAGTTCAGATGGCTGCCTTCACTGGTGCGGAGCGTGCTCACAGTGTGTTTTGGTTTCATGAAGCGAACGATGCAACAGCTGTTCGGCCTTACTTTCGCACCGAATATGCCAAGGAACTTCCAAGCAACCCTACAATTTACTCTTGTCACAAGAAGTTTTTTGAGACGGGTTTTTCACTATGACATGATAAATCACCAGGTCGTTCGCGTGTTGGTGACCACTGGATTTCTTTCTCGGGGGATTTCATTAAAGACCGTGTATATATTCCCCTCCTACCAAGCAATTTTAGCCGACCCGAAAAATCAAATTTACGCTGTCATTACACAGGTTACGTCCAACCTGCTGCAACAGGTGGGGAAAAAATTGATTACCAGTGAGATGCTTTTCCGTATCACAAATGGTAGTCACATCGAACCATAATGATACTTGGCACTTTTATGTGAAACTTGAGGTTGTTGGCAACAAAATGAAAAATATGCCAGTCCTATAAGTTATCTCAATAAATTTCTCTATCATTCCAAAGCTGTTAAGTACTTTTTCACTCACCCTATGTATCCAGTTTTTTCCAATATGCGTCACAGTTGGGATAATAGTCATTTTCTTTGCGGCCACTATGATGGATATTGGAAAAAAAACTATTTCGTACCGAAGTTGCTGGTCCTATTGTCTGTTATGTTGGAACTTCCTAAAATTGTATGTTTGTGAAAGCTGTTTGTTGTGCAGTCTGACATCTGAACAGTGAACGGGAGATTATGAAGGACTATTCATTTTATGAAAAAATCGAAATATTTAAATAAAATATAGGAACAATCAAAGAAAATAGCTTATCAACGACCAAAGTAAAATCCATACCGGATGTTCCTGTTCACATACACTTTTCGTGAAGTTTTTTAAATTTTTGCAGCGGCTACATGATACCATAACTTGTCGAATTGCACAGCCTGCTGTTCATATAGAGGCTGATTCTTATTTAATGTTTAAAAACCACTGAAGCGACTTAGATGACGCTGAGACAAGTAATTTACACACATCAAAAAAAGTTGTGCATCACTCCGGTTCCCAGAACTCCTGAAGATAGACGTTGGCTGTGGGTAGTGTATCACAGACACAGTCCCTTTGACCGTTCAGAGATGTCACTTAACCTGCACAAAGATGTAAACACCATTGCATGAGCAGCGACTATTAGACGGAGGGGGTCCGTCAACAGATCAGTTCCAGTCATTCCACCAGCAAGGAGGTACACGACTCGTGTTGTCTGTGGTTCAACCATGCCTAGACGGTCAATAACGCGGTTCATTCGCGTCCGCATTGTTACTTTGTGCCAGGAAGGGCTCTCACTAAGGAAAGTGTCCAGGCGTCTCGGAGTGAACCACAGCGATGTTGTTCGGACATGGAGGAGATACACAGAGACAGAACTGTTGATGATTGTTCTGACATGGAGGAGATACAGAGAGACAGGAACTGTCAATGACATGCCTCGCTCAGGCCGCCCAAGGCTTACTATTGCAGTGGTTGACCGATACCTATGGATTATTGCTCGGAGGAACCCTGACAGCAACGCCGCCATGTTGAATAATGCTTCTCGTGCAGCCATACGACGTCATGCTACGACTCAAACTGTACGCAATAGGCTGCATGATGCGCAACTTCACTTCCAACATCCATAGCGAGGTCCATCTTTGCAACCACGACACCATGTAGCGCGGTACAGATGGGCCCAACAACATGCCGAATGGATCCCTCAGGATTGCCATCACCTTCTCTTCACCGATGAGTGTGGCATATGCTTTCAACCAGACAATCGTCGGAGACGTGTTTGGAGGCAACCTGGTCAGGCTGAACGCCTTAGACACACTTTCCAGCGAGTGCAGCGAGGTGGAGGTACCCTGCTGTTTCGGGGTGGCATTATGTGAGGCTGACGTACGCCGTTGGCGGTTATGAAAGGCGCCGTAACGGCTGTACGATACGTGAATGCCATTCTCCGTCCGATAGTGCAACCATATCGGCAGCATATTGGCGAGGCACTCGTCTTCATGAACGACAATTCGCGCCCCCATCGTGTACATCTTGTGAATGACTTCCTTCAGCATAACGAATCGATCGATTAGAGTGGCCAGCATGTTTTCCAGGCATGAACCCTATCGGGATGGATTGAAAAGGGCTGTTTATGGACGACTTGATCCACGAACCACTCTGGGGGATCTACGCCGAATCGCCATTCAGGAGTGGGACAATCTGGACCGACAGTGCCCTGATCGACTTGTGGATAGTATGCCACGACGAATACAGGCACGCATCAATGCAAGAGGGCGTGCTACTGGATCTAAGAGGTACCGGAGTGTACAGCAATCTGGACCACCACCTCTGAAGGTCTCGCTGTATGGTGGTAAAACACGCAATGTGTGACTTTCATAGGCAATTAAAAGGGCAGAAATAATGTTTATGTTGATCTCTACTCCAATTTTCTGTACAGGTTCCGGAACTCTCGGGATCAAGATGATGCAAAACTTTTCTTGATGTGTGTCATATAAGACACACGGGACCGCAGATGTTAGCAAATACCTCAAAAGTGGATGAAATATGTCCAATGTGAGCCGTCACTAGATGACGTAACTCGCCGCACGAGCAGTGATTGTGCTTGTCGATCCCACCCTCGCTGACAGGGGGATCGAGGGAGTACTACACATCGCTCTGCTAGGCCACTCTGTTTTCGAGCTCCTTTTGCAAACGTGGTGTGGTGCAAACGTAGAAGTTTCAATTACTGTCCTCGCTGTAACCAAGCAAAAGCTGATTTCGTGTTTCTTTCCTTCTGCCTCTTTTTCTTCTTCCTCTTTTTTTTTTTTTTTTTTTTTTACAGACTTTACTTAGTAAACAACACGTGGGTCATTTACTGCCAGCAATGCAGTCCGGAACGTGATACTTCTTTACTTGTGACGCAGTTTGTTAGGATTTTGTTGCTCTGTACAGTGCAGTTAACCAGCGGCGACTGCGAGACTGGTAAATAAAATAATGAATATTACCTCACTGTAAACACGCAACTGTCCAACTCAAAGCAAAATAATGATACTGCCTACCAGATGTAAAACTCGAACCCTGGACCCCAAGCGCTACCGTCACGCACGTAGGCTGGGAGCCACACCGGCGTGATTATTTGATTTGGGTTGGGATGATCAGGCGCGACAGACCGACAGCCTCTACCCCTGATGGGTGTGGCGAGGTACGCCATCTGGTGACGTCACATGTTCAGTGTTTGTCATCCACTTTTGGCGTATTTCTTGACATGTGTCCTATACAAAATTACCTGTCTCAGCGGCGTCCACGTCGCCTCGGGGGTTTATAAACATTAATAAGAAACACCATGTACAGTAATTGCGTTTTAAGCCATTGCTAGTGTGCTGTTCATCTATTTACTGTCATTTACTGTGCTCCTAGTGTACTACTCCTTCTTTTTCATGGTCTTATTCCCCATCTATACTGGACTGGCGTGTTAACCTGCATCAGATAACATTAGTGGTAGAGTGTGATCAGTTCCCTACCTCTCGCTACCCCCTATCCCACCAGTCGTCTCCCTGAGAAGCAATAGGTGTACCTCATCTCTCTGCGCCTCGTGTTACGTTTTTCAAGATGTTAGCGAATCACGTAAATGATGCGGGAGTTGGGTAGTAGCCTGACAGCAGTAGCCTGATATTCATCTAGTCGGATGTGCGAAACCGCCAGAAACCACATCCAGGCTGGCCGGCAAACCTGCCCTCATGGTCGGGGGCATTGGATCCGAAAGCGCAGCGTCACCCAGAATCCCGGATGCGTCGTGCTAATGCGCGCTGCTGTCGGGGTGGGTCGTTTTCTGTGTTCCTAGTGCCTCGTGCTGCCTGTAGGATATGGTTTCGTTTCTTACTTCGCCCTCACGAGGTGCATGCGATGTGAATGATGTATACAACAAGCGAGCCAATAACTCGTATCAGGTTAGGGTTTTTTTTACGTATGTACTAAGAGCACGTGCCTCATACTAAAACGGTTCATGACTTTACCGTTGCCACCCTGGAATAACAGGACTTGGCCCTCGGTGTTCTGCTGCAGGTAGCACGTCAGCAACCTCGCTACGTGTTACAGAACTTGGCGGAAGTCACGGCTGGAGGTCAGCGCACCGCCACATCGCATATTCCTCCCCGGCGGCTGGCGTATTGTTTTCGGCGCCTCTGGACAGGAAGGCAGCCGTGAGTGATGGCGCGCCGGCCGGATATTTCAGGCGGGGACAGTGGCGGCGGTGCAGCGGCAGAGCGGCTAGGCGGGGCGGGCCGCGTGACGGATCCCACCCCGGGGGCTAACGCAGACTGATGGGCCGCGCGGCCATTTGTCTCGACCGGCCGCGCCGCCGCTCTTCCGCGCCTCCCTGGGCCGCCTTCCCTGCCGGAGCGTCAGAAAAATAAGACCCTCTGCTCCGTCCACCTGTATCTCACGATAACTGCGTCACGCACCTCAGATGGCGCCTACACTGAACAGTCGGACAATGCACCAAAGTGTAAAACGGTAGGCTCGTAACTGGAACGCCCAATGCACAAACACCGGACAGGTGGTAATAGTATTAGGACGCGACAACGGAACCAGTGCTGGAGAAAGATCTGTTTACAATGAAAATGAACTCGAAAGTCTGCCCCTTAGAAGCTAAGAACATGCCAACTCTTGGTGCCTCTCGTTTGTGCATTTATATTGTTGCTGTACATTATACGAGGGGTGTTCAATAAGTAATGCAATACATTGTTTTCCTCGGCTAGTTTAGGTTAAAAAAATGCGGAATTTGCTGTGGGACATCGTCAAACATTTCCGCTTGAGTTCCTATAGTTTCATGAAGCTCCGATAGGCGACGGTTCTATACGCAACCCTCAAAATGGCGTCTGCAGTTGAGGTGCGTTCCAAGGAGAGAGGTGTCATTGAATTCCTTTTGGCAGAAAACCAGAGCTTGCGGAATATCTACGGAGACCTACCAATGAACAAAAGCACGGTGAGTCGTTGGGCGAGGCACCTGTCATAATTGCAACAAGATCCCGAAAACCTGTCCGACCACCCGTGTGCGGGCGAGCTGCTCACAGCTGTGACTCCGGCAATGCTGAACGTACGGACACTGGCATTCGAAGTGATCGACAGATCACAACCAAACACCTCGCTGCTCAACTGGACGTCTCTGTCGGCAGTGCTGGCACACACACTCTTCCACCAGTCGGGCTGCTCAAAGGCGCGTCCCAGCTGGGTTGCTCAACGACCGGCAGAAGACCATAAAGAGCAACGGAGGACCGCCTGTGCAGAACTGCTTGCGGGTTTCGACGCTGATCGTGACAATTTCTAGTCTAACATCGTCATAGGCGTTGAAACATGGGCTCATCACTTCGGACTGGAAACAAAACGGCAATCCATGGAGCGGCGCCACACGTCATCTCCTCTGAAGAAAATGTGCAAAGCCGCTCCCTCAGCCGGTAAAGTGACATCGGCTGTCCCTTGGGCCTCTGGAGGGGTAATCTGTTTGATGTCCTCCCTTATGGCGCAACGATCAACTCCGAAGTGTTTTGTGCAACCCTCGGGAAATTGGAGAAACGGCCTCAGCATGTACCCAATTCTGGAACAATCTCCCTCATTAATTATATTAGAGAACTGAATAACATCTCCAGCTTCTAAAGACAGCTAATGACACATCTTGTGAGGCAACAATAATGATTGCCATGGTCCCTGAACGCACTCGTTGTCGCTGTACGTTCCTTCTTCCATACCACATCTTTCTCATTTCCCAGTACTCTTAGCTGGTTCAGTCTCCTAAAATTTCCTTTCAGGAGGACTTGTTATAGCAGAAAACATCTGTTTTATACACTTACAAAATCTTTTTATATCTGCTATTATCATTATTGTCATTATTATTATTATTAGTAGTAGTAGTAGTAGCAGCAGCAGCAGCAGCAGCAGCAGTAGTTGAAATATTGCCAGTATTAACTTTATTTGTTCATAGTCAGAATTATTTATGATCATTGTCTCTATAGACACTCAAATAATTTTAACACCATTTTTCATATTCAAGTTGTGATTTCTTATGTAACTATGAGTAAGAAATGTACTGTACATGTGAAAACCTGGTGTGATGTAAGAATGGACCAGATGGCCCTAATCAAGTCAGATTGAATAAATAAATAAAATAATTGCTTTTTTGCGAGAGACGTGGAGGTTGGACAAAAGAATGGAAACACCAAACACATTACACTTTACCATGCCTAATACAATGCAGAAAACAGCTTCCTGTCATCTAGCAATGCATACGGTAAATACAGGTCCTGTATAGTTTTCAAGGTAATCTTAAACCAGTCTTTCCGCAAAACAGTGACAGGTTCAAGTCACGATGATGGAGATGAAATAAACACCTTGAACTGGCTGGTTCCAATGGCTCTGAGCACTATGGGACTCGACTTCTGAGGTCATTAGTCCCCTAGAACATAGAAATAGTTAAACCTAACTAACCCAAAAACATATGTATTGTTAAAGCAAACAAAGACAGGAGAGTTTCAACCTCAAGATGAATAAGGAGTGGTCGCCTGTTACTTGGTGTTGAGGAAGAGGTGACGGTCGATTTTGAGAAGCCATCAGGGTCCACAGGACGTTGTCGTGCCCACGGAAGAGGAAAAGACAAGAATACAAGTAAGTGGCACTTGTAATGTAAGAGATATTTGGTTGGAGAGCAGTTGAAAGACATTTGTTTAAAGTGCTTGAAAGCAGTCTAGTGCTTATCGAAAAAAGGCCGTAATATTCAGTAGAATGCTGTGTAAAATCGAAAGTGTAAGTTTTATTTCGTCAAATAAATGCAAGAATCATGATTTAGAGATGATTTTCCTTTTCTAGGTACAGTTTAATGTCGGGTGTCATCTGCACCCATGTGCCCAATAGTGCATCACGAACGTACGCACCCAACACAGGGTTAAGCCCCCTGAACAGGTAGCCGTGAGTTTGAACGACACGTAAACCACAGTGGGTCTGCAGCGTTGGGGATCAACTGGAGAAGCAACAGGTGAGCCACCAGGGACGACTCAGCGGACAGTGAAGCGGCGGCGGTATCTGCTCCCCCGCTACCCCCCCCCCCCCCCGCCCCCCCCTGGCCAACTCGCTGCAGGGAGATTATTAAGAGCGAGAAACGCGTGAGGGCGCCGAGAATGGAAATGAAAATACTCAGCTCCACTGTGCGGCGTGTGGGGCGCTGGGCCCTCGGAGTGTTTCGGCACTTTTCGCCCGGATGAGTGGCCGGCGCCAAGCCGTGGGAACAGGTTAGCCTGTCCGCGTTTTCTTACGCAGCCAACTAGCGACTCCGCAAAAAAGACAAACCAGTCTGCTTGAGAGCGAATTGAAGTTCCCAGACGTGGACTGCTTTGTTACCTCGTTTGCCAAACTGACGCGCTATTTCATAGCCTTGTAGTCATCGGGGCAGGCAGAGATTATATTATTTCTTCAGCCTTCTATGTCAGCCGAGTAAACGATTTCTTCTTTTCTTCGAGGTATATCTCAACAATTTTAGTGTATCTTTCTTATGAAGCTCTCATGCAAGGACTTGCTAATACAGACAAGGTCAATAACGCATGAGTGTGTGGTGGACTTTCATTCAGTAAGTCATTTAGAATTCTGGTGGTGCAAGGAATTTTCAGCGTCATGATTTGACCAGTAAAGGAAGGAAAGTCGTGGCGTATGTTTCTTGACAGCCACACCTCACCAGCGTTCTGCATGCAGTATCATGGAGTGAGGGAATGCGAATGTGTTGACGGTGGCTTGTCCGTTGTGTGGGGAGTTACGCGCGGATGAATCCATGGTGCCCTTCCGGAAAAATAGACATTGTGCAAGCACTAGATTTCATTCTTTGCTTCAAATGGTTCAAATGGCTCTGAGCACTATGGGACTTAACATCTGTGGTCATCAGTCCCCTAGAACTTAGAACTACTTAAACCTAACTAACCTAAGGACATCACACACATCCACGCCCGAGGCAGGATTCGAACCTGCGACCGTAGCAGTCGCGCGGTTCCGGACTGAGCGCCTAGAACCGCTAGATCACCGCGGCCGGCCATTCTTTACTTCCCCATCGTTCTCTTTATCACTCATAACGAAAGGAATACGACATTAACGGCATAAAGATTTTTTCACTATTATTCGCACAAGGTGCAGATACGCATCGCGCAGGTCAAGAGGGAGTAGAGAAATACGACGTAAGTATTTAACTATGCGTCAAGATTCTTGACGATAAATCGTAGTTTTTCCTCCTTGAATTGAGGATTCGACCGCGTCACTAATGAGTAAGAGAAAAGACGTCTGGAGTTCAAGGAGTTTAGAGTTTCGGCTATGCTCTAACCGCTGAGCATCATTAAGAGACAGAAAAAGAGCTCGAATTGGACAAAGATTGGGAGGGGGGAGGGGAAGAATGGGTCGTGTCTTTTTGAAAGAAACCATTCCAGCGTTCAAATATAGTGATTTACCTAAATCATGGAAGATGTACGTATCTGGCTGGACGGCTAGTGAGCATTTGAACACTATTTTTTTTATTGTTCCAATGTCCTTTCTAAGCAATTTCTTATTAACGCTCCAATGTTGCAGATTACCACGGATCAACATTTTATATGTGCACCGAAATTGCGAAAACGCTCTACATGAAGTCACGGTGGAGTGCCGACGCCACTTCGAATGCTGGTGGGGGATGAAACTGTCTACCGAAGTACACTGATCTTCCTACGGGGTCGGCGTTGTTATGTGGGTTTTGGGAAAGCCAGTGCCGGTTGGTGGGTGGACGCGTTGCTGAGGCCACCTCCCAGGGGAGGGATCGCATGCTGTGGAGCCCCACGTTCAACAGTGTGCGCTGAAATGTGTGCTCCGAAACTCTCGTGCCTGCACCAGTACTGTGCTCTGTCATAGGGTCTAGCCATCTATACTGCTCTGTATAGTGGACAAGCCTGTGACCTGTGCGCTGGTTGGTGAGATGTGGACGTCCAACACTATGTCGCCTACTCCTGCTTCCACCGTCCTTTAAGCATTTTCCACAGATGCTGACGATAGTAGTATGCAAACAGAAAATGGTTCACATGGCTCTAAGCACTAGGAGACTTAGCATCTGAGGTCATCAGTCCCCTAGACTTAGAACTGTTTAAACTCAACTAACCTAAGGACATCACACACATCCATGCCCGAGGCAGGATCGAACCTGCGACCGTCGCAGCAGCGCGGTTCCGGACTGAAGCGCCTAGAACCGCTCGGCCACAGCGGCTGGCTACGCAAGCAGGCCACGAGCATCGTGCAGCTAAATGCCGTCCTCAGACAGGACGTTAACAGCGTCCGTCGACGAAGAGGTGGTCGAGTTTTGTGACGTCAAAAGGTGGTATTTCACGTTCACCACTATTCCGAGGTGTGAAAAACTGAATAAGTGAGATGTTCGCTTCGCGGAGAGAAACATGACGAATGAGATGTAAGACCGCTTTCTACTCCAAAAGCAGAACTTGGACCGAGCGAGGCAGCGCAGTGGTTACAACCCGGACTCGAATCCGGAAGGACGACGGTTCAAATCCGCGTCCGTCCATCCTTTTTAGGTTTTCTGTGTTTTCTCTACATCGCTTCAGGCAAATACCTAGGCGGTTGCTTTGAAAGGACACGGCCGACTTCGTTCTCCATCCTTCCCTAATACGGTGGGACCGATGTCCTCCCTTTTTGTTCCTCTCCCCCAAATCAACCGACCAACCAGAATTTGGAAGACGCCATACTGGATTACGTCTTTCGCTGTTGAAGCCTATATTTGAGGGGCTTTATTTATAACTTGAGTCCTATGAATATATGGTGTTCCAAAGCACTGGCAGATTGAGTATCTCTCAAATCGCGTCGATTTCATACTAATTTTTGGAATAAAATGACGGGAAACGTCGTATTGGTTGGTTGGTTAGTTAGTTACTTTGATGTTTCATTGATCATTTAGCATGATACATTATAATGATGTGGAACGAGTCGCTTTACATTCGCACCGCAAATTAATTTGTAAATATGGCTACATACTGAACATTTTTAAGGTTACTTTTTTTTAAAATATGCAGATGTGAGTTATTACTGCTCACCCATCACCTTTCGCACATTACAATAACAAATTCTTCTAGGGAACAGAAGGACTAGTAAAGGAGAAACTTTCCCAGTTTGTTCTCAAATTTAATTTTTCCGTCTGTCAATCATTGTAAATCACTGGGTAAGTGACCAAAAACGTCCGTTCCAGCTTTGTGTATCCCTTTTTGTGCTAAAGACAACGTTAATAGGGAGTAATGAATGTCATGTGATTAAAAAATTTTCGTCTTTGGTGGTTTTCATGTTGTAACTTTCGTGTTACGAAAACAGGTTGTTTCATGACATTGGCGGAATGAACATTTACCAAAAAGATGTCGTTCTTGGAACGAATTGTTATAATTATCACTTTGGAGCATAAGCTCATAGCGTTTCTGTCTTGCATGTTGGCATTCCGGCTGCTATGGGTTTATTTATCAATTGTCATTTATTTGTAGTTCACTGTTGCTATTTGAGTTTACATCTTGTCATTTTGTCATTTGGAGATGGTGAGTGGAGCTCTGGACGCTAGAAAATGAAGTTCCAAGTGGAGAAATCGGAACATTTCCACCATATTCTTCTATTTGAGTTCAGTAGAAGAGGCAGTCAGAAGCATTTGCGCTGTGTATGGGGATAACACCGAATGACAGAGCACGGCAAAAAATGTTTTTCTTTTTTTGTTTTAATGAGGATAGTTTTGACATTAGTGACTGTCTACATTCAGGAAGACCTTCGAGGTTTGATGCATTGATCCACAATGATCCACGTAATTATACTCGAGAACTGAGACATATAATTAATTATGATCATTCCATCATCGCTTGGTATTTTCATGCAATAGGGAGGGTTAAAAAATCGGGTGTATGAGTAACGCTTGGTCCAAGGCAAAGTCACAAAAACCAGTGGGTCGTCCTATGTGCAACTCTGCTTCATCGTCATCAATAGTTTGTCATTACTGGTGACGAGAAATTGTGTCTTTATGCTAAGATAAGGAAAAGAAACGTATAGTTAAGCGCAAAGCAGAAACTCTCCGTGCAAAGACCTGCGCCCATCCATAAAAGATAATGTTATGCGTGTGGTCAAACAGTGGATTGTGTAGTTTATTAAGAAGTGCATCCCCGGGGTGTAACCGTCATTGCTGATATTTATAGTCAACAACAGAGACGTCTTGCAGAAAACGACGACCAGGAAGTCTGCGTGAAGTGATGCTAGTCCACGATGAATCCCGCGCCCATTTTGCTAGACTGACAAAAAAAAAAAAATATGCTATACTGGAGTCGTGTTGGAAAGTCATTCCCCAGCCGCCTTATTCACCTGATTTTGCGCCCCCGTATTATCACCACCTCTTCCGCTCTCTATCGAACAACCCTCGAGGAACTTTTGTTCCGAACGAAAATGCGCTCCGCACATGGCTGGATGAGTTCTCCGCCTCAAAACCACGTGATTTCTAGAGTCGCCGAATCGAAAAGTAACCCCAGCATTGACAGGCTGTTGCAAATAGTGAAGGAGAATACATTACTGATGATTGAAGTCTCTGTGGTGTGTATCTGTTGTGTATCGCTACGAACTTACACGCACCAACCGAATAAATGTCATTTAATGACATATCAGCAGTTAAAGCGTTCATGATATCATAACATCGATGACATAGACATGCAAAACACCAGTTCGTTATAGTGTAGAGGATAGAGGTGTGAAACTGTGAAGTCAAACACAGCTGGTTCACGTCGTTGTATGTTCACACAATTTTTGTTCACTTTTTTTTTTATAAAAGATTGTAGGACTTTATTATTAATTTAAAGGTAGTATGTTATATTACGTATGTACAAAACAGCCTCAGGAGTGAGTACTGTAGGATTTTCCAACATGTCAACGAACATGGACTTACGACTTTCGAGACGGTTTCTGGATGACTGCCTGATGCAATCCAAACTGAC
The DNA here is from genome assembly GCF_021461395.2 of Schistocerca americana. Classification (NCBI taxonomy): domain Eukaryota; kingdom Metazoa; phylum Arthropoda; class Insecta; order Orthoptera; family Acrididae; genus Schistocerca; species Schistocerca americana. Next base: position 22,139,104 of record NC_060123.1, read on the forward strand.
TACTTATTTATTCGTTTTCTATTCCATCACGCAAAAAGCTCGTCATAATGTGGGATGCACAACTGCGTTATAAATACTGTGCACGATTGTGTGCAAGCAGCATGCACGTACGTACTAAACTGTGTGACTTGCCGCTGGATTGCACTGTGGTCAGAATCACGACGACGAGAGAGTTCGGTGTGCAGCGCCAACTCGTTTCTGAGCGAGCGCCACGTCTGGTGTACTTCGCGAGGAGGAAAGCGCGCCGTGTGAGGACGGCCGCAGCGGCTGCCGGCCGCTTCCGGAAGGTAAGCGGCGGCGGGCGGCAGGTGGTGGACCTTCCGCTGCCGCTGCCGCCGCCCCCGGCCACTCGGCCACAAAGGGCGCGCGTGCGGCGTGCGCGGCCGGGCTGCTAGGCGGGCAGCCGGCGCTAATTTGCGGCCGTGATTGCCGCCGCTTCCGATGGCTGCCCCCCTGCCCCCGGGCCCCGGCGAGAACCGCCGGCTGCTGTCTGCCCTTTAATAACATGCCGGGAGGCTGCGCGCACGCATGCACGCTAAGCGGAACGCTTAACTTGGCCAAGTCTCCCGGTGCTTTCAGACTCTGAAGCGCTCTCAATAACTTTCGCCCTACATAGCCGCGCTCTTATTTCTTCGGCGTTTTTAAGACTTACCATACCGCCGTGCAGACTCCTTCCTCCTAAAACCTGCTAACCGAAGAACAGCTTTTCTACTCCCACTACAGCGTACGAACTACGCTAGGTATACACTGAGGTGACAAAAGTGGCGGAACACCTCCTGATTTAGTGTCGGGCCTTCTTTTTCCCGGGGTTGTGCAGTAACTCGACGTGACATAGACTCAACAAGTCGTTGGAAGTCCCCTGCAGAAATATTGAGCCATGCTGCCTCTATAACAGTTCATAATTGCCGAAGTGTTGCCACTGTAGGATTTTATGCACAAACTGCCCTCTCGATTACGTCTCGTAAATGTTTGATGACATTCATACCGGGCGATCTGGGTGGCCAAATCGTTCACTCGAATTGTCCAGAATGTTCTTCAAACCAACCACAATCAACTGTGGCTCGGTGACATGACATCACTGTTTGGGAACATGAAGCCCATGAATGGCTGAAAATGGTACGCAAGTGGTCGCCAAGCAGCCGAACATAACCATTTTCAGTCAACTATCGGTACCGTTTGACCAGAGGACTCAGTCCATTCCATGTAAACACAGCCCTCACCATTAAGAAGCCACCACCAGCTTGCACAGTGCTTGTTCACAAGCTGGGTCCACAGCGTGCGCCACACTCGAACCCTACCATCAGCTCTTACCAACTGAAGTCGGGACTCATCTGAGCAGGCCACGGTTTTCCAGTCGTTTGGGGTCCAACCAATACAGTCACGAGGCCAGGGGAGACGCTGCAGACGATGTCGTGTTGTTAGGAAAGGCACTCGCGTCGTCCGTCTGCCATCATAGCCAGTTAACGCCAAATTTCACTGCACTGTTGTAACAGATAAGTTCTTCGTACGTCCCTCATTGATTTCTGCGGTTATTTCACGCGTGTTGCTTGTCTGTTAAGACCGACAACCCTACGCGAACGTCAAGTCACGGTCGCCCGCCACTGCGTTGTCGGTGGCGAGAAGTAATCCCTGACATTTGGTTTTCTCCGCGCGCTCTTGACACTGTGGATCGCGAAATACTGAATATTTCTATAGATTTCCACAAAGGAATGTCCCGTGCGTCTAGCTCTATCACTCCGCGTTCAAAGTCTGTTAATTCCCGTTTGGCGGCCATACGTCGGTAACCTTTTCACATGCCCATCTGAATCCAAACGACAGCTCCGCAAATGCACTGCCCTTTTATATCTTGTTTAAGCGATACTACCACTATCTCTACATGTGCATATCGCTGTCCCATGACTTCTATTACTTCAGTGTGGTCTATTAAGCGAGAGCTGGGACGAAACAGTATTACTTGACATACTACCACCAGTTCCAGTGCAAACAGGAGTGCACGCTGGGCAATTGGCCGCAGAGCTGAAGTCACAACGAAGCCTGCGTCACTCGAGGACAGCTGAAAATGTGTTCCCCGACCGGGGCTCGATCCCGGGATTCTCCTGCTTACATGGCAGACACTCTGTCCATCTGAGCCACCAAGGACACAGAGGATAGTACGACTGCACGGACTTTTTCTCAGGCAAGCCTCCCGTGAGACCCACATGCTCAACTTATTGTCCCGCACGATATTCATGGTGCCCCTGCCCGCTATACTCATTACTCGCGGCTTTTTTGCCGATTCCCGTACGAGTTCGGGCACTGTGCATCCGCACAGAAGAAGATGGTCAACTGGCCGCCGCTGCCGCTGCAGAATATATTGGGGCATCTAGGATTGCCCAGTCTGAAAATAGAAGTTCAAGCCATGCGGCTACGCCTTCAATAATAAAAATTAACATTAAAACAATAGCTTTTTGGTTGTCATGTTTTTTTTCTGTTTGTAAATGATTTAAAAATACATTGGCTGTATGATATTTTTTAATATTTTTTATTATAATTTTTTTAATTTTTTTTTAATTTTTTTTTTCCTCCCATTCGCTAACACATTCACACGATATATACATTGTACACATTCATACGTATTACAGTTGACACATTCTCACACTCATTCATTCACCTTTTTATGTATAAAATAATAGTAATAAATAAATGATAAATAAATAATAAATACAATAAAATAAGATTTAAAATATAATTAAAATAAAATAAAATTAAAATTAAAATAATATAAAAATATATACACAAGATGTGTAGTCTTGTTATTCGTGTAGAACATCGGGCCACCTGGTGGAGCCTAGGTAGCGCACCCTGTGTCCGAGTTCCCGTGCAAGGTCGTTATCCGACTGTTGTGTGTTTTCGTAAAAGATTTTGGCAGTGGTTCTGAATCGGTCTTTCACATAGGGTACCCCTGCGAGTTGGTGAAGTTCATTCGCTGGGAACCGGTTTGCCAGGTGGAGTGCCCTTTTCAGGGCACGATTCTGAATTATGAAATTGGCCGGTGAGCCTTAAACTATATATATGAAGATGGTATCTGTTCTTTCGGACATGTCTTCATATACGTGTATAAAGTAGTTTACTTGTTGTCTGGAGCATTGCACTAACCTCTCAGCAACTGTAGTTAGGTATTTGCAGCTGGCACGCACAGAGCGCCCAGCACCACGATTCTGCGCAGTTACGTTACGAGGTACGGTATTTTCCATTTCAGCTATAGTTTGCTGCGAAAATTACCAACGCACAGTGACCATTTCATGAACAACAGTCAGATCATTAACGCACAGGGACCACTTTGTTTAATTAAAGAGATTAATAGTAAAGCTCATAATTAATCAGTTTGCACATATCTAGAAGATCATAAAACATGGCCAAATTCATGTTACGAGGCGTATTCGTAAATTAAGGTCCGATTATGCGCTAAATGGAAACCACTGTGAAAATCCGATGCAACTTTGCACAGATCTGTTGGACAGTGTCTTCAGTGGGCCTATCGATCGCTTCATGTCGCTCTTTTCAGTTCAGAGCGCAAAGTGATCACCTATAAATACCTAAAACAACAGTGTTTCCCGCCAAGCATGTGGATCTGGTGAGAGATTTCGCCTGAAGCTATGCAGCCCACATTACATAAATGTCATGTGTTTCTTTCTTCAAGACAATTTTCAGCCGCATTCTGCAGGGGCAATGAAAACGCTCCTGCACCGTCTTTGATGGGAAGTGTTTCATCACCCACAATACAGCCCTTCATTGGCTCCGTCCGTTTCTCATCTCTGCTCACATGAACCGCTGGCTACAAAGGCAACATTTTGGCACAGACAACGAAAGGCAGACAAGCGTAGAGAACTGGCGGAAAGCACAGGCGGCTGCTTTCTGTGACTGTGTACTAGAAAGTGTGTACAACGCCACCACAAATGTCTAACTCGGGGAGGCGACTATTTAGAGAGGTAGCTGGAAGGTGTGGCTAACTATCGCGAATAAAAATTTTTTGAGATTCACTTTGACTTTCACTTCGCGACCGATTAGTTTGCAGACAGCCATTATATCTACACATGGTGTCCATAATTAAATTTCCAGTTTCAAAACACTGTAAAAAGGGTACCACTGCTCAAAATGTCGTCAAATTTGAAAAGCAAATTACTGACATCATGGGAAAAAATTTGACGCAAATTTGGCCAATAGATGGCGCTTTGGGCGTCAGAATATATACACTAACAGACTCGCGGCAAACGGGTATTTCTTAGTTACACTCCTGGAAATGGAAAAAAGAACACATTGACACCAGTGTGTCAGACCCACCATACTTGCTCCGGACACTGCGAGAGGGCTGTACAAGCAATGATCACACGCACGGCACAGCGGACACACCAGGAACCGCGGTGTTGGCCGTCGAATGGCGCTAGCTGCGCAGCATTTGTGCACCGCCGCCGTCAGTGTCAGCCAGTTTGCCGTGGCATACGGAGCTCCATCGCAGTCTTTAACACTGGTAGCATGCCGCGACAGCGTGGACGTGAACCGTATGTGCAGTTGACGGACTTTGAGCGAGAGCGTATAGTGGGCATGCGGGAGGTCGGGTGGACGTGCCGCCGAATTGCTCAACACGTGGGGCGTGAGGTCTCCACAGTACATCGATGTTGTCGCCAGTGGTCGGCGGAAGGTGCACGTGCCCGTCGACCTGGGACCGGACCGCAGCGACGCACGGATGCACGCCAAGACCGTAGGATCCTACGCAGTGCCGTAGGGGACCGCACCGCCACTTCCCAGCAAATTAGGGACCCTGTTGTTCCTGGGGTATCGGCGAGGACCATTCGCAACCGTCTCCATGAAGCTGGGCTACGGTCCCGCACACCGTTAGGCCGTCTTCCGCTCACGCCCCAACATCGTGCAGCCCGCCTCCAGTGGTGTCGCGACAGGCGTGAATGGAGGGACGAATGGAGACGTGTCGTCTTCAGCGATGAGAGTCGCTTCTGCCTTGGTGCCAATGATGGTCGTATGCGTGTTTGGCGCCGTGCAGGTGAGCGCCACAATCAGGACTGCATACGACCGAGGCACACAGGGCCAACACCCGGCATCATGGTGTGGGGAGCGATCTCCTACACTGGCCGTACACCACTGGTGATCGTCGAGGGGACACTGAATAGTGTACGGTACATCCAAACCGTCATCGAACCCATCGTTCTACCATTCCTAGACCGGCAAGGGAACTTGCTGTTCCAACAGGACAATGCACGTCCGCATGTATCCCGTGCCACCCAACGTGCTCTAGAAGGTGTAAGTCAACTACCCTGGCCAGCAAGATCTCCGGATCTGTCCCCCATTGAGCATGTTTGGGACTGGATGAAGCGTCGTCTCACGCGGTCTGCACGTCCAGCACGAACGCTGGTCCAACTGAGGCGTCAGGTGGAAATGGCATGGCAAGCCGTTCCACAGGACTACATCCAGCATCTCTACGATCGTCTCCATGGGAGAACAGCAGCCAGCATTGCTGCGAAAGGTGGATATACACTGTACTAGTGCCGACATTGTGCATGCTCTGTTGCCTGTGTCTATGTGCCTGTGGTTCTGTCAGTGTGATCATGTGATGTATCTGACCCCAGGAATGTGTCAATAAAGTTTCCCCTTCCTGGGACAATGAATTCACGGTGTTCTTATTTCAATTTCCAGGAGTGTATTAAAAGGAATCATTCCCTCTCACCGTGACTCCTGCAGTGTGGTACGAATCACTGCCCTCTACATCGTAAATTTTGAGGGAAATCCTCGTTCGCGCATTAAACAGTAGACTAGGCCAGGTAAGACGTTTGAATATTCTGGTTAATTGACAGAAGAGCAGCTCCGACGTACGACAGTGTGAACTAGTGGCACAGGAGGAAGTTAAGACCCAAGTCGTGGGTACATATTCAACGTCTGTTCCCGGACAGCCGGGAGGATACAGTGCCTTCACCGGCCAGCGACTCCATCGGTCTTAATCTCGTACAGTCGTCGCCTGACACAGCATTTGAGTGGACAATTTGGCGATATATTCTGAGGATGACCTCTGGATGACGGCTGTAACTCTGAATAAAGAGCAAATAGAAATAATTAAAAACAAACAGAATGGGTTCATCAGGTATGACAAAATCAAGCAACAGCGTAGGAATTTGTTACTCTGTAGAAAGATTGGTTCACGAGGCAGCTAAGTTTCATTAATACTTCAAACCGTCAGAAAATTCTTGCTACTTGCTGCTGGCAAATTTGGAAGTTAATATGAGACAGAAAAACACACCGGAGAAGGCCATGGATATTTACGCACTGACTCAATAAACTTTTCGTAATTCACCTTTTTGATAGTAAATGAAACAAGCCATGCGACGAAAAATCAGAAAACTCAAATGCTCCATCATCTCCACGGGTGTGGAAGAACAGTATGGTCCACAACGTGCTAGAAATGTGACACTCACGCTAAGGCCACGGCGGCAGCATTGTTGGCGTCACGCTTTTTTACTTCGCCTAGTGCGTGTGTGATTCGACGTTTAGCCGTCGCTACATTACATTTTCGTGCCAATTACCAGTCGTCGTCAGTTCCTGTGCTGTTTGTAGCCTCGCCGTGCAGGAAAACAACCAGATATGTGGTTTTTGCTAGGAACGCGAATAAAGTCCCGTGTAAGTTACGCAGCCGCCCTGCGCCATGCGGGACACGCGAGTTTTGTGCTCTCGTCAAGATAACAAAAAAATGGCTCTGAGCAGTATGCGACTTAACTTCTGAGGTCATCAGTCGCCTAGAACTTAGAACTAATTAAACCTAACTAACCTAAGGACATCACACACAACTATGCCCGAGGCAGCATTCGAACCTGCGCCGTAGCGGTCGCTCGGCTCCAGACTGTAGCACCTAGAACCGCACGGCCACTACGGCCGGCGTCAAGATAACAGATTTAGCTCGTAATATCAGTCACTTTAGTACAAACAACACAGTAAATACGTGCATTAGTGGGTGCTTTAAGCCACTTATAAAAGGTTTCACTTTTGTTTATGTATTAAAAGACCGTTAAGTCAAATTGTTGTCTTATTTTTGTTTACATTTTGGCGCAGTGAACATATACAGTGTCGTTAAACTATTTTTCTTCTTTCCATCAGTTTAAATAGAGCATAGCCCATCATTATTTAGTTCATACTTTTGAAAGGTAGTGGAAATTTTAATTTGGTTCTGAAACTTTTCACAAGTAGTTTTTTTTTACATGTAGTCGCGTATAGGCCAAATTTTTGTAAATGTAAACGAGTTTTCTAGTTGTTCCATAAAAACACGGGAGAACTGCCGGATATCAGTAACTTCCTGCCACGATATTTCGGCGCAGTCTTCTGGCCATCTTCAGGTGAATGCCACTGTAGTAGTGGCATTCACCTGAAGATGGCCAGAAGACTCTGCGCCGAAATATCGTGGCAGGAAGTTACTGATATCCGCCAGTTCTCCCGTGCTTTTATGGAACAGTCAGTATGCCGAGAAAGCTTTCAACATCACAGCTTTCTAGTTTCTCGATAATTTAATTAACTCATAATTAATTCTTGGCATATTGTTTTACCGTGACTAAAAAGCGCCAGAGTTACCGTAGTGTTGCTGTTTGCGGCGTATCTTGTGATAAGTGGTGTAGTTTTCTTTTTTTTCCACTGAGTTGGCTGAAGTGTGTAAATGAAACCTTTACCTTTGCGCGATATGCGGTAGAGATAAGAAGACAGCGCAATAGTAGGTGTTAGCTGCTATCCCTCACGCTGAATTAGGTACTGTAGACCCTAAATCTTGGAAAGTCCTGGACAGGTAAGGAGTGAGAAGAGTTCAGAGGGTTGGGACGTGACAACAGGCTGTAGAAAAACAGGCATAGGGGTTCACTGACAGCTTGGTGGTCAGTATGAAAATAGCTTTAATCTGTTGCTTCAGTAGAATCGGATCAGCCTCAGTTAAACGTAGGTGCTGACAGAAAGCAACAAACTTTTCGCAAAGTCGTATTCAGCAGATACTCGTAGCGTCAAACACAATATGCCACTACCACCAAAAGTAGTTCACGTTACGAGGCGGCCTGCATGCATGCAGCAGCTATGGAGTCTCGTCACAACACAGCACCAGAAAGGGTTAGACACCGCATGTCAAAAATGACGGAAACAGAGATTAGCAACAGTTTACAACAATTTATTGATAAGAACTTCATATTACTTAACAGTAGAACGAAGTAGGATGTGGTAGAAGTTAAACGTCCGTATCTACTGATCTGTCTTTAACTTTGGTCTAATGCCGAATGCAGTGAACGACAAATGCGATCAGTTGTAGGGTGTCGAGTTTGGTTCTTGTTGGCTGCGGCTGTAGACACGGTCCTGAGGCTGTCTTCAGATATTGCTGATGATATGCTATTGTGTTAACTTGGTGCTGTCTAAGTGGAGCTGTGTGTTGGTGTAAATCTGTATCTGGTACATGAATGTTCGCTTGGGAACTGTTTGATGGAAATACGAACGAAGCGTACAACAGACCTGCCGTGTGGTGACCTCTCTGGAAACTGGAAACTGCAGCTGAGTGCTAGGGAGCGGCGCTACTCTGTGTGTGGTTGTGTTCCGAATCTTCTGGCGCACACGGCGAGCAACAATTTGAAAAGTAAAAATACAAGGGTTGGAACTTAAATAGTGGCAATTATTTATTCTCAACCGATACAAAAGAGTTACATGTTTGCACTTGTTTCTGTCCTTCAAAGTAGTCACCATCGTTGTGTAGAACCCGTTGCCAGCGATGTGGAAGGCGTAGTATAACCGTTAGCAGAGTCTGTTCTGTCGATGGTGGGAATGGAGAGGTCTACTGCCTGTCGAATATCTGGAACAGTTCTGAAGCGAATGCCACCAATTGGTTCCTTCATCTTCGGATTCAAATCAAAGACACAAGGACTTAAGTCCGGGGAGTATGATGGATGGTACAGTACTTCCCAGTCCCATCGACCGAACAGAGCAGCCACAGCTTGAGCTGTATGCGCCAGCGCATTGTCGTGCAAAATAATAGGCAATGCCGATTGCCCGCACGCCTCTTGAAGACCTTTATGACACTGTCGTGCTGTACGACCTCTGGCACATTCAATCTTGACCCAACTCCGTTGTTCCTGTTTCGAAAACATAGTGACACCGTTACGTTAGACCGCTCGCTCACAAGTGACTGTCTTTCCCTCGATTATGCGCACACCGGTGACGTCGGACGGGCGAGTCCATTTGCTCGGAGGTAAGGTAGTTATGTCAACAACGTGTGCTATCAGTGACAATAGTAGATTCCATTGCATAGTGTCTTCACAGCAGTGTTGCCACTATTGAAGTTCCAACCTATCTATAAGGAAGTGAGTCAAGAGAAAATGATATGAATAGCATGTCACCAGTTTGTTTGAACCTAGTGCTGGTCTGTGACAGGTGACAGAAGTGTTTAGGATCACTCCACAAGGTTTTCGTTAAAGAAGACGTCTTGGTTATAAAGGATGTGTCGGGCAACAGTATAACAGTGATCCTGGACACAATATTGAGTGTGAACTAGTAAAGACAGCGTCAGTGTCGAGATACGACATTGTTGATTCTGCATCTACTCCGAGATGCCACGATCGACCTCATTTGAACTCACCTCTCAGGAGAGTTAATCTGGGGTTGGAACGGCTGCTTTTGTCAGGTGCAGAGTCACATGTTGGTGTTGTCCCTGTTACATCTATTAGTAGATGAGGCTATATTAGGCATGACCTTCACCTCAACATTAAAGGTAAGGGTAAACGGACTGGGTTAGTAGTAGAAAACTTGAAGGGTTACTCTTTGTCATGAGTGGTTGAATAGCAGTGGCTGCAGCTGTCTGAGTAGTATCCTTTCCAGGGAAGGAAGGGGAGAAAGAAATCGAGTTTAGATAGAGGTAAAAATTTTCAGCAGTCTCAAAAAAATATTATTTGAACCATTTTATATCTCAGTAGTGCGAAATGCCAGCTGTCCGTATTGCATCAGAATATTCGAGTGCTGTCCGCCTTCTTAGCTGGGTGGTAACGTGCTCGCCTTCCATGCAACCGGGCCCGGGTTTGACTCCCGGCCGGGTTGGAGATTTTCTCCGCTCATGGACTGGGTGTTGTGTTGCTCTCATCATCATTTCATGCTCATCACCGGCACACAACTCACCCATTGTGTCGTCGACTGAAATAAGACTTGCACTCGGCGTCCGAACTTCCCCGGATGGAGCCTCCCGGCCAACGATGCCATACGGTCATTTCATTTCCATTCAAGGGCTCAGGATTAAAATAAATGAATCACTTATTTCCATTGGTGGAACAGGGACGTCAAATTCAATTGACACACTCTGCCTCTCTGAACATCATGTGACCACTGGTGTAAACAAAATTCTTACAGGCTTTACGTTAGCGAGATAAGGGACCCGCTGTAAAATCTTTCCTTAAATACCGAATGTGGTTGGTTTTATTCCCAGTTGCTTTGTGTGGTTGATCTGAACTGCTATTTATTGGCAGATCGAAGCGCGTAGTACACTTCTAACATATGTGCTTCTGACATTATCGACTAGATCATTTATTTGTATTTTAAATAGTTCAAAGATGGCTCTGAGCGCTATGGGACTTAACATCTGAGGTCATCAGCCGCCTAGAACTTAGAACTGCTTAAACCTAACTAACCTAAGGAGGTCACACACATCCATGCCCGAGGCAGGATTCGAACCTGCGACCGTAGCGGTCACGCGGTTCCAGACTGAAGCGCCTAGAACCGCTCGGCCACCCCGGCCGGCTTTTAAATAGTAACAGCCCTGTAACACTCCCCTTAAGTACTCCAGAAATTACGTTCATCTCTGTCGATTTCATCCCGTTAGATATAACGTACTGAGTTGTCAGAGAATGGCTACCGGAAATCAGACGGACGTCAGCGATGAAGGCCTCCAATGTCTGCGTCAGTTCGACGACTGTTCTTGAAAGCGGGAATGACCTGTGCTTTTTCCCTGTCGACTGGTACTCTTATTTGTTTCATCATTTTAGTCACTGACTATAGAAGCCACTGAGACAAAATCAATTTGTCAGAACAAACTAGCTGAGAACCCAGCGTTGCCCAGGTATGTATTCATTCCAATCTTGAATTAGTCCATCTACTCTTTCCTCTTCTCTCCGTCCGTCCTGCCCTTCACCCACTGTCTTTCCATCTACGTCAGCCCCTCTCCCCCCCCCCTCTCTCTCTGTCTCCTCCTGCCCCTCTCCCTGACCATCTCCTCCTCCGCCCTTTCTCTGTCAATTTCCTCCTTCCCCTGTTTCTGTCCATCCTCTTCTTTCCTTTCTCTGTCCATCTCCTCTTCTCCCCTTTCTCTCCCCAATTCCCCCTCCTCTGTTTCTGTCCATCTCCCCCTCCTCCTCCTCCTCGCCCTGCTATCTGTGGCTGTCTCCTCCTTCCCCCTTGCTATCAGTCCAACTTCTCGTCCTCCATTCTCTCTTCATGTTATTACACTCACCCCCAATATGAGGCTGGTGGTTCTTACTCCTACAGTATTTCTTTCATACTGTAACTAACATGTGCACCAAATTAGACTGAAATTGTTGTAGGGGTGTAGGATGAGCTTTTTACCGTGACTTTGTTCGCATACGCACATGTCAAATATATTTTTCACATATGTAGTAAATTTCACGCGTCTTTTGACACACATTTCATCCATATGTCTAGCGAATATTGCCCAGCAGTTTTCATGCAGCTCAAAGTTTATGACCTCGTAGCTCTGTACAAGAATATAATTTTGCAGGTACATCCAGTGGTATATCTGCCTAGTGTCACCGGAATGCGTTGTGAATAGAGTTGGCAGTAAAGAAGTAATGCACTACTGGCCATTAAAATTGCTATACCAAGAACAAATGCAGATGATAAACGGGTATTCATTGGACAAATATATTATACTAGAACTGACATGTGGTTACATTTTCGCGCAATTTGGGTGCATAGATCCTGAGAAATCAGTACCCAGAACAACCACCTCTGGCCGTAATAACGGTCTTAATACACCTGGGCATTGAGTCAAACAGAGCTTGGATGGCGTGTACAGGTACAGCTGCCCATGCAGCTTCAACGCGATACCACAGTTCATCAAGAGTAGTGACTGGCGTATTGTGATGCCAGTACGGCGATGACGAATACACGCTTGCAATGTGCGCTCACCGGGATGTCGCCAAACGATGCGACCATCATGATGCTGTAAACAGAATCTGTATTCATCCGAAAAAATGACGTTTTGCCATTCGTGCAGCCAGGTTCGTCGTTAAGTACACCATCGGAGGCGCTCCTGTCTGTGATGCAGCGTCAAGGGTAACAGCAGCCATGGTCTCCGAGCTGATAGTCCATGCTGCTGCAAACGTCGTCCAACTGTTCGTGCAGATGGTTGTTGTCTTGCAAACGTCCCCATCTGTTGACTCAGGGATCGAGACGTGGTTGCACGATCCGTTACAGCCATGCGGATAAGATGCCTGTCATCTCGACTGCTAGTGATTCGAGGCCGTTGGGATCTAGCACGGCGTCCCGTATTACCCTCCTGAACCCACCGATTCCATATTCTGCTAACAGTCATTGGATCTCGACCAACGCGAGTAGCAATGTCGCGATACGATAAACCGCAATCGCGATAGGCTACAATCCGACCATTATCAAAGTCGGAAACGTGATGGTACGTGTTTCTCCTCCTTACACGAGGCATCACAACAACGTTTCACCAGGCAACGCCGGTCAACTGCTGTTTGTGTATGAGAAATCGGTTGGAAACTTCCCTCATGTCAGCATGCTCTGAAAAGCTAATCATTTGCATATCACCGTATCTTCTTCCTGTCGGTAAAATTTCGCGTCTGTAGCACGTCATCTCCGTGGTGTAGCAATTTTAAAGGCCAGTAGTGTACATGAAAACATCAAGCAAGACGTGACCGTTTTTCACTTCTCAATGCTTTGTTGTTGTTGTTGTGGTCTTCAGTCCTGAGACTGGTTTGATGCAGCTCTCCATGCTACTCTATCCTGTGCAAGCTTTTTCATCTCCCAGTACCTACTGCAACCTACATCCTTCTGAATCTGCTTAGTGTATTCATCTCTTGGTCTCCCTCTACGATTTTTACCCTCCACGCTGCTCTCCAATACTAAATTGGTGATCCCTTGATGCCTCAGAACATGTCCTACCAACCGATCCCTTCTTCTGGTCAAGTTGTGCCATAAACTTCTCTTCTCCCCAATCCTATTCAATACTTCCTCATTAGTTATGTGATCTACACATCTAATCTTCAGCATTCTTCTGTAGCACCACATTTCGAAAGCTTCTATTCTCTTCTTGTCCAAACTATTTATCGTCCATGTTTCACTTCCATACATGGCTACACTCCATACGAATACTTTCAGAAATGACTTCCTGACACTTAAATCAATACTGGATGTTAACAAATTTCTCTTCTTCAGAAACGGTTTCCTTGTCATTGCCAGCCTATATTTTATATCCTCTCTACTTCGACCATCATCAGTTATTTTGCTCCCCAAATAGCAAAACTCCTTTACTACTTTAAGTGCCTCATTTCCTAATCTAATTCCCTCAGCATCACCCGACTTAATTAGACTACATTCCATTATCCTTGTTTTGGCTTTGTTGATGTTCATCTTATATCCTCCTTTCAAGACACTGTCCATTCCATTCAACTGCTCTTCCAAGTCCTTTGCTGTCTCTGACAGAATTACAATGTCATCGGCGAACCTCAAAGTTTTTATTTCTTCTCCATGAATTTTAATACCTACTCCGAATTTTTCTTTTGTTTCCTTTACTGCTTGCTCAATATACAGATTGAACAACATCGGGGAGAGGCTACAACCCTGTCTTACTCCCTCCCCAACCACTGCTTCCCTCAATGCTTCTTAAGTCCTGAACTGTGTGTCATACAGCGATATATTTTTCTAGGTACATTCAGCGGCATATGTGGCTACTGCCTGCGTGAAGTGTTGAAAATAGAGCTAGTAGCAACCAAGTAATACGTTTAAACTTCTTGCATGGTGCATTAGTTCCTCACGCATCTCTGCTTATGAGGTCATATGTCCTTAACTACGCGTGGTACGATACGTAATTTCTCTGGTACATTCAGTGTCATATGAGAACAGTCTCTGCAAAGTGTGTCGCGAATACAGTTGGTAGTAAAGAAGTATGAATTAAAGGGTCATGCTTCATGAGGTAGTTGTACAGCATGAACGTTTGGTTGAAACCGGTCCACTGGTTTAGCAGAAGACGTGGAACGCACACACAGACGCGTATTACGTAGCTAAGTTCCGGTGACATTTAACTGGTGGTAGGTCTGAATGAAGTTTCACTCATGTGGCACTGTCTACCGACTCTTTAGTAAACTACTGCGGTGTTGGTTTGATTCAATAGTCATTTGCCCGCCGGCGAGAGCATTTCGCAATGGTCGAGAGAATCGTATATCTCACCAGTTGTGAAGTGCGCGGTATGATTAGATTATTGGTGGAAAAAGGGTCTTCAGGTGCTGAAATCCATCATACGTTATGTCTAGTGTGTGTACCTGAAATAATGAGTAACAAACAAGTTCGAAAACAGAGTCGAGAATTTCAAAATGGCAGCACAAATGTTTAAGATGAACAGCGGAGTGACAGGCCCAGCATTTGGATCGACGACATCATCTGGTGAACCATAATCTTCGAAGTGATCGGCGCTTAACGAGTAGTTGTGTGGTTAATGAATTCCAAAATATTGTTCGAACCTTAGTTTACGGGATTGTCACTGAACAGCTTGGATATCGCAAAATGTGTGCGATGTGGGTCCCAAAAATGCTCACAGATTAGCACAAAGAGCAATGAATGCGTAGTGCACGACAGTTTTTGGAGCAGTATAGACAAGATGGAGATGATACAATGTTAAGGGCGACGAGACGTGTATACTATATACCAACTCGGAATCGAAACAACAATCAGTGCAGCGGGGCCATTTATGTTCACCCGAACCAAAAAAAATTGAAGCTGTCTCCGTTCTCGAATCGAGAAATAATGGCTATCGGTTTTTGGGACGAAAAGGGCGTCCTTTTGATTGATTTCATGGACCGCGGGTCAACAATTACAGCTGACATATAGTGTGAAACTGTAACAAAATGAAACGTGTGATCCAAAATCCTCTCAGTGAGAAACTGTCGTCTGGCGTAATTCCCCTCCGTGACAACGCACGCCCTCACATCGCTGTCAAAACCACGGGGAAGGTTCAAGATATTTCTCGGGAACGTTTTGATCACCCTCCGTACAGTCCGGACCTTGCACCAAGCGACTATTTCCTCCTCCTACATTTGAAAAGGTGGCTGGGTGAACAACAATTTCAAAACGACGATAAACTCAAGACTGGCAATACTAACTGGTTCAATGCCCAGGAGGCAGACTTCTACGCAGTGGGGTTAAAGAAGCTGGTGCAGCGATACAGAAAGTGTATACAGGATGGTCTATTGATAGTGACCGGGCTAAACATCTCACGAAATAAACATCAAACGAAAAAACTACAAACAACGAAACTCGTCTAGCTTGAAGGGAAAACCAGATGGCGCTATGGTTGGCCCGCTAGATGGTGCTGCCATAGGTCAAACGGATATCAATTGCGTTTTTTAAAAATAGGAACAGCCATTTTCATTACACATTCGTGTAGTACGTAAAGAAATATGAATGTTTTAGTTGGACCAGTTTTTCCGCTTTGTGATATATGGCGCTGTAATAGTCACAAACATATGGCTCACAATTTTAGACGAACAGTTGGCAACAGGTAGGTTTTTTAAATTAAAATACAGAACGTAGGTACGTTTGAACATTTTATTTCGGTTGTTCCAATGTGATACATGTACATTTGTGAACTTATCATTTCTGAGAACGCATGCTGTTACAGCGTGATTACCTGTAAATACCACATTAATGCAATAAATGCTCAAAATGATGTCCGTCAACCTCTAGGCATTTGGCAATAAGTTAAACGGCATTCCTCTCAACAACCAGTAGTTCGCGTTCCGTAATGTTCGCACATGCACTGACAATGCGCTGACGCTTGTTGTCAGGCGTTGCCGGTGGATCACGATACCAAATATCCTTCAACTTTCCTCACATAAAGAAATCGGGGGACGTCAGATCCGGTGATGGATGCTTCGACGACCAATCCACCTGTCATGAAATACGCTATTCAATACCGCTTCAACCGCACGCGAGCTATTTGCCGGACATCCATCATGTTGGAAGTACATCGCCATTCTGTCATGCAGTGAAACATCTTGTAGTAACATGACGTAGGAAATCAGCATACATTGCACCATTTAGACTGCCATCGATAAAATGGGGGCCAATTATCCTTCTCCCATAATGCCGCACCATACATTAACCCGCCAAGGTCGCTGATGTTCCACTTGTCGCAGCCATCGTGGATTTTCCGTTGCCCAATAGTGCATATTATGCCGGTTTACGTTATCGCTGTTGGTGAATGACGCTTCGTCGCTAAATACAACGCGTTCAAAAAATCTGTCATCGTCCCATAATTTCTCTTGTGCCCGGTGGCAGAACTGTACAAGACGTTCAAAGTCGTCGCCATGCAATTCCCGGTGCATAGAAATATGGTACGGGTGCAATCGATGTTGATGTAGCAATCCCAACACCGACGTTTTTGAGATTCCCGATTCTCGCGCAGTTTGTCTGCTACTGATGTGCGGATTAGCCGGGACAGCAGCTAAAACACCTACTTGGGCATCATCATTTGTTGCAGGTCGTGGTTGACGTTTCACATGTGGCTGAACACTTCCCGTTTCCTTAAATAACGTAACTATCCGGCGAACAGTCCGGACACTTGGATGATGTCGTGCAGGATACCGAGTAGCATACATAGAACACGCCCGCTAGGCATTTTGATCACAATAGCGATACATCAGCACGATATCGACGTTTTACGCAATTGGCAAACGGTCCATTTTAACACGGGTAATGTATCACGAAGCAAATACCGTCCGCACTGGCGGAATGTTACGTGATACCACGTACTTGTACGTTTGTGACTATTACAGCGCCGTCTATCACGAAGCGAAAAAAGTGGTCCAACTAACATTCATATTTCTTTACGTACTACACGAATATGTAATAAAAATGGGGGTTCATATTTTTTAAAAAAAGCAGTTGATATCTGTTTCACTTACGGCAGCGCCATCTAGCGGTCCAACCGTAGTGCCAGCTGGTTTCTCCCTTCAAGTTAGACAAGTTTCGGTCTTGGAAGTTTTTTCGTTCGACGCTTATTTCGTGAGATACTTGGCCCGGTCACGATCAATGGACCAACCTGTATATGAGAACGGCGATTATATGGAAAAGTAAAGAAAATGTGTACTAAAATATTACTGTCAGAAAAGCCTTGTGTCATGAGCTTATTCTTTTATGATGAAGTGGACCTTAGTTACGGAATACGCTTCGTACTTGTTTACATCCCTTGTTATAATTTGTATGGCTAAGGCACAAGGGAGGCCAGTTCCATGACAAGGAGAGAGACGAAACGTCGGCAGGCGAGAGCCCGCTGGAGACACACGTGTTCGGCGAGCAGAAGGACGGCAGCGGGCAGAGGGCGCGCCGCGGCGCGGACGCCGAGCGACGCCGAGTTGTCGGCCAAGTTGGCCGCAGAAATGAGCGTCGCGGAGGGAGGCCGATAAGGCGGCCGCCCGCCGCCCTAACGACGCAACTTGGCCAACAAATGAGCCAGCCGGCAGCGCCCGCGGAGGCCTATCTGCGCCGCTTCTGGACCACCGGGCGCCGCCGCCCGCGTCCCCACTGCCGGTGTGTACGTCCCGCCGCAAATAAGGAGGCTGCTGGCAGCTCCCAGGCAACGTCTCTCTCTACATCACAGCGTGCTTCCGGGTGTCCTGCCGACGAGCTGCTGTTTCCATTTTCATTACGCACACAATAACCGGTGTGCCGATAGAGACGATACGTCACCTTAAAAGTTGGCGTTTGCGTACATGGCAAGGTGAGTGCGATGTAAGTGATAAGAGACGTTGTAAGAGGTCCATGATTAAGGAATTTGTTGTTAGCGCACTCGAGCAGATGTATTTTCGATGGACTGCTCACGCGCTGCCTGCGATATGTAAGCTATAAGAGAATCTGAGACCAAAGAGCAGTGTTGACTGCAGTAGGAACTGTGTGTTAGTAGCAGTAAGTAGTTGCTAGCAGTCTGCTGTATCGTGTTGGCTGGGCCGGTCGTGGTGGAGCGATGGCGGAGCCTGAGCGTTGTAGTATAAGGTAAAAGCAGCCTCCCGCATATGTAGTATTGTTTTGTCAAGTCCAATGTAAATGTGTCTGAAGAAATCTCTCAATAATAATCTTTCTGATAAAAAGTATCTTTTGACAATCATTCATTTCAATTTAAAGAATTTACTAATTTCTCCAATCCTTGGTCATCCCGATTATTGAAAAGAAAAATCAGTTGTTTGCTTTTATACATGACAAATCTATCCGCCAGCATTGCACTGAGCTGCGCCAAAAAAAATTCTTATAGGAGCAGATATATACGCGTTATCCGGCGACCTAATTGAGGTAAGATTTTTCAGTTTATTCAGAATGAATTTTCAGGGCCATGACGCAGCACTGCTGACGTCCAAAATTTACCAGTTCAAATTCACAGTCAATTATTGAAAGGTTATAAGTGAGCGACAGTTATATCGAGAGGTTTGTCACATTGTATTATTGGTAGGTTACGCTAAATGTCAATGTTATGGTTATATTTTTTACTGTTGGGAGGTTTCGGAACTTTTACTGTTGGGAAATTACACTAAATGTGAATATTATTTATATTTATTTTATTTTGTGGGGAGGTTACAACGTAGACTGCACGACTTCCTCCCTGACATAAGGGAGCGGTTGAGAATGAGACATATCGATCCCAGCCGCGGTATGGTACATTTCTTAACCGGACACGGACCTTATCCCACGTACTTAAACCGCGTGAGTCTGAGGCAGGCACCTACATGCACATCCGGGGAAGAAGGTTCCCCAGAATACACTGTCTTTTTCTGCGGGCAATACGCGAACAATAGACATACACTACACTTAGACTACACAGATGCAGACACAGATATATACACAGCAATAAGAGACGAAGAACAATGGGCACAATTAAACGCACTGACAGTATTTCAAAAAAAATGTGTGTGAAATCTGGGACTTAACTCCTAAGGTCATCAGTCCCTAAGGTAACACACTACTTAACCTAAATTATCGTAAGGACAAACACACACACCCATGCCCGAGGGAGGACTCGAACCTCCGCCGGGAGCAGCCGCACAGTCCATGACTGCAGCGCCTTAGACCGCTTTTTTTTTTTTTTCTTTTTTCATTTTGTTCGTTGTTGATCGTTGTGTTTGGTCGTTGCGGACGTCGCAAGACATCCTGTTCAAGTCCGGTGGTTGATCCTTCTACTCAGTTTTTTTATCACAGAGGCCTACCGGCTCTCTGACCGAACACGCTGAGCTACCGTGCCGGCTGTGACCGCTCGGCTAATCCCGCGCGGCAAACAGTATTTCAAAAACAACACGTGAAGAGTATATGCGGACACGACATTACAGACATGCCTATGAGCAGCGTAACAACAATCTCCAGAGGATGGACAGCGATACCCACAGTGACAGCGGAGATAGTGACAATGAGGAGGAGCAGGAGGAGGAAGCTGAGATGTGACAGTAAATAAGTAAAAGTGCTGCCGATCTAGCCAAGAAAACACCAAATGCTGTACATGGATGGGCACCTTCTCTACTAATAGCCATTTATGTGTGTGTGTGTGTGTGTGTGTGTGTGTGTGTGTGTGTGTGTGTGTGACTGGCGGTCAACGGCTCGAAGAAACTGTTGTGGATTGGCAAGAGACCAACCCACTAAATTGAGAGGAAGCCCAAAGGCACGCGTTTAAGCTCACGCAGGCTGGCGTGAGGTCTGGAACAGGACAAGGTAATTAGAACTTAGAAAAAAGGAGGTAACAGGTAGAAAACTTTAATCCATTAATGTTGAACGTAGCTCTTGTCTATACATTCTTCACAATATCAATAGCAACTGATAATGGCGCCTTGCTAGGTCGTAGCAAATGACGTAGCTGAAGGCTATGCTAACTATCGTCTCGGCAAATGAGAACGTATTTTGTCAGCGAACCATCGCTAGCAAAGTCGGTTGTACAACTGGGGCGAGTGCTAGGAAGTCTCTCTAGACCTGCCGTGTGGCGGCGCTCGGTCTGCAATCACTGATAGTGGCGACACGCGGGTCCGACGTATACTAATGGACCGCGGCCGATTTAAAGGCTACTACCTAGCAAGTGTGGTGTCTGGCGGTGACACCACAGAAACCATTCCGATGTATTCACCGTCAGTCACATTCGGTGATGATACTAACAAATCTCTCACCTAATCTATCTTCTTTTTATATTCTTCCAAAAAAAAAATTACTTATATTTCAACCTGAAATTATTATTTTGAAAAGTACCATTCCTTGTAAATGTTGTGATAAAGCAAAAGAAAAGAAAACTGTAAAAAGATGAAAATCGAAAATTGTAAGATGTACGACCTGTTTTAAATATCAGGTAACAGGTCTATAATTTGGCAATAAATAAATAAATAAATAACATTGCCATTTTCTGACCAATATTTCGACGACCGAACTGCACTGGTATTCCGTGACACTGAAATTCTCTCAGCGTTTGCCAGCACTGGTGAATGTGAAGGCCGGCGAGATTTTAATAAATCGGTGCTAGACTCCAAGCGTTATTTAAACTGGTGATGAGGGAGACGATATGGACTGCCGCGCTGCGGTTCCATGCCGCCTTGACTTGGATTCTTCTGGCGCATTACGCACAGTGCGCTCCAAACTTTCGTCCTTCTCTTCCAGTTGAGCGTCGTTGCACTCGGTTTCCCGTAACACCCTCTGCTGACTTTACACACGCTATTGACACACTAATGGTTCTGTCGTTGTACAAGATGTCCACAGTATGGGTGTTGCGTGGTGCTACTTGATAAGGTTTGGTAATATGGAGGTTGGAGTGGTGCTCCGACTGCCTCTGTGCGAAGCAAGACGTCAGTGCAGTCCGCCAAAGTCTTATGCAGAAAAACTGGGCGTTCACCGTGTTTAGATACCGTTGGTTCTCTCATTGTTTCCACGAGATCACGGATTTCACGTATTAGTGGCGAGAGATTTATTAGTGTTGGTGATGACGGAGAGGTTGGGTAATCAGCCAGGACTCTCTGTCCCTATTTATTAGGTTTCCTGACATCTTTATTTCGAAAGACTCCTTCATTATGTTTGAAAGGAGTCTACCGTGGCACCCTTGTATGTGGCACCCGAATACGATAATAATATTAATGTAAACTAAAATGAAACTAGTGTATGATTTCATAAACGATGACTTTATAAAGCGGATCGCTGACTGTGCACGACCGCAGAGCCAAAGATACTGCATCTGGTCTGAGGCAGTAGTGTTGCAGTAAGAGAGCCCAGGGCGCACAGTTGTAGGTAGCTGTCTGTGGGTGAAAGAGTGTAGTGTAAGCAGTTTTTGTGGTCTGCTCTGTGAAGCCGCAAGGGTTACATTAATGTAGGAATTACGAGAACATGGAAGCAGAAGTCTTCATGCAACAAGGTAAAGATGTTACATAATTATGATTTTCGTTTTGCCAGCGTGTTGGTATAGATCGCTTGGGTGAAAATTTATAATTGCTGAGTAACCCCAGAATTTACGAAAACTGATTGATAAAAAGGCCAGCTAAACAGATTCAGAAGGATGTAGGTTGCAGTAGGTACTGGGAGATGAAGAAGCTTGCACAGGATAAAGTAGCATGGAGAGCTGCATCAAACCAGTGTCTGGAGTGAAGACCACAACAACAACAAAAAGGCTAGTTAGATATTTCACTTTTGAAATGTTTCTAGATTTGCTAAAGAGCTATATGTAATTTGATGATTTGCATTTACGCTGTATCAGTGAGGTTAGATAATACTTGCTGTAAAAACCTCATTGTTTGTGGGTCAGCTATTAAATATGATATATTCGTTTCTTTGCCCAATGTAACTTCAGTTGTCAAAGGTTTCTGAAAAGCTTGACTTAACTTGCAGTATAATTAAAAAAATATCAGTGTTAGTAATTCACCATTATTCATTACCGCCTCCCTATCCATGTCATATATTTTACAAAGCAGTTGGATTTTATCATAATTGTTGTCGGTGATCAGCCAAAAGAATTTCATGTGCATTTCAAGTATTATGGCAAGCATTTCAAACTGCTGAGACTGTAGGGAGCATTCATATTTTTTTACGAGAGACCACAAGACATCCCGTACCACCAATGCTGCTTTACAGGTAAGACAATATAAATATTTGTATGCACTCGCCATCATTCAGTCTATTCCATATAAAGCAGAATAATTTTAGTAAGTATCCGAAGTTATTATCCTTACATGTTGTCCCAGAAACTTGGCGTTTAGACCACGATACTGGTCTCATCGTATTTCATTTCATGATTATGTTCGAGGTTGTGCTCAGCAACAGCTGATTTTCTCGATTGTTTCAGTAAATACGCGGGTTGGAACTTTAATAGTGGCAACTATTTATTTACAGCTCGTAAAAAATAGATACGTGTTTCGAAGTTTTACTGACCTTCAGAGTAGTCACCAGCATTGTGTATAAACCATTGCCAGCGATGTGGAAGTCGTAGCATACTCTTAGCAGTGCCAGTTGTGTTGACAGTTCGAGCGGCGCGGTCTATTGCCCGACGAATATGTAAGAATTCTGAAGCGGATGCCGTGGAGTGTTTACTTCAGTTTAGATTGGTTGAAATGGCTCTGAGCACTATGGGACTCAACTGCTGTGGTCATAAGTCCCCTAGAACTTAGAACTATTTAAACCTAACTAACCTAAGGACATCACACACATCCATGCCCGAGGCAGGATTCGAACCTGCGACCGTAGCGGTCGCGCGGTTCCCGACTGTAGCGCCCAGAACCGCTCGGCCACTCCGGCCGGCCACAGTTCAGTTTAGAAATCGAGTTGAACTCACAAGGGCTTAAATCAGGTTAGTGCAGTAGGTGTATAGCACTTAGCAGCCCCATTAGTCAAACAAATCATTAACAGCTTGCAATGTATGTGTTTGAGCATTGTTCTGCAAAATGATGGTCAGGTCCAGCCGAAAGTGTCATCACTTCTGTTTCTAAGCTGGTCGTAGGTTGTGTTCCAGAAATGAACAGCATAGAGACAGAAGTGATGACACTTTCTGCTGGACCTGACCATCACTGTGCAGGACAATGCTCAAGCACGTACAGTGCAAGCTGTTACTGATTTGTTGTGTGATGTCCTTAGGTTAGTTAGGTTTAGGTAGTTCTAAGTTCTAGGGGACTGATGACCATAGATATTAAGTCCCATAGTGCTCAGAGCCATCTGAACTGATTTGTTTGACTGATGGGGCTGCTAAGTGCTATACCACCTACTGCACTCCCCTGACTCGATTTCTAAACTGAAGGAGACACTTCACGGCATTCGCTTCAGAACCGCTACAAATTCGTCGGGCAATAGACCGCGCCGCTCGAACTGTGAACACAATTGGCACTGCTAAGAGTATCCTGCGACTTCCACATCGCTGGAAACGGGTTATACAGAATGCTGGTGACTACTCTGAGGGCCAGTAAAACTTTGGAACACGTATCTATTTTGTACGGGCGGTAAATAAATATTTGCCACTATTAAAGTTCCAACCCTCGTATATAAATATATTTTTGGTTTATTTATTTGTAACATGCTCCATTACAATATTTGTAATACTGCATGTATGAATTTTGTTTGTGTGTGTGTGTGTGTGTGTGTGTGTGTGTGTGTGTGTGAGTGTGAGTGTAGTGGAGGGGAACGTTTGTGTTGTTTGATGATGATGATGATCATCATCATCATCATCATCATCATCATCGTGATAAGAGGAAAGAGTGAAGCCCGGGGCTGGCACATAGCCTACTCTTCGTGAACAGCACGAAGGGGGCCGCTAGTTTTAACATTCCCATCCAATGGACGGATTATGATCAACAGTGTCTCACGCCCTCACTTCATCAGACACTGCCGGCCGGTGTGGCCGTGCGGTTCTAGCCGCTTCAGTCTGGAACCGCGTGACCACTACGGTCGCAGGTTCGAATCCTGCCTCGGGCATGGATGTGTGTGATGTGCTTAGATTAATTAGGTTTAAGTAGTTCTAAGTTCTAGGGGACTGATGACCACAGATGTTAAGTCTCACAGTGCTCAGAGCCATTTGAACCATTTCATCAGACACTGCGGAGAGGTTGGCTTTTTAAATCAGGACACTGGCGCAAGGTAAACTGATCAGAAACTTTATGCCATCACTTGTTCCCCCCTTCCCAGCAAAATACTGGTAGTGATCATTTTTTTTTTCACCACCAGGATTCGAACCGACTTACCCCCGGGTCGACTGCCACCAAACAGTCCTGGGTGTTAGTGACCTCGGCCACGGAAAAGTTTAGTTATTCATTGATTTATTTTATGTCGCCGATGTTCCTCCCATTTCTCCTCGACTGTTTTGATAGTCTGCCCCTGGTATAGGACATGCCACAAGCGCAATGTTTTTAACGTTACAAAGAATACCTTTTATCTTAGCTGAAGGAGAGAAAAATAAATTGGACGCCATGTTTCCATAAGGGTGAACTGATCTTCCCACGTATTGGGCCAGCATAATGTAGATGAGCGATATTTGGCTTCTCTTCCTCGGTGTCAGTCTCAATCTCTTTCTCACGCGTTCTTAATTTTGACTGCATCGCCCGTTGCGTGTGTAGTGTTCGAAGCATATTTGGCCAGAAACGCGCACTTTGGAAAATACGACACAGGTGTCCAGGCGATCCAGCCTGGTGAGGCTGACACAGCAGTACCTGGACAGGAGGTCTTCCACACCAGCAGCTGTGGAAGTGTCTAGTGTACAAGCCCACACAGGCACAGCCGTAAAGCATATAAATACCCAGAAATTTTGTACTAAAGTCACTTGTGTTAGCGTCGCAGCTCTGCTGTCACAGGACTGTGACACTCGAGGTACTATCCCAGATGCTGTTCGTGGACTCTGCGACAGGACAGTCCACCCTGGAACCACGGGAGTCGGAGCCACCGCCGCACCGGACCAGCAACAACCCTGAGAAACGGTTTTCCGGCTATCGACTGAGGGCAGTGGGTCACGGCCGTTGCGTCACCTACCTGCTGGACAGCGCTGGTGGCGAGAGCCGCCCCACATCTCCTGCAGCCATAGCCAGGAGGCTGCGGGGACCGAAGTCGTCACTGGCAGAGGCTCTTGCGTCACAGGCAGACGCCGTGCTCTGTCTGCACTGCTGGGTGGCAGCACACAGCAGAGCGCTGGATGCCTCGAGCCACGCCACTGCTTCCTGTACGAAACCACGGCAGTGAGCCGTAATGAAGGAACTTGACAACTGCTGGCTGTTTGACCGGTACCACACGGCCTGCCCCTGCACCCTACCGACCTCCCGTCAACTTCAGATTCGATGTCCTGAGTGCCCATTCTTTGCTCTACACATAACAGCAAAACTCACAGCACCTGAAGAAGACGACTGTGTCTGCCGTCGAAGTACTGAGCATGAAAATGAAAACAAGAACTCTGCAGAATACTGGAAAGCACACAACTAATCAGCTACGCTGGCCGAGGTGGCCGAGCGGTTCTAGGCGTTACAGTCTGGAACCGAGCGACCGCTACGGTGGCAGGTTCGAATCCTGCCGCGGGCATGGATGCGTGTGATGTGGTGGTGGTGGGTAGTGTTTAACGTCTCGTCGACAACGAGGTCATTAGAGACGCAGCGCAAGCTCGCGTTAGGGAAGGATTGGGAAGGAAATCGGCCGTGCCCTTTCAAAGGAACCATCCCGGCATTTGCCTGAAACGATTTAGGGAAATCACGGAAAACCTAAATCAGGATGGCCGGAGACGGGATTGAACCGTCGTCCTCCCGAATGCGAGTCCAGTGTTGTGTGATGTGCTTAGGTTAGTTAGGTTTAAGTAGTTCTAAGTTCTAGGGGACTGATGACCTCAGATGTTAAGTCCCATAGTGCTCAGAGCCAAAACCACAGCAAAATCAAGAATGGCTGAAGGCATGAACACAAGTTTAAACAATTACCTTATAGAAAACAAGCCGCTGAAGGCCTTACTTAAAAAAAAAAAAATCACCTAAATACTTAGCTGAAGGCCACACACAAGACACTGAACAACTCAGGGTTTAGGGCCTGGATAACAAGAATTTCAGATAGGGCAATTCTTTTTAAACTTAGTTTTAAACAAGTCAGTTTTCAAAATTTTAATTTAAGTTGGCTGGATGCCTTATTTTAAAATTAAAACAAACTGAATTAATAATCAGCTGAAGGCCTCGCACAGTACATCAGACTAAAACGAAAATCACAATCTAAAATCAACAGAACAGTGGTGCCCAGAAGTGTTCCAAGGGTCGGCCTGAGGAGGTAGTTCTAATGTAAGGTGCGGTGAGGCAGGCAGCCAAGAGTAAGGTTAAATTATCGGATGGCAACCCGACCCAGGGACAGCTGAAGGACCGCCCAGCAACCTAATCAATTCCCTTCCACCGGACCAACAGTGCGACAACGGAAAATATCAGCCGTGGACGCAGATACCAGCCGCATTACATCTTCAAAATTGGCATCTAAAAGAGCCAAGGCACAATAACTGCTCTTAAGAAAAAATATGAAGAAACAACTAAAAGGCTGTCGAACTACACGCCGTGCCAGACAGCATCAACACGGCCGGAAAACTAAGCTAACGACCAGGGCAGGTAACTGGGGCGTTAATGGCCACAAAGCAGAAAATACCGCTGGTGCACTTCACTGATAAGTAACAAGCAATTTAATAGTTAAAGACCATACAGGAAGATGGCTGCAAAATTTCGCCGATTCCAACATACCATACGTTGCTGCTAGCTGGAACGGCCCAGGAAGCAACAACTGGCAATGAACGAAGAGATGTCACAGCAGTTGAGGTTTCATAACAGGTTAACTGATCACTCAACTTCAGTGACTAGCTTCGGTGGGCAACGAACTTTATAGCTCTCGCAGCTAGCGCCTCACCATCCGATTGCGTGTGCACGCCGGCAGCGGTCCCGGCCTGACCGCCGCACCCACCACCACACGGAAATACTAGCGGTAGCCGGCCGAAGTGGCCGTGCGGTTAAAGGCGCTGCAGTCTGGAACCGCAAGACCGCTACGGTCGCAGGTTCGAATCCTGCCTTGGGCATGGATGTTTGTGATGTCCTTAGGTTAGTTCGGTTTAACTAGTTCTAAGTTCTAGGGGACTAATGACCTCAGCAGTTGAGTCCCATAGTGCTCAGAGCCATTTGAACCATTTTGAACTAGCGGTAATACAAGCGTGGTCGCACCAAAGATGGCACAGCGGCACTAGTATCGATAAGCGCTGCTGCTGCCACAACGGCCGGCTGTGACTTTGGTCCTTCAACCCAGGAGGTATTGCAAGTTTCTTAACTATGCCTTCAGCCGTATTCTTTTAATTTGATCCTTTTAAGGCAATGTGTTATGAAGTGGTTCTTAGGAAAATAAAGTTTCTGTGTTTGTACAACTAACAGTAACTGATTACGCCCCTCCCCCCCCCCCCCCTCCACAACCATAACCTGATCCGCTCTATCCTGCGAAACCAGATTACAATATTCAATAAATTCGACGCGCAGGTCACCGAAGTGGCGTCAAGTCCAAAGACTTGGACCCGGGGAACGGTCTACCAGACGGGAGGCCCAGGTCACTCGACACTCATTTATTCAATACATGAGAGAGGAATTACATTCAAAATATTTACATCATAAATAATATAAAGAAGTTGTCCAAAATAGTAATACACTGAACGTGGAGTAATGCAAGTGAATAATTTAATTATTTGAATTCGTGTTTTGTTTACCTGTCAGGGTACCACCTGAAGTGTCCTTGCGTACCACCAGTGCTACGCATACCTCCGTCTGGGAACCACTGGCCTAAGTCTAAAACCTCCGATACATATGTTGCCCGTTTGGCAGACGATATGCTTCATTAAGTACAGACATGAGGCTGAAATGGCTACGCAACCACAGAATTTGCACAATGTAACGTGAGGTAAAGTTCAATAAATTATTATTAATTTTTTACGAATAAAGTGACAATTTCACACCTTAGATTCCGAGACATATCCCTGTTTTTATCTTCCTCATCTTCAGGATGCCACAAACTTCGTCTTTCTTGTGATAAACTTAAAAATTGTTTATTACAACCTTTGTTTTTCGTGTGGGAACGTCGCCTGATGCGACCGAAGGAAACAAACTGATCAGAATTCCGCCGACCGTCTTTCTGCGTCCGCACGTTCGGGCGTTGGGAGCACAAGCACCGAGACCACGCACATACTGGCGTACTGGTTTGAAAAGATCCGCCATCTTCGATCAACATCGCTCGTCGGCAGAATCCTCCGATGTCGATGCCACCGAGACTGTAGCCTAAAAATTAGACACATTTCTCTTTTCAGAAACTCTTCGAAAATGTGTGTGTGTTATAATCCTTAAAGCTAAACCCAATATTTCATAAAATTGCTTCATTATGGATTGCTGACACTTACGATACTACGACGTAGCATACATCCTTCAAGAAACTATGTCCGGCTATTCAGCAGCTGGTAATGTGGTCCATCGAATCAGTCATACATTCGTACAATATTTTATTGTGATTTCATTTGGTCAGATCTAGGAGTGGTCAGTTTTCTGTTTACTTTTCCGATTTCACAACGAGGACGAAAGCTCCAGGGGTCACTACCAAGGTTACTACGCTGGCTGCGGCGCAGTACCTGCCGGTCGAAATATAAACACTGCGGCCAGCCATAAAAAATGCATGAGCGGTATTCAGATAAGGGCCACGGCCGGCGTCCTCTGGGCTGCGTAATACGCGTGTGTGGAGTGGAGAGCGCGGCTCCTGGCGCTGCAGTGGCACATCCATCACCCGGGAAGCGGGCACACGGTCGCAATCGCTGCGAGGCGTTTTTCCGCGAGGGCGTACGTCGGCGAGGTCACCGTACTGCACAGGAAGAGGAACGAACGGTCGTTCCCTCCGAATGCCCTGCTGCTCTGGAGGTTACGTAACAGGATGCCACTGCTTAGCAGCGGCAAAAGAAGCCTCCTGAAATTGAACTACGTTTATGACAAAGTTTAACAAACTTTTTAACGTTATATGGACCTGGATGAGCTCTGGGCCTGTCTCATGAATTTTATATAAGTAACACGCTTTTCAACTTCACTCAGATTAAATGACGATGTCCGGTTTCGTACGACGCACTGTCGTACAATGCCGCGATCATCAAGTACTCATTCTTTCATTGTAAATCCATAAATATTATAAAAATGGATGTAAATATGTATATGTGTGTGTGTGCATGCACGTATGTATGTACGCTTGACAGCTCCTCCTAAACCACTGTACTGGTTTAAACCAGACTTGGCACACATATCCGTTACCGTTGTTGTTGTTGTTGTGGCCTTCAGTCCTGAGACTGGTTTGATGCTGCTCTCCATGCTACTCTATCCTGTGCAAGCTTCTTCATCTCCCAGTACCTACCGCAACCTACATCCTTCTGAATCTGCTTAGTGTATTCATCTCTTGGTCTCCCTCTACGATTTTTACCCTCCATGCTGCCCTCCAATACTAAATTTGTGATCCCTTGATGCCTCAAAACATGTCCTACAAACCGATCCCTTCTTCTAGTCAAGTTGTGCCACAAACTTCTCTTCTCCCCAATCCTATTCAACACCTCCTCATTAGTTATGTGATCTACCCATCTTATCTTCAGCATTCTTCTGTAGCGCCACATTTCGAAAGCTTCTATTCTCTTCTTGTCTAAACTATTTATCGTCCATGTTTCACTTCCATACATCGCTAAACTCCATACAAATACTTTCAGAAACGACTTCCTGACTCTTAAATCAATACTTGACGTTAACAAATTTCTCTTCTTCAGAAACGCTTTCCTTCCCATTGCCAGTCTACATTTGATATCCTCTCTACTTCGACCATCATCAGTTATTTTGCTCCCCAAATAGCAAAACTCCTTTACTACTTTAAGCGTCTCATTTCCTAATCTAATACCCTCAACATCACCCGACTTAAGTCGACTACATTCCATTATCCTCGTTTTGCTTTTGTTGATATTCATCTTGTATCCTCCTTTCAAGACACCACCCATTCCCTTCAACTGCTCTTCCAACTCCTTTGCTGTGTCTGACAGAATTACAATGTCATCGGCGAACCTCAAAGTTTTTATTTCTTCTCCATGGATTTTAATACCTACTCCGAATTTTTCTTTTCTTTCCTTCACTGCTTGCTCAATATACAGATTGAATAACATCGGGGAGAGGCTACAACCCTGTCTCACTCGCTTCCCAACCACTGCTTCCCTTTCATGCCCCTCGACTCTTATAACTGCCATTTGGTTTCTATACAAATTGTAAATAGCCTTTCGCTCCCTATATTTTACCTCTGCCACCTTTAGAATGTGAAAGAGAGTATTCCAGTCAACATTGTCAAAAGCTTTCTCTAAGTCTACAAATGCTAGAAACGTAGGTTTGCCTTTCCTTAGTCTAGCTTCTAAGATAAGCCGTAGGGTCAGTATTGCCTCACGTGTTCCAGTATTTCTACGGAATCCAAACTGATCTTCCCCAAAGTCGGCTTCTACTAGTTTTTCCATTCGCCTGTAAAGAAACCGCGTTAGTATTATGCGGCTGTGACTTATTAAACTGATAGTTCGGTAATTTTCACATCTGTCAACACCTGCTTTCTTTGGGATTGGAATTATTATATTCTTCTTTAAGTCTGAGGGTATTTCGCCTGTTTCATACATCTTGCTCACCAGATGGTAGAGTTTTGTCAGGACCGGCTCTCACAAGGCCGACAGTAGTTCTAATAGAATGTTGTCTACTCCCGGGGCCTTGTTTCAACTCAGGTCTTTCAGTGCTCTGTCGAACTCTGCACGCAGTATCATATCTCCCGTTTCATCTTCATCTACATCCTCTTCCATTTCTATAATATTGTCCTCAAGTACATCGCCCTTGTATAGACCCTCTATATACTCCTTCCACCTTTCTGCTTTCCCTTCTTTGCTTAGAACTGGGTTTCCATCTGAGCTCTTGATATTCATACAAGTGGTTCTCTTTTCTGCAAAGGTCTCTTTAATTTTCCTGTAGGCACTATCTGTTTTACCCCTAGTGAGATAAGCCTTACATTTATCCTCTAGCCATCCCTGCTTAGCCATTTTGCACTTCCTGTCGATCCCATTTTTGAGACGTTTGTATTCCTTTTTGCCTGCTTCATTTACTGCATTTTTATATTTTCTCCATTCGTCAATAAAATTCAATATTTCTTTTGTTACTCAAGGATTTCTACTAGCCCTCGTCTTTTTACCTACTTGATCCTCTGCCTTCACTACTTCATCCCTCAAAGCTACCCATTCTTCTTCTACTGTATTTCTTTCCCCCATTCCTGCCATTTGTTCCCTTACGCGCTCACTGAAACTCTGTACAACCTCTGGTTTAGTCTGTTTATACAGGTCCCATCTCCTTAAAGTCCCACCTTTTTGCAGGCAACAATTCCTGTCGGAGAAAGAATCACCTAGCTATCAATATTCAGGTGATATGACATCATAAACAATGAGATGCGTGAAAAACTGCCGCATCATGCACGTAGTTTAAATTTATTACTTCTGTGTTACTATTTCTATTCGGAATAAAATCCTCAGACAGAATCCACATATGCCGCTAAATGCCTCTACAATATTATATCATGATGCCACACATAATTCAGAAGTTACCACGTCACAAATACTGAGATGCTTGGGAAACTGCCGTATTGGTGTGACCTTTAAATGTATTCCTTCTTTGTTAGTAACTCTATTCCCAACATATTACGTGGCCAATATCCACATAAGCCACTGAATGTACCTACACGAATATACACTACTGGCCATTAAAGTTGATATACCAACAAGAAATGCAGATGATAAACGGGTATTCATTGGACAAATATATTATACTAGAACTGACATGTGATTACATTTTCACGCAGTGCATAAATCCTGAGAAATCAGTACCCAGAACAACCACCACTGGCCGTAATAGCGGCCTTGATACGCCTGGGAATTGAGTCAAACAGAGCTTGGATGGCGTGTACAGGTGCAGCTGCCCAAGTAGCTTCAACACGATACCACAGTTCATCAAGAGTAGTGACTGGCGTATTGTGACGAGCCAGTTGCTCGGCCACCATTCACCAGACGTTTTCAATTGGTGAGAGATCTGGAGAATGTGCTGGCCAGGACAGCAGTCGAACATTTTCTGTATCCACAAAGGCCCGTACAGGACCTGCAACATGTGGTCGTGCATTATCCTGCTGAAATGTAGGGTTTCGCAGGGATCGAATGAACGGTAGAGCCACTGGTCGTAACATATCTGAAATGTGACGTTCACTGTTCAAAGTGCTGTCGGTGCGAACAAGAGGTGACCGAAACGTGTACCCATGGCACCCCTCATCATCACGCCGGGTAATACGCCAGTATGGCGGTGACGAATACACGCTTCCAATGTGCGTTCACCGCGATGTCGCCAAACACGGATGCGACCGTCATGATGCTGTAAACAGAACCTGGATTCATCCGAAAAAATGACGTTTTGCCATTCGTGCACCCAGGTTCGTCGTTCAGTACACCATCGCAGGCGCTCCTGTCTGTGATGCAGCGTCAAGGGTAACCGCAGCCATGGTCTCCGAGCTGATAGTCCATGAAGCTGCAAACGTCGTCGATCTGTTCGTGCAGATGGTTGTTGTCTTGCAAACGTCCCCATCTGTTGACTCAGGGATCGAGATGTGGCTACACGATCCGTTACAGCCATGCGGATAAGATGCCTGTCATCTCGACTGCTAGTGATACGAGGCCGTTGGGATCCAGCACGGCGTTCCGTATTACCCTCCTGAACCCACCGATTCCATATTCTGCCAACAGTCATGGAATCTCGACCAACGCGAGCAGCAATGTCGCGATACGATAAACCACAATCGCGATAGGCTATAATCCGACCTTTATCAAAGTCAGAAACGTGATGGTACGCATTTCTCCTCCTTACAAGAGCCATCACAACAACGTTTCACCAGGCAACGCCGGTCAACTGCTGTTTCTGTATGAGAAATCGGTTGGAAACTTTCCTCAAGTCAGCACGTTGTAGGTGTCGCCACCGGCGCCAACCTCCTGTAAATGCTCTGAAAAGCTAATCATTTGCTTATCACAGCATGTTCTTCCTGTCGGTTAAATTTCGCGTCTGTAGCACGTCATCGTTGTGGTGTAGTAATTTTAATGGCCAGTAGTGTACCACTGAACGACACGTAGGTCAAGGGGTGTGACATCATAAACACTGAGATGCCTGAAAAAAATGTCGCACCATGCATGAAGTTCTAATACATTCATTCTTTACTGCTAAGACACTGCTACAGTCGAATCTATTTAAGAAAATCTCTTACACGAGCCATCGCTTATGACAGATTTAAAATGCGAAATGCGCCAAAACAGCAGCCGTGTACAGAGCTATCAAGACACGTTACCACAGGGCCGCTTACAAAATAGTGTTGTAGACAAAGCAGCTGTGCCCAGCATACAGAAATGGCCAGGGATAATCTCACATTGTGTCTACTGCAAAATTGCTTGTTAGTTTCGTTTCTACTAGCAAATTGGCAAAATGAAAACCCGGGCAATGCCGGGTTTATCGAGTAGTTATTTTTTATAAGTGCATATGCCGCAGACGTGTTTTAGTTGTTATTGTTGTTGTCATCATCTTCGTCGTCGTCGTCGTCGTCGTCGCTGTGTCAGTGATGTTAGGTCGCGAATTTCTCCGAGAAATTTAATGTGAGTTACGATCAAACAACTTTTTCATTTTTATCTGTCATAAATTCTGGGGCGTTCCTTCCGTGCGCGCTGTGAACTTCCGTAGCGTTGCAC
The DNA here is from genome assembly GCF_021461395.2 of Schistocerca americana. Taxonomy (NCBI): domain Eukaryota; kingdom Metazoa; phylum Arthropoda; class Insecta; order Orthoptera; family Acrididae; genus Schistocerca; species Schistocerca americana. The sequence continues at coordinate 22,173,152 of NC_060123.1, forward strand.
GAAATGACATTTGTGATCGCGACCAGAAACCACACCGTCTTGGCGATGTGCGGCGTGCAAAACAAATTATTGGACGTACTACTCTGCAGATTTAGTTGGAAGCGTTTATTGGTGGGTCCACATTGACTCATTGCCCCGCTACACACGTAGAATCAGTATAAGTGATCCTCGCCAGGCGAGAGAGGTTGGGTGATTTCGGTGGAGGGGACCGACCAGCGAGGTGATCGGTCCCGTGGGATTAGGGAAGGTTGGAGGAGGAGGTCGGCCGTGCCCTTTCAGAGGAACTACCCAGGCATTTGGCTGAAGCGATGTAGGGAAACCACGGGAAACCCAATAGCCGATAGCCGGACTCGTGTTTGAACCTTCGTCCTCCCGAATGCGAGTCCAGTGCGCCAACCACTGCGCCACCTCGCTCGGTCGCGAGGAAGGGTTAAACTTCTAAGCACTCCAAAGTCGATGAATAAAAGTCCTGTACCTGTCTCACCAATCAACGGCGTCGCCACAGTAGTAACACCTTCTTTTCTTTCTTTCAGTGTTCAACCCTGAGGTTGGTTTGCAGCATAGCGCCATTCCTCTCTTCTGCCTTCCTCATCATTTCCACGTATGTGTTACGTCCCACGTCACTCATGATCTGTTGCATGTATGATATCCTTGGTCGCCCCCGCCGATTCTTTCCCTCAATAGCTTCTTCTGCTATTGTTCGAATGATGTTGTTGTGTCGTAGAATCTGCCCCACAAGTTTGTCTCTTCTTGTTTGGATGTGCCTTCACAGAGATCTGGTTTCCTGTACTCTTCTAAGCTCCTCATCATTTGTTACTTTGTCTCTCCAGCTGATCTTAGTCATCCTTCTATAGCACCACATCTCCAGGGCCTCTAGTCGTCTTCTGTCTTCTCTTCCAATTGTCCAAGTTTCACATCCGTATAGAAAGTGAAATCAGTATTTACAAGCCTCGAAGACTAAAAAACGACGATAGTAACATAAGTCATAATTCCTCGTCGTCTCAGTCCTCCGGAAATCACGCAATGTGCAAGCATTAGGAGATGTAGACATTGTGTATCACATAGAGGTCTGAATCGGTTAGGGGAGCGTGCACGACTATCCGAAATGGTTAAGGTGATCGCTCGCGATAAGTGGAAAATCCGGGTTCGGGACCCGGTCCGTCACATTTTTCATGCGGCACAGACAGACAGTATATCCTTACCTAACACAACTGATGTCAAAGAATTCCTCCTAAGCGAATAAATTTCGTCATAGAACACCACCACACTCAAATTTACACGGAAACAAATGAAATTTATGTGTAGCTACTGACCCTAGCCAAGTTCAGCAGTTTTATTCAACAACATCTCCAACAAGCTAGTCACATCGCTTTGCTCTGAGGCTTTCTTTTACCCGCACTCATTAATCCACAGAACTTACAGCAAAATACAGGCAAGTGCCTAAGCTAAATTCGTTGCCTGCAGATGGGAACACACTCTCGAATATTACGTGGGCATACAGCATCACAAAATTACCCTCATTGTTCACGAAGGATCATGAACTTTCAACTTCCGATATGAGCACCACTTTAAAACACAACTTACAAAGATCTGACGAAATATTCTACACTTTTTCGACCCTAAAGATAAATCGTAACATATGAAAATCTTTTCTAGGAGGACGCTATTTTTATATCGATATTGAAGCAGAAATGGCGAGCATTTGCTGTAAAAATGATATAGTCTGCTTAATACATAAATAAAAAATTACAAAATAACTAGTCATTAAATTTAATTTTCTTATTTGTGACACGTTTCAGAGTCTTTGTGCCGTCGCCAGTTGGCAATTCCGGTGTTTACTCAGGTGCACTGTTCCTGGCAAATCAACGATGTCGAAATATCTTCAGTCCTGTACATAATCGTTATGTACTTTCCTCGTCACCTTACATTTTTTGTATAGGGAATAGCTGCGAATTTCTTAAAATTTTATATGAAGACGAACTTTTCGAGTAAAACAGCCCAGTGAACACCTCGAACTAATTAATGAGCGTGACATGATGTCATACGAGGAACGTCGCATATGTCATAATCTGTTACCAAAAAATCATCCGTGAAATACTTGAAAATGGACCAAGGCTGAAATTGTACAATCATACGGGAAATAAAGAAAATGGCAGCTGAAGGTTTCAAGAAATCATTCAAAAAATTCATCGCAGCTGCGGACCCTATCGTATTGAAAATTATACAACTTGCTTTGTGGCACATGTTTACCAGAGACAGATTTAACGTCAAAATGTCGCAGCGAAAAATGGTATGACCGTTCTTATTCTCCACATATTACAACGATCTGTAAGGCAGGGTGGGCAGCCAATCTGACGGACATTGCTGATTCCATTGTTATGTACTGGTAAGTTTCATCATTGAGTGACTGTAAAAACACTCTGGATGATTTGGACACAGTTTCCGTTCGGTATGATGAATGGCAGCTTGCTTTAAATATGAGTTGTTGTTGTTGTTGGTTGGTTTGGGGAAGGAGACCAGACTGCGTGGTCATCGGTCTCATCGGATTAGGGAAGGATGGGAAAGGAAGTCGGCCGCGCCCTTTCAGAGGAACCATCCCGGCATTTGCCTGGACTGATTTAGTGAAATCACGGAAAACCTAAATCAGGATGGGCGGACGCGGGATTGAACCGTCGTCCTTCCGAATGCGAGTCCAGTGTCTAACCACTGCGCCACCTCGCTCGGTTTTAAATATGAATGAAGTTAATGAGGATGAGTAGGAGAAATACTCCAGTGATATTCAAATAGGATATTGATAATATGTTGTCTGATTCAGTCAAGTCCGTTAAATATCTGGGAGTAACGCAGCGAGACGACACTCAACGGAACGAGCACATCAAGTCAGTTGTAAGGAAAATGCAGCGACATTATATGAAGGACACCGCCTATAGAGCGCCTGTAGACCAAATCTAGGTTACTTCTCGAGTGGTTGGGATTTTCAACAGAGCGATTTGAAGGAAGAGGCCTAAATAGCTCATGTGCGTACCGCTAGATTTGTTATTGGATGGCCTGATCAGTACGAGAGCATTATGAAAAATATTCTATGCGCTTAGACGGCAATCGCTGGAAGGGAAAAGACGATCACCTAGCCCAATTCTGAGTAAGTAGGTTACAACACATTTTCTGGCCGCACACGTGTATTCATCCTTTTGGCTGTAGAGTACGCCAGCGAGAATATATGACAGTAGACACGATTTCAGGTGTTTGGCTTTCTCCAGCCCTGCGATGAGAAACAACCATTCGCTAATCCTTCTAAATGGGCTTGTAACACCACAGCTCTTATGCTGTATGGATTCATTTTGCTTTATTTAATGTTACATTGTTGATCGCCTGTGAATGTGTTCAAATCGATAGCATAAAATTGTGTATTCTTTTCTTTGTCAAACCTTTGATGTCGTGATTTGATTCTATGCAAAGTAGTGTATCTGCAATTTGTATTCTTTGTCCCATTTGGAGGGAACAGAACTTATTGTATGTAATTGTAATTTTGTGTGAATAATTTTTTGTAGAAGTGTCAATATGTGAAAATGTTCTGTTTTATTTAATGTATTTGTTTGCTGTTATGTAAATTGCTGATCCTCACTTAGGGTTCTTAGTTAGTTTGTATGTAAATGGTGTAGTGGTTCCCCTCTGGAACGGAAATGCGTAGCACGCGCAAATTGTGGTTGGCATAGGTGGAAAAGGTGGAACTGATAGTCAGTCGGAGACGAGCCACTAGTCGGGAAGGAGCTACCAGTCTGTGCACTGTCAATGTAAAGGTGCATATCATGCTGATTCAGAGAGAGGCTTTTACTGCTTCTTTCCAATGCCTCGGATGGGTGGATAAATAGCTGGATCTATTCTGGAATTTGTATGAATCATCGCCATGAAGATACGATAAAGTCCGGCAATTCTACCTGTAATTCCACCTACCAACATGCAGTTGCCACCACATTGCGCAATCACTGTAACGTAATACTATATTGATGTACAGTGAAGGATCAGCCTAATGGATGTGTTAGTGTGCTGAAATATAAGGTAATTCATATCGGAATTTATTTACTTACCTTGATTTTACTCCTCATCATAACACCTCTCAGGGTCCTCTCCGTTTGACGTAAAGTAATTACCGAGTGTCCTTACTAAAAGTACGTTGAAGCCTAGAGTTTGGTTAAATAATGCCTCTTGAACTTATTAGAAAGATAGTTAAAGCTAATGTGGTAACAGAGTGAGTTAAAGCAAAGGTTATTTGTCCAATAATAATTTTCCTATTGAAGCTGTTATTTAAAGTGCTGTTACCAACTTCAAACTTTAGGCTGAGTCTTATAAAGTAAATGATCACGTTGTTGTCTGTAGTAAATTCTAAAAAGGAGAGTCAGTTCCTTGCAGTTTTGTCAACATTGTATTTCGTTGTAGTAAAAGTGAGAAAGCTGCAGTTGTGAAACGTTACATTCTCATGTATGCCAAGTGTTTGTCTCTCTTGTGTGCATATTAACAGTATAAAGACCACTCAGTTTGTGTAAACCCTGAAAGTGATAGTGTTTTTCTGTACCTGTTATAATTTTGAAAATAGTTCCTGCTGCTCTAACTGTTAGCTTCAATCTTAAAACATATGTGTGTTAGAGTTCATTGCACTCGCGTGTTGCTAAGTCTAGGTTGTGTCTGTTGTGTTGTCCATTATAGTTACTTATACCTACTTTCATAAACGAGAATGTTAATCTTTCTCTTGCCTAATTAGGCTGGCGACCGTTTCCCTTATTCTATAAACAGTATAGCTAGGCAAAATTTTGTTTGTCACTATTCCAATATTAACGTAATTCTGACTTTCATTTCCGATAAGCCACTTCCATTAGGAACAATACGGTCAACTTAACAAAATTCCTCTCAGAGGGTAACACTGCTCTGTTGCTTTGTGCCATAGTTACTTTTACAAAATTGTTTTATGTTACAACCTGCTTCTGGCATTGAGGTTATGGTACAGTAGTTAGCAGACGGGGAGTGTTATAGGCTGTGGCAGAAGCCTGCTTGCACTGGCTCAAGGACTTGTCATTCTCCCAGTCTGGCAGCTCATTCGCAGCACTGGTGGAAACAAACTTGTCTTGACAGGAAGCAGCATTTTGCAGTATAGAGTTATTAGCGCGAACAATAAGTTGCCAATGGAATTTCTTGCGTGCGACTGCTGTAATTTGACTGGCTCAAAGGCATGGATGTAAAAACTATTTTACGGCGTGTTTTGGAAACTCGCGAAATCAGAAGTCAACTGATAGCCATCTGTAAGTTAAAAGGCAAGTGGTAAGGTTTGCGGAGAAGAGGCGATGTTTTAAGCATGTGGAGTCGGCAGCTAGTGATTCTCAGGGACTAAGCCAGCAGTTTTTCAAATACGGAAAGCCGGCATGAATCCGAAGCGCATCCTATGAGCGAGCGTGGAATTATGATTAAGAAGTTACCGGTAATCTGTTCGAGTGTTGCTGGTTAGTGAGCGGTCCCGTACTCAACAGACAGAGACCTTGTTTCTGGTAGCATATCCTAGCCGCTGGAGGCGGTGTAGAGTGACCGAATTAGAACTGGGTATGATCAGCTGAAACCAATAAACAACGTTTGTTTCCGTGGAAATTTGAGTGTGAAGTGTTTGTGTGATATTTTTCCTACTGACTCTGAATTGTATTCCCGTTTTGTTGTTGCCAATATTATTGGTGGAAGCTGTTAGGAGTCAGCTGGAAGCGGTGTAGGAACTGCAACCGGCGTAGATATGCCAGTCCAGTAGTCGAATCTCGGAATCTTCCTGAGCGACTGAATAGAGAGCAAAGTGGCTTTAATTACTAACTTTTGTGTAATGAAGAGTTTGACTCTGTCCCACGAGTCAACACGAGGCTGGAGTCCCTTATTTAGACCGAGTTTATGAACGTAGCAGGGCAGAGATTTAATCCGGTCCCGCTAATAAACGCTTCCTGGCAGAGTAATACTGTGACGGAATTTCTTTTTGTTGATTATTTGCTGTAATTTATGCAACCTATGTCATATAACATATACGTATAAACTTATTTATAAAACAGTGTACATGTGTATGTTCTGTTGTATAAGTACTGCAGCGTGAGAAATTAAACAGAATGTAAAGTCAGAGCAACAAGGAGACGGAGACAGTTGAGGCACAGTGGACTGGAGACAGACAAGTAGTGACGTTTCTTGGACTAGTGGGCGGTACGATCACGGGAAACAGAAAAAGTTACACTAAAGAACACTAAGAATTAATCATCGGTGTGAAAAGTGGTGTAAAGTAACAGCAGACTGTCTGAGGTTGCGTAGTAATGTTTAAGAGTCTTTAATGATGTGGTACACTTGTTTCTTCAGAGGAAGAATATTAAGATTTGGAAGCTTCTCTACATAAATAGCACGAGCATAATAAGACTAATCTCTTGTGGTTAGTAATCAGTAAACGATCGGCCACTTTCTCGAACACAGCGTGGACATTAATAAAACCGACAGACTGCAGATACCGAGTACTGAATGGAAATGGAGGAAAAAAGGTGCTATAAACGTGTGTCCGACAATGGACGTTGTGCATCCAACGATAAAAAATCCTCCTGGAACACACTGTAAGTAGGCTGTTTAGGTTTTCTTATTGGTAACGCCACGTAGCGCTCTGTATGAAAATCACTGGCTGTGCCGTGTGCAGTCTGTGGCTAGTTTGCATTGTTGTCTGCCATTGTAGTGTTGGGCAGCTGGATGTTAACAGCGCGTAGCGTTGCGCAGTTGGAGGTGAGCCGCCAGCAGTGGTGGATGTAGGGAGAGAGATGGCGGAATTTTGAGAGCGGACGATCTGGACGTGTCTCATTAAGAAAGAGTAAATTTGTAAGACTGGATGTCATGAACTGATATATATAATATGACTTTTGAACAATATTAAGGTAAATACATTATTTGTTCTCTATCAAAATATTTCTTTTGCTAACTGTGCCTATCAGTAGTTAGTGCCTTCAGTAGTTTGAATCTTTTATTTAGCTGGCAGTAGTGGCGCTCGCTGTATTGGAGTAGTTCGAGTAACGAAGATTTTTGTGAGGTAAGTGATTTGTGAAAGGTATAGGTTATTGTTAGTCAGGGCCATTCTTTTGTAGGGATTTTTGAAAATCAGATTGCGTTGCGCTAAAAATATTGTGTGTCAGTTTAAGTACAGTCATGTACAATTGTTCAAAGGGGACGTTTCAACACTACACAGCTGCATCGCATCCACGTCACAACAGGTGTTCAAAGTGGCCTTCATGGGATTGCAGCTGACAGGGATAGTAGGGGTTGTTATGCAGGATTTACATAATCGTACTCTGGTTTATACCATGTTGGCGGGCCCCTTGCCCGGAGCTTACACTAGGGTTCGTAACACAGTATACCGTGGAACTCGGTCCTCCAAATCTGGTGTACGTACAGTCCACGGCCTCCCTGCACGTTCGTCTCCCTGAGGGGACCCATGAATACACAGAATCGCAAATAGGGCTTCAAATGTTGTGTGATGCGGCAGGTGTCTGCGAGGGTACTCGTTTTGATGTAGCCGCACTGCCTCTCGACCGTTTCCATCTGGTTGTCCGTACACAAACACAATCTCGGCTTGTTCCCGACGTGGTACAGGACCGTTCCGCTACTTACAGTACGCTGCATTAATCACACAGTGTGCAATACACAAGAATATGGCGACACGTGGTCGGAGGAACTTTTATTCGCCAGGGATGCATTTCCAGACACACGTTCGTAGGATCTTTTTTCCTCCGTTTCCAGTCAGGGATCCGTCCCTGCAGTTTGTCGGTTTTACTAATATTCGCCCTGTATAAATGAGATCTTATAAGGGTGATTCTGTGATGATGTTACAAGCTTTCAGGTATTTTAAAGAAGGGTAATTGCATCAATTTGAAGTAAGGGCCGCTGCTCGGGAAACGATCGTGTCGAAAGTTATAAGCGAAAATTGTTGTGTTGCCTTTGACCGTGGCAAACTCTTTGCTTTCCAACTTTTTGGAGGAGGTAGTATGTACCAAAACAAAAAAGTCTAGTAAACATGGGTTCTAAAAATCAAAGGGTTTACCACTAACCACTCTTCCCACGTGCTATTTGCGAGTGGGACAAGGTTGGAGGGCTCAGTTTGTGGTACAGAAAGTGTGGAGTGCTGCCCAATCGTCTCTTATAGGGTGCCTAAAGGATGCTGCCTTCTCGGATAGCTATACAACAATTCAAGCAAAACACATTAATGGTTTTTATTAGAATAAAGTAGATTAACAATACTTTGGTTTACAAGGAGTTGCCGCATGCGATGGGCGTCATGCAAATAATCGATGTCCTTTGCTGTAGACAATCTACTGTCTGGCCAAGGCTGGGAGGAGCGGTGCTTATACTCTCTTGATGTAGAGGCCGCTCCTGCCGTGGTCACGTCCGAGTAGGCGTGCGGTTGACGCCGTCTCACAGCCCTCTCTCCTCTTGTGTTCTTCACCTTCGTGCCGGCGCTTGTCGGTACACCGGAACAGAAAGTACCATCTGCCACACTCCATTAGGTGGCGTGCGGAGTGTGATGCACATGTAGATTAAGGCTCGTAGAGAAACAAACAGGGAATCATTTTTTTGCCCGTTCCATTTTCGGTCGGAACTTGACGGTAAATGGCTAGTAGTGGCGTACGGTACCGTCCGCCAAACACCGTTCAGTGGTCTGTGGCTCGTGTAGGCAGCTTTAGACCGAAGAAACGTACGGTATGGAGCCTCGCAAAACCCGTCCTCTGAGAACGCGCAGTTTTAGTAGGGAGCCCCGAGATGCGACGCTCGATCTGCAGGTCTTATATACGGCGTCGCGGAACGGGCAGCGTGAATAAGAGATGGACGTGCCCGGAAGGCGGTCGCTCCCCGGCGCCTGCGCGGGCCGGCCACGTGGGAACGCCGCCCGGGGGCAGAGGGGGCAGTGGGGGCAGTGCTCCGCGAGGCGCGCCGCCCAGAAACAGGAGACACCTGCGCCACCCGAGCCGCCGCACCGCAAAAAGTCGAGCGCCGGCGTTTCGTGTTCTCCGTGCGCCGCGCCGCGCCGCGCCGCTGCCCGCCCATAAACTGCGGCGCGCAGCCGGGCCGCTGCTCAGGGGAAAAAGCAGCCCCCGGCCCCCAGCCCCCGGCCCCCAGCCCCCGGCCCCCGCGAGGCGCCGACCCCGCCGCCTCAATCAATCCAATCGCTCGCTCAGCCCTTCCAGGAACGGCCGCCGCGCCGCTTCTTGCCGACCAGCCGCGCGGATTAGTGCGCGTCTGTGCGTAATGACGCCGGGGACCCCACTGCCGAAATTCCATCACCTTATCCAGCAGAGGTAGTCGCGTTCCCGTCATGCAGACTATTTCTACCAAAAAAAAACGTATTTGCTTCATATAGTACTGGTACTACAGACCTAGAGGTAAACACTTTGTTGAGATCGAATCACTAGCTGCCGTATTTTTGCTACAATGTTAGAAATACTTCATTATGAAAGTGACGCAGAACGGAAAAGAAACCGAAAGTAAAATATTCCGTTGTAAATGAAGTTGAAAATCCTATTCGTAAAAGGAGACGCTATAGACTTAAACAGTTAATGGAGACTTGGCTGAAAATCGTTGTTTGACACTTTTTCTGTACTCAGCATACCCTGTACAGACATTAGGAGGTACTGGAATACCATCACTTAGTGGCAGTGAAGACGTTGCAAGAAATTCCTTCCATGTATAATTACTGGACATTGAATATTAAAATATACTTGAAAAAAGAGACAGCATTGGTCGTATATTTTTTGCTATTGCAAAATCGATTTTCTGCCACTGAGTGACCATCTTCAGTGCTATATTGTATAACTTAAATTGGGATGCACTGTTGTCACTAAGCTTACGGCAATCACATAGACTCATGAGTCTATGTGATAGACTCATGAGTCTATGTGATTGCCGTAAGCTTAGTGACAACAGTGCATCCCAATTTAAGTTATACAATATAGCACTGAAGATGGTCACTCAGTGACAGAAAATCGATTTTGCAATAGTAAAAAATATACGACCAATGCTGTCTCTTTTTTCAAGTATACCTGTTACCTGGTCGTAGTGCAGAAGACAACATGGAGTCGCCAATCAATGAATATAAAAATACTGTCTTTGAATGTTGTAGCTGTCTTTTACATCACTAACCATAAAAAGTTTATTTACAATAATAATATAATAATGGATGAACAGATATTAAAAAGAACGAACTGTGTAAAAATGGAACATTTTCTATAAACCAACTTTAAAAAGTGTTGCGCACAGACAGCGTAAAATGTTCTTCTTATTTATTATTCCTGTATATCCACAGTTCGCAAAGGAAACAAAAGAAAAATTTGGATAGGAATTAAAATCCACGAAGAAGAAATGAAAACTTTGTGGTTTGTAAATTACAGATTACAGATACTACTGTGGTATTCAATGAACTGTGGATGAGGCCCGACCAACAGAGAATAGCATGCATTGACCGAAAATAATAGTGCACTGAGAATGGCTAGCTTCTAGCCGATATCTAGATCTGCACAATAAAATTTAAAAAGGACGACTGATCGCTGCAATCTATAATTTACAAGTCAAAATAACAGTCGCCGAGTGCAACACCTTTCTGAATGGAAGGTAACCCGACTTTGAGGTTTGCCAATGACATTGTAATTCTGTCAGAGACAGCAAAGGAGCTCGAAGAGCAGTTGAATGCAATGGACAGTATCTTGAAAGGAGGATATAAGATGAACATCAACAAAATCAAAACGAGGATAATGGAATGTAGTCGAATTAAATGAGGTGATGCTGAGCGAATTAGATTAGGAAATGAGACACTTAAAGTAGTAGATGAGTTTTGCTATTTGGGAAGCAAAATAACTGATGACGGTCGAAGTAGAGAGGATATAAAATGTAGACTGGCAATGGCAATGAAAGTGTTTCTGAAGAAGAGAAATTTGTTGAAATCGAGTATAGATGTAGGTGTCAGCAAGTCGTTTCTCAAAGTATTTGTGTGGACTGTAACCATGTTGGAAGTGAAACATGGACGATAAATAGTTTAGACAAGAAGAGCATAGAAGCTTTCGAAATGTGGTGCTACAGAAGAATGCTAAAGATTAGATGGGTGGATCACGTGACTAATGAGGAGGTATTGAATAGAATTGGGGAGAAGAGGAATTTGTGTGCACAACTTGACGAGAAGAAGAGGTCGGTTGGTGGAACACGTTCTGAGGCATCAAGGGATCACTAATTTAGTTCTGGAGGGAAGCGTAGAGGATAAAAATCGTAGAGGGAGACCAAGAAGTGAATACATTAAGCAGATCCAGAAAGATGTAAGTTGCAGCAGTTACTCGGAGATGGAAAAGCTTGCACAGGACAGAGTAGCATGGAGAGCTGCATCAAACCAGTCTCAGGAGTAAAGACAACAACAACAACATCCAGAGTTCAGCTATGAATAGCCATCTTCAGTGCGTTTAAGTAACGCAAAAGGAAACTGAGTATGCTTCTGCCTATACAATAGTAAAGTCGTATGGTGACATGTACTGATGCTGGTGGATTGTAGCTCACTCAAATGCACCGGAATCTTAATATGCACGAATAATAAAAAAAAAAGAATGGAGCCGCGGTTGACTGTGTTACTGCCCTTCTTACTCTCTGTGGAGGCTAGAAGAATAAAGAGTAAGCTGTTTGTGTGGTGGCTCTCGACATGGAGTTTGGTGGTTGCAGGAAAGATGGTGGCATATAGTTACTGATCACCAGAGTCTCAGCCTGGATTAAATTGTAAACCTCTTTTTGCAGTGTCTCATGGGGTGAGGATATGTTACATTCTTGATGATAATCTGTCCGTCGGATATCTACATTGTACTCTGGGATCCTATGAAGGTATTCGAGATCACCAGGTTTCATCTTCTCCCTTCTCTCACTGTCACGCAACACAAAAACGACAGACATAAATTACAGCCACCAACACACAACACGCACACTTATGACACAACTATAACATTTCGCGAAGGAAAGGTGCCATCTTAAGCAAGAAAAGAAAACTTTCCGACTCAGGCGGCTGAATCCAGTCCTCTGAGTTTCCCATTTAGCCTTGTGCACGACTTGCCTTAACGTTTACTAGGGACAGAGCGTAAGCTCACTGGGAAAAGGATGGTGAAGGAAATGTGCTGTGGCCCTGTTTAAGCAACTGTTGGGTACCTTGGCGGTTTAGAACGCTACGAGGTCTCTGCTCGCAGGAAGTCAGCCAGTACATGCGTTGTACAGTTCCTTGGAGTGTAAGACGTGACTGCTGTGTGAGCCGGTTTGAGAGCGCATGCTGTTCTGATGAAATTACCTTTGTTTGATGGAGTACCAAGGTTTTGAACAGTCAAACTTGTATTCGGTTGTAAAAAAAAAAAACAAAAATAAATAAATAAAAAAGCTGTTTACAGTACGGAGTTTGTTGGTTTGTTCATTCGTATAGGTCCGCATGCTAGTTTACGTTCTCCCGTGTGTTACGCGCAGTGGAACAAAGACAGATAAGTTGCGAATTAATAAGTACTTGGTAAGTGGTTTCTGCATCACTGTTAACTTCATTTCATTGTGGAATACCTTTAGTTTTTCAGTCAAGGTTACTTATACATGGATGACATAGGATTACGTTTGCGACGACAGAATCTTGGTTTTGTATTGTGTAATGTGGATGGTATTATTGCCACGTGGTTATAAGCTGTGTAGATGTTATTAATGGCGAATGAAAATTATATCTATTACTAACAACATTTTTCACAATGTCATTTACCAGAATATATTTCTCTTCATTCATAATTTATTTAAATGTGCTCCAAGTGGCCAGTGAGTCATGGTTGGAGCTTGACAAAATTAAGTACAATCTCTTCGCATGCTAACTAGTTTTCAAGCGCTGAATAAGTTGAATCGATGTGTTTTGCTGTGTCGCTGGGTGATGGTATGATACGTGTCGTTGCACTGTCTCACTGAACTACTATCATCCATAGATACGAGATGTGCTGGAGCTCTGTTTAATGACCTTCCAGACAGTTTACTAAATTCTGGACCCTGAAATCCTGGCTTGGCGATTGGGGAATCTGCCACACAGCACAGCTGGTCACTATAGGTGAGAAGCTAACACATGTTAGGGCAAGCTGTTGCTTTCATGAAGCCAGTCATTCACGTAGCCTACATTATTTAATGATATGCGAGTTCCTTATCTCTTCCGTTGCGATAGGTTGTGAGAAGGCGTGTGCTGTGTTACTATGCCATACATGTTCTTGGAGTCATATAGCGTTAGAAACTTACTTCTTGGCTGTTACATATTCATTCCGCATATCACCAAAATATCATGGCTTGCTCATCACTACCTCTGACAGTAGACGCTGCAGCAAAATCACACATACCCTTCAGGACATAACATTTTATAACAGAAATTGCATCTCACTTCATTATTATCCAGTTTATCAAAATTGTGCCCAGTTTCTCTTCTGGTAGATGTCATTCTGCCTGCTCTGATTCAGCAACTCTTACAATTAAACTGTTTCAACAACAATACAAAAACAAATTAGTAATTCGAATCGTGCAAACAAGCGAATTCCAAGTCTACGAAGCGCTCCCATGGCTGTCGACGTGTTGAAAGTGTTTTCCCATACTCACAAACACACACACGCACGCACACACACACACACATTTCTCGTTCAGTTGTTTGCCTGTTGGTGTCCACATGCTCAATCTTTGAAAGTGTTGGAACTGAAATACACAGCCAAACTTTTGGGTAAATAATGAACCCGTAATAAAAATAATTACTAGGATCATTTGGTAGATACCTACTGCAAAGTACTGAAATGAGTGAAAGTATCAATTGAAAAGTATCTTGAGCACAAAAGTATACATATCGAGACGGAGGTATTCCTTTAACAAGTAATATGGATACTTTTTTTCATGACCCAGTGTCGCTCCATCATTCACGCAATGGGAATCCATAAGCATAAACTCTGGTATCAGTGTAGATGATCGCAGATCCTATGTGGATCAGTAGAATGGAGACAAACTGACCTTTCCTTCTGGGCGTGCATAATGTGTTTGTATTCTGATACTTCAGCAAACATTGCGGATAGTAACTGAAGTAATTTTTATCTTGCGTCTGACAGGATTAATGATATACGTGCAAGGCTAGGAAGAATAAGGTAGTCTTCGTATCGCCGGTATGTAGCGTTATTGAAATCAGTGGAACGTGCTTGTAACAGCTACTTTCGAGTTATGAGCGTTATACATCATCCACTACATGGGTCGTTCCAGCAACGCCAAGAAGAAGTTTCCTTGAGACTACTTCAGTCATGCAAAGAGCAGCTACAACAAGAAATTTCTCGTGGATCACTCTAGAATACCGCCACCTGGAGTTTCCCTTGGAAAACCCTCCCACCTAGGCAGGAAGGGAAATGGCTCGTGTGGAGGTCACTCAGCTGACTTCAATCTGGAGTTGGGAGATCGAGGAGTAGCCTCCAGAAATTGCACTCCCTTGTGGATACCAGCAGCTGCGAGTCCGGAGAACTACACACCGCGGAGCACTTACACGACTGCCGACTATGCCCTGCATTTTTCTCAGAAGATCTGCTTGCGACACCGAGCGCAACTGAAGCTGCAAGATGTTGGTCAAGAGCGGTGCAGCTTGATAATCCTTTCTTTCATTTGTCTCTAATGGTAATTGCTGTGCATTTTATTTGTTTTTTTGGTTCAAATAAATAAACAAGTAGACTCACGCAATTTGTATGTTTTAAAGATGTCAATCGCTGTTCTGAAGAAATCGAACGGTTTCATCAGCTCATACGGTTACAGACTTTCCTTCTCCACTCGGTACCAGAAGCTCTATTCAAAAGACTGTGCTGGCAGGCTTCCTGCTTAGGACTGTTGATATTTTTAAAAATACCGGAAATCTGATTTATCGATATTTAAAAATAATGCGACTATAAACCCTCGATATATCGAAAAAGTATCGATGTACAACATACCTTATGAAAATGTACCGACGTACCTGTCTATAAAAATATTGGCCAGATTTAGAGCTGTATATTTAAGTACTGATTTACTATAGAATTGAAAGGAAAACGATGCACGTTCATGCTTGACGATAACAGCTTTGCTAACAATGGTAACTGTTTGTAAGTGGCACAATAAAAGGTGTCCAATGGGTCTGTCGTTCGGTTTCGGCACGTAACGGATCAGTCCGGAACACTTCACGTTGATTTCCCTATTTTTTTTTTTTTCATTTCTGCCAACACCAGTGATGTAGCAGTTGTAGTGTCAAAATTGCATGATGAAACAAACGTTGCAGTTTTCGTCAGTAGCGTCTATTACGTCACCATTTTCCCTCACAAATCTCTGCCCGTCGCAAAGACCAACCTCGCCATTTAGATGTTTCTTCGTCGTTTTCAGCAACTGTTATTCAAGAATGTCGATGTGAAGAAATAGCACAATAATTACATTAAAACGTGTTTTTCTCAATGCCCCTTACACGAAGTCATTAAAGATCACCGAACTCAGGTTGAGCGAACAGTAGGGCTGAACAAAAATGATTGACAAGGCACAATACATCTTGTAGAGGGTATAGTATGGACATATTGGAATAATTAATGTTGGGTGATGGTTTTAAAGTAATTCACGAGACATGAAAACTTTGTGAAAACGTGTCGATTTACTGGGGGCTAGTTTATGCCAAGGAAGTATTCAGAGCTGACCGCAGCCAGGTGACGGCGCGCGAAGGGCAGTGACAATAGGCAGCTTAGGGTGGCTCAAGCTCTGAGAAAGCGGTGACGCGGTGCGGCCTCTAGCTGCTTTAAGATGAGTGACAGTGAGGGCGGGGTGGTTGACCCCATGCTGGTGTACCAGGAAGCAGACGGAGAACTTGTACGCCTGTTGATAAATGTCCATCGTCCCGTTTTCTGTGAAACATGCGAGAAAGCCGCGCAAAGCTACGGTGGAGCGGTCAACAGAGGCAAAAATATGCGTGTTCGTGACTATAGGAACTTCAGAGTCTGAAGTAAATCAGGTGAAGAGCGAAAGAATGAAATATGCCGGCCTCTGATGGGAACGTAGGACCATGGAATTTGAAGTACTCTCCTGGGAGTCAGAATTTCGGAAAAATTGGTGTTTTGTGCAGACGCTAACCTTGATGGGTAGCCTGGGAGGAGCTAAATAGCAGAAGTTGAGAGGAAGGGAAATTTTGTGGGATTTTGTTCACTTCCCAGAGCAGGCATTGGTCGGCGCTGGGAAGCGACGCATAATTAACGCGACTTGTGCTGCAATTGGCGTAAGTGATTTTGCTGGAGGGGAAACCGAGGCGAAGAGTGGACTGGCAGAAGTCTCCGTAGAGGTTGTCCGTTCCCAGCTTGTCTAGAGTGCGGACGTGGCTTTCTTTACTCAGCTTGCCTGAGAGAGAGTGAGCATTTCGGCAGTTTAGGACTTAGCAAACGGAACGATTGAGCTCGGAGATAGAAAGTTTTCGTTCAGCTATGTACTGAGCAAGACAGCTAGGAGTGAATAGACGAGCACAGCATTGCAGCACCACGAGGCCGGCCGACGTCCGCACAACGACGCCGCCCCGCCACGCTGAATTCGGTGATATTGCCGCCGCTCCGGATTGAGTTAGGCCACTGATTAATTTGTTGGATCACGTCGGCAAAGTTTCCACGATGGTTTCATGGGCCGTGTATTGTAGTATGCTTCTCGCACTTCGCATTACGCCTGGGTCAGTCGATAGGAATTTATTTTGATTTATCGCGCTTGACTCCACGTACACGCAATTTATTACCACTGCCTGTTAGGAGAGTCATGTAACGTGATGATTGAAGGTCGTGGGTTAAAATCAATTTGTGCTAATCGACTGCATCTGTTTTCAATCAAGTAGTTGAAATCCCAAGTCACTTGCTTAATTAATTTTATGTTCAACATTTGCATCTGGTGTTCAATAGCTGAATATAACATCAATGTGCACCCCTTTCAATTAAAAGGAATCAATTCTGAATCAATTTATGTCAACACTGCCACCGCAGTTCAATCAGGAGTCACAGAGTCTTATTACTTTCTTTGCGTTATCCGATATTGCGGCAGTTTTGCACTCTCTGTTGATATGTTAGTCAATTAGCTGGGCTGAACACACGCCAAAACCAGATAAGTGACGGGTGGGGTGTTACACTTCATATCGGAAGTTTTGTTATTCCATTCACACCGCCATACCCTAGTGCAAGAGGATTTCTTTTATTAGTACCACACATAGTTGCTTCTCACATTTAGAGTGAAAGCTCAGAAAGTAATAAGACTGCTTCACACTGTGAACGTAAAATTTTGTTCTACTACACTTTCAAAAGAACAAAGTTAAATATTTACCGAAGATTGTGAAAAAGATATAATATAAAGCAAAAGTATCGGCACTCGTTATGGCAATTTTGCTATCGATATGTCGATATATCGGGTGACGATATACGCCAATACATAGCGATGTCTTTTAGAAAAATAAAAATATCGATATATGACCATTTTATCAACAGCCCTAGTCCTGTATGCCCTGCACAGTAGTGGTTCGATTTCACTTTCTGGAGGCGCTCTGATCTGCGTGTTAATTTGACAGTGGTGAAGCTATCCCCGTACACAAGCCGAGGCTTTCCTCGTGTCGCTGCCCGCGTCGCCACAGCCGCCAGGTTTCGAGTACTGCGGGCAGCCGGCCGGCCAGTGCGCGGCTGCAGAGAGGCGGACACCCGCCACGTGTGGAGTCTGGCCGAGCCGCCGCAATGGCAGGAGCACTTGTTGACGATAATGTGGCCGGGCAGCGCTGGCGGCCCCTTGCGCAACCGACTGGGAGCCGAGCTGCATTCCTGGCGGCCGCGGCCGGCTCCCATCACTCGCCCCGCCTACAGTAAACAGAGCGCGTGTACCAGGCAGCGCGTACACCGAATGTGTCCGTAGAGCCGCTGCTACGTACACCACATGTCGAAAGTTCACACCAAAACAAAGACTAAAATAAAAAAAAAAAAACTTAGCACGTCTTATGACCGATGCCGTGGCGAGATACGCCCCCGCCGAGGGCGCATGCAAGGGTGCAAAAAAAAGGAAACAAGAAAGAAAAACGATTAAAAAATTAGCTGCTAGTGATGTGTGGCCGACCGAAGTGGCCGTGCGGTTCTAGGCGCTGCAGTCTGGAACCGCTAGACCGCTACGGTCGCAGGTTCGAATCCAACATCGGGCATGGATGTGTGTGATGTCCTTAAGTTAGTTAGGTTTAACTAGTTCTAAGTTCTAGGGGACTAATGACCTCAGAAATTGAGTCCTATAGTGCTCAGAGCCGTTTGAACCATTTTTTGATTTGTGAGTACTCCTGTCCCACTTGTAAGAGACTTTGACCTGCGAAAGGAAGCCTTTCCTTGGCCCGAGACGGTAAACAGACCTTGTTGTCACACTGTCTTATCTTCCAAGTACCGTCATAAACAAGTGACTACTACCCAAACAGGCGTCACCTGGGATATCTGTCAACAGCGCGCTTGGTTCATACATCTGCCGCCTACACAGCTAGATCATGTCCAGCAATGGAGTTACTTCGCTACAGTACTGTAGGGTCTCAAATGTTGGCGAACGAGTACGGAAGCAAATTTACTATTTGACGAATGGTTCAAATGGCTCTGAGCACTATGGGACTTAACATCTGTGGTCATCAGTCTCCTAGAACTTAGACCTACTTAAAATAACTAACCTAAGGACATCACACACATCCATGCCCGACGCAGGATTCGAACCTGCGACCGTAGCAGTCGCGCGGTTCCGGACTGAGCGCCTGAACCGCTAGACCACCGCGGCCGGCATCTGACGAATGCTTTCGATTTTCTACCAAATGTGGACTGCAGTGAAACTGTTTGAGCTAGAGTGCTTGAAAGTATTCGATAGAATAACAAGTGAAATGGGAAACAGATTTCACATATACCATTTCGCCTCACTTCGACATTCGGCCTCGGACGCCTTAAATGTGAGGTCTGTATCCTAATTCGAAAAAAATGTGCAGCAGATTTTGATGCCAAATAATCAGAAGTATCGATACAGCTGAAAAAGTTATCGAAATAGCGGATGTCAAATTCCAGTAGAAACAGCTAATGATGAGCATGACACAACTTCCCGTTTGCACACTTTTAAGATATCTTTTTTCTTCAATGTGTGGCTTAGAAGATGCTTATCCAAACATCGAAATATCTTTGAGGCTATTTACGGTAATTTCAGTGACTGCAGCAAATTGTCAGTTTTAGCGTATTAATGGTGATACGAAACTACTCTAACTTGGGTACAGGTGAAGAAGACAGTCAAATTAAGCTAGAAACCAGCACGGAGTGCTGTCCAGTGCTGGTAATACTTCTGAGTCTCTCCTGTTGGGCCAGCGGCCTATTTTCCTGCCTAGTTCGGAGCTCCAGCGTTAGGCGGGTAATGGAGTCCGTCAGGGAGACACCAGGCGGGAAAGGACAGAATGCCTGTGTGCACTCCGTATGTTTGCCGGATTGTCTCGTCCGAGACGCAGAAGACGCCCTGCCGGCGGCTATTGAGCGCACTGGGTGCAACAGGCTGCAAGTAGTGGCACACGTCGGCACGAATGAAGCGTGTCGCTTGTGCTCTGAGGCTATCCTCGGTTCCTTTCGGTGGATCGCTAATTTTGGTGAAGACAACTAGCACAAGGAGTGCAGGCCAAGCTGGCTATCTGTAGCATCCGACCCAGGGTGGATCGCGGTGTCTGATTTGGAACAGAGTGGAAGTTCAAAAGTAGAGGCTCGGACGACGCTGTTACGGTATGGATGCGAATTTCTTGGCGTACCCTATCGGGTAGAGAGCCGTAAAATTAACCTTCATAGGTCAGGCGTGTACTGCACACCAGAGGCAGCACCGGAGCTTTACTTTTCTCTTCTTTTTTTTAGCTTAGCGAAAAACACCCTTGTGAACAGAGACGAATTGGCTGCCGTGAAGATTATAATGCCCAATTAGTACTACGAACAGAAAATTGGTTGAAAACAGAAGGAAACAACAGCAACATAATAACTTCAGATTGGAATCCTATCATAAGGATGGCTTGGTCACCAATGGTGGTGGCGTACTTATATCTGGCGAGGGTATCGTGGATTCACAATGTGAATTAATCTGGATGAAGTTAAGCTTCAGAGGACGGTCAAAAATGGTAGTCGAATGCTTTTGCTGACCGCCAGGGTCAGGAGCTGTAGGAGCTGAGAGAGAACTTGCAGAATATCGTTAGTAATTTTCCTGATCATACCGTTGTAATCGTGGGGGCTTCAACTTGCCAGACCGTCGGCCACTTCGTTGCCCGTGGTGACAGATAATGTGTGGAATTTGGCAATCTTGGCACGCTCTTGACACTTTTGATCTCAGAATACTGAATACCGTACCCTAACGATTTCCGATATGGAATACCCCAAGCGTCTAGCTCCAACTACCACTCCGCGTTGGACTCTAGAAGACTGGAAGACTGTCACCTGGTCGGATGAGTCCTAATTTCAGTTGGTAAGAGCTGATGGTAGGGTTAGAGTGTGGCAGAGACTGCATGAAGCCCTGGAGCCGAGTTGCAGCCATTCATGGAATTCATGTTCCCAAACAACGATGGAATTTTTTTGGATACAATGCGCCATGTCACTGGGCCACAACTGTTCGTGATTGGTTTCCGTGACAAATCCAATGTGCTCAGTGATACAAATTTAAGGGTGCAACGATAATACCGTGGTGAGAACTACACGACTGCCCATTAAAATTGCTAAACCACGAAGATGACATGCTACAGACGCGAAATTTAACCTACACGACGAAGATGCGGTGTTATGCAAATGATTAACTTTTCCGAGCATTCACACAAGGTTGGCGCCGGTGGCGACACATACAAGGTGCTGGCATGAGGAAAGTTTCCAACCGATTTCTCATACACAAACAGCAGTTGACTGGCGTTGCCTGGTGAAACGTTGTTGTGATGCCTCGTGTAAGGAGGAGAAATGCGTACCATCACGTTTCCGACTTTGATAAAGGTCGGATTGTAGCCTATCACGATTGCGGTTTATCGTTTAGCGACATTGCTGCTCGCGTTGGTCGAGATCCAATGACTGTTAGCAGAATATGGAATCGGTGGGTTCAGGAGCGTAATACGGAACGCCGTGCTGGGTCCCAACGGCCCCGTACCACTAGCAGTCGAGATGACAGGCATGGCTGTAACGGATCGTGTAGCCACGTCTCGATCCCTGAGTCAACAGATGGGGACGTTTGCAAGACAACAACCATCTGCACGAACAGTTCGACGACGTTTGCAGCAGCATGGACTATCAGCTAGGAGACCGTTGCTGCGGTTACCCTTGACGCTGCATCACAGACAGGAGCGCCTGCGATGGTGTACTCAACGACGAACCTGGGTGCACGAATGGCAAAGCGTCATTTTTTCGGATGAATCCAGGTTCTGTTTACAGCATCATGATGGTCGCATCGTGTTTGGCGACATGGCGGTGAACGCATATTGGAAGCGTGTATTCGTCATTGCCATACTGGCGTATCACTCGGCGTGATGGTATGGGGTGCAATTGGTTACACGTCTCGGTCACCTCTTGTTCGCATTGACGGCACTTTGAACAGTGGACGTTACATTTCAGATGTTTTACGACCCGTGGCTCTACCCTTCATTCGATCCCTGCGAAACCCTACATTTCAGCAGGATAATGCACGACTGTATGTTGCAGGTCCTGTACGGGCCTTTCTGGATGCAGAAAATGATCGACTGCTGCCCTGGCCATCGCATTTTCCAGACCTCTCACCAATTTAAAACGTCTGGTCAATGGTGGACGAGCAACTGGGTCGTCACAGTACTCCAGTCACTACTCTTGATGAACAGTGGTATCCTATTGAGGCTGTATGGGCAGCTGTACCTGTACACGCCATCCAAGCTCTGTCTGACTCAATGCCCAGGCGTAACAAGGCCGTTATTACGGCCAGGGGTGGTTGTTCTGGGTACTGATTTCTCAGGATCTATGCACCCAAATTGCGTGAAAATGTAATCACATGTGAGTTGTAGTACAATATATTTGTCCAATGAATACCCGTTTATCAGCTGCATTTCTTCTTGGTGTAGCAATTTTAATGGCCAGTAGTGTACGAACATCATTTGTTGGACGAAAACTATGAAAACAAATACTCCAGACCGAAATTTCACGACAACTAACCAATAAAAAACGGACTACATGTTCTAATGGAAGAGTGAAAGCTGTCTGACGATGAATTGTAATGATTCGAAACCGGTAATGGCACCTTTTGAATAAAGGAACGTAAAATAAATTTGTGGCTGATTGCTGTTCAACATCAACATTGGTTTGAAGAACATTATGGACAATTCGAGCAGATGATTTATCTACCCAGATCGCCCGATATAGATCTCATCGAATATTCTTGGGACACAATCGAGGGGTCAGTTCGCGTACAAGATCCACGCCGGCAACACTTTCGCAATTGTGGACGGCAGTACAGGCAATATTTCTGAAGGGGACTTCTAACGCCTTGTTGAGTCCATACCACATCGGGTTGCATCATTACGCCGGGCAAAAGGAGGTCCGGCACATATTATGAGGCATCCCATGACTTCTGTTACTCCCGTGTATACGTGCTTTCAGTTATAATTGTTCTACTTCATTCACGACTCTGCCTACTGATGTGCACTTGACTACGCATATGACGTGACAATATGTTTATTCCTGGTTGACATACAGTCTTGTTGAATTACTTGACGGTCACATTGTGTGGTGCAGCTGATTTAAGGAAGACATATTTTTCACGTTATTTGACTTTTTACTAGACATCTGTCACTCAAGTTCCGTTCTATTGATGACTTCGATACCTGCAAACTTTTGTCATTGGAACTCGGTATTTTGGAAGTAATTCTTCAGGATCAGTATTGTTCCAGTTGACTAAATCAAATGAGTAACTTAAAACAACGGTAATATAAGTGTTGATGGCTTTGACTCTATTCTTCGAGTTTAATTTGGTCTTTATGATGATCCGGACACGCCGCACAAGTTCCTCTGCGAAGTCTGTCTTCATATGAGTGCGATTAATGTGTTTGGTGCGACTAATTCCAGGATACCAGTAGGTTGCAACCACCAGCTAACCTTCAGAGATGTAATGTTTTCATGTTTGTGGGAGACCTGCTACAGTGCCACTTCCACAATGCTAAGAATCTTGGATTTTTTCTGACTGTGGCGTTTAACAAGTTATCTAGTCGTCCGTCATTGGCTGCATGATGCAGCCCGATGTCAATGATATAAGCAACAGCGCTCGAACAGTTTCTCTTCTAAAACTTTTCATTGCTCTATCCCCAGACGTACAGCAGGCTGTTGGGGTAATGATTCGCTGAGGAGTCAGGGACTTCATAGCTAAATACATTTTTAGAATACAACCTGAAAGCAGGACGGTGAAACTTAATCTTCCTTTTTTTTCTCACGATGCAACGCTCTTCCGAGACTTTCGTGTTACTGCATACTCTCGTTGAAACAATTTTTTGTATACAAAGAACTGTTTTGCTATAGAGGGAGTCCTGTTGCATACATTTGATATTGGTAAAATTTAGCGTATTTGCTGACTGCTTAAAGATACTGCAGTATCCACTAACGGTGTTGTTTCTCTGAGGCATCGCTTCGTATTTGCCGGTTTCAGCGGTGCTTTTAGCTTGGCGTGTACAGAGGTGGTGGGAATATGACGAAAAACACGCCTCAAGCAGGTGTTCCAGAACCAGTTGTTAGGCCGCGAACAAGTTCTAGCAGAGACCGTACTGCGTAACATGCGGGAGCTCTGTAGCTGTGGTACTTGTTAGAGCGGCACAGGCATTTGCAAAGAAAAATCTCGTAAAAAAGAAGGCACAGCGCACACACACACAACTTTGTCTTTTCAGATATACGTGGAAAATGTTTCTATCAATGAAAGGCATCTCATTTCTCTTAATTTCTACATCCTATCGTTTACGCAACTTTGTGCAGTTTGCTTTTATAGTATTTGTCATATTTTATTTTATTCTTTAACTGTTTGGCCAGGTACACTGCCTGTCGTCAAACTAGTTAGTTAACCTAACAGAGAAAAGAATGTGAGCCTTCTGTTTTGAGTTGTGCAAACTTTGTTTGCATATCATCGTATTCTGAGCGATTGTGTGTGGTATTCTCTGAGGCAGCGGCTAAGAAGCCAGGTCAGCATTCACCTAAATGAGTGTGGGAAATATTTCGGACTTGTCGGTGGAGCAGACCGTGTGTCGTTAATCCAGCGCAAGGATCCGATCTGTATCTAGTCCACCTGTCTGTTTCGCAAAGTAGCGCGCTGCGCATTGCACTATACGAGTAGGCCATCTCCTTTCTCTTAATACCATTGTGTATTTCAATACCAGTTCGCAAGCATTGTCCTATTTTCTTAACGATAAATTGTTGCACGTGACTTATTTACAACATGAAAGAAAGGAAGTGTCACACTGCTATTTGTTCACGCAAAATTCTCAACTCAAAGAAACAAAGTGGTAGAAGGAATTTTGCAGTCGCGCTGAAGCAATACGCCCGTAGCTGAACGTATACAGATTAATTACTGACAACGCGATGGGCCCTAAAAAAATGGTTCAAATGGCTCTGAGCACTATGGGACTTAACATCTGAGGTCATCAGTCCCCTAGAACTTAGAACTACTTAAACCTAACTAACCTAAGGACATCACACACATCCATGCCCGAGGCAGGATTCGAGCCTGCGACCGTAGCAGTCCCGCGGTTCTGGACTGCAGCGCCTAGAACCGCTCGGCCACCGCGGCCCGCGATGGGTCCTACCATACTATCTTAAGACACATTCTAAATAACCTTTGCCTAAGACGATACTTCATCTTCCTCTAAAAAATTCGTACGCATTTAGGAAGGATCACTTTGTTTAATCACAACTAGTTCATTTCATGTACAACGTTTTGTAAGTAGTAGACGTGGGCACATGGGTAAGAGATAAGAGTTCTCAGATTTTTGAAAAGCTTTCGCTACTGTACCAGATCGTAGATCGATAGAGAAGATACGATCGTGAGGAATTTCATTTAAAGTAGGTAATCATCG
Source organism: Schistocerca americana (assembly GCF_021461395.2). Classification (NCBI taxonomy): domain Eukaryota; kingdom Metazoa; phylum Arthropoda; class Insecta; order Orthoptera; family Acrididae; genus Schistocerca; species Schistocerca americana. The sequence continues at coordinate 22,198,278 of NC_060123.1, forward strand.
TAGGTAATCATCGTAATCTTTATGGAAATAACGCAGTATTCTTAACGGAAATCGACCACGTCGAAATATTCTTTGCCATAAAGACGTCTGTACTGCCACTGTTGGATTCGCAGCAACCGTGTGGCTTCCAAAAGTTGGACTATGCGTGTGCGAAAGCAAGCCTCAGAGGTATGCCGCGAAGTGTACTCCTAAGATTAACGGGAGTATCCTTACTAATGCTGGGAATGTATCATGCTGATGTAGGAAACTGCATGATGCTGGCTGCATAGAGAAGGCGCGAAGAAGCTAAGGCCGATTATGGGGGACCAACTCAGGAATAAAGTTCAATTCTAGTCCTGGAATGCGTAGCAAACACCCATAAAGAGAGATATACTCTAACCGACCCAACGAAGGATGGGTTGGGTTGTTTGTGGGGGAAGAGACCAGACAGCGAAGTCATCGGTCTCATCGGATTAGGGAAGGACGAGGAAGAAAGTCGGCCCTGCCCTTTCAAAGGAGCCATCCCAGCATTTGCCTGGAGCGATTTAGGGAAATCGCGGGAAACCTAAATCAGGATGGCCGGACACGGGATTGAACCGTCGTCCTCCCGAATGCGAGTCCAGTGGTCCAACGAAGGATGGGACAATAAGGTTGGATGTTGACTTTGCCATATACAGTATAGAATGATTGTCTGAGTAAAATACAGTTGCTCCATTTTGAACAGATAAATGATGAAAATACACCCAAACACATGTCACTTGACTCAAAATAAAATATTAACCAAGTTAATCGAAAGTTAAGAGCTGAAAAAACGGGTCAAATAGTGCGACTCGTTGTCAAAGGGTCAAACAATGAGATTCGTTGTCAACCAATCTGTTCTCAGAAACCCTAGAGGAAGTACTCATATTCAGAAATGTGTGTTAATGAAACACATAAGAACAACCTTCACGCAATTTTGTCAAATAAAGACTGCGCCGGGGACCGTGGCTGTTATGTGAAATAAACTGTTCATGGTATAGAACAACCAGCTGCAAATTGGATCAGGTTACTTTATTTAAAAAGTACCGTTACCGATTTCGAATTTATACAAGTCATCATGAGACGGCTTCCATGCTTCAGCCAAAACAGATGAGGCGTTGGTTTTTTGGTGAGTTTCCTTGAAATGACCGTCTGGAGCATTTTTTTGTCACTGTTTTCTTACAACGAATCATATTCGTGATGTTGGATGTATTTTCATTATCACACACATTGGTTTGCATTGTTAAACACTTAAGTTTGATCACAAAACAAATTTCCAATGCGTACCACATGTTTTGACTGCAGTTGCAAACCGTCTTGAAAATTAATTAGAATAAGGCTAGAGTAATCTATATGCAAAACATGGAAAAGATAACTTTACAAATTTATAATGACATCGTAGAAATAGTTAACGAGATTTTCTGTCTCTCTCTCTCTCTCTCTCTCTCTCTCTATATATATATATATATATATATATATATATATATATATATATATATATATATATATATATTGGTTGAGTCACCTAACGTTACCGCTGGATATATTTCGTAAACCACATCAAATACTGACGAATCGATTCCACAGACCGAACGTGAGGAGAGGGGCTAGTGTAATTGGTTAATACAAACCATAAAAAAATGCACGGAAGTATGTTTTTTAGCACAAACCTACGTTTTTTTAAATGGAACCCCGTTAGATTTGTTTTCACATCTGAACATATAAACAAATACGTAATCAGTGCCGTTTGTTGCATTGTAAAATGTTAATTACATCCGGAGATATTGTAACCTAAAGTTGACGCTTGAGTACCACTCCTCCGCTGCTCGATCGTGTGTATCGGAGAGCACCGAATTACGCAGGGATCCAAAGGGAACGGTGATGGACCTTAGGTACAGAAGAGACTGGAACAGCACATTACGTCCACATGCTAACACCTTTTTATTGGTCTTTTTCACTGACGCACATGTACATTACCATGAGTGGTGAGGTACGCGTACACACGTGGTTTCCGTTTTCAATTACGGAGTGGAATAGAGTGTGTCCCGACATGTCAGACCAATAGATGTTCAATGTGGTGGCCATCATTTGCTGCACACAATTGCAATCTCTGGAGTAATGAATGTCGTACACGCCGCAGTACATCTGGTGTAATGTCGCTGCAGGCTGCCACAATACGTTGTTTCATATCCTCTGGGGTTGTAGGCACATCACGGTACACATTCGCCTTTAACGTACCCCATAGATAGAAGTCCAGAGGTGTAAGATCAGGAGAACGGGCTGGCCAATTTATGCGTCCTTCACGTCCTATGCAACGCCCGTCGAACGTGTACCTCGCCCCTCACGGTAATGTGCATGTGCGTCAGTGAAAAAGACCAATAAAAAGGTGTTAGCATGTGGACGTAATGTGCTGTTCCAGTCTCTTCTGTACCTAAGGTCCATCACCGTTCCCTTTGGATCCCTACGTAATTCGGTGCTCTCCGATACACACGATCGAACAGCGGAGGAGTGGTACTCAAGCGTCAACTTTAGGTTACAATATCTCCGGATGTAATTAACATTTTACAATGCAACAAACGGCACTGATTACGTATTTGTTTATATGTTCAGATGTGAAAACAAATCTAACGGGATTCCATTTAAAAAAACGTAGGTTTGTGTTAAAAAACATACTTACGTACATTTTTTTATGGTTTGTTTTAACCAATTACACTAGCCCCTCTCCTCACGTTCGGTCTGTGGAATCGATTCGTCAGTATTTGATGTGGTTTACGAAATATATCCAGCGGTAATGTTAGGTGACTCACCCTGTATATATAGGTTGAGGACATCGACTATAGAGACGGAGGAAGAAGTAGACGGATGAGTAAAAATTGTTTCACTAGCTTTTGGTAAACTACGTATGTAGTTCTCATAACTAAATTTCTGTTACGGAAAGCATATAGTTAGCGTGGATATCGAGCTTAAGTTGTACCAGCGATACGTCGTTAAGAACAGTTGCTAGGAAGGAGCAGTATAAAATATAGAGGCAGGCACAGATGGCAGTAAACATGATCGTACGGCTTAACACGCAGCGCGCTGCTGGACTGCGCAAACAGAGAGATGTGCCGAACCGGGGTCAAATCCTTGCGGATGGTATACCAGGAGCCCCATGTGTTTTTGACGCGGCTTCCCTTGCTCATGTAGCCAAATGTTGGACTGCTCCCCAAACTAAGCCTCAGAAAATACGATAGATAAACATTTTCAAATACGAAAACACACAGAACAGAATTTACAGGATTCATAGACGAATGGCGCACTTCTCTTCCTTAACTGACGGCTGCGATGAAGGGAAGAGCATCCGGGCACAAAATTAATATAAAATAATTTTGCCAAACAATGGAAACGGTTGATCCTTTACTTTGGGGTAAACGCTAGGGAAGGGACGGAAATCGGTAGCTGAGACGAACATGTGAAGACAAACCAATGATTACAATTTCAGAAAAATTGAATGATTTGTTCAAGAGTAAGAGCTCCACAAATTGAGCTAGTCAATAACGTGTTCATCCACCCCTGGTCCTTAAGCAAGTAGTTATTTGGCTTGGCATTGACTGACAGAGTTTTCGAATGTCCACCGGAGGGATATCGTGGAAATTCTGCTCAATTGGGTAGTTAGATCGTCCAAAATCCCGAACTGGTTGAATGGACCTGCTCCTAGTATTCTGAACTGTGGAGAGATCCAGTGACGTTGTCAGCCAAGGTAGGGTTTGGCAAGCACCAAGACAGGCAGTAGAAACACTCCCCGTGTGGGGGAGGGCGTTATCTTGCTGATATGTGAGCCCAGTATGGCCTGCTATGGATAGCAACAAAACGAAGTGTAGAATACTGTCGACGTACTGTTGCGCTGTGAAGGTACCACGGATGACAACTAAAAGGGTCCTGCTATGAAAAGAACATCACCCCAGACCATGACTCCCGGTTGTCCAGCCGTACGGCGGGTGACAGTCACATTGGTATCCAACCGCTGTCTTGGGCGTCTCCAGACACATATTAGTTGGAAACTTGCAACTCATCACTGAAGACCATTCTACTCCAGTCGATGCGATTCAAGGCAGAAAACACATTTGGTGATGTCCTGGACAGCGATAGTAAACCAAAGTGAGTGTTGCCCAACGTATGACCGGAAAACCAGGAGTCTGGGCTGCCATTTCATTTTACAGCAGGACTCCTTTGATCGTCATCCACGGCAGCCTGACAGCACAGCGGTACGTCGACGACATTCTACGCCCCTTTTTGTTGCCCTCAATTGCGAGCCATCGTGGGCTTACGTTTCAGCGGGATAACGCCCGCCCGCCCGCACGCAGCGAGAGTTTCTACTGCTTGTCTTTGTACTGGTCAAACCCCACCTTTGCCACCAAGTTTCCCCGCATCTCTCCCTAATTAAAAACGTTGGGGTCATTATGGGGAGGGCCTTCCAACCAGCTCGGAGTTTTGACGATCTAAGGAACCCTTAGGACAGAATTTGACACGATATCCCTCAAGAGGACACCCGACAACAACTGTCAATCAATGACAACCGAATAACTTCTTGCATTTTGGCCAAAGGTGGAGCAACGCGTTATTGTCTTGCTCATTTTGTCAAGCTTTCTCTTGAACAAATCATCAAATTTCAAAAATTGTTCAAATGGCTCTGAGCACTATGGGACTTAACTGCTGACGTCATCAGTCCCCTAGAACTTATAACTACTTAAACTTAACTAACCCAAAGACGTCACACACACCCATGCTCGAGGCAAGATTCGAACCTGCTACCGTAGCAGCCACGCGGTTCCGGAGTGAAGCGCCTAGAACCATTCGGCCACCCCGGCCGGCCCATCAAATTTTTCTGAAATTTCAATGATTTGTTTTTCTGTACAAGCACGTAAACAACTATCGATTTCCGTCACATGCGGGTAATTCTTTCATGGTGCGTCGATTTTTTATATACAGGGTGAGTAAGACGTAACACCCCCTTTATTCTGGGGGCGATCGTACGTATCGGCATGCGGTTTTTGGCGAATCATGGCGGGCTATGGGGCACATACGTTGGTGCATGCCAAATAATCACAACGTTTATATTGTCCGAGATAATGGCGCAAGTACATGTTTTTTAAATGGGACGCTTTACTTCCTTTACCATCATTCGAACGCTCTGGAACAGACGCGTATAGTGATGTAACGCATGTTGCTATTGTGATTCAAACTTTGCGTAAAAGAGGGCGGATGAGGATTTACCTACGTAGCGTAGGCCGTGCATGCTGCATAGAGCACGGCAACTCGGCCCGCGGGTCGCGCGAGGCGTGTTTACAGTCTGCAGCCGCTTCCGGCGGCCTCGACCTTCAGTCGTACAATATTTACCAGCGTCTATTAAGCGAAGTTTGAATCACAATAGCAGCATGCGTTACACCACCATACGCGTTTTTTCCAGAGCGTTCGAATGATGGTAAAAAAAGTATAGCGTCCCATTTAAAAAACATGTACTTGCGCCATTATCTCGGTCAATGTAAACGTCGTGATTATTGTGCATGTACCAAAGTATGTGCCCCATAGTCGGCTATGATTCCCCGAACACTGCTTGTCGATACGTGCAATCGCCCCCGGAATAATGGGGCTGTTACGTCTTACGCGACTCGACCTGTATAAAATGTATGTAAACAGATTATATGGGATGATAGGTGAAGTAATTATGACGACATTCAAGATTAATATGAAACAGGAAGAAACAGAGGTCTTATAAATAGGAATACTTCTCCCAGAATTAGTGTATCGTGCACAGCATGTGCTGTCTCTCATTAAATAAAAAGTTTTTTATAAAAAGACTGAAATCTGACTAAGTTGACACACAGTACCAGTAGACGAGCTCGTGAGTGTGAACAGACAGACTGGTCGGCAGACGAGGAGTGCGGGGATTCCCCGGCACCTGCTCCTGTGTCGTGTCGCGTCGTGTTGCGTCTGGCCGGGCGGCCGGCCGCTGCACCCGGCCAGGCGGGCGCTCGCCTTGGCCCAGTCCGGCGGCCTTGCAGTTGCATTCCGGACGTGCAGCTGCACTCGCTCTGTCGCAAAAAAGGCAACGAAGGGGCCGGACCGTGGCGTGCGTACTCGCTCGTGTACGCACGCAGCCAGCTGGCGGGCCGCGTTGTACGCGCTGCAAGGCCGACGGGCCGCAACCCGCGACTGCACTCGCAAAGAATGGCCGCCGGAACCTGTCCTGGCGCCCGCTGCAGCCGGGTGCAACTGCACCGGCCGGCCGGCAGCCTCGACGGCGCGCCGAGAGCAACACGAGACACGGCGCCGCCGAGCGCAGCCCGGTCTGGGGCTGACTCTGCCGTGCTGCTCGACTCCCCGTAAAAAAGATTCAGAAACGACTGAGATACACCTACGATTATCGAGCCCCCCCCCCCCCCCCCCATTAAGATACACGCAAATCCAAAAATCTCAGTGATATACAGGGTGTTACAAAAAGGTCCGGCCAAACTTTCAGGAAACATTCCTCACACACAAATAAAGAAAAGATGTTATGTGGACATGCGTCCGCAAACGCTTAATTTCCATGTTAGAGCTCATTTTAGTTTCGTTCTTTCACCTACTCTCAATGGAGCACGTTATCATCATTTCATACGGGATACTCTACCTGTGCTGCTAGAACATGTGCCTTTACAAGTACGACACAACATGTGGTTCATGCACGATGGAGCTCCTGCACATTTCAGTCGAAGTGTTCGTACGCTTCTCAACAACAGATTCGGTGACCGATGGATTGGTAGAGGCGGACCAATTCCGTGGCCTCCACGCTCTCCCGACCTCAACCCTCTTGACTCTCATTTATGGGGGCATTTGAAAGCTCTTGTCTACGCAACCCCGGTACCAAATGTAGAGACTCTTCGTGCTCGTATTGTGGACGGCTGTGATACAATACGCCATTCTCCAGGGCTGCATCAGCGCATCAGGGATTCCATGCGACGGAGGGTGGATGCACGTATCCACGCTAACGGAGGACATTTTGAACATTTCCTGTAACAAAGTGTTTGAAGGCACGCTGGTACGTTCTGTTGCTGTGTGTTTCCATTCCACGATAAATGTGATTTGAAGAGAAGTAATAAAATGAGCTCTAACATGGAAAGTAAGCGTTTCCGGACACATGTCCACATAAAATACACTCCTGGAAATTGAAATAAGAACACCGTGAATTCATTGTCCCAGGAAGGGGAAACTTTATTGACACATTCCTGGGGTCAGATACATCACATGATCACACTGACAGAACCACAGGCACATAGACACAGGCAACAGAGCATGCACAATGTCGGCACTAGTACAGTGTATATCCACCTTTCGCAGCAATGCAGGCTGCTATTCTCCCATGGAGACGATCGTAGAGATGCTGGATGTAGTCCTGTGGAACGGCTTGCCATGCCATTTCCACCTGGCGCCTCAGTTGGACCAGCGTTCGTGCTGGACGTGCAGACCGCGTGAGACGACGCTTCATCCAGTCCCAAACATGCTCAATGGGGGACAGATCCGGAGATCTTGCTGGCCAGGGTAGTTGACTTACACCTTCTAGAGCACGTTGGGTGGCACGGGATACATGCGGACGTGCATTGTCCTGTTGGAACAGCAAGTTCCCTTGCCGGTCTAGGAATGGTAGAACGATGGGTTCGATGACGGTTTGGATGTACCGTGCACTATTCAGTGTCCCCTCGACGATCACCAGTGGTGTACGGCCAGTGTAAGAGATCGCTCCCCACACCATGATGCCGGGTGTTGGCCCTGTGTGCCTCGGTCGTATGCAGTCCTGATTGTGGCGCTCACATGCACGGCGCCAAACACGCATACGACCATCATTGGCACCAAGGCAGAAGCGACTCTCATCGCTGAAGACGACACGTCTCCATTCGTCCCTCCATTCACGCCTGTCGCGACACCACTGGAGGCGGGCTGCACGATGTTGGGGCGTGAGCGGAAGACGGCCTAACGGTGTGCGGGACCGTGGCCCAGCTTCATGGAGACGGTTGCGAATGGTCCTCGCCGATACCCCAGGAGCAACAGTGTCCCTAATTTGCTGGGAAGTGGCGGTGCGGTCCCCTACGGCACTGGGTAGGATCCTACGGTCTTGGCGTGCATCCGTGCGTCGCTGCGGTCCGGTCCCAGGTCGACGGGCACGTGCACCTTCCGCCGACCACTGGCGACAACATCTACGTACTGTGGAGACCTCACGCCCCACGTGTTGAGCAATTCGGCGGTACGTCCACCCGGCCTCCCACATGCCCACTATACGCCCTCGCTCAAAGTCCGTCAACTGCACATACGGTTCACGTCCACGCTGTCGCGGCATGCTACCAGTGTTAAAGACTGCGATGGAGCTCCGTATGCCACGGCAAACTGGCTGACACTGACGGCGGCGGTGCACAAATGCTGCGCAGCTAGCGCCATTCGACGGCCAACACCGCGGTTCCTGGTGTGTCCGCTGTGCCGTGCGTGTGATCATTGCTTGTACAGCCCTCTCGCAGTGTCCGGTGCAAGTATGGTGGGTCTGACACACCGGTGTCAATGTGTTCTTTTTTCCATTTCCAGGAGTGTATTTTCTTTGTTTGTGTGTGAGGAATGTTTCCTGAAAGTTTGTCCGTACCTTTTTGTAACACTCTGTAAAGGTGATACGAAAAAATGTGAGCACCTGTACTTACTTGTGAACGGTTTATTAATAAGGGGTTCGACCCCCATTTGCCCGTAATACAGCTGCAATTTTTCTTGGAATACTAGCATATAGCGATATGCACTCTCCAGTGGAATGTTATACCACTCTTCGATCAGAACCTCTCATAACTCCTATAGTGACGAGGGAGACGGAAATCTGCTCCGGAGTCTGGGCTCCAATACCGCCCACAATGGTTCGATATTGTTCAAGTCCGGAGACAGTGCTGGTCAGGGAAGACGCTGCAGTTCAGTTTCATGCTCCTCATACCACGAATGTGCTGTCCTGGCTGTGTGAATGGGTGCAGTATCGTCCTGAAATAAGGCATCATTGTTGGGGAACACCATTTGAATCATCGGGTGCACCTGATCATGCAAATGTTCACATATTCGTTGGCTGTAACACGGCCTTTGAGAGTAATTATGGGACGAGCAGAATACCACGATACGACTGCCCACACCATCACTCTTCCACCTCCATCTTTAACCGTTGGAATCAAGCAATCGGTACTGTAGGCTCCTTTTGGCATTATCCAGACGCAAACCCGGCCGGATGTTGGAAATGAAATCGTTGACTCGTCGGACCATATGACGTATTTCCACTGATCAGCCGTCCAGGATCTGTGCTCCTGATACCATGTTGTACGCTTCTTTGTGTTGGTTGTCGTCAGTAATGGTCTCGCTATAGCAGCTCGTCCACAAATATTCGCTTTATGGAGTTCTCGGCGGTTAGCGTCGGTAAATACGGGATATCGAAGATTGCTATTGAGAGCTGTAGTCACTTTAGCCGCCAAAGTTTTGTGTTGTTTTGACACAATTCGCGTGAGCGTTGGAAGAGCTCCGTCATTTAGTTTTGATTTGCACCTGCTAATTACATTTACACGCCTACGTCCTTGCCTTAGTGGTGACACCGGTTTCTGTTAGATCATCTAAATTAAGCGCTGTCTGGTTGGTGTAGCACTTGGATGGGTGACCATCCTGTCTTCAGATGGTTCAAATGGCTCTGAGCACTATGGGACTTAACATCACTTAGAACTACTTAAACCTAACTAACCTAAGGACATCACACACATCAATGACCGAGGCAGGATTCGAACCTGTGACCGTAGGAGCCACGCCGTTCTGGATTGAAGCGCCTAGAACCGCTCGACCTCTCGGGCACAGCGGCCGACTGACCATCCGGTCTGCCGAGCGCTGTTGGTAAGATGGGTGCACTCAGCCCTTGGAGGCAAACTGAGGAGCTACTTGATTGAGAAGTAGCGGCTCCGGTCTCGGAAACTGACATACGTCCTGGAGAGCGGTGTTCTGACCACATGCCCGTCCATATCCGCATCCGGTGACGCCTGTGGGCTGTGGATGACACGGCGGCCCGTCGGTAGCGCTTGTTCCGCCAGTGCCTATGGACGTTTACATTACGTTTAAACGATGATGTCTTTCCATATTTTGTGTAGGCTGTCATGACTGTAGAAACAGTTGCTCTTGAAACATTCAATAAGTTGCAAGGCTTGATTACTGATGCTGCAGATAATCGGGCCCACATAATCTGCTCTCGTTGGTATTCTGTTATGACTTTCATTGCACGTCGACCTCGGCCTCTGAATGCCAATACGAAGTCTGCAGTATTCGTAAACAACCCGCACTGATGACTGGTCTGTACTGAACAAGCGTTGTCCAGCACAACACGTGCCCTACCTCCGTTGCTGACCTTCAAACACAACCCTCCCATTACTACCTCTGTTCACATTATTTTGCCTAGTCCCTGTATTTCGCACCGATTAGCCGAAGTCGGCCGCTGTGGCCGAGCTGTTACAGGCGCTTCAGTCCGGAACCGCGCTGCTGCTACGTTCGCAGGTTCGAATCCTCCCTGGGACATGGATGTGTTTGATGTCCTTAGGTTTGATAGTTAAGTAGTTCTAAGTCTTGGGGACTGATGACCTCAGTTGTTAAGTCCCTTAGAGCTACTTGAACCATTTTTGATGAGCCGAAACATTATGACTACCTGCTTAATAGCGTTTTGCGAAACACAGTCAGCGGAGATTCTGCATGGAATGGATTCGACGAGACCATGATAGGTTCCTGGAGGTACATGGCACTGGATGTTTAAACACAGATCCCACAGTTCCAGTAACTGTCGGCGCGAAGCTGGTTCCTGACAGTGTTTCACACGTGTTTCATGGGTTTCAGATAAAGAGAGTTTGGTGGTGACGTGGTCAACGTTAGTTCCCTGTCATGCTCTTCAAACTACTGTAGCACGATTCTGACCTTGTGACACGGACAATTACTCAGCTGGAAAATGCCGTCGTCGGCAGGGTGGTCTGCCGTGGTATTTTCGATTACCGCTGCGAGTCCCCTTAGAAACAAAAGTGAATGTCCTCTATACCATAGTACCGCCCCCATCGGCCTGCGTCTATGGAGCGGTACTTGTTTCGAGCTGCCGTTCCGGGCACGACCATCGACGTGGTGTAACGAGATACGTTGTTCACCTGACCAGACGTTACACCTTGACACTGATCCATGTTCCACTTTCGGTGATCCTGTAGCCACTGCAATCACATTTGACGATGTCATTGGGTCAATACGTGAACGTGAAGGGGTCATCTGCTGCAGAGTTCCATGTTCAACATGTAAGTAGGCTGTTTATGTTTTCTTATTGGCAACGTTACGTAGCGCTCAATATGAAAATCACTGGCTGTGCTGTGTGCAGTCTGTGGCTGCTTTGCATTGTTGTAATACTCGCCATTGTAGTGTTAGGCAGCTGGCTGTGAACAGCGCGTAGCGTTGCGCAGTTGGAGGTGAGCCGCCAGCAGTGGTGGATGTGGGGAGAGAGATGGCGGAGGTTTGCAGTTTGTCATGAACTGATATATATATATTATGATTTGTGATGATATTAAGGTAAATACATTGTTTGCTCTCTATTAATATCTTTCATTTGCTAACTACCCCTATCAGTAGTTAGTGCCTTCAGTAGTTTGAATCTTTTATTTAGCTGGCAGTAGTGGCGCTCGCTGTATTGCAGTAGCTTGAGCAGCGAAGATTTTTGTGAGGTAAGTGATTTGTGAAAGGTATAGTTTAATGTTTGTCAGGGCCATTCTTTAGTAGGGAGTTTTGAAAGTCAGATTGCGTTGCGCTAAAAATATTGTGTGTCAGTTTAAGGACAGTCATGTATAATTGTTCTAAGGGGACGTTTCATATGTCGACCCTTAGCCTAGGATACCTCACTGGAATCTTCTGATTTTTCTTGTAGTTTGTGTATTTAGTGTAGCTTTTGTTTACTGCTAGCGCGTAATTGTAGAGAGAATCTCCTTTGTAGTTGTAGCCTTTCATTGTTGTACAGTAAAACAGTTGTGGCATGCATATAGATTTGCACCAAGTATTTCGCAGCTGTAATTAACAAGATATTATTTTCAGTGTTATGTTAATGTGTTCTCTTATTTTTGCTCTTCAAATTGTGTTTTTCTGTGTTGTCGTGTGAAATACTGTGACAATAATGGCGTGTGAAAAACGTAATACTAGGCTCCAAAGTAAACTGAGAAATGACAGTGAAAATGAGAGCAGTGTGTTAGCGCCACCGAGTTATGAATTAACTGATGTTCAAAGTAGTAATTTGGTAATTGTGCATAGGGAAATGGAGCGGGCGGCAAACAATGGCGTGGACAGTGAAACAATTAGTGAAGAGGGAAGCATTATCGATCAATCGGTCGGCAACAGCTCGCCTCAGGAATCCGAAATGACAGGACACAATTTCGCAAATACTGTAGATTCAGGTTTTGGGTCATCACCGTTTTCTCAAATAAGTCAAGACACATTTTCTGCTTGTCAAAATGTGAATGTTGTCGGTGCAAATGCACTGCCGAAAAGCGTAGAGAAACAGATTCCAGACACTAATACATTATTATTGCAATTAATGCAACAAATGGGACAAAAGCTTGAAAAGTTAGACACAATGGAACAACACCAGAGACAAACACAGCAACAGTTAGACACAGTGGAACAAAATCTCAAAAAGTTAGACACAGTGGAACAAAATCTCAAAAAGTTAGACACTACACTTGAACAAACACGTGAAGATTTAACCACTGAGTTACATAACATCGAATCGAAATGTCAAAAAGTCTGTAATGACGTAAAAACACAAATTTGTGAGCATTTTCAACCTATTTTTTCGCGGCATGAAAATGCATTACAGAATCACGAAGCAGCCATAAAAGAGCTGCAAACCATTGTTCATGAAAATCTTGAGACCTTGTGGGCTAAATTTGACTCAGTTGCATCTACCGATTCGGTTACGCAACTTGCAAAAGCTCAGGAAAACTTAAAGGACAAAGTAGATACTCTGAAACTTGGTTCAGAAAAACACGCTGAGGAAATAAGTACACTATCAGAGAAAGTAGCCGAACTTTCGGATCAATTCACTAACTTATCTACAAAGGTAGATGATGATCTGAATGACACAAGACCCGTAGCCTTCACTGACACAGAAGAGTATGAACAAATAAGAAAATTCAAACAAAATCAGAATCAAATTAATACACAACACCAAAGAGAAATCCGGGAAGTACAAGATCAGCTGACACAGGTAATACAAGAATTACGTATTTCAGAGGACACTCGCGCTCCAACACGGGAAGAGGGACTTAGAAACACGGAAAAGCTGCAAAATAATAACACAGGGCATTTCGGAAGTAATGAAAGAAATTGGGAATGTGCACCGAATTTTGAGATGGAACGGCCGACACGACCTAACAATGACCGATATGCGACTCGCCGTCATGATGATTTTGACTATAAGCTGTTCATTACTACACGTAAATTCAAAACATTTAAGAATTCTGGCAACGACATTCATCCACAAGCATGGCTCCATCAATTCTCTCATTGTTTTCCTCCCAACTGGTCGTTAGAACACAGATTAGAATTTATGTGTGGCTACTTGGAGAATGAACCAGCTGTAAGAATGCGATCGGTCATTCACGATTGCCACAGTGAAGGAGAATTTTACCATGCCTTCCTCTCAGCATATTGGTCTCAAGCCACACAAGACCGCGTAAAACATGGCATCATAATGATGAAACATTTCGAACAATCTGAATTTTCCAGTCTTGTGAAATATTTTGAAGACATGTTGCACAAGAATCAGTACCTGTCAAACCCATACAGCCCCTCAGAACTCATCCGCATTTGCTTAATCAAATTACCTGAACATTTACGACACATTATTTTGGCAGGGCGTTGCAAAGACGACATTGAAGCATTTCAGGGACTGTTACAAGAATTAGAAATTGACACTGACAATCGCGGAACGCGAAACCAGGAACACAGCAATTACAGGTCACATCCGTCGCAATTCCGCGATGAAAGAAGTAATAACTTTACACGACAAGGCTATTCTCACAACACAAATCGTGACCAAAACAGACACCACCCGTATGACAACCGTTGGCAGAGTAGTAATAACTACAGGGAAAGATCACCTCTCCGTGGTAATGACTATCACAGAGACAATAAGAGAAACAGACAATATGGGAACCAAAATAAATACTATCAAGGGAGACAGAATAACTTTAGACGCAACGGACCAGCGCGCAGTTACGATTCAGGGAGAAATTCTCCACCATGTGACCGACAAGAAAGAAACTATGAAACGTCCCCTTAGAACAATTATACATGACTGTCCTTAAACTGACACACAATATTTTTAGCGCAACGCAATCTGACTTTCAAAACTCCCTACTAAAGAATGGCCCTGACAAACATTAAACTATACCTTTCACAAATCACTTACCTCACAAAAATCTTCGCTGCTCAAGCTACTGCAATACAGCGAGCGCCACTACTGCCAGCTAAATAAAAGATTCAAACTACTGAAGGCACTAACTACTGATAGGGGTAGTTAGCAAATGAAAGATATTAATAGAGAGCAAACAATGTATTTACCTTAATATCATCACAAATCATAATATATATATATCAGTTCATGACAAACTGCAAACCTCCGCCATCTCTCTCCCCACATCCACCACTGCTGGCGGCTCACCTCCAACTGCGCAACGCTACGCGCTGTTCACAGCCAGCTGCCTAACACTACAATGGCGAGTATTACAACAATGCAAAGCAGCCACAGACTGCACACAGCACAGCCAGTGATTTTCATATTGAGCGCTACGTAACGTTGCCAATAAGAAAACATAAACAGCCTACTTACAAACATTGTTTGCCGAGTGGTGTGCTCTCGAAAACTTCTGCCTGGACCAGCATTTTACTCTGTCGTCAGATGTGTCTAAGATCATCGCTTATCCAGCTTTACAGCGCGGGCAAGCCATCTGACTTCACATTCTACGACGAGGAGTGTGCACTCGTCACGTTGTCGCCTACTCGAGGTTCCACCATCGTTCGAATACTTTCCATGAATGCTGACGACAGCAGCATGCGAACAGCTAACCACCTTCGGCCTCTCTGAGATGCTGGTGCCCAGGCTGCTCTTCACCAAAGTCACTTATGTCAGCTGACTCCCACATTTGCGGCCCGTACCATCGCTAAAATGATTCACCATTTGTCTCTCCTCCATTTATATACTTCCCTTAAAGTGTCACGCTCCCTGAACACCACAAGGCTGCATCAGTCTCACTGTGGAAGTGGTATATTGTTCCGGTTCATTAATGTATCATCTTGTTACGGGACAGGTTTTCAGAACAGCGATACAACATACGCAAATTCACATCAATCCATAGTAGAGACCCACCGTCGACCTGAATAATTACTTACAGCCAGATAAGTGAATTGACGTTAAATGTATGAGTAATTGTCAGTTTTAGCAATAATCTAAAACAGATTTGCATGTTAGTTGGAAGCAAGGTAATGTGTTGCAAGCACGCTGGGTGACGCCAGCGCAGAGCCGAGTGAAGGAACAGTCAGAGATCCTGCTGACTCCTTAGAAGGTCGGTGAGGGGAGCACTCATTGCCATGGCCAGACGCAGCACACACCTTTGCGACAACCCACGGCGCCGCCAAGGAGGTGGACAACAGTTAGGGAGTTCCGTAGCAAATGTTTCGCGAGGTGGAGTGAGGAGGAACTTTTAGCGAAATGCACTATTATCAGCTGAATGCAGAAAACAGACTTTTAGGATGGACGCTGGAGATCGGAATCTTTCAGGTCAAAAGAGAGCCCCAAAATAGGCCTTCCAAAACCGTGACACGATGCCAAACATGTGGCTCTTACAAAAAACCTAGTTGAAGAACGTAAGACCTACAGCCATCGGTTCATCAAAACTTTTTTTCGGAGTGACAGTGTCCGAGAGAAGCTGTTTCATTGGCTGAAGAGAGAGACAGGAATGCCGAGGACTGACTTTTTATAGAGGAGAGTGGTAGAAAGAAAATCATTGGTTAACCAAGTAAAACGTATCACAGAGAAGGGGACCCGTACTGTCTAACGAGCATTGCAGTTGGTTGGAACTCAGAAGATGCAGAGTCCAGCCAGTCACGATGAGCAAAACGCAGCAAAGCGAGGTTTCATTGTTGGACGCCCTTGAACATGAATGACATCACTTCTACTTTTTCTAACTTGCCGGTCAACTTCAGATCTTGTCTTCTCGAATCTCGTCTTGGAGCACCGCTGCTGCTCCATCATCATCTTAGCCTCATCTGCCAGCTGGTCTGATGCATTATTCCCTTCAATAGTTCTGTTATATGGTAACCAACTTCACGACATTCACTCAGTACTTCAGCAATTTATTTTCAGTTTTTCTCTAGACCTTCAGGGTTAGATTCATCAGATCTGCATTCGCGCAGGTTGCCATTATTAAATGTCTACTAAGAAGTTGCTTCAAGTCGCCATTACTGTGTATGAACAATTAATTATTTGTGAGCATATCTGTCATTTCGCCTTAATTGTTAGCTGTCTAACTTTTAATATGCAAATGGTCCCAAGTAACTAGAATACGTGTATCACTTCACATTTTATCGACCCTCGCCAACAAGAATCTCACAACGTTTATGCAGTTGCGTCCAGAGTTACACGTGGACGGCTTCATTTTGTGTTCCACGTAATATTAAACTCTGAATAACAAACAAAACCTTTAGGTAAAATTGTTGCATTTCTCATTTCCAGAAAAAAAAACAGAAACGTTTATCAGATGAACTCCAATATGGCTGTCGTAAGTGTTGTTTCCATACTATTACTCCAAACGAAAATACAGTCTCGTCTAAAGCAACACAAGTGCGACCTTATAGGCCATCACCGTCCGTCACTGCCGGTGCACTCCTTTGACCGAAGGTACGATTAGGCTGAGCTAGTGACCCCTTTCTTGGCTTCACCATCCTTAAAGCTATTACCAAGTGACCATTGGCGAAGCAAAGTCGGTGGCGTGTTGTGCTTACGAGTTCACGAAGCGTTTCGTCAATGGATGCAATACTAAATTTCGTGTTCATGTATTAACAGTTTAAAGTTACGGTGCTTCTTGAAAACCGCTTACAGTTGCTTGTATTATTGCGTCCATGAAAGCTAAGTATTGTTTACACATTTTAACAAACATGCACTCCGACTAGTGCCCTAATCGCACGCCATTCATATATTTTTATACTCTACACAGCTGGTATCTTTACTAACGCGTGCATCTTATGATTGGCAACACAGAAATATTCAGGGATAACGTAGTTTTGGCTGTATTATTCAGGAAACAAGAATGACTAACCATCGAACGTACCTGAGTAGTTTGCAGCCCATTTAGCTAATATACGCAGTGTGTAGACAATAATTTATAACTGCCATCGCCGGCCGCTGTGGCCGAGCGGTTATAGACGTTTCAGTCCGGAACCGCGCTGCTGCTACGGTCACAGGTTCGAAACCTGCCTCGGGCATGGATGTGTGTGATGTCCTTAGTTTATTTAAGTTTAAGTAGAAGTCTAGGGGACTGGTGATCTCAGATGTTGAGTCCCATAGTGCTTAGAGCCATTTGAAACATTTTGAACCATAACTACCATCTATGGTTGCACATGCTAAATTTAGAGCAACGAGGTTAACAGGAAAACATGTAAGATAATAGAATCCTGAGTTGAGCTCCCACTTATGATCTAAGGTATTCTTCCAAACCTTCTCCGTTTTCATCCAAGGCAGCTCATTGGTGACTTGTGACGCCGGCCGGAGTGGCCGTGCGGTTCTAGGCGCTACAGTCTGCAACCGAGCGACCGCTACGGTCGCAGGTTCGAATCCTGCCCCGGGCATGGATGTGCGTGATGTCCTTAGGTTAGTTAGGTTTAATTAGTTCTAAGTTCTAGGCGACTGATGACCTCAGCAGTTAAGTCGCATAGTGCTCAGAGCCATTTGAACCATTTGACTTGTGACGTCATTACTATGTCGCCAACCAGGCCATACGTAATGATTACTGTGAATAAAAGGTAGTAAACGCTATTAAAATGTTAGGCGTGTATACATATTATAAATAAAGACCCGCTGCTGCATTTTTTTGCACGTATGTCAGCAACAGAACCCTACGAGGCTGGGGGCTCGCAAGCAGTCGTTTGGTGAACAGGAAGGTGGCAGCCGATACGGCCCCACGAGGCGATGTACTGGTGTGCCGTCACAGTGAACGCTGAGAAACCGGGCGCTCGCAGCGGCTGGCCGAGGAGCAGCATGGCGCGTGACTCAGGAGGAGGGCGTGGCGGCAGGCACCACGGCGGGCAGCGGACGGCAGGCGAGGGCCGCGAGAAGAAGAACAGAGGCAGGCAGCTGCTGGCGGCTCGGAGCTCGGGACGCCACTGGCCAGCGAGGCTGCTTGTAACTCATCTGGAGGCATGTGTGCAGACTGAACATTAACATGTTATTCCCCCGGACCATTCGATGCGTTGTTACGTTTACCTGACTTGCTGGTTGGCGTCAGGTAATGTGGGAGATACTTCTCCTCGAGCTGCTGTCGAAAAAATTATTCTCGCGGTAGGTCAGGCCAGCCTGTGGTGTGCTTGGTGGCCCAGTTGCGTGATGGGCCGATTGTGCGACTGACCCGACTTTTCGTAGCAGGCAAGTGCACTCTTCCGCATTCTGTTCCTCAAAAGCGGAATTCCAGTGTCTTCGTGCAGAAGACGAGTTGAATATGGCCTCGGGAGGCGCAGAGCGAGTTTAAGAGTTCAGTTTTGCGCCATCTGCGTGTTAGCCTTTGGTCAGGAATACCCCGACGTACTTCGAGGTCTTCATCAGTGGGTTGGAGCCTCCCATGCTGTTGACATACAGCAGATCCAGCGGCAGCTTCCTTCAGATGAAGAGTACTGCCTGGCTATCCGGCTCTCACTGCGCCGTCATCCAGTTTGTAAGAGGCGTCTCACGGTCTCGACGTTCATGCCGTAGGTGAGCAGCGCTCTATTGTCGGCGTAAAGAGCGCATACTTACGCACGCCACCTGTGGTATACCAACGGGCCAAGCACCCATCCCTGCAGAACTCCTGTAAGCATCTCACCAGGAAGCAGGGCAGGGCCGAAGGAGGACTACATGTGACGTCTATTTCCGGCCACAAAGAGCTTTTACGCTAGGCCGTCGTACCACAAAAGCCCTAGAAGCGTCGAGGAAACCTGTCTCAAGATATACTATGTGATCAAAAGTATCCGGACACCTGGTTGAAAATGACTTACAAGTTCGTGGCGCCCTCCATCGGTAATGCTGAAATTTCAATATGGTGTTGGCCCACTCTTAGCCCCGATAACAGCTTTCACTTTCGCAGGTAAACGTTCAGTCAGGTGCAGAAAGGTGTCTTGGGGAACTGCAACCCGTTCTTCACGGAGTGCTGCGCTGAGAAGAGGTATCGATGTCGGTCGGTGAGGCCTGGCACGAAGTCGGCGTTCCAAAACATCCCATACGTGTTCTATAGAATATAGGTATGTTATTTTCGTGGATCCACTCCGCCACAGGCCGTGCGTATGAACAGGTGCTCGATCGTGTTGAAAGATGCAATCGCCATTCGCGAATTTCTCTTCAAGAATGGGAAACAAGAAGGTGCTTAAAACATCAATGTAGACCTGTGCTGTGATAGTGCCACGTAAAACAACAAGGGGTGCAAGCTCCCTCCATGAAAAATACGACCTCACCATAACACCACCGCCTCCGAATCTTACTGTTGGAACAACACACTCTGGCAGACGACGTTCACCGGGCATTCGCCATACCCATACCCCGGCCATCTGATCGCCACATTGTGCACCGTGATTCGTCACTTCACACAACGTTTTTCCACTGTTCATTCGTCCGATGTTTGGGCTCCTTACATCAAGCGAGACATCGTTTGGCATTTACCGGCGTGATGTGTGGCTTATGAGCAGCCGCTCGACCAGGAAATCCAAGTTTTCTCACTTCCAGCCTAACTGTCATAGCCCTTGCGGTGTATCCTGATGCAGTTTGGAATTCCTGTGTGAGGGGCTGGATAGATGTCTGCCTATTACATATTACGATCCTCTTCAACTGTCGACTGTCTCAGTTAGTCAACAGACGAGGTCAGCCTGTACGCTTTTGAGCTGTACGTGTCCCTTCACGTTTCCACTTGAGTATCACATCGGGAACAGTGGACCTATGGATGTTTAGGCGTACAGGCGTATGACACAAGTGGAACCTAATCACCTGACCACGTTATATGTCCGTGAGTTCCGCAGAGCTGCCCATCTGCTGTCTCACGGTGTCTAAAGATTACTGAGGCCGCTGATATGTAGTACCTGGCAGTAGGCGGCAGCACAATGCACTTAATATGAAAAAGTATGTTTTTGGGGGTGTCCGGATACTTTTGATCACATGCTGTACTTCCCTGTTGGTAGCGCCCTGACTGTCTGTTCCACCAGTCACAGCAGCTGGTGAGAGGTGGGGTCGCCGCTCCGAAACCCAGACTGTTCGTCTGTTATGGCACACTCTCGAGTGAAGTGTAGCATTAGCCTGCTTACGTACAGCCTCTCGTAAACCTTCGATAGGGACGGGAATAAGCTGATCAGCCGGTAGCTGTCTGGCGTGCGTCCTTGTCGGTTTGTGGGATAGGTAACACTTCCGCATGTTTCCATGCGAAGGGATGGACGCCCGACCAAAGTATCTGATTGGAGATATCGGGTAATGGCCGATGGATATCTAGTGGATGGTTGTTCATCAGGTGATTGTTGGACCCATCGCTGCGTCCTGTCCTCCTGGAGTTCAGAGACTGGTGTCGAGTAGCGACTTCTTCCTCTGTAATCGGCTGTTTGACATCGTCTTCTGCTCTGGGTTCAAATGGTTCAAATGGCTCTGAGCACTATGGGACTTAACATCTCAGGTCATCAGTCCCCTAGAAATTAGAACTACTTAAACCTAACTAACCTAAGGACATCACACACATCCATGCCCGAGGCAGGATTCGAACCTGCGACAGTAGCAGCCACGCGGTTCCAGACTGAAGCGCCTAGAGCCGCTCGGCCACCAGCGGCCGGCCTCTGCTCTGGGAAGGGGCAGTTGCTCTCTAACAGGGCGGATATGTTTTTGTCGACGACGTTTGCCGGAGGCGTGAAATTGTCCGTGAGTGCGTCGGCCAGCACGCTGGCCTTGACGTCTGGCTCATAAAGTCGTGGCTGACCTATAGCGGCTGAATGCGCTGCCGGCGGTGCAGGGTGCTTTTGACGACTCTCCAGGCGCTGCCGTCGTCAGGGCTTAGCGTGAACGCAATGTCTGTCTAGTCCCGGTTCCTGTACTCCTCTACGACTGTCGTCGTCTCCCGACTCATGCGGTTAACCTGGCGTTTCGTGTCTGGTTGGTGGGTTAGCTGCCGTTCACGGAACAGTCGGTTCGGCCATCGAGGGACGGACAGCGAGGTAAGTATATAGTGCGCGGTATCACGTGAGCATATGACCACACAGGTGTAAAGAGTGTATGTGCTGCCACGCAGTGGAGATGGTGGCACCCTCGCTCGCTGTGGCGGCTGCTGGCGGCTTCCTGTACAGTAGAGTGAGTCTTGCATTTAAAAACAACCTCCTAGGTGAGACAGGGGCCGTACTTGGCCCGCGAAACAAACACGTAAGTGATGGCTGTGTCAACATAGGCCCGTATATGGGGATGCCGCGGGCACCAGTGACGTCACAGTCGGCAGCTAGTGTATATGAGCGGCGTACCAGCAGTCAACTGGCAGTCGCACCGCCTCACAATGGCCATGGAGCAGTGCTACGCCGTAAGCCCGTGCAACTTCAACCGTTTGACGTGGCTGGAAACCCGAGAACTTTTTATTCAGTGTTACCCCGGCGAGACTCTGCGTTCTTACATTATATTTTATGATTTTTTGTGTGTGAATGTGTGAAGTAAGCCGGCCGGTGTGGCCGTGCGGTTCTAGGCGCTTCAGTCTGGAACCGCGTGACCGCTACGGTCGCAGGTTCGAATCCTGCCTCGGGCATGGATGTGTGTGATGTCCTTAGGTTAGTTAGGTTCAAAAAATGGCTCTGAGCACTATGGGACTTAACTTCTAAGGTGATCCGTCCCCTTGAACTTAGAACTACTTAAACCTAACTAACCTAAGGACATCACACACACCCATGGCCGAGGCAGGATTCGAACCTGCGACCGCAGCGGTCGCGCGGTTCCAGACTGTAGCGCCTAGAACCGCTCGGCCACCGTGGCCGGCGGTTAGTTAGGTTTAAGTAGTTCTACGTTCTAGGGGGACTGATGACCACAGATGTTAAGTCCCATAGTGCTCAGAGCCATTTGAACCATTTTTGTGTGAAGTAATATTGGGGCTTAACGTTCGGTCAACGACGAGGTCATTAGAGACGGTGCACAAGCTCCGATCTCGGATGAAGAAGGAAATCGGTCATCCCTGCCAAGAGAACCATTCGGCCATCAAACTTTAAGCGTTGTGTTGGCAGTAGAGGTGGCCAACCAATGTAGTCATCTTCCAAAAAATAACATGTTAATAACTATGTACACTTAATTATTTAATTAAGCATTGAATGCTGTAAGTTCTTTTGTGGTGCTGAGTTACATACAAAGAGAGTAAAGCTTTTTTTTTTTTTTTGTAACAAATAGTCTTGAATGGTGATACGCTTACATTATCCACTGACAGAGAGCGATGTTTATGAGCGTCGTCCTACACCGGTATCTTGTCCTCACTGGAGTCTCCCACACTGATGTTGGTAAGTGGTGATGGGAGGAGGAGGAGGGGGGGGGGGGGGACAAGCTCTCAGCGTGGCTTCTTCAAAGGATGCCCGGTCAGTCATTGTCAAGGACAGTGACATAATGTCAAATTAGCATACTACAGCAGTCTGAGTGTGAGTTTTAGGCGGTGTCCATCGCTGTCTTCGCGTCAGCAAATACGATACATAGTTATTTAAAATGTGATAACACACGCACAGAGTTTGTACATTTAGAAGACTAATGGCGCACTTCTGTTGCTTGCGTTAATTTACGGCTGTGGCGACGAAAAGGGCATCCGGCCACAAAATTAATATAAAATAAATGTGCCAGACAATGGAAACAGCTGGACCTATACGATGGGGCAAACGCTAGGGAAGGGACATATGATTACAGTACCATAGCAATGGGATGATTTCTTCAAGAGTAAGAGGTTCACAAACTGAGCTAGTCAATAACCACCCCTGACCCTTATGCAAGCGCCGGCCGTGGTGGCCAAGCGGTTAAAGGCGCTACAGTCTGGAACCGCGCGGCCGCTACGGTCGCAGGTTCGAATGCTGCCTCGGGCATGGATGTGTGTGATGTCCTTAGGTTAGTTAGGTTTAAGTAGTTCTAAGTTCTAGGGGACTGATGACCTTCGAAGTTAAGTCCCATAGTGCTCAGAGCCATTTGAACCATTTGAACCTTATGCAGGCAGTTGAATGTGTGTTTGAGTGTAGCATGTGTCCGTGGCGTCCCACATAGGAGACCACGAGCGATTGAAGAGTGCGCACGTCCAGCCGCGCGTTGGTTGGTTGGTTGGTTGGTTTGGGGAAGGAGACCAGACAGCGTGGTCATCGGTCTCATCGGATTAGGGAAGGATGGGGAAGGAAGTCGGCTGTGCCCTTTCAGAGGAACCATCCCGGCATTTGCCTGGAGTGATTTAGGGAAATCACGGAAAACCTAAATCAGGATGGGCGGACGCGGGATTGAACCGTCTTCCTTCCGAATGCGAGTCCAGTGTCTAACCACTGCGCCACCTCGCTCGGTGTGTGTGTGTGTGTGTGTGTGTGTGTGTGTGTGTGTGTGTGTCAGCATGCACGACTACGTCAGTACCCAGTGCACGGACAAAACAAGTGCGAGACTGCACAGAGAACACGGTGTCGAATGCTTAACGGCACGGTGGTCCCGGGAATTAATTTGTATAACTGCAAGCCCACCGAGCCGCAGATAAGGCGGCCGGTGTAAACGCGCGTTTTGCATTCGCGGCGGCCGTTTGTTAGGATGCAGCGTGGTGGGCGATAAAACGCACCTTGTAGCAGCAGCAGCAGCAGCGGCCGCCGCTGTAGTCGTTTTTGCGGACTTGCAGCGGCTGCAGTCAGGCCGGTTGCGCGCCCTTTTTTACGGTGGCGGCGCGAGGCACTCTCGTAATGCCGCCCCATCGCGCGGCCGATCTCTTGTCGCCGCAACCTTGTTGCAACGCGTAATGAAATGCAGCTCCCCCGCAGCCGTCTCGCCTGCAGCTCGTAACTCCTCGATGAAGCTGTGTCGTGTCCGCCTGCCGCGAACACCTGGCGGCCACTGCACCGGCGTAATGTGCGGACCCGGACTACCAGTATACCGCTGCCATCTGGTAGTCGGAGACAACTGTTTTATTCAGCCGAGCGTATGGTTCCCCTTACACGTGTACAAACGTTGATAGGTAGAGGTCCCTGCGCAAGCGAATATCCCCTGTAATACTGACTTTACTGATACACACATCAAAACAAGTTCTGCATCACCTGGGTGTCGAGAGTTCCGGAACCTGAACAGAAAATTGGAATAGAGATCAACATAAACATCTAAAAGCGGTGGCTCGTTTTGTTTTACAGGTTGCTGTACCGGCTGTGATTTTTGATATTTTTTGTCTAAACCAGCAAGGCAAAACAGAGGCCACTACTTCCACCACATCAAGTAGATTTAGTGCTCACGTACTCACACTGAGCCGTGAACACTTCCCAGTTTATCAATGGGGAATAGTTGAACATGATTACTACTGTTATCGGTGGCATGCGTGCAATGGTCGTGCCAGGCGCGCGATATTGAATCTTTATACTTTAGTGGCGCGAGACCTGCACGACCTTACAGCAACCGTTATAGTTCCGCACTTCCCCCCATGAACCATGGACCTTGCCGTTGGTGGGGAGGCTTGCGTGCCTCAGCGATACAGATAGCCGTTCCGTAAGTGCAACCACAACGGAGGGGTATCTGTTGAGAGGCCAGACAAACATGTGGTTCCTGAAGAGGGGCAGCAGCCTTTTCAGTAGTTGCAGGGGCAACAGTCTGGATGATTGACTGATCTGGCCTTGCAACACTAACCAAAACGGCCTTGCTGTGCTGGTACTGCGAACGGCTGAAAGCAAGGGGAAACTACAGCCGTAATTTTTCCCGAGGGCATGCAGCTTTACTGCAAAACTTAAAGTAGTAAAGGAGTTCTGCTATTTGGGGAGCAAAATAACTGATGATGGTCGAAGTAGAGAGGATATAAAATGTAGACTGCCAATGGCAAGGAAAGCGTTCTTGAAGAAGAGAAATTTGTTAACATCAAATATAGATTTAAGTGTCAGGAGGTCATTTCTGAAAGTATTTGTATGGAGTGTAGCCATGTATGGAAGTGAAACATGGACCATAACCAGTTTCGACAAGAAGAGAATAGAAGCTTTCGAAATGTGGTGCTACAGAAGAATGCTGAAGATTAAATGGGTAGATCACATAAGTAGTGAGGAGGTATTGAATAGGATTTGGGAGAAGAGAAGTTTGTGGCACAACTTAACTAGAAGAAGGGATCGGTTGGTAGGACATGTCCTGAGGCATCAAGGGATCACCAAACTAGTATTGGAGGGCAGCGTGTAGGGTAAAAATCGTAGAGGGAGACCAAGAGATCAGTACACTAAGCAGATTCAAAAGGATGTAGGTTGCAGTAGGTACTGGGAGATGAAGAAGATGGAGAGCTGAATCAAACCAGTCTCAGGACTGAAGACCACAACAACAACAGCAACATAGTTCTGCATTATTCTGTTACACTAGGGGTGAGTTCACGTAAGAAAAGAGAGAGAATTTAAGATTTACGGACTCATTTATTAAACTGTTGAGATACGAACAATAATACAACCAAATCGGGGTGGGGGGAAGAAAGATTCGAGTTCAGCAGCCTGCCCTAACGTACGTTCATAACACGCCATGATAGCAGGAGAAAAGGAATTTTAGTAACGATCGCCGTATTATCAAATGGGGTCCAATTTCCTAAAGGAAGGGGTTGCAGGCATGCAACGACCACCGCTAGGAATCAGCTAAAGACTAAGAAAGATGCTACTGTGCGTGAATCGCTAGGTAACCTCCCGTAGTAGAGGAATAAAACCTGCAAGACGCGAAACTATTCACAATGACCTATCAGGTTCCCTCTGGGCCGCAGATCGCGAATCTACAGTGCACGCCGGCGCTCATGATTACCGAACTTCATCTCCTGGAAGCAGCACCTCCGGTCTCCGGCACGGTCACACTAGAACTGCCCCACTGCCCCTTTGTCCACTATCCACCCGCGGAGGGTGGTTGGCGCATACCCGCGAAAAACGGGCGCGCACCTGAACTGGCCAATCATAGGGCCGGAATTTCACAGGGAGGCAACCTCGCGACGTTAAAAGCGAGCAGAAATAGCGGTTACAAGGTTGCTAAGGCAGGTTGGGGAACTGAGAACAGGAGAAACTTTGGCCACTACTGAACTTTCAACCGACACAACGTGCTACCCTGGCCATCGGAAAAAGGATAGGAAACGGGAAGCCATCATGGCTGCTAGGAAGACTGCTGCCCTCGCCCATAAAAAAAGAAAATTTCTAGCGCCAAGCTCCCCTCACAGATCAGTGTGAGACATGCTGTAAAAATCGTCAAATAAATCAGTCGACCCATAGAAATTATTAATATTGCCTGAATTATTATTTTACCGAGTGCCAGAATGCGTGGATTAGAGATATGAAATACGAGCACTGAATGGCGAATGAAGTGCCCGTCTTTCGCATCATTTCTGCTCTTTCTATTGCTCATGAAAACCACACATTACGTGTTGTACCACAATACAGCGAGACCTTCATAGGTGGTGGTCCAGATTGTTGTAGACACCGGTACCTCAAATACCCAGTAGCACATCCTCTTGGATTGATGCATGCCTGTATTCGTCGTGGCATACTATCCACAAGTTCGTCAAGGTACTGTTCCAGACCGAAGCGCCTAGAAACGCTCGGCCACATCGGCCGGCGTGGTTGGTGGGTCATGTCGACCAAAAACATCCCTTTTCAATCTATCCCAGGCATACGCGATAGGGTTCATGCCTGGAGGACATGCTGGCCACTCTAGTCGTGCGATGTCGTTATCCTGATGCGCATTATGGGGGCGCGAATTGTCGTCCATGAAGACGAATGCCTCGCCAATATGCTGTCGATAGGGTTGCACTATCGGTCGAAGGATGGCATTCCCCTATCGTACAGCCGTTCGGTGCGTTCCATGGCCACCAGCGGCGTACGTCGGTCCCACATCGTGCCACCCCAAAACAGCAGGGAACCTCTACGTTGCTGCACTCGCTGGACAGTGTGTCTAAGGCGTTCAGCCTGACTGGGTTGCCTCTAAACACGTCTCGTCATTTCATTATCGTCATAATCATTCGTGACAGTAGCTACATTGGACAGTGTAAAAATTGGTCTGTGTACGAATCGGGATTTCGTACGGGCGCTGATGACCGCGCACTTGAGCGCCCCACAAACCAAACATCATCATCATCATCATCATCGTCTGTCCAATTCCTTATACCTCTTTCTCTGATCCTCAGCCTTGTTTACTGTATTGCAAACTCAGTTTCCGTAGTAGTATTCTATTCGTAAGCAGATGAGCTATGAGTATAACTTTTCTGTTTTCCGCGAAAAGCGAAGGCGAGGAAAAAAAAACAGCACATTGTTGTGTATTCAATTTTTGTTAAAAATACACATAACGGGAAACAATATCTATGAGACAAACGATTTTTATAATGGTTTAGTGCCGTACTATCGTACTCAAAACCGGCGTTGAAAAAGGCAAGGTGTGCTCCTGCGAAATAACGTCATCCGACTCCACTTCCGTAAGTTACTTGCACACTGTATACGCCGGGAGAAACAAAGATCTCAAAACTGAATGTACGGGGTGATAGGTTGAAGTTAATACTAGCAAAGGGGGCATCGTCTGTGGCACAAATGGTCACCTCCTAACAAACTCTCCTGCTTGGGGGGGATCAGCTTTGCATTTTCAGATGGAAACACTAATTTTTAGTGCATATTCTGATTCTGCGCCAACAAATACATACGGGTTCTTCAAACAATTGTTTCTCACTCATGGTAGATCGTGCTGTAAATATGAAGTGTGTCTGTTTTCGCAACTAAGAACCGACGTATGTGATTCTACAATTCATTTACAACGTAAATGCACACCTTTGTGTTATAACGGATGATGCTGATGTTCAAACGTTACTCGAGTGTTCCAAACCTGGTTGTACAGTACAAATAATATGGCTCGACAATGAAGTTTCTACTACATAAGCTACTTGAAGCGTAACGTAGTTTTCTACGGTGTTGATTGTGGTGAACCCCCAATCATCGGAATGTTTAATTTCGCTGTCCCCCTAGAATCCCGGCATCTCTGTGCCTGAACTGGGTGTGTGTTTCCATCCAACCGTCGTAACTCTCGCGTTGGTCGCTACGCCTCTACAGACGGAATACGAACCACAACCACTGTAACAGGGTCAAATGTCCGTGAAGTGATAGGGACAGGCGCAGCTTGCCATGGATAATCGCCGAGTTAAGCAATCCAATGATGAGAGGCAAGTGGACTCTTCGAAATCAAGCACTCCACAAGTGAGAAGCAATGGAATTCACTGATATGAAGCATGCTGATGGTGATAGAAAACTATTAAATGCACGTCGTTGTTCCTGGCCCACTATAAACGTAGTTTCTAACCAAACAATGAAACGGTTAACCATACTGTACTGTACAATCACACTCGAGTATCGTTTGAACATCCATGTTAGAACACATATACATTCACACCGTAAATGAAATGTAGGATCAAATGCGTCGATTCTTAATTGAAAAATCAGGCACAGCTGATATTTGTCGATTACAGCGCCAGCGGAAAACAATGATTTCAGTGAACCATACGCTTTTTTTTCTTTTTTGTCGTAGAATCCGAATATGCAGTAAATATGGGAGGAGGGCTTCCCATTGGAAAATAGATAGTAGACCCTGCCCAAGCAGTAGGCGCTGTTAGGATGTGCCCAGATGTAGCGCAGACAGATCTCCCCTTTACTGATATTAACATTTCACCTATAAATGCGTCGCTTTCGAGATATTCAGCTGTCTCAAAACTAACATCCTGTATATTATAACATTTATATATTGTAGATGGTGCTCCAGTAAGTATATAAACACACACACACATGCCTATTCGAATGCAACGTTGTGAAAGCAATCGTAGAAGAACTTTCGGAGATTTAATATTTTGAACAAACGAACACTTACATTTTTATTTATTAGATTAGAGTAGGGTCATGATTAGACTCTACGTTTTAGCCTGTGGAATACAAATGAGAATGTACGATTTCAGCGGACTAAACTTCAGGATAGGCGCAACCCTATCCCCAGAATGCAAGCCAACGTACCGAACGGTTGACGTGATTTTCCAAAACGGCCGCCGAGTGAAACACGCCGAGTGAGCTACATCTCGATCACAAAAAGTAGTTGTTCAGGAGCAAACAGCGTTTACGTTATAATTATTTTGTTTTGCATACATCCTGTAGTGGCTATTCTCATTACAGAAGGGAATATTTAGCGATTCGGCTGTGCTCCATATTAAATACAACTCGTGTTATTTGAAACAGCGATCGCTGCGAGCTGCCCGGTGCAGCCGCGCGGTCTTCGGCATCTTGCCACGGTTCGCGCGGCTCCACGCCCCGGCGGAGGTTCGAGTCCTCCCTCTGGCATCGGTGTGTGTGGTGTCCTTAGCGTAAGTTTGTTTAAGTTCGATTAAGTAGTGTGTAAGCCTAGGGACCGATGACCCCAGCAATTTGGTCCCATAGGAACTTACCACAAATTTCCGAATTTACCGATAGCTGCGAGGTGGGCAGAAATTTTGCTTGTTGTCAACACTGCTTCCTGCCAGACTAAAACTGTGTGTCAGACAGGGACTCGAACGTAGGACCTTTACCTTTTGCGGGCGAGTGATCTACCGACTGTGCTATCCAAGCATAACTCACTACCTCACAGCTATGAGAGCAGGTCTGAGTCGAGCTTGGATAGTTCAATCGTGGACCACTTGTACGCGGAAGGAAAAGGTCCCAGGTTCGAGTCTCTGTTTGGTACACGGTTTTAATATGCCAGGAAGTTTCAAATCAGCACACACACCGATACAGAGCGAAAATTAATTCCTGGACTGAACATTCTGTTTAGAGGTTCTTAATATTATTAATTTCAATAACAACGGGGCAGGTACTAGTTTCAGTAGCGTCCACACTCGCCATGAAAGTGGAGTTTTCTAAATCGTATTTCGGAGTACACTTCGTGTTAGTATCTAGTAGGACAGAGGCGACCTAGGCTTAAATCTTCCGAGTTATAAACGTTTAAACATTTAACCAAACAATCTTGGTAATGTGAATTCTCTCAAACAAAGAAACCTTTAATTCATTCTTCTGTCATTACACCTCGTATTTTAAAAAAAAGAAAAAAGAGAAAAAAAGAAACAGCAGATACAGCACAGAACACTTTATTGTAGTTTTGTATACTTACAGCCTAACTTACTTACAAACTTACTCCAATATTTAGCACTGAACTTAACTCTTCTTTCGTAATTATTTTCACTATGAGTGAGAAATATGGGAGCTGTTATAGGGTAGCGAGTCAGGGGATTTATTGCCTGTCTTGTATGAAATATTTTAGCTGCTGTGAACGCAGTGGGGAAATCGAAAGCGGCTCTGTCCTGGAACTGCAGAGACTGCAACAGGAACACTCTGATTGAGACACAGGAACGGGAAATGTGTATCACTCACCGTGTACCTAAAACTAACAGCAGAAGGGGAAATATCTATTCCGGTTGCTCCTCAGCCTTAGTTTAAATGGAGGACCACATTCCCCGTGTCGCCTGAACTCTAGTAGTACTCCATCGGAAACATTATGAGTCACAGCGTAAAGCAAGGAAACTGAATATCTGCATGCAGGTAGAAAACAGTTAGCCGACTAATGATACTGTAACACGACATGAACAACATGGAGCTATTTTGAGTAAATTATGCATAAAAGTTATTAATGCGAAGTAAACATATATGTGTGCGAGGTTTCTCAATGAGTATCATAGTGTATGAACATAGTGGGGAATAGACTAAGTGACCAAAGCAGTGGAAGATACAGCAACCACTCACACAAATAGTGCGACATCGGTCAAAATATATTTAATTTATGTAATTTATTATTTATGATTCCTCTTTTCTGTAGTGTTAATATATCGCGCTATTGTAGAGTGTAATATTAGACATAAAATTTAATATTTTTAAAGCAAGTACAGATAGTTACTGTTCGATGTTTCTAGGTAATATGTAAAATGTCTGAAAACTGGACAACAAATATTTATGAGACATGTGAAACGAAAGCACTCATCCAGTTTTACAGCAAATGTAAACTGATGCTGACGCTGCGAGGGAGGAAGTGTCTAGAAACGGGGAGATTTCTTTCTCAGTCACTTTTGAAGAAATGCAGGAAACACTCTCCTACGTAGAAAACACGAGAGACACACCAAAATCGAGATAAAGCAGTTACAGATAAAGTTTAGACAAAATGTTGATTCAATATTCTTTCGCACTAGAACTATGTAAAACGTTACCAGAATAAGAAAGAGAAGTGCATCGATCATGAATTCATCTAAGTCATGCATATATATAGTACAGAAATTAACAATGTAGGTATGAGTTTGAAGATAAGCGTTACTGCTAGTAAATATACCACTGTGCGGTACTACTGCTATTGCTGCAATATTACTACTATAATTACTACAACTACTACGACGACTACCGTTTCTAACTATTACACTACCACCACAAGTAACTATTACTGCTACTACTAATACTACTGAAGTCACTCTTCACATAGCGGCGGTATCTAGAACAGCATCGACGATGTCTTTATTGCACAATTCTAAAGCAAAGACAATATGAACAGGGAAGAAGGTATGGAGGTAACAGAACGAAAAATTGTTTCATACCATCACTAGCAAACACAGATTTGTCACACCTACAAAGTTTAGAGAAACTGGGAAATAATAAGTAACACTAAGACACTTAACTACCAATGGAGTGATTCCAGTGTAGCTGTATTGTTTGCATTTATGACGAATTATTTGAGAAGATAGATAAGATATTCCTAATAAATAAAATTAATTTTTCAAAATGAATCAAAAACTACTGGTCCAATTTTATCGATGTTCATCTGAGCAGCAAGAAGGATCGGTTCTACCGTAAATCTTTGCCACATAAGCGGGTAAATGTGAGGGTAAAGACTGACTGTAACGATGACAACATAGTATTCGAAAACTTCATTTCTGTCTTCGTGTTTACTTTCCAGAGCAATGACGTGACCTCACTTTTTGAAGGCTTCTCCGGCAAAATAAGGTGGGCTGGTAACTGACACCTGCTGATCTGCCGCTCAGAAGCTGTTGACGTGTGAGGTGAAGCAGTGCTGAGGATGCTGTATAGTACTTCAAGGGCACCGCCACTCAGAATCACATTACTCTGACCTGATTTGGATTTCCTGTTGTTTCCCCAAATACTTCACTACGGATATGGTTTCATCAGCAAAGCCAAGGCCGATTCCTTCTCCGACCATGATCTTATCTGAGAGGCACGTTCGCAATTACACCGATGTCAGAAGGACAGATTATATTCCGATTCGAAACGGAATGGACCGCACAGGATGAAACGACTTCGTCAGTGGCTCGCGGGGTGGATTCAGAAAATACCGGTCATGCAACGCCAAACTGGTGCCCTCTACGCAGTATACCCGCAGAGCCAAGGACGTGGGTAATCACACGTATTCGATGATTCAAGATCATTAAAATGTTGGGTCTGGTGTCGCATCAATACCTGCTCAAGAAACTTCTAGAATGAATTTACACTCTGCAGGGGAATGTGCGCTGATCTGAAACTTCCTGGCGGATTAAAACTCTGTGCTCGACCAGGTTCAAGTACAGGTCCATTAGACAGCTTTAATCCTCCAGGAAGTATCAAAAGAAACTGCGTTCTAATCCAAAATGAATTTCTCACTTTATTAAGGGCACTCTTGGTCAACAGAAGTCTACTAGTATCAAACATAGCTCATAACTTGAGGAACAAATTTCTGAGACTGTATGTTTCGAGCACAGTGAATCATGGACTTGGAGAAAATCGGAAGAGAAGAGAGCTGAAGAGTGTGAAATGTGACACTAAAGAAAAATACGGAAAATTAGGACGACTGATAAGATAATGATTGAAGAGTTTCACCGTAGAATCGCCGAGCTGAAGAGACAGAATGAAAGGACAAAGACATCATACAATAACTTATATGGTACGAGGTGGAGCTGTAGAAGTTAATGACTGTAGAGGAAGACAGAGATTGGGAAATATACAACAAATAATTGAGGACGTAACACGCAAGTGCTATTCTGACGTCAGGAGGTTGGCGCAGGAGTAGGAGAGAAATTCTTTGGGGGGGGGGGGGGGGGGCGGGGCGGCATCACACCAGTAAGAACAGTGATGACGTGAATAAAGAAACAAACATGCTGTTACTCGACCCGTTAAGGAAGACTTTAGAGAAGAGCTTGGAGCCCTCAGCGAGCTGGGGTTAGTGTTGGAAGGAAGTGACGGACTTTGTTGGAATTAATTCATACCAGTAAATTTCATTTTTTGCCGTACAAATATGATGTTATTGTGAGACTTTCCTTTATTAACATTGAACTGAACTGCTGTTTTGTTGTATGGAGATTACAAACGGAAGTTGTCTGAGCGCTGTGTTTGAGATGTTTTGCGGTGAACATATTTCAGTCGAGTTGTCCAGTCTCAGAATCTTTATGAAAATAGTTGGATTGCTACAGGACTTTTGATACTGACATTGTAGTAGTGAGAAGATATAGCTGCCTCGCGGGTCAAAGAGAGAGTTGCGATCCTTATTTATACCGATTTGGTAGTGTAAAATTGCTAACAATTAATATGGGTCCACCCATAAACGTTTCCAATTAAATCCGCGAAGCAGTGCGTCACAATTTGTCTCGCGCACCGCCCATCACCAACAGTACGTGGGTTTAGACCGCGCCGAGTGTAATTCCGCACGACGCTAGGGAAGCTTCGAGGAGCGGACGAAAGTGACCACTCAAGATTTTAACAGAGGAGGCAGTGAATATGCAAAGAAGAGCGGCGCGTTCCGTCACGGGATCGATGTGTGTTCGTGATGTAATGAGGACATTAACTTCAAGGTGCTCGGTACTGGACTATCCAACAACACATGCCTCAGTCCAACAACACATGCCTCAGTCCAACAACACATGCCTCAGTCCCTCTGTTTCTTAAGTCTTTTCTTAAGTTGAAGGAAATTATCATTAACAGACTAAGAGCAAGTCACATGGATGTAATCAAAACAAAACACCTTTTGATGTTAATACCACGTCCAAATAGAGATTACAGTATAGTTCAAGATGGAATCCTGCATATTATTGAAGTGTGTAGAGTATGAAAACCAAAGGGACAAAACACTATACCACGGGTGAGCAACTGCGGCCCGTGATTTAGACTTTTAAACTCTTTAAAGTAAACAAATAAATGATAACTTCATTACTTAATGTTACAGGAACAACCGGTGACTATGTGATCAGAGACCAAAAAGTTTTTGGATAAATATTTAAAAATGGATATTAACACACTAGAGTGAGCTGTCAGCGGCCAAAAAGTGGAAGTTTACTCCCAGCTGATTGTTGAGTGCGATTACCTACGTCACTGCATTATTTTACTTTCCTGCTCTTTCTCGCATTAACATTAATAAATAATTCTTGTGCGTTTCGGATGTACGTATTAAAAAACAGTAACTGTTGAAACTGAAGGTAATTTATAATGAATTATCGTCAGCCACTTTGTTTTATAGGCGTTTATTTTTCCATTACGATATTTCAAGGTGCCTGACATGCCATTCTCAGATTTTACATTCATTTATGTTTCGTGAACATTGTTTCATTAATAACGGCATTGTAGAATTTTGCAACGAAAGTTTTTAAGTCAGCTATTGTCAAACATCATAAGTAAACAAACAGTGTTCACGCCGCGAAAACAAATGTAAAATATGAAGATGGGGTGAACATAAAATGAATGTACTCTGAAAAACGCCTGTTTGGAGGCAAATTTTGTTGGCGTGACGTGTCGGGAACGGGGTGCTATTCACATCGGTGGGTTACCCCATAAACATTAACGTGACTCTTATGTTTGTGAGTTAACCCACCGATGTGAATACTTTTGAGTCTGTGCGCTAGCAGTGCTGTTGTCGGGTCACTTGACGAAGCATCCCTCAAAGCTTAAGCTGAAGTAAGTATGTGAATCAGGCCCCCAGGTCACGAAAAGTTTCCGATTCCTTCACTACATAACGAACTCAAAAGTGTTGATTACTTCCCACTCCAGTTAGTTCTAAGTTATTTGAACTGTTAAGCCTGTTAATGTAATTATAAATTAATTAGGCTCTGTGAAAAGAATATTTGATGACTCTTTAAATTTGTACTTATTATGTGATTAGTTCCTTAATTTACCGCTTGATGAGAAACCTTAAGTACGAATGACACAATGTTCAATATTTTTGTATTAGCGAGAACAAGGTGTCCAAATATTAATACTAAAAATTGCATTATATGCACACCCTGGCTATAAAGTGTAACATATCGCTTCCTGGCCGCTGCTGTGTGCTCGTCCTGTCTCTATTGTGTACGATACGAGACCGTTCTGTGTTAGGTGGGGAAAGGGAGGAAAGGCAATTTTGTTTAGCCTTGAACTGACGGACCGATCTTTCCCTAATTCTCCTAGATTGATAGATAGTTAGCTGATTTCACGTTCCAAGGCTCACTTGCGCGTAAATCGTAATGATGTAGAACGACTGATTTTATATTCACATCACAAATATCTAAATATGACTATGTGCTGACCCTTTACAAGTTTGTTTTTTATTTTCTTTCTTGTAACATGCATATGTGACTTAGTAATTCTTGTTCGCCACATTTTACACATTAGATTAACAGAAATTCTTCTACGGAATGGAAGGTACTGGGCAAACGATACCAGCTCAAGATCGAGTAATCCCCCCATGACAGTCAGTGTTTTGGAACATCCGTTGCAGAGAAAGTTCTTAAAGTTCTGCCAGGAAGCAGTACTTTACAGAACCATTATAAGCGGTGCATGAAATTGCCAATTAAAATTCTTACATTCTGCT
Organism: Schistocerca americana; assembly: GCF_021461395.2. Lineage (NCBI taxonomy): Eukaryota > Metazoa > Arthropoda > Insecta > Orthoptera > Acrididae > Schistocerca > Schistocerca americana. The sequence goes on from NC_060123.1 coordinate 22,234,594, forward strand.
TCTGATTTGTAGAAAGGACTGAATCTTGAATAATTTCATGGAGCGATCTGAAACTCCTGAAATAGAGTGATAGGCTCGAGGCTCGAGGGGGGGGGGGGGGGGGGGAAGGGGGAGGGGCAGCTCTTAGTGGGGTGGGAAGTTTGTGTTTGAAAGTGTTCATTAATCTCGAAATAGGAGGTTAGTGCTACTCCGTGATCAAAGAGTTAGGTTTCCAATTCAGGGAGCCTACACAGCAGTGGAACAATGGAAAGTGCTTTCCCGTGTGCAGGCGTGAAATTCAGGTTAGACACTTTGCTGTTTTTGTCGGTAAACTTTACGATTCTGTGAGAGTGAACTCGTTCACTTGGAAGAGGCCATGTGGTAGGTAGCTGGAAGTGGTGTTTAGTAAAGGACACAGAACTGACAAGGCTCATTTGAAGGAAGTCAGTTGTTTTCGGTTCCGATGAAATTTGAGTGGAATGATTTTGTGTGACTTTCTAGATATTGACTTTGAACTGTTTTCTTCTATGGAGATTGTGGGCGGAAGTTGTTGTCAGCTATTTGGAGGCCGTGTAGGAACTGTTAACGGAGTTAATTTTCCACGCCAGTGGTCGGATTTCTAAGTATTTCTGAAAGTAGCTGAATTCCTACAGAGCTAATTTTACTGACATTAGAACAGTGACAAGTTCAGCCCTATCTCACAGGTCAAAGCGACTCTCATTTAGACCAATTTTATACGGGTAGGACAATCGCCATGACTCGCATGGATTCTGGATGCAGGAGTAAGAGTGATTTCGTGTGACGCCATATAAGCTCCGAAGACGTGTGAAAGTAATGTTTCAAAGAAACCACTGATTTTACCTTATGATTCTGAATCTTGCACTCCATTGTATGCACCACTGTCTCATAATATAAATAATAATATAATAAGAACATTAAATAATTGTTAAACAAGTGCTAGAAAACACAGAGATGTTCAGCATACTTCAGTGACAGTTGTTGCTACAAGAGAGATATTGTCATTCATGGAGGGTTATGCTATTCAAATTCAGAGTGCATTCTAAAGACAATTAGGTAACTTATAACTTGCTCCTGTGCACATCTCGCAAAATGATAACCGGGCCATGCATTAGCAGTTCACGAACCCGCCAGGTTAGCCGAGGGCGCTAATGCGCTGCTTCCTGGACTCGCGTAGGCGCGCCGGCCCCGTGTCGAATCCGCCCGGCGGATTAACGACGAGGGTCAGTGTGCCGGCTAGCCTGGAAGTGGTTTTTAGACGGTTTTCCACATCGCACTAAGTGAATACTGGGCTGGTCCCCACAATCCGCTTCAGTTACATGACTCGCAGACGCCTGAAAAACGTTTGCACTATATCATGGCTTACACTAGCCGCAGACAGCTGGGCTACATTAATTCTGTCCTGGGGGATGTGGGGTGGCGACAGGAAGGGCATCCAGCCACCCTCTGACGCGAACATCGCCAAATCACAGTAATATGGCCCACCCCGTATTGAAGTGGGACAAAGGATCTATAATATGAAAATGAAGTAACAGTTCACCGGAAGTTGAATTCACACAGTCTCACCGGGTTAAGCCGGCCGTTGTGGCCGAGCGGTCCTAGGCGCGTCAGTCCGGAACTGCGCTGCTACTATGGTCACAGGTTCGAATCCTGCATCGCACATGGATGTGTGTGCTGTCCTTAGGTTGGTTAGGTTTAAGTAGTTCTAAGTTCTAGGGGACTGATGACTTCAAATGTTAAGTCTCATAGTGCTCAGAGCCATTTGAACCATTTTTTCACCGGATTAACACAATGCGCTCAGCTTCGCATTCCCAGGGAACTCGGTGTAGCTGAGAGAGAATAGTCGGATGCAGTAGTGTGTTCTCGGACATGACAATTAGCAGAGATCGTGTTTGGCGAGACCAGTGCTAGGTTTTAGGGCATGCGACTTAGACAGGGCTGTCCTAATTGAGTCACCCATTACTTACATGTGTGTAACACTACAAGGCCGCTGTTGGCACAAGTGCACTCAACTGAAAAAAATGTGCTTAGTCGAACTCTGCCCAATGATTTTTTATTTCCTGTTGCTCTTTGATCTCATTGTTTTATTGTTATTAACTTCTGTATGCCGCAAAGTGTACATACAGTTAGTTTTACTGTGGATTTTGTTTCTCTTGTATTGCCTGTCTACTATCAAATGAGTTCTTGGCTTTGGTCCGGGGCATTTTAGAATTCGGTTCTGAGGTAAGATCTTTTATTGGGTATTCTCGTATTTTCCTTTTACTGTGTGTTGTTGTTTGCGTATATTTATTAATTCCCCTTTGATTGTACGTCTGAATGAATTCAGAGACGCTGATTAATTGATATTCTCTTCTATTGTACTAGGTATTAATGTGCTGTTATATTGGTATGTACCCCTTAATATACAAGTGGTTTAGTCCAGTGGAGCAAGTTATTTAAAGGTGTATTACCTCGTATTCGACCTTATTAATCTTTCGCTTATCTGAGAGCTGAGTTCCTTTGGTGTTTCTTATTGTGTGTGCATTCTGAATGGTTTATACCTTTTAACGAACTTAATTACTCGTATGTCGTCAACGACATTGCCAAGGTGAATACATCGCTTCCTGTCAGATCACCGAAATTAAGCACAATCGGGGCGTAACCTGTGTTTGGATGGGTGACCGTCCTGGTACACTACAAACTGTTGACATTTTCCCCTTTGCCGTTACGGCAGAGGGTGCAGGAGGGGTGGTGGTGTAAAGTCCCTGATCATCAGTCTTTGCGCCAGTCTCCGGGATTAAATTCCAAAGCTATCCCCATTGTCTCATAAAGTAAGGGCATGCGACACCGTCGGTGGTGATTCAGCCGTTGGATGGGGACGTTAAACTCGGCGACTTGCTTGGTGCTCTTCTAGAGACTAGGGTCTCTCTTGTCGTGTCATCTCCAACACGAACACGATACTGCAGCACACACACGCACTCACACACACACACACACACACACACACACACACACACACAATACCAGTCACCTACAGTTACCAGACATTATTAGGCTTACACTTCTCATACGTAGTGAAGGATAACATTTCCAATTAGGCGGTTGGACCTGCCCTTCGGGGACTTCCAACCATTCTTGTCATAAGAAGACTTTATTTACTTTAATTGAATTATATTTGGGCTGTACCCCCAGGCGACTTCCAGCTACTCCCCCCACCACCAACCCTCTCCTATGCCACTCATCATGACGGGGAAATAAAGTAAGTTCAAAGTCGTCCGGAGGCTAACCGATTACCGACAGTCGTGAGTGTTACTAGCAAAGGGCGGGGGCAACAGGAGGGATGGGAGCGGCATGGTGAAAACCGTGCTCTGCCGTTAGCAGATCTCGGACGTGGATACCGAAGTGTCAGCACCCTTTGGGAACGTCAGTAGGAACGCGGCGGGCTGTCCGTCCCTCCGGAGCGCCGCCGTCGGCCGGTGGCTCCTCGCCCGCCTCCACGTGCCGCGGCGGCTAACTCCCACCTCCCACCTCCCACCTCCCATCCCCCGCCGCGCCACGCCTAGTATCGACTGCTCTCTGACGCTGCCGCTCCACGAGCGCAATTGGGGGGCGGGCGGACCGCTAGCAGCTGCGGCGGCGCCTCTGACGTCTGGTGACGATCAACCCAGCCACAGCCGTCATACGCGACGGAGTCGCCGCTGACGGCTGACACCCCTGCAGATTACCACTGCGTACTTCTGTTCCAACTCTCTGATCGACTGTTTTAAGTTTTTCTGCCTAGGGTCAGTCCTGGCCATCATTCTGTTTAATTTCTATGTCCATGGAGAACGCAGTCTCTAGAGTCAGCTGGAGCATACTGTTGGGAATTTAAAAGATGCGTCTATGAAGTAGAAAGATACACTACTGGCCACTAAAACTGCTACACCAAGAAGAAATGATAAACAGGTAATCACTGCACAAATATATTATACTAGAACTGACATGTCATTACATTTTCACGCAATTTGGGTGCATAGATCCTGAGAAATCAGTACCCAGAACAACCACCTTTGGCCGTAACAACGGCCTTCGTACGCCTGGGCATTGAGTCAAACAGAGCTTGGATGGCTTGTACAGGTACAGCTGCCCATGCAGTTTCAACACGATACCACAGTTCATCAAGAGTAGTGACTGGCGTATTGTGACGAGCCAGTTGCTCGGCCGCCATTGACCAGACGTTTTCAATTAGTGATAGATCTGAAGAATGTGCTGGCCAGGGCAGCAGTCGAACATTTTCTGTATCCAGAAAGACCCGTAGATGATCTGCAACATGCGGTCGTCCATTATCCTGCTGAAATGTAGAGCTTCGCAGGGATCGAATGAATGGTAGGGCCACGGGTCGTAACACATCTGAAATGTAACGTCCACTGTTCAAAGTGCTGTCAATGCAAACAACGGGTTACCGAGACGTGCTTTCAAAGTGTGTTCACTTCCATGTCGCCAAACACGGATGCGACCATCGTGTTGCTGTAAACAGAACCTGGATTCATCCGAAAAAATGACGTTTTGCCATTCGTGCATCCAGGTTCGTCTTTCAGTACACCATCGCAGGCGCTCCTGTCTGTCATGCAGCGTCAAGGGTAACCGCAGCAACTGTCTCCGAGCTGATAGTCCGTGCTGCTGCAAACGTCGTCGAACTGTTCGTGCAGGTGGTTGTTGTCTTGCAAACGTCCCCATCCGCTGACTCAGGGATCGAGACGTGGCTGCACGATGCGTTACAGACGTCCGGATAAGATGCCTGTCATCTCGACTGCTAGTGATACGAGGCCGTTTGGATCCAGCACGGCGTTCCGTATTACCCTCCTGAACCCACCGATTCCAAATTCTGCTAGCAGTCATTGCATCTCGACCAACGCAAGCAGCAATGTAGCGATACGATAAACCGCAACCGCGATAGGCTACAATACGACCTTTATGGAAGTCGGAAACGTGATGGTACGCATTTCTGCTCCTTAGACGAGGCATCACAACAACGTTTCACCAGACAACGCCGGTCAACTGGTGTTTGTGTATGAGAAATCGGTTGGAAACTCTCCTCATGTCAGCACGCTGTAGGTGTCGCCACCGGCGCCAACCTTGTGTAAATGCTCTGAAAAGCTAATCATTTGCATATCACAGTATCTTCTTCGTGTCGGTTAAATTTCGCGTCTGTAGCACGTCATCTTCGTGGTGTAGCAATTTTAATGGCCAGTAGTGTAGCTTAATGAAAGAGATCTACAGAAAGTAGAAAGTGACGGAGAGTGAGGAGATAGAAGAGGTGAGCACTGGTAGGGATGTAAGGCAAGGATGCTGACTGTCATCGATGTCACCGAAGCTGTTCAACATACAGGGTGAGTATTAATAAAACCGACAAACTGTAGGGATGGATTCGTCACTGGAAATGGAGAAACAAAGGCCCTATGACCATATGCCCGGGAATGGACGGAGTGCGTGGAACAACAAAAAATCGTCCTGGGTCACAGTACAGGCCTGCAGCGCATCGACGGCACAGCAGATGTTCAAAGTGGCCTGCATGGGATTACAGGTGATGAGGACAGTAGCGGTTGACAAGCAGTATTCCTATAATTGTACTTTGGCTTACACCATGTTGGTTCAAATGGCTCTGAGCACTATGGGACTCAACTGCTGTGGTCATAAGTCCCCTAGAACTTAGAACTGCTTAAACCTAACTAACCTAAGGACATCACACACATCCATGCCCGAGGCAGGATTCGAACCTGCGACCGTAGTGGTCGTGCGGTTCCGGACTGTAGCGCCTTTAACCGCTCGGCCACGCCGGCTGGTCACACCATGTTGGTGATTTCCCTAAATCAGTCCAGGCAAATTCCGGGATGGTTCCTTTGAAAGGGCACGGCCGACTTCCTTCTCCGTCCTTCCCTAATCCGATGAGACCGATGACCTCGCTGTTTGGTCTCTTCCCCCAAACCAACCCAACCCCCAACCCCAACACCATGTTGGCGGGCCACTATTCTGGAGCTCAATGTCCTGTGGACCCCGGTGTTCCAAATCATGTGTACGCACAGTGCGTTCGTCATTCTGAAAGGACCCGCGATCACACAAAAGCCCAAAAAGGGCTTGAGATGTGTGATGTGGTTGGTGTCTGTGAGGATACTTGTTTTGGTACAGCCGTGCTGCCTTTCGACCGTTTTCATCTGCTTGGCCGTACAGAAACACCACCTCGGCTCGTCCCGACAAGAATACCGGACCACTCTGCTGCTTACAGTATGCTGGGTCAGTCACACAGCCTCAACACACAGGGAAAACACAGCACGTGCAGAGGAACTGGCGTTCGTCAGCGCCATCTAACTTGGCAACAATCCATTTCCCAACACATGTTCATAGGACATTTTTTCCTCCATTTCCAGTGAGGAATCCGTCCCTGCGAAAAACAGACACCAAATGGTGCAGAGCCTGCAGCTGAAACATGTCATAACACACAGAGACGAAAGAAGAAGAAGAAGAAGAAGACGAAGAAGACATGCCAGCTATTATCTCCAAGAAAATCCAGGTTGCAGATGACCTGCCATTAATGTGTCGCAACAAAGATATCAAATATTGTGAAAGTAAACTCTCAAGTGACCTCATCATACTTAACGAGTATGATGGCAAATGGAGACTCCAACCAAACCTCAGTAAGCAGAACTCACAGAGTTCCACCTCCATAGTAAGTAGCACGCAGGAATTTAGACGTGTTATTTCACTGGATCGAAGTATGTCATAACTACGTTCTTAAACATGTAGGTGCAGCCCTTGATCGACGCTGTATTCTAAGCAGCACTGCACGAACCTGTCACAGAAGCTTGGCCAGACACTTCATTTACTCCACAAAATGGTCGGAAACTATTGGTGAGGAAATGCTGATACGCCAAGGAATGCTGTAATTTCATTTACGTAATCATCTGCAAAATGTCTTGTGTCTTGCCTCTCCGTGGGGAAACAGCACACGTACAACTACGACAGATGTACTCCTGGATGAGGCTATGATGAACGTAACTGGCAATGTCAGATCTACTCCTATTCAGTTGTAGCCTGTCTGTACAATAATTCCTTTCCGTATCTCAGAAGGAAAGCTAAAAAGTTGTAAACAGAATCGCAGGAGAACTCATTTCGAATTAGCGCTTTCCAGAATCTACCAGCTATAAGCCTGAAGCCATACAAGCCGTCCTGCGTCGATCTTCTACTCACAGGCGTTTTCGAGCTCACTGAGAAGCGAAAACTACGCTGGAATGAATATCCACCACGAACTCCCACCTAATTCTAAACTCAAAACCCAACGACCAACATTCCAGGGTTTGGTGTTCCCCTCGCGAATGGTAAAGACTCAAACAAATCCAAACAAGAGATGGGAGATATGACTACGTATGGAAGATGCGGGGAGCTCCGAAAGTCCTGCGGAGTGACCATGCTGGGGAGAAACATACAATAGGACCTGTTATAGAGAACGGCCCAGTTCCTGCTTTTAGAGGAGATTTGAAAGATTGAACGAGGTGATACCAATTGCTGCTATCTGATTGTAAAATTTAAACATTAACCTGTAAATTCATTGTGTATGTAGTATGTGTGTATATTCTGTAACGCCATACGGTAATAATAATAATTTCACCACTCACAGTGGCCACATACAGGTAAGAAATTTGGAAGTCAGACAGTTCAGACAAGTAGACAATAGGAGCTTACTCAAATTTGGTGCTTTGGAAGAAAGGTGAAGAGAAGATAGATCGGGTAACAAAAATGTAGCACAGATTATAACTGAGGGTAAAAGTAATTTATGGGACAACTTGACTAAAAGAAGGAATAGGTTGACATGACACAAACAGAGGCGTCAAGGAATAGTCAGTTTTTTAATGGAGAGATGTATAGGGTCTAAAAGATTAGAGGGAGAGCAAAGCTTCATTATACTGAACAGTTTAATATTGACGTAGGTTGCAGTACTTATCGAGAGATGAAGAGGCCTGCACAGAACAGACCAGCCTTCGGAATGAAGACCACAACAACAACAACCGTTCGACACATTAGGCAGTTTATGCTACAACCGTTCGAAGGTTCAAATGGCTCTGAGCACTATGGGACTTAACATCTATGGTCATCAGTCCCCTAGAGCTTAGAACTACTTAAACCTAACTAACCTAAGGACAGCACACAACACCCAGCCATCACGAGGCAGAGAAAATCCCTGATCCCGCCGGGAATCGAACCCGGGAACCCGGGCGTGGGAAGCGAGAACGCTACCGCACGACCACGAGATGCGGGCCCGTTCGAAGGACCAAGGAACCCACGGCGCTAGTTCCGTAAATTTATTTACCGTAACTGATATATTCTTAATAATAAGAGTATTTCATGGATTTGACAATCTGTTAATGTGTTAAGCATGTTGTCTGGCCAGTTTATGCGCTTGGTGACTCATGAAAAATGTGTTGGATTAGACGCACATGTATTTGACACATGCAGCGACTAAAATCAATTGTGAAAAAAGGGATGAGACGCATCACGAAGGAATTATTTAAATGAGACGGAAAACGGTAGGTGTGATGTACACGTATGACACACAAAAGTTTATACGAGTATAATTTCATAAAAACTGGATTATTTATTCAAGAGAAAGTGGTTCATAAAGTGAGCACGTCAATAATGCTTTGGTCCATCTCTGGCTCTTATGGAAGAGATTAACTGGGCTTGGCAGGATTGATGGACGTCCTGCTGAAGGATATCGTGCCAAATTCTGTCCAATTGGCGTGTTACGCCGTCAAAATCCCGAGCTGGTCTGAGACCCTTCCCCATAATGCTCCAAACGTTCTCATTTGCGGAGAGATCTGATGACCTTGCTGGCCAAGATGGGGTTTGGCGGGCACGAAGACAAACACCAGAAACTCTCAGGCGGGTATTATCTTGCTAAAATATAAGCCCAGGATGACTTGCCATGAAGGACAACGAAACGGGGCGTAGAACAATAACGACTGTATGGTTGCCACGAGTAATTACCAAAGGGACCCTACTGTGAGAAGTGCCGCCCCAGACCATCCACCTGGTTGTCAGGCCGTAGGGCGGATGAGTCAGGCTGGTGTCCCACCAGTGTCCGGGGCGTCTGCAGACACCTCTTCTGCTTGGAATCTCGCTGACTCGACTGGAACTGTCTTCAGTGATGAGTCCCGCTTCAAACTGAGCCACGATGAGCAGCGAAGACCTGTCTGGAGGCGCCCTGGACAGCTGTGGGATACCAACCTGATTGTGGTCCGCCATACGGCCCCACAACCAGGAGTGATGGATGGGGTGCTATTTCTTTTCATAGCAGGAGCCTTTTGCCATCCGAGGCACTCTTAACAGCACAGCTATACCTCGACGATATTCTACGCCCTATTTTCTTGCCCTTCATGACAAGCCATCCTTGAATGAGATTTTCACTCTGCAGCGGAGTGTGCGCTGATATGAAACTTCCTGGCAGATTAAAACTGTGTGCCCGAACGAGACTCGAACTCGGGACCTTTGCCTTTCGCGGGCAAGTTCGAGTCTCGGTCGGGCACACAGTTTTAATCTGCCAGGAAGTTTCAAGCCATCCTTTGTTTACATTGCAGCAAGATAATGCTTGCCCATACATGGCGAGAATTTGCACTACCTGTCTTCATGCTTGCCAAGCCCTACCTTTGCCAGCAGGGTCGCAGGATTTCTCCACAACTGAGAACGTTTGGGATAAGGCCCTCAGACCATCTAGGGATTTTGATGACGTAACGCACCATTTGGATACAATTTGGCACGATATCTTTAAGGAGGGAATCCGACAACTCTGTTATTCAGTGTCAAGCCGAATAACTGCTGGCATAAGGACTAGAGGTGGAGCAACGCGTCATTGGTTCAAATGGCTCTGAGCACTATGGGACTTAACTTCTGAGGTCATCAATCCCCTAGACTTACAACTACTTAAACCTAACTAACCTAAGGACATAACACACACCCATGCCCGAGGCAGGATTCGAACTTGCGACCGTAGCAGCAGCGCAGTTCCAGACTGACGCGCCTAGAACCGCACGGCCACACCGGCCAGCAACACGTTATTGACTACCTCAATTGGTGAAGCTCTTTTTCTTGAATAAATCGTCCATTTTCGCTGAAACTGTAATAGTTCGTTCGTTTCTAATGTTCATCAGACCTACCGATTTTCGATCCATTCAGACAATTACTTCATGGTGCGCCTTTATTATTATTACTATCATTTTAGAGTTATAACAAGATCTTTGTGGATTCACACTTTCCTTGGAGGCGCTAGTCCATTAGAGAATTCTGCAAGGTCGGGATTCGAGCTCAAAATCTCATTATTATTTTCAGGCAGAGTTTTCCGGGCCCTCTACGCATTCCAACTAAAAACGTCAGTGCCCCTACAGCTCCACAGAGATTCTCCGACAAGAGCGTCCATCCACCCATACTAACGTTGTGCAAGGAAGAAGGAATACGATCTCCGCTACACAGATAAGTCAGGTTTGAACCGACGTCCCCCTGAATGCGAGTTCAGTGTGGTTCTGCGCGACCTCTCTAGTGATTAAAAAAATCCACTTTTACGACAGTTTTAGTGTCGTCTTGCGAGTAACTGTGCTTTGTTTTTCCCACCATCTTCCATGAACCTAATATAAGTCAGCGACACCCCCCTCCCCCCTCCCCCCCTCCACACCACTGGCTCCGATCTCCGATCCTGCGGTACACTCTTACGCTACGACATATGTTCAGGACAAGAACACATTTTCCGCTGATGGCTACAAATGGGTTGCAGAGAGAATTCACAAATCGTTGGATTGGACGCGGAGGAAATTTGTCGCGGTTGACTCGTTCGCCAGACTTGACGCCTATGGATTTTTTCTTGTGAGGATTCGTAAAAGACATTGTTTATAAAGATGTTCCAACGACTCCTGATGATATGCGAGGGAGAATTGTCATAGCATGTGCTTCGATAAGTGCCGATGTGATAAGTAATACCACTCAATCAATGATAAGAAGATTGCAGAAACGTATTGACACCAATGGTCATCACTTCGATCACCTTCCGTAAATGGACGTTCATGCCATCTTTTTGACCTTCGTTGACCTTCAAAGACCTTATTGTTACACACCATTGGATTCGTCTCGATAGTCCCTATCAGAAAATAAGTACCAAACTATAGCATCTCATTTAAAAAAATAAAGTTGATCTTCATATCTCTGACGCGTCTCCACCTAGCAACAAGAAACCAATGTCATATTATGGCTCCGTTGTCCCATGAAACATTTGTCCCGCAAACTGTTCAGCTACTATCATACTTTCGGAGTTATTCTAGGTGGCAATAGTTAGTGACTCATCCCGTATTATGGCGAAGAATAGCATAGTTCCAGCGTAAAGATCTTCCATAATTACATCATTTATAGGTGGGATTTTTTCATAGATCGATATTGGCAATTTGGGACAAATCTGTTCAAAAATTTTTTTGCGAACTGGTCAGTACTGAATATAGACAGAGTTTTGCTGTTGAACAGAATGCTAGCCGAGCAGTATATAAGACGCAGATTTGGAGCTACGTTTCTTCTACGCAAGCAGTGGGTGCAGTGGGTCGTACACCAGTGGACATATAACAAGAACTCGTCAGAATAGCGACCTGCTATCTCCTACATTTGGAAACCTTCCCTGCCCCACACTGACAAACACTAACATTATATGAAGGGCTTATTTCAATGTGGTACAAGTCCATTACCTCCACTTTCCTGTCTATAATGCTTCTGAAATTAATGAGCCAAAGAAACAGAAAGGTTCATCTCTACCTAGAAGCCATATGCTTGAATATTTCTGGTATCTCAACTGCAGATTTTTCAGCTCTCATTTAACTTTAGGACTCTGTATCTCAATATGAACAAAAATGGACTTGTATCACTACTGAAATAAGTCCTTCATATGACTATGCATTCTTCTCTCTTTTACAAATATCTTCAAATAGAAGAGAAATACCCAATTTATTTGACCTTCCGCATAATTATGTCTGTCATTTCCAGTTAACATGTTACCCCTACTGACCAATACTCCAAAACTCCTCGCATTCCTGGAGCTCCTACAAATCCTCTCCAATTCAGGAAATCATTTCCCGTCTCTAATCACAAATTTCTTCATTCGCAGCTATATGGAAGTCACATTGCCTCTCGACTGCGTGTCTACAGTTTCTACCTCCTTTCACGAAATAATTTCATCCGCCATACAAACACTAAATCTGATTTAATATATTTCATTCTTGGCATTTGTAGTGGCTGCTGTCGTTTCTTTGGTCCACCCTCATTCTTTCTTCATCCCCATTTCACCTACCTTTTCACCAAGTTGGTGACCGCAAGCGACTTCCAATGCTGCCATCGCCAACGTCTCATTACTACAATAACAGCATAGTCACATGCAGGAAGAGGCAGCTATCGTTCATCATCTCTACGTAATTTGTATTGAAGACATCGACTGCGTTTATAAATTTATCAGTGTATTATATATCGTGACGTAGCTTGACAGTCCGCACTATCATTTCAAAATATGTTCGACACAGACTCATCTTCCAATGAGGAAATAAAATAAAAAAGTTGAAAGATAGTAGCGCCGTATGAATGCAGGTAAATATTTAGAGAACGCCCGCGAAAAATATTCTTCACGCATCACAGAGAGCCTTAGAAGTGTGACTAGCGTATGGTAGCCAGGGGGCGGATGGGCTCCATTTCAAGTCAGATGCGAAAACTGTTGGAAAGAGCGAAAATTTGTGAATGGGAATTATGAACAGATCGTATAGGGCCTTGTCGAGCAACACCACCATATGGTCTGTATTTCCACGGCAGATAATCTTGTTTTCCGTTACTAGATGCAGCCACTCTCGCTATTCCAAATGAATCAATGTAACCAAAGTGCGAAGCGTTTATTTCGCGTTTGCTGCTTTGTTTATTACGGCTTCACAGTGATCGACATCGAAACGACGAAAAACAAATCGCGATATCGTTACGACCACTGCTTTTCCGAGTATATTATTATATGTTTTAAACTGTATCGTGTAAAAAGGAATTGTTTAGACACTTTGCTTGATAGTAAAGTAGAGTTGATCTCAATAAACAACTATATACACTATGCGGCTATGGTAGATAACAAAAAAGGTGGGGGGGGGGGGGGGGTCGGCAGTGAGGACCAAAGGCTGGGAGGGGGGGGGGGCAACGAAAGGGGGAGGGGGAGGAGTTTGAATCGAATTGTGCTCAGGTCGCCAGTTCCCGTAGTGACACTACCGCCTGCTGCTACTGTGGGTCCCGACACAGAAGGCCATTACCACCGCGAGGCAACACCCACCCGACAATAAAACAGGTCCACCGCAGATACTTAAATGGTACGTCATCTCTGATTTGACGCGATCGTTCAGGCACGCTGACGTTATCGCATTCCTCGAGCGGCACGATACCGAACAGGTAAAAAGAATAAAATATGTCGCGCGGCAGCGCAGACCGTCTTTCAGAAGAGGCCGCGCCCGACTGCATCGCCAAGTCGTGCCTAATACGAGGATCACGCTCTGTCACTAACTATTTCCATGCCGACGGGACGTCGAGCACTATGCGAAGCAGCCGACGCCACCAGTGCAGAAGGCAGTGCAGATCGAGAACTGGAGAAGGAGACGAAGACGGCGGCGGCGACCTCAAAGGCGCGGGACGAGACTTCTGCCGGCCACTTTCCGCCCCCCGGCCAGGCGGAGCGGAACATCCTGCGTGCAGGTGCGTGCGCGCGCGCAACCGACCCGCCCGCTTCTTTTGAGCGCCAGCGTAGAACGCAACGAGGCGCGTGTGCGGCCAATTTAACAGCTCAGCTGCAATTGAGGTCGCGGCCGCAGAAGCGGCTGCCCGCTTGCCCAACGCCGGCCGGCCATCATCTGGGCTGGCTCCTGCGCGGACGAGCAGCTGGAGCCCTTGCCGCTGCGAGCTGTAGCCCAACACAAAACACAGACTCGTTCATGGGGAAGATTGCTTCCAGTTTTTGTGCCACTTATTACATCTTGCACTTTTGGTGATATGTAGACAGTGAACGACCTACGTATCACAGATCGCTGACGTCACTGAGTTGCTGTGATTGTTTAGAATACAGTGCAAATTGCGATATTAGCCGTCGGTTTTGCTCATTACATCTACATCTACATCTACATACATACTCCGGAATCCACCATACGGTGCGCGGCGGAGAGTACCTCGTACCACAACTAGCATCTTCTCTCCCTGTTCCACTCCCAAACAAAACGAGGGAAAAATGACTGCCTATATGCCTCTGTACGAGCCCTATTCTCTCTTATCTTATCTTTGTGGTCTTTCGGCGAAATGTAAGTTGGCGGCAGTAAAATTGTACTGCAGTCAGCCTCAAATGCTGGTTCTCTAAATTTCCTCAGTAGCGATTCCCGAAAAGAATGTCTCCTTTCCTCCAGAGACTCCCACCCGAGTTCCTGAAGCATTTCCGTAACACTCGCGTAATGATCAAACCTACCAGTAACAAATCTAGCTGCCCGCCTCTGAATTGCTTCCATGTCCTCCCTCAATCCGACCTGATAGGGATCCCAAACGCTCGAGCAGTACTCAAGAATAGTGTTTTATAAGCGGTCTCCTTTACACATGAACCACATCTTCCCAAAATTCTACCAATGAACCGAAGACGACTATCCGCCTTCCCCACAACTGCCATTACATGCTTGTCCCACTTCATATAAAAAAAATGGTTCAAATGGCTCTGAGAACTATGGGACTTCTGTGGTCATCAGTGCCCTAGAACTTAGAACTACTTAAACCTAACTAACCTAAGGACATCACACACATCCATGCCCGAGGCAGGATTCGAACCTGCGACCGTAGCAGTCGCGCGGTTCCGGACTGAGAGCCTTAACCACTTCATATCGCTCTGCAATGTTACGCCCAAGTATTTAATCGACGTGACTGTGTCAAGCGCTACACTACTAATGGAGTATTCAAACATTACGGGATTCTTTTTCCTATTCATCTGCATTAATTTACATTTATCTATATTTAGAGTTAGCTGCCATTCTTTACACTAATCACAAATCCTGTCCAAGTCATCTTGTATCCTCCTACAGTCACTCAACGACGACACCTTCCCGTACACCACAGCATCGTCAACAAACAGCCGCACATTGCTATCCACCCTATTCAAAAGATCATTTATGCAGGTAGAAAACAACAGCGGACCTACCACACTTTCCTGGGACACTCCAGATGATACCCTCACGTCCGATGAAAACTCACCGTCGTGGACAACTTGCTGGGTTTATTACTTAAGAAGTTAATATAATAAACGTGTGTCAAGCGACGCGAACAACATGGTGACAATAATGACGTATCATTGATCGTGTTTTCAAACGTAACTACAGCAGCTGTTTTGACTGCGAGAATCTAATGCGTTGGAAAAAGAAATACTCCATTTTACAACTACCATGCGGAGTTCAGCAAGACAAAAGTTTGTCGGAAGGAAAACCAATCGATTATCTTAAAATACTGCGCTTATACTTGTTACGCCCTGTATGTACACTGAGCTGACCAAAGTCGTGGGTCACCTCCTAATATCGTTTCGAATCTCGTGTGGCCCGGGGTAGCGCAACAACTCGACGTAGCGTGAACTCAGCAAGTCGCTGGAAGTCCCCTGCAGGAATATTCAGTCATGCTGCCCCTATAACCGTCCATAACTGCAAAAGTGTTGCCGGTGCAGGATTTTTTGCACTAAATGATCTCTCGATTATGTCCTATAAATCTTGGGTGGGATTCATGTCGAGCGATGCAGGTGTCCAGATCATTCACTCGACATGTCCATAATGCTCTTCAAACCAGTCGTGGCCAACTGTTCAAAAATGGCTCTGAGCACTATGAGACTTAACATCTGTGGTCATCAGTCCCCTAGAACATAGAACTACTTAAACTTAACTAACCTAAGGACATGACACATATCCATGCCCGAGGCAGGATTCGAACCTGCGACCGTAGCAGTCGCGCGGTTCCGGACTGCGCGCCTAGAACCGCGAGACCACTGCGTGACCAACTGTGGTCCAGTGGCATGGTGCATTGTCATACATAAAACTTCCATCGTTGTTTGGGAACATGACGTCCATGAATGGCTGCAAAAGGTCTACAACCAGACGAAAATTCAGAAGACCCAGTCCTTCCCATGCAAACACAGCCCACACGATTGTACAGCCACGACCAGCTTGCAGAGTGCCTTGTTGACAACTTGGGTCCATAAAGTGTGCGCCACATTCGGATCAGCGCTTCGCAGCTGATATCGGGACTCATTTGAACAAGCGACGGTCTTCCAGTCGTCGAGCCCACGAGAGGATCTCGGAATACTGAATTTCCTGACGATTTCCGAAACGGAATCTCCCATGCGCCTGGCTCGAACTACCATTCCGTGTTCAAAGTCTGTTAATTCCAGTCTTGCGGCCAATATCACGTCGGAAACCTCTTCACACGAACCACCTTTGTACAAATGGCAGCCCCGACAATGCACTGCCCTTTTGTACGTTGTGTGTTATCGCTGGGCTGAGTCTCTGAGCGGTGAGCAGCCACGCGCCAGGTGTGAACCCTAAGTTTTCGTATAGATAACTTGTATTTCGCTATGAGATTGTGAATGATCGAACTGTGTCAAATGGATACGCGCTCGAGTGTAACAGTAACTCTAAATACGACCACTTTCGCTATTAGTTTGCTTTCTGAATAAACATTATACTGTCTGCCGGGGTGGCCGAGTGGTTCTAGGCGCTACAGTCTGGAACCGCGGGACCGCTACGGTCGCAGGTTCGAATCCTGCGTCGGGTATGGATGTGTGTGATGTCCTTAGTTTTGCCGGCCGCGGTGGTCTCACGGTTCTAGGCGCTCAGTCCGGAACAGCGCGACTGCTACCGTCGCAGGTTCGAATCCTGCCTCGGGCATGGATGTGTGTGATGTCCTTAGGTTGGTTAGGTTTAAGTAGTTCTAAATTCTAGGGGACTGATGACCGCAGCTGTTAAGTCCCATAGTGCTCAGAGCCATTTTGTCCTTAGTTTAGTTAGGTTTAAGTAGTTCTAAATTCTAGGGGACTGATGACCTCAGAAGTTAGGTCTATAGTGCTCAGAACCATTTGAACCAAACATTATTGTAACCAAATCGCAACTGTGTGGCCTACATTATTTATGAGTCGTTAATTTAGTTCCCGATATTATTATTACTGTTATTATATGTTATGTTAACTATGTATTTCGCAAACTTGCCATCAGCCAGACAATTTAACCAAGGGGTCGCAAGTGTCTAATTTAGGGCGTGTAATGCGACACGTGCAGTTCAATTCCTAGACGAGTTTGAGCCAAGACGAACCGCATGTGATCCCGAGCATCTTTGGGATGTTATCTCGCAGTACGCCAAACTATTCGCCTAATATGCTCTTATTCCAAGAGCTGCTGCACCTGCGCTGTTCGATACGGTCATGCGCTGTCATTCACAAAAAGGAAGTCAGAGCCGAAAGCACCTGTGAAAAGACGCACGTGGAGTAACAGTACAGTACCAGAATAAAGTTGACCGGTGAGTGTATTGTGTTCGAAGATTTGCGGGTCAGTGGGTACATGCAACATTATTCCTCCCCACTCCATAACACCTGGACGACAAAAACGATCCTGTTCGACAATGTTCCTGGGTGCATTACATGTTCCCACTTCTCGCCATAGCAGGGTGCGTCCAGAATTACTACTCAGACTGAATTTTCTGTCATCCTAGAGGAGTAGGTGACTCCACGCCTCGCCGGTCCGCTCCCCCTGCTATGGACACCATTGCAAACAGTGCTGCGATGTGCGGGTGTCATGGGAACACAACGCACGTTCATGCAGTCGCCTAGCCGCTGTGGACTGCGAAATGGCGTGCACTGCAGCTCCGTCGAACTTGGTTGCAGCTGTGCCAGCTGTTTGACACGGAGTCCCTTCTCGCGCGTTGCGCAGTGTAGCGCTCACTGCCTCGTGCTGTGGGACCAGCCCCATCTGGGACTGACGTCACGCCACGTGACGTCCAGCTCTCTGTAACTGACTGACAGACCTCTGGCAACACTTCCGTCATGCCGTTGATATGTTATGGTCGTTTATCTGTCTCGTCCTTCAGTTTTGCGGAGCTGTGTATTTATCAGTAGCCAATCGAAACGATTATCACAAGAAGAATTATAATTATTTGTCGGGAAGAAAACGCATCTTTTGTAATGCAGATACATTTTGCCTCGGTCATTTACACGAATGTGGGAACGTACATTATGAGAGCCACCTGATGCTTCCGAGAGAAAGAGATCGTATAAATGGAGAGAGACGCATTTTGCTACTTGTTTTGTTTTAACCTTGACATTCTCCCGGTATGAGATTAGCATCTGAAACCTGATGACTGCGTAATTTGCGTGGATCTGCTTTTGCTTCTGCGACCACATGCTCATTATTGATTGCAACGTTACTTCATCTTGAAGTGGAAAACAGAATGGCGTCAATCTCAATGCTATTTTAAAATGTATTCGATTTATTTATATTTCAATTGCTGGAAATATGGAATCTAATTAGAATTTGGAAGAAACGATCATGGAGGCGTAAGTACATCCTATATCCACATTGCACAAAAGTTTATCCGGAACACGTATTATATCCATAAGCGGCTCATATGAAATATGTAAAGAGGTTTTATTATGACTAGCACTTCAGCAGAGTTTTCCAGTTTTCTTAACTCTGAGCTACTTATAAGGGACTGGTGGTTGACAGTTATGTGGCGTCAGAGCCTTCCGCGACGGCATGGCTAATGTGTCAAATTCTGTTATGCAATCTAGTGGCAATAGCAATATTTCGTACCTGCATGTTCGATGCAGCAGAGTCCTTAACTCCTTGGCGGTGGGGTGAACGTACACATACACAACTCCGGCCGGCCGCGGGACCACATGACGTCATGGAACGCGAAGCTCAGGCGGCGGCGTGGGGACAGTCATCTCTACCACTCTTTGGACGCCGACGGTCGTTCTCAGTCCTTATTCGGCATCCAGAACCCGTCTTCTACCCCTGATAAGTATATAGCCCCATTTCTACTAAAATTATTGCCCTGTAATCGAATCTTAGATGCCTCTTTTATAACTGAATCGCATAAAGTTGTCGAATGGAACAAGTTTTACATCTCTTCTAATAGGTTTTAATGGTTACGTCACGAACGGAGATGCAAAACTGCTGCTGGATCGCATTAAATGTTTTGTATCTCGCCTGGTAGGCGGCACGTCGGTCTGCTCCTGTAGACTGAAGCGTAGGCCGAATGTAGAAAGTGGGTAGGAGCAGAAAAAGGTGAAGTGCTTCGTTAGTGCGAGTAAACTTAAGTCACATTTACTATATGAAGAATACGAATACATAACTTTGCTCTGAGGAGCACGTAGAAGCGAAGCCGGATGTATCAAAGCCCACAAAAGTTACACAGGCAAAATGTGTAGCGGCTCTCCCACTATGAAGTAGAAGCTAAGTTGCTAGGTCGTCTGCTCGGCATCAGATGGACAGAATCCGGAGCGGCGCTCGTAGAGCTGCACAGCGCCGGCTAGAGGGCGCTGACGTCGGTGTCGGTGTCGTAGTGTCAACCTAGCAGAGCGCACCTACGTTGTGGCATCGTAGCTATCGATACCACAGAATGTATGAAAACTTTTTCTCTATCTTCTGTAATGGTAGCTTAGAAACTGAAGTCGTACATGAAGTCAGCATTCACAAGGTGAAACTTACAGCGCCTCAAAATACCATTCGGCTCAGCTCGTACTTCACAGAACATCTCTCTAAAAATTTAGAAATTCAATGTTGTTAAACGAGTCTGATATGCCCGCACTAGAAAGACGCTAGGGTATCTACACATATGGCAAAATTAAAGCCTCCGCCGCGTTTACCGAGCGAGGTGGCGCAGTGGTTAGACACTGGACTCGCATTCGGGAGGACGACGGTTCAATCCCGCGTCCGGCCATCCTGAATTAGGTTTTCCGTGATTTCCCTAAATCACTCCAGGCAAATGCCGGGATGGTTCCTCTGAAAGGACACGGCCAACATCCTTCCCCATCCTTCCCTAATCCGATGAGACCGATGACCACGCTGTCTGGTCTCCTTCCCCAAACAACCAAACCAACCGCCGCGTTCTTCTGCCAGTGTGTGACGCTAATGTGTTTCAAAAAGATTCATTCCATTTCACAAGACTGTATCTATACAGAAATAATGATAGAAACTTGCAGTGAATTTTAATTTACGCATAGGCGTACGTAGTTCTAGTTTTCAAAAGTGTCATCTGATTTTATAGGCGTACACACATCAACAAAAATGTTGCATTACTCTGATCTGTCGTGCACGTATGTTCTTATTGTGTCTGTTCCTGTGCTGATCGGAAGATGACCCCTAACAATGTGTGTAATTGTACACCCAGTTATCGGAGTGCTATCTGCTGGTAGAACACCGCACTCGAATAGATTGCAGCATTCTAGTACAAAGTAATGCACCATTAGCGACGCATTAGGGGGGACGTCTTTGGAACAACAGAGCAAACATCCATCATCCCACGAAGGACTATCGCGACCAACCGACCAATCATGGCGTCCGTATCATCACGTTACCCGCAGAACGCTTGTCAACCATGAAAGTTACTGGACGTGTGCACTGGAGTCAAAGTTGGGTGGCGCGGACATGGAATCGGTTGAAATTGACAGATGGTGTCGAGGACTTAACCGTACAGGCCGTCCACGTTCGAAAGGTGCACAGGGTGACCAGCATCTACGACTTTTGAGTCAAAGGAACCGCGTTCTGAATGCTCTAGAACTGAATTCGGCGTTCGAAGAGGGTAAAAGACATCGCCTATCTCATCAGACTGTTGGGAAATGATTACATGATGCGAATCTCCATTCCTGACGATCGTAGCTATCACCACGTGGTACACCACACCGCCAAGGACTCCGCTACAGATGGGAAATAGATCATGCAAAATGGACGCCTCAGGATTGGTGTCGTGTGTTGTTCACGGGCGAAATTCGGATCTATTTGTACCCTGATAATCGCAGACACGATGTTTGGAGACAAGCCAGTGATCTCGAACGCCTCCGGTTCTGTGTCCCACAAGTGCTGCAAAGTGGTAATGGAGTGATGTTCTGGGTTGGCATGACATGGAGACGCCGTACACCCCTCTTGGTTGTTCAGGGCAAGGTCACTGCTCCCCACTAAGGGGACGAGATTTTGCAGCCAATAGTGGGACCGCATCGGCGACGTTTTGGTGACAATTTCAACTTGATGGATGACAACTCGCGTTTTCATCGTGCTGTTCTTGTGAACATGTTCCTTCAACATGCTAGTATCACCAGGATGGTGCGGTCTGTCCGGTCCCTGGAAATAAACCCCAATCGACTGTTGACTACGACAAAGCACTCTGCGCGACTTACGCAGAATCGCCACTGAACAGTGGGACAATTTGGAAAAGATCATCTTATCTATGGTATGCCACAACAGATTCAACCGTGTATACGAACAAGGGGACTGTAGTGTCGGCAGACTTGCCAACACTACGCACACTAATTGAAAGAGGCGGCCAAGATGCACGCGCTAACTCACGCAGGCGGGCGTTAGGTCTGAAACAGGGTACGTAATGAATGCTGTAAAGAAAAGTACGTAGCTTCTGGAATACTTAACTTTAATCCATCATTTGTATACAGCGTTCTTGATGATACAAGTGAGACTTCTCTAGATAAATGCAATATAATGCTAATGGCGCCTTGCTAGGTCGTAGCCATGGACTTAGCTGAAGGCTATTCTAACTATCTCTCGGCAAATGAGAGAAAGGCTTCGTCAGTGTAGTCGCTAGCAAAGTCGTCCGTACAACTGGGGCGAGTGCTAGTCCGTCTCTCGAGACCTGCCGTGTGGTGGCGCTCGGTCTGCGATCACTGACAGTGGCGACACGCGGGTCCGACATGTACTAATGGACCGAGGCCGATTTAAAGCTACCACCTAGCGGTGACACCACAGGGACGTTCCACCATTTATTAATGCAGAAGACCTGTGAAGTCTTTTTTATGATCTGAACACGTTGCAAATGGATATATATGCATGTCTCAAGCCAGTATTTTGATGACGTTTGAGTGTATGTTACATGCATGCATATACATCCCTGGGGTACTTGTATGTACTTAATATTCAGGAAGTTTTAAAATTTACGATTAGGATGAAAGTATTCCTTAGCTTTCACAAATGTTCAGTGTGCTCTGTACCAGACGTGCGACAAATATCTGGACTGTAGTGAAATTCGTCTTATACCTTCTGCGAACACGTCCGGAGTTGCAGCATTCAGTTCGGCTACTGTGCGTCGTCGCGGTTCACCCAAAGTAGTTCAAAGGCGAGGCACATACACGGGGTCATTCACAGTGACCTTGGAGGCCGAAAGTGTAATGCGACATACGGGTGAAGTATCTTTGACGCATTTCACTGTTAAGAAATGCTGTCATGTAGGTACGAGTTACATAGTGCTCCGTCCTTTTGGAATATGTTTTCGACTGTTCTCCACTCTACGAAAAAATGGCTCTGAGCACTATGGGACTTAACATCTATGGTCATCAGTCCCCTAGAACCTAGAACTACTTAAACCTAACTAACCTAAGGACATCACACAACACCCAGTCATCACGAGGCAGAGAAAATCCCTGACCCCGCCGGGAATCAAACCCGGGAACCCGGGCGTGGGAAGCGAGAACGCTACCGCACGACCACGAGATGCGGGCTCCACTCTATGAAGACTGGGTAATGAGTGAACGAGCGAGATAACTGTACAACGGAGACCCCTGCCGGCAAACTCACGATCTGGCGTCTAACAAATGGTGCCAAAATAAACTTTTAGTTTCTATGTAAACTTTAAAATTACTCCAGGTTTCTACTTCTTTCATGTAGAACATATAGTCTTGTAAAATCGTATGAATATTTTTGCCTCACCCTGTATATCAGCTGTTTGACACGATTTCTAAAAATGTTGTATCTCTGTGTCTGAGTTTTCCCCGTGTCTCAATATGCGGGCAATTTATACAAACAATTCCAGCACTCTCCATGGACGATTGCTGTCCGTTTATCTTAGATGGTAATTGTATTATTATGTGGGAATGAGGACAGTGAAGAAACCGTAAGACGAGAAGACACCGGTGGGTTTCAAATACAAGTTACGCGATGACGGGGTGTGCCGCAAGATATGGCTCTCCCCAGTGGTTCCTGGCTAATAAAAACACGTTTTTATTGCGTCGAGTGGCGTAGAATGCGAAGCAAAAAGAGAGTGTGTCATATCTCTACACGCTATATACCTTTCCGGTTGCTGGGAATTCCAGTACCACCGCATTACTTGCAAACCATGCTATAATGAGCCACGTACTGTCCTACTTGGACTTTTCCTGAATCGCCCGCGACTCAGGAACGCATTTCTTAGTTCCTCTTTCGTACTGAGGAATAAATGTGCCGTGTTTATCTCACTAAATGTCTGGGTATAAAGGGAAATAACTCACCCGCGCAGCAGTTTTTTGAACGCTTCCTTTATAACACAATTTCAACATTAGAAATTGTAATTGCCTGCCGGCCGCTGTAGCCGAGCGGTTCTAGGCGGTTCAATCCGGAACAGCGCTGCTGCTACGGTCGCAGGTTCGAATCCTGCCTCAGGAATGGATGTGTGTGATGTCCTTGGGTTAGTTAGGTTTAAGTAGTTCTAAGTCTAGGGGACTGATGCAGAAGCAGTTTGCATTAGCCATTTGACACCCTTTGCTTGGCTCCATAAATCTCATCTAGCATTACTTTCTAAATGTTATTTTGCTTCATTGGCTCCCTGTCTTTCTGACTCATACCTTGAAATATAAAAACTTTTTTAGTAAATCTTTGAATGTTTGTACGATTTTCTGTCTGTGTTAGTTACTATTTCATAAGTCAGCTTAACTGGTGAAATTATATGTCCACCCGACATCAAGTTCCTGTTTTGTTCTCTTCATACACTACCTCTAATCAATTTCTTCTTTCACTATCTGCTCATAGCATCTTCTTCCATCCACTCAGAGACATTTCCGAGTAATTTTTTATTCATTATATAACATTTAATAGGACGCTATCATGGGCTTGAATCTCTAGCTTTCTTTTTAATACTGGTATTGTCCTCGATCAGATTTCTTACTAGGTTTAAAAATGTGTTTTTTGAAATACTTATTTTCTTGAATTTCATAACTAAACACTCCACCAAAGGAGCAAATAAACTAGTATGGACTCAGTTTTGACACTGTACTTAACAAAGTAACCTACTTTGGTTTCAAGGCTCAAGGTTCTTGTAAAAGCATGAACTATTACTTCCTTCAAAATAGGGGTGAGACGCTAAGAAACATACTTAACTCGTTCAAGTACTAGTAATATACAAAGTACTGGAAGTTACGAACAATAAATAATATTAATCGATAATTAGCAATTAAGTAACTAATACCACACTTTATAATGCGCAAGAACCACAAACTCACATTTATTTATACTCGACACATGCATACACACACAATAAAAAAGAACAAATTCTATAGATGATAATAATAACTGTTTCTGAAATTTAGTATTAAATGTTAGATGCTGCAGAAAAACCACATTTGAAGTTAATTGAAATTTTGTGCCAAATTTATTTGGTGATGCGGAAGTTATAACTGAACCATAAAATTAAAGATATTATCCAGTTTTGGAGAACATTATTAGGAAAGTGAAAAATACGCCAACACTTCTGACAAAAAGCACACTGGAGATTACGTTTGGTTTTAGAAACCTTAGCAGGAGGCAAGTCTTCCACACTCATCTCTTATATACTCTCTGTATTCATACATTCACACCGTGCCAGTAAGTTTCATTCCATGAACAGTCGAATACAAAAATAATGAAGTTACAAATACCCAGAGAGGAGTCGTTCTTGATGAGACAAATTCAGTGATTTAACTATTTCGCGAATTTGTCTACACACTGTACAATAGAGCTGCATTTAAAACTGAGCTTGTTTTTCTCATCTACTGTTTGCTTTGACGAGGCGCCATCTGGAAATATATGCCTCCTTCAGTGGCGACATTCTTAGTCCATGAAGATGTTTAACCAGTTGTGTAATGCACTTCAGTTGGTTTAAAGGAAATACAGTGTTATCAGTGTATACATTGATCTGTCATTTTTGTCCTACTGCGTGATCTTGGTTTTATTGACGGTTATGGAGGTCGCTTAAGTCCCGCCCTTCCCTCATCCCTTGATGGGCGTTCTTGACAACAATGGTTTCTTTTTAAGCATGACCTCTGAACGAATTAGGACAATACGAAAATGTTTTGGTAATATTGTATATTTCTACAGAACTTCTGTTTCTGCTGAATGTAACGAGTATCTGTGTGTGCAGCTGAGCTACGCTTGAACCGACTAAGGTGGTGCGGTGTTTAAGGTACTATACGGTTATTCACGGGGTGTGACATAGTAACCCCGGTAGTCGTTATAAGTTTCCTTAGTTTCTTTAAGTAATTTCGAGTGAATATCCATAGGTTAGTCCGTTCCAACAACCTTGTCCAACCGAGCTAGTTCACAGTCTGTGACGGCTCCTATATAGACGGGGCATTAAACTCTAATGTTTATCCTTCCTTCCAGTTATCTGTAATCCGATTTTTACATGTCTATCAACTAGAGTTATCGTGTTTCTTTTCCTTCTTCCCCTTTTATTTGCGGTTCATACGTCACTGACACTTGCCCAGCATTATTATTTTTGCAGCATTATTATATATGTAACACCACATCATTACATACATATATTTTAAATGGTTGTGTTTTGTATTTCTGAGACTGAGATAAGGGAACTGGCCATTGTCACCCTAGATGGACACCAGAAGAAGCTTAAATTCTGGCAGGGATATCGCACCAATGGTAGTTGATCATGTTCCGAATACTGCGTGCGGTATTTTTTGGGGGATCTCTATGGGTACATGGAATAATGAATCAGTGGTCACTAACTTTCCAGTCTGGTATATAAAAACGTGATCAATCGAAACTTTCTTAGTCTCACGGTGAAAAATTGTTATCCTAACAACAATGATATACTCGTTGTACGGTCATTGCAGTTTCGCTATTTTTTTCTCTTTTCAGTGCAATCTGATTACACCAGGTCTGTATAAGAACTGTCTACATCTGCCGTAACCTGTCCATTTGACATAAATCATTTTTCAGAGGCACATTTCTTAATACTTAAGTCAGTGGCGGCGCGTAACCACACATTGGCATGATATCCACGTTTACTGGGATATTTGGGCTGAATCATCGTAATCTTTTACCTGCGTCACTTTTCAGTATGAGGTATGCTAATCGAGTATAATATTCATTATTACCGTTTCAGATCTTGTTTGACAAACCAAATTTATTGGGCAGTTTTTGATGACAGCTATGTCTTCTGTAAGATGAACAGTTGCAGATATATCATATTAATAATTGTGTATTTGACGCAACCCGCTTTTTGATAGTAGTTTATTTTACCAGACAATCTATGACGTTTGTCCATCAACGGCAGTGCCTATATTACAAAAGGAATACATGTCGTATAGTAAGTTATTTATGTTATATATATGTAGTAGTGTTGTATGAGTATGCGATTTGTCATAGTGTTATAATGTGACTTGCCTTATATGTACTGCTTTTTAATCTATTCCGAAGATGATGTTTCGTAATAATGGTGTAATACTACCATTATACGATTTGCATATGTGCACATGAGCAAATAGCATAAGAAAATGTTATGAAAATGCGGATTTGTCAGTGGCAATTGGTGAAAATGCAGTGATTGTTATTTGTTACATATAATAAGCTGTATACAACGTTAATTCTCATTTGTGTTATTTCCGTTAATACAACAAGGAAATGTGTTGTACATTAAACAATACTAGCGACGAACTTTTTGTTTATTAGATCATTTAAAATAATGTCAGGATGTTTCATTACGTATGTGAACATTTCTGTTTCCTCCAATGTATTCAGTAATATATTACCGACAAAGGGAAATTACTAAATATATTGCAGGAAATAAAAACTTTCACATATGTAATGAAACATCCTAACAGTATTTTAAATGAACACGCCGATCTGAAAAACAAATGTCGCCGAAAATTTAACCAATATTCCTCAGCATAAAACACATTCTTTATTCTGTTAATAGATAATACAAATTAGAAATAGCGTTATATATAGCTTGTGATATGTAAAAACAATCATCTTTGTATTTACAACTGCGCATTTTCATAAAAATTTCTCACGTTGTTTGCATATATACGCATATATAAATCATGCAGTCGTAATATTATATGATTATTGCAATACATCGTGTTCAGCACACACTAAAATATAAATTATATAAATAAGGCCACATTGCGATAATATGAAAAATCAAATACTTATAAAACACTACTTTACCGACTATAAATAACGTATTATTTGAAATAATCGTATGTGTCTCTTTTAATACAGATACCGCCGATGACGGGCAAGTAGTCCGATAAAATAAAGGGAATAGATGTAATCCACTAAATTTCAGGCTCTTATCATTAACGTCGATATGAAGCAGGATTTTGGAATATATAGTGTGTTCGAACATTATGAACTACCTCGAAGAGAACGGTCTATTGATACATAGTCAACACGAATTCAGACAGTATTATTCTTGTGAACAACTAGATTTTTACTCACACGAAATGTTGAATGCCATCGACAAGGAACATCAAATCGATTTGAGTTTTCCTAGTTTTCCAAAAGGCTATTGACACCGTACCTCAAAAGGGGTTTGTAATCAAACTGCGTGCTTATGGTATATCGTCTCAGTTATGTGACTGGATTCGTGATTTCCTATCAGAGAGGCCACAGTTCGTAGTAATTGACGGAAGTCACCGTTCACAACAGAAGTGATTTCTGACGTTCTCCAAAGTTGTGTTTTACGCCCTCTGCTGTTCCTTGTGAATATAAACGATTTAGGAGACAATCTGAGCAGCCGTCTTAGGTTTTTAGCAAATGATGCTGTCGTTTATCGTCTAGTAAAATCACCGGAGGATCAAAACCAATTGCATAACGAATTAGATAAGATATTTGTTTGGTGAGAGAATTGACAATTGACTTAAATAATGAAATATTTGAGGTCATCCACGAGGGTGCTAAAAGAAATCCGTTAAACTTCGGCTACACGATAAAGCAATCAAATCAAAAACCGTAAATTCACTACATACCTAGGAATTACAATTACGAACAACCTAAATTGGAAAGAACACATAGAAAGTGTTGTAGGGAAGGCGAATCAAAGACTGCGTTTCACTGGGAGAATACTTAGAAGATGCAACAGATCTATTAAAGAGACTGCCTACACTACGCCTGTTCGTGCACTTTTGGAGTACTGATTCGAGGTGTGGGATCCTTACTAGATAGGACTAACGGAGTACATCGACGAAGTTCAAAGAAGAGCAGCACATTTTGTATTAGCGAGAAATAGGGGAGAGAGGATGACTGAAATGATACAGGATTTAGGATGGAAATCATTAAAAGAAAGGCGTTTCTCGTTGCGGCGGCTTCAATCACTATATTTCTCCTCCGAATGCGAAAATATTTTGTTGACCCTGACCTACACAGGGAGAAATGATCATCGTAATGAAATAAGGGAAATCATAGCTCGCACGGAAAGATATAGGTGTTCGTTTATTACGCGCTCTGTTCGAGAATGGAATAATAGAGAATTATTGTGAAGGTGGTTCCGTGACCCTCTGCCAGGCACTGCGGTTTGCAGAGTAGCCATGCAGATAAATTACTATTATAAAGCAGATTACCTCTAATACATAATTATTAGACCGCTGGCCATTAAAATTGCTACACCAAGAAGAAATGCAGATGATAAACGAGTATTCATTGGACAAATATATTTTACTAGAACTGACATGTGATTACATTTTCACGCAGTTTGGGTGCATACATCCTGAGAAATCAGTACCCAGAACAACCACATCTGGCCGTAATAACGGCCTTGATACGCCTGGGCATTGAGTCAAACAGAGCTTGGATGGCCCATGCAGCTTCAACACGATACCACAGTTCATCAAGAGTAGTGACTGGCGTATTGTGACGAGCCAGTTGCTCGGCCACCACTGACCAGAGGTTTTCAATTGGTGAGAGATCTGGAGAATGTGCTGGCCAGGGCAGCAGTCGAACATTTTCTGTATTCAGAAAGGACCGTACAGGACCTGCAACATGCGATCGTGTATTGTCCTGCTGAAATGTGGGGTTTCGCAGGGATCGAATGAAGGGTACAGCCACGGGTCGTAACACATCTGAAATGTAACGTCCACTGTTCAAAGTGTCGTCAGTGCGAACAAGAGGTGACTGAGATGCGTAACCAATGGCACCCCATACCATCACGCCGCGTGACAAGCCAGTACGGCGACGACGAATACGCGCTTTCAATGTGCGTTCACAGCGATGTCGCCAAACACGGATGCGACCATCATGATGCTGTAAACGGAACATGGATTCATCCGAAAAAATGACGTTTTGCCATTCGTGCACCCAGGTTTGTCTTGCAAACGTCCCCATCTGTTGACTCAGCGATTGAGACGTGGCTGCACGACCCGTTACAGCCATGCGGATAAGATGCCTGTCATCTCGACTGCTAGTGATAAGAGGCAGTTGGGATCCAGCACGGCGTTCCGTATTACCCTCCTGAACCCACGGAATGCATATTCTGCGAAGAGTCATTGGATCTCGACTAACGCGAGCAGCAATGTCGCGATACGATAAGCCGCAATCGCGATAGGCTACAATCCGACCTCCTTACACGAGGCATCACAACAACGTTTCACCAGGCAACGCCGGTCAACTACTGTTTGTGTATGAGAAATCGGATGGAAACATTCCTAATGTCAGCACGTTGTAGGTGTCGCTACCGGTGCCAACCTTGTGTGAATGCTCTGAAAAGCTAATAATTTGCATATCACAGCATGTTCTTCCTGTCGGTTAAATTTCGCGTCTGTAGCACGTCATGTTCGTGGTGTAGCAATTTTAATGGCCAGTAGTGTATTATAAAGCAGATTACCTCAAATACATATTTGAAATTTCTGCAAGCTGCAGAGCATCCACCAGTGCATGTCATCATGTATTGTTCCAGTTCCGGAAGAATTCCTCGTCATAATGTACGTGGACCCCTCATAAGACAGTTCTGTCGAGTATCGATATAATGTTAAGTGAGAGCTTAACTCGGGCTTCATGCAGAGTGTTGTAGAACAGAGGCTCGACGTGCCGTGATATCGGCAGCTGCTGCTGGCTCTCCAGCGCCTTCCCCCTGTGTACTTGCAGCAGCAGCAGCAGCAGCAGCCGCCGTGTGTCTTACCTCGGCAGCGGAACGAGCAGAGCGCGCCTGATTACGGTGATCGCCGCCACATCCGCAGCGGCGCGCAGCAGGCAGCGCAAATAATTGCCGGTCTGCGCGGCGCTGGTCTGGAACCCCTGCTGGAGGCGGGGCCCTGTGTGTAAATCTGTCACGTCTCATCACTGCTGGGGCCAGCTCCTACCTCAACACGGCCTTCGCTTTGTCCTCCTCGTCTGTACATCTACGATTTGAGAAAACTAGTACACCTGGAATGACGACGTTTGATCCGATAACGGCGAATGCCACCTGCGGGACAGTGGATGTATTGATAATGCTTTCAACGTCGTCCGCCAGCAGATAGCGCAGTGTCTGTACGTACCCTTTAATAGGGAATGCTCACAGCCAGAAGACACAGTGTGGTGCAAACGTGTGAAGCAAGTAGGCAAGCATGCCACGGAGACGCACATGTGCTTCTAACGGCCAACTCAGTGGATTTGAAATGGGTCAAATTGTGGCATTACGAGTGGCAGGATGGTCCTTTCGGAGAACTGCCACACATGTTTGACGTGCTGCGTCAGGTGTGCAGGGGTCATGTAAACATTCTCACACCTGTGGACAAGTTCTGAACAACCAAGTAGCCAAGTCGCTACCCAGGGCACCAGTGGCAAATCTTGCAACTACCACAGCATGCCAAGGAGGAATAGTCGCCCTATCTTGGGCGCATTGTCACGGTTCGCGTGGCTCCCCCTGTCGGATGTTCGAGTCCTCCTTCGGGCATGGCTGTGTGTGTTATCCTTAGCGTAAGTTAGATTAAAGTAGTGTGTAAGCCTAGGGAGCGATGACCTCAGCAGTTTGGTCTCGTAGTACCTTAGCACAAATTTCCAAAATTTCTACCACAGCATAGATAGGAAGGCTTGTGAACCCAGGTGTGTCAACACGAACTGTCGCGGACCGGTTATTAGCAGTGGGACCACTCACGGCATAGCATCGATGTGTGCGGCTCGACTGCTGCCGTCAGAGGA
The DNA here is from genome assembly GCF_021461395.2 of Schistocerca americana. NCBI lineage: Eukaryota > Metazoa > Arthropoda > Insecta > Orthoptera > Acrididae > Schistocerca > Schistocerca americana. The sequence goes on from NC_060123.1 coordinate 22,266,009, forward strand.
TCGCTTGGAAGAGGGATTGGCGCGGCATCGTCTTCAGCGGTGCAAGCTGCTGACGGTCGTCTGTGCCAACAGTGAAGACATTGTTAGCGCCGTCTCGCAGAGTGCATTCTTCCGAGACACATCGGCCCCACCTAGGCTTATGGTTTAGCGTGCGATAAGCTACAACTCTCGTTCATCTTTGATCTACATCTACATACATACTCCGCAATCTACCATACGGTGGCGGGTAGCTCGTACCACAACTAGCATCTTCTCTCCCTGTTCCACTCCCAAACAGAACGAGGGAAAAATGACTGCCTATATGCCTCTATACGAGCCCTAATCTCTCTTATCTTATCTTTGTGGTCTTTCCGCGAAATGTAAGTTGGCGGCAGTGAAATTGTACTGCAGTCAGCCTCAAATGCCGGTTCTCTAAATTTCCTCAGTAGCGATTCACGAAAAGAACGCCTCCTTTCCTCCACAGACTCCCACCCGAGTTCCTGAAGCATTTCCGTAACACTCGCGTGATGATAAAACCTACCAGTAACAAATCTAGCAGCTCGCCTCTGAATTGCTTCTATGTCATCCCTCAATCCGACCTAATAGGGATCCCAAACGCTCGAGCAGTACTCAAGAATAGTGTTTTATAAGCGGTCTCCTTTACACATGAACCACATCTTCCCAAAATTCTACCAATGAGCCGAAGACGACTATCCGCCTTCCCCACAACTGCCATCACATGCTTGTCGCACTTCATATCGCTCTTCAGTGTTACGCCCAAATATTTAATGGACGTGACTGTGTCAAGCGCTACACTACTAATGGAGTATTCAAACATTACAGGATTCTATTTCCTATTCATGTGCATTAATTTTACATTTATCTATATTTAGAGTTAGCTGCCATTCTTTACACCGATCACAAATCCTGTCCAAGTCATCTTGATTCCTCCTACAGTCACTCAACGACGACACCTTCCCGTACACCATAGCATCATCAGCAAACAGCCGCACATTGCTATCCACCCTATCCAAAAGATCATTTATGTAGATAGAAAACAGCAGCGGACATACCACACTTCCCTGGGGCACTCCAGATGATACCCTCACCTCCGATGAACACTCACCGTTGAGGACAACATACTGGGTTCTATTACTTAAGAAGTGACCTTTGATGTTTCTGGAGGGGACGCTGACCAGCGCTCGGTACGTGCAGAATGTTTTTAGACCCGTTCTTTTCCTTTTCATGCAACAGCGGGATGATGTGTTGCCCAACAGGCTATTTCTCGTCCATACACTGCCCGTGAAACTAAAGTTCTCTGCTAGAAGTGTAGCAACTTCCCTGGCCAGAACGATCTCTGGACACGTCTACACTCGAGTACGTATAGGAAGGATATGATGGTCCGAGAAGTGAGTCGGGGGACTCGTCGACCAACAACTCTTGCAAAACTGCGCGTTTCGACGGCTTACACCCTCATTCTCCGGTGGATCAGTGAATTACGTTTTTTGTTCGCTGGATACAGTCATCTGTCTGTTTTTGAGTTTCATTTCGCTGCGGAAAAAATATTGTGTATCGTGTATTAAACCGGGGACCTAGAAACGACGGAGAGGCTTCGTCCCGCCGTAGCCCTCAGTGGTTCAGAGCCCCACAACAGGTTACAGCAGTCCACCCACCCCACCGCCGCCCCACACCGAACCCAGGGTTATTGTGCGGTTCGGCCCCAGTGGATGTCCCGGGAACGTCCCATACCAGACGTGTGCAACCCCAGATGTTTGCGTGGTAGAGTAATTACGTACGCGCAGACAGTGTTTGCACAGCAATCGCTGACATGGTGTAACTAAGGCGAAATAAGGGGAACCAATCCGCTTTCGTCGAGGCAGATGGAAAACCGTCTTAAAATCCATCCACAGGCTGGCCGGCACACCGGGCCTCGACACTGATGCTCCGGGCGGATTCGTGCCGCGGGCAGGCACGCCTTCCCGGTCGGAGAGCAGCGCGTTAGACTGCGCGACTAGCTGGGCGGGAGATAAGGTATAATCAATACTTGCTTCCGTAATACGGCACTAGGCCTACAAACTGTAAATAATAAAAAAGCTACTTACAATACACTGAAAAGACAAAAGTCATGGGATACCTGCTAATATCTATCGGACCCACTTTTTCCCTACGAGGCATGGGCTTTGGAAGTCCCCTGCAGTGATATTGAGCCATGATGCTTCAATAGTCGACTATAATTACGAGAGTGTTGCATGTGTACGATTTTGTGAATGAACTGACTTGTCGATTATGTTCCACAAATGCTCGATGGGATTCATGTTGGGCGATCTGGTTGGCTAAATCATTCGCTCAAACTGTGCAGAATGTTTTTCAAACCCATCGCCGGCCCGGTGCCATGGTGCATTGTCGTCCATAAAAATTACATTGTTGTTTGGGAACATGAAGTCCTTGAATAACTGCAAATAATCTCCAAGTAGCCGAACATCTAGAGGACGAGTCCGTTCCATGTAAACATAGCCCGTACATTAGGAGCCACTACCAGCTTGCACAGTGTCTTGTTGACATCCTAGGTCCGTGACTTCGAGGAGTTTCCTCCAGGCTTGAACCCTACCATTAGCTCTTACTGGCTGAAATCGGGACTCATCTGACAAGGTTCAAAAATGGTTCAAATGGCTCTGAGCACTATGGGACTTAACATCTGTGGTCATCAGTCCCCTAGAACTTAGAACTACTTAAACCTAACTAACCTAAGGACATCACACACATCCATGCCCGAGGCAGGGTTCGAACCTGCGACCGTAGCGGTCACGCGGTTCCAGACTGAAGCGCCTAGAACCGCACGGCCACACCGGCCGGCCATCTGACAAGGCCATGGTTTTCCAGTCGTCTATTGACCAACTGATATGATCACGAGCCCAGAAGAGGTGCTGCAGGCGATGTCGTGCTGTTAACAAAGGCACCTGCGTCCGTCGTCTGCTGCTATAGCCCATTAACGCCAAATTTCGCCGCACTAGCCTGAGAGATACGTTCATCTTACAGCCTACACTGAGCTCTGCGGTTTTTTCACGCAGTGTTGCTTGTCTGTTAGCATTGACAACCCTAAGCAAACGCCGCTGCTCTCACTCGTTAAGTGAAGGGTGTCGCCCACTGCCATGTCCGTGGTGAGAGGTAACGTCTGAAATTGCGTGTTCTCGGTACACTGTTGAGACTGTGGATCTCGGAAAACTCAAGTCCCTAACGATTTCGGAAATGAAATGTCGCACGCGTCTAGCTCCAACTACGATTCCGCGTTCAAAACCTGTTAATTCCCGTTGTGCGGCTATAATTACGTCGGAAACCATTTCGTATCAGTCAGCTGAGTACAAAGGACAGCTCAGCCAATGCACTGCAAGTTTTTACGTTGTGTACGGGATAATGTCGCCATCTGCATATGGGCATATCGCCATCGCATGACATTTGTCACCTAATTGTATGTTACAGCAGAAAAAGCTAAGGCTGTTGATAAATACGCATTTTCATATCCAGATGTCACACAAACTCAAACCAGTAACATAAACAATCCAGATATTCTACAGATGTAGCGGTACAGTGTTTTCTAGGTCAAAGAGCGTTCGTTACTAGCTTACATTGTGAATTAATGATATATATTACAAGTATAAATTGGCTTAGTTCTTACAACGTTCTTTGTAGAGATTCAACTTATGACTTTCGTTTAGTTTCTGAAGAATTATTAGATTACTCTCTATGTTGTCTAAAGCTGCTGGAACATATTGTACGTAGGTTTATTGCTGTTTAAAAATTTGTAATCGTAGTGGCATTTCAAAACAGACAACAGGCCACATCCAGCAAACAAAAAGTGTAATGTAATCCAGTGATGCACCTTAAGATCAGGATGTAAACATTCGAAACGCGTCCTGGGATTAAATAAAAAGTGACTGACATAGGTAATTGTTTTAATTTATCTTTTCTTGTCACACAATTATCTGTGAACACTCTACTGTATTGGGTGTATCCGCTGTTGCAGAAGATTGGCTTCCGTTTGGCACGTACGGCTCGGTGGCGGCGAGGAGGCGAACACTGACTGTTTTCGGCGGGCGGCCGCACTCTCGTTCCGCTGCAATCGGAAACCGGTGCGGCCGCCGGCGCGCTGAGAGGATCTGGCGAGACAAAGGGCGGCGGGCCACGCCCTTTCTGTGCGTGCGGCCGGAAATGGGCCGAACGGCGCTGGCTGGCTGGCTGGCTGGCGGCCGCCGCCGATCAAAGAGCACGGGCGCGCGCGCTCTGCTTTCTGTTTCGTTGTTTGCCCGTTTTCTGCTGTTCACGCGGTCTGAAGTGCCGCCTGCATTTTGCCTGTTCTCTCCGTGCTTCCATATCCGTGTGTGACTGTACAGTCTGGAGTCAATTCTACAATTCTCCTTCCACAACTGATTGTGTCGATGCCTCTTCTTCGCAAATACCTGAGACATGTGATCGAAAACTAACGTCAAGTTCCCTTTTTCTTAAAGAGTCTTTATTTATTCATCAAAATCAACTGGGTCCCCTTCAAAGTAATACCCCTTAGATAAAATATACTTGGACCTGCGCATTTTCCAGTTTCGGAAGCTCCTACAGCGGTTCTACACTACTGGCCCTTAAAATTGCTACACTACGAAGATGACGTGCTACAGACGCAAAATTTAAGCGACAGGAAGAAGATGCTGTGATGTGCAAATGATTAGCTTTTCAGAGCATTCACACAAGGTTGGCGCCGGTGGCAACACCTACAACGTGCTGACGTGAGGAAAGTTTCCAACCCATTTCTCATACACAAACAGCAGTTGACCGGCGTTGCCTGGAGAAACGTTGTTATGATGCCTCGCGTACTGAGGAGAAATGCGTACCATCACGTTTCCGACTTTGATAAAGGTCGGATTGTAGCCTATCGCGATTGTGGTTTACCGTATCGCGACATTGCTGCTCGCGTTGGTCGAGATCCAATGACTGTTAGCAGAATACGGAATCGGTGGGTTCAGGAGGGTAATGCTGAACGCCGTGCTGGAGCCCAACGGCCTCGTATCACTAGCAGTCGAGATGACAGGCATCTTATCCGCATGCCTGTAACGGATCCCGCAGCCACGTTTCGATCCCTGAGTCAACAGATGGGGATGTTTGCAGGACAACATCCATCTGCACGAACAGTTTGACGACGTTTGCAACAGCATGAACTATCAGCTCGGAGACCATGGCTGCGGTTACCCTTGACGCTGCATCAAAGACAGGAGAGCCTGCGATGGTGTACTGAACGACGAACCTGGGTGCACGAATGGCAAAACGTCATTTTTTCGGATGAATCCAGGTTCTGTTTACAGCATCATGATGGTCGCATCCGTGTTTGACGACATCGCGGTGAACGCACATTGGAAGCGTGTATTCGTCATCGCCATACTGGCGTATCATCCGCCGTGATGGTATGGGGTGCCATTGGTTACACGTCTCGGTCACCTCATGTTCACATTGACGGCACTTTGAACAGTGGACGTTACATTTCAGATGTGTTACGACCCGTGACTCTACCCTTCATTCGATGCCTGTGAAACCTACATTTCAGCAGGATAATGCACGATCGCATGTTGCAGGTCCTGTACGGGCCTTTCTGGATCCCAGAAAATGTTCGACTGCTGCCCTGGGCAGCTCATTCTCCAGATCTCTCACCAATTGAAAACGTCTGGTCAATGGTGGCCGAGCAACTGGCTCGTCACAATAGGCCAGTCACTACTCTTGATGAACTGTGGTTTCGTGTTGAAGCTGCTTGGGCAGCTGTACCTGTACACGCCATCCAAGCTCTGTTTGACTGAAAGCCCAGGAGTGTCAAGGCCGTTATTGCGGCGAGAGGTGGTTGTTCTCCGTACTGATTTCTCAGGATCTATGCTCTCAAACTGCGTGAAAATGTACTAAAAAAATGGCTCTGAGCACTATGGGACTCAACTTCTGAGGTCATTAGTCCCCTAGAACTTAGAACTAGTTAAACCTAAGGACATCACAAACATCCATGCCCGAGGCAGGATTCGAACCTGCGACCGTAGCGGTCCTGCGGTTCCAGACTGCAGCGCCTTTAACCGCACGGCCACTTCGGCCGGCAAAATGTACTCACATGTCAGTTCTAGTATAATATATTTGCCCAAAGAGTATCTGTTTATCATCTGCATTTCTTCTTGGTGTAGCAATTTTAATGGCCAGTAGTGTACTTCATCTCGTCAGTAGCGGCAAAACGACGTTCTCACGCACGAGAATAGAAAGAACTCGCAGGGCTGGCTGAGGCAGCATAACGGTTTCGTTTTCTGCCAAAAATATCACGAATACGCATTGAGGTGTAGCGGGAGCATTACCGTGATGCGATTTCCACGAGTGGTTCCGCCACATTTCTGGTAGTTTTCTTTGAATTGCTTCGCGTAAATAGCGCATACCTTCTAGGTAGTATTCCTTATTAACTTATTGGTTCAAATGGCTCTGAGCACTATGGGACTTAACTTCTAAGGTGATCAGTCCCCTAGAACTTGGAACTACTTAAACCTAACTAACCTAAGAACATCACACACATCCATGCACGAGGCAGGATTCGAACCTGCGACTGTAGCGGCAGCGCGGTTCCAGACTGTAGTGCCTAGAACCGCTCGGCTACTCCGGCCGGCTATTAACTTATTGAGGCAGGCACTCATGATGTACTATCCAACTGTAATCGAAGAAAACAGCGAGAACCTCATTTTTTTTTTTTCGGTCTTGGCTCTTCAGGTAGTTTCCGTTGGTACGATAGGGTCTTTGTTTCGACGACATATCTCTAAATCGACGTTTCGTCACATATTATAACCTTCTTTAGAAGTTATGGATAGTTGTCGACTGCATTCAGCAATTCCTGGGTGATGGCTACCAGACGTCGTTTTTGGTCCATATTCATCAGCTTCGGAAAAAAAAACCTTTGCTGCTGATCGTTTGGTACCCAATTCATCCGAAAGAATTGCTTTACACGAGCCGACATCATCAACAACCTCTCTGATGGTGATTCAGTGATTTTCCAGAACCATTTTCTTTACTTTCCCCACACTGTAGTCAGTAATTGGTATGCTAGCGTATCCATGGTGACCGTCGTCTTCAACGTCTTCTCGGCTGGCTTTGATACGTTTATACCATTCCTGAACCCTTGTCTCACTCATAGTAGGCTCGCTAAAAGCCACAGTCAGCTTTTGAAAGCGGTGCTGCACTTTTTTTCATTTTTCAATCAAAATTTAATGCAAATTCTTTGATCTATCTTTTTCGAAAGCGAGCACTCGAAAACACGTACAACCTTTTCAACTGTCAACAATAAACTAAAATTGAAAATCGGATGCATGAAGCCACCGTTATCCTTGGATCATACCTCGTACATCTAGGTCTGTATGACTATTTTGAAATCCACACTTAAAACCGTATTCACATGAGACGTGTTTCTCATCACGAAGCGCGGCGTGAGTGGTGTCCGCCGTGGTTGCTGCATGCTCTGAATCGTGCAGCTACATCTCACAGAACGTGCTTCTAAACGTGATTTGAGACAGCAGCGCTCTCCAGCGGCAGTTCTTTGCTACAACTGGCGCGCAGATCACGCAGTTACTTTATGAAAATGGATGCACGTAAAATAACTGCGTTTGAATCTGTTACTGATTGTCCAAGAAGAGCGGATAAAACGGCGACGAGGATCCTGACTCGTCGGTGGCTTGAGCTCCCGGACTGCTGATAGAGGAACACTTGATAATGCTGTACAAGGATCTGGGATACATACCAGTAGGAGATATTCCAACTCAATGTAATCTCCATCTCATTTTCGGTTTTAAATTGAATATAGATGAGGGTGGCCGAGTGGTTCTAGGCACCACAGTCTAGAACCGCGCGACCCCTACGGTCGCAGGTTCGAATCCTGCCTCGGGCGTGGATGTGCGTGATGTCCTTAGGTTAGTTAGGTTTAATTAGTTCTAAGTTCTAGAGGACTGATGCCCTCAGAAGTTAAGTCCCATAGTGGAGCCATTTGAACCATTTGAATATAGATTAAGCATACTGTTCAGTGTCGGTCTGCACACGCGTAATATACAGGGTGAGCCGAAATTCGCGATTTCGGGATTCGCAACGCGACTCCTCACATGTCAGCCATAAAAAAGTCACAAAATTTGTCCGGCGAGTACATTTGGCAGGAAAATGACGTTAAAGAGTGGCAATCTGGCAACACTGTAACCACATGAAGGGTAACTACTTTTGACAGCACAGTTTACTTGTGCTGTGCAGTTGGTGCAGTGGACAGAGTTTTGAGTTAGCACGCAGGAGGTCGAGCGAACCCTGGCCACAGAACAGCCAAGAGAATATACTGTGTCCTCAGGGGGAAACGGCGAAAAACAAAACTGAAAACAAACTTCCGCAGTACAATTGTAAACAAATATGGGAAAATGTCTCGGAAAACGTGTTGCCTAAAGACGCAAAGGAGACATGGTACAAAATAGTAAGCAGAACGGTACCAACCAACCAAAGACAGGCGGAGGTAAAACTCGTCGCAAGTGACAATTGCGACGTATGTGCCATGGACCACACCCTCCAGCATCGTTTCACGTGCGGGAATGCCACCAACATATGGGAAGCGTGCCAGCAGATGGTGGCCCACATCAACAGAATGACGCCGGGAAGCATCACAGTGGAAGCAATCACCGCCCCAGACTCCATCCCATTTCCACGGCCCAAGCGACTGGCGACTCTCTGCATCCTCGCCACGACGGCACACGCCATCGTAGCGCGGAGGCAGACCGACCAGCTGGCCTTCCTGATGGAACTCTGGGAGGAGAACAAGACAGCCCACAGCACAGGCGATACCGCGAGAACTTCAGAAACTTCCTGCAGATTCCACTGCAGACAACAATCGACAGAGTCCTCCCAAGCCTGTGACCCTCAGCACCGCCACCAGCCACCTCACCACACTCACCACAAGAAGAAAGCGTGAAGTGAAAGTGAATAGGTACACCATAAAAGAGAAAGTGTTTCTCCTCTCGTCTCAAAATAGTCAAGTATAATCTCTGAAGTGTTTCTTCTCAGTTTTTCTTCTCAGTGAAATCAGCGTTATAAAGTGCATCCCACTAAACCTCTGTCATGCTCACATCCAAATCAGAGTCAAAAGTACGTCTAATAGAAGTAGCAGTGCTTCTAAACGTGTGTTTGTGACAAAAAAAGAAAGACTACAGATATTTCGGTTATGCGCTGTCGCATGGTATCCAGATATACCTCATTATTTGTACTATATTGTTTAGGATACTAGCACTACTTAGTGAAAAGCAGCAACTACACATAAAAATAATGAAGGTTTCCTTTACTATGTGCTTTATAAAATTTATACTCTCCTCTCTGCTTCTCTTATATAATATGACATTATTTCTGCTTTCTTCTTCAATTTGCCTTTAGTTTGTAGTATATGCAAAAATTTCTCCGACTTCTGCCCCATCTGCCATGCTGATGTTTTCTCTCATACTGTCCCACCTAACAATGCTGACTAGAGGAAGATATCAAACCCGCATGCACATCGTGCCTGTAGCACCACAAAGCGCATCACATACACAAATTTGAACTCATAATCAATTTTTTGACGCTGGATATAAAGTATTATGCCTGTTCTGCAATGGTTTACCCACAAAAAAGACGACAATTGGCCATGGAACAACAATAAGAGAAAAATGCAAAAGAAAAGAATATACAAACGAAAACCTATAAAAAAGGACTGTAATGTTGACCAACTGTAAGAATATTACCTTAATATAAAGAAATGTTTTAAAAAAGTATCGTTGCTAAAAATTTAAATAAATATATATAGTTACAAAAAAAAACGCTGGGTTGAGGCGCCTTTTTTTATTCGCTAATTTCATTCTGACATTTCATACTGTAATATATACCGTTTCTTATGTCACATGTAAATTTACAACATTTTGTAATGCTCAAAACAACAGATACGTGGTTAGACAAATAAGAAATAGACAGTTGAAAAAATTAATGGGACCATGGTGATAACACATAGGAATAGTAACCGAGTTTGGACATTATTTGCAAAGCACGTTCTAGTCCTACTGATAACGTAAGGCCCTAACGAAATGTAATGGACCTGAACGAGGAAAGAATAATAGGTGGTACTAATCTATGTGAACGTTAGAGGAAGGTAGAAAGAAAACAGGTTTCGAACCTATTAGATGAAGTGGTCCGAATAAATTGGAGCCCACGACGTGGAAAGGGCTTCTTTCAAAGCTGACCAATCTTCCATTTCTACGATTGTAGTATGTTTTCCAGAGGACCCGCTGCAATCGCTGTTGTCGATTAAGATTCCAGATACCGTACCACGGATATTTTTTTTTGTAACCATATATATTTATTTAAATATATTAACAACGATACATTTAAAAAAAAACTTTTCATTCTTTTAACCTATTAAATTCCTAGAGTTGGTTAACACTATCCACTGCACCAACTGTACAACGCAAGTGATATGTCGTGACAGAGGTAGTTACTGGACATGTGGCTACAGTGTTGCCAGATTGCCACTCTTTAATGTCCTTTCTCTGTCGGATGTACTCGCCGGACGAAATTTTGTGAGAGATTTTTTTATCGCTGGCATGTGAGGTGTCACGCTGCGAAGCCCCAGTCCGCGAATTTCGCTTCACCCTGTGTATATGTATCCTCAGTGTTCTGTTGCCTACCGTCACTCTGAAGCAACGAACTTCATATAGCTTTCAAGATCGTGATTCGTTTCGTAATTTCATACAAATGGAGGAAAATATTTTTCGAAGTCGCTGACCACCACTGAAGAAATTATTTACCGGCAAGACACAAATAATAGGCAGCCCATGTAACCAAGAAATAGGTATTTATAAGCAAAAATTTCTAGTGTGAGACCTGTGTTTACCTTCTTACAGACCAACAGCCACGTTAAGGTTTCTGACCAATGGCGAAACATTCCTGTCATTAGCTCATGCAACAAGAATTGCAGCAAATATATTATTTTTAATAAGTAACATAGAGTATAGCACATGTGTGTGTGGTTTGAGGTTTTCGGGCGCTAAACAGCGTGGTCATCGGCGCCCACATAGCACATAATACTCCTATTTCATTAATAAGAAGCTGCACACTCTTTTAGAAAAAAAAAAAGGTGAAGAGAATTTATAAGTGATCAGAAGGAAACCTGCTGCCTTTCCCTTTGAAGTACACGATGCTATCAACTACGCTACGTCTTAAACATGGCCAGAGCTTATCAGTATATTTGGCGCTGTACAGGACCTCAGAGTCTCCAGTGGTCGTATTGAAGAAATTGTGTAAGTGGAGGTTAATAATAAAACGAACATTACGCCTTCTCACTTGTTTGACCAGTTCTGCCTATGTCACATTCCTAAGCCATTGTATATGGAAACATTTCTATACATCTGTCTTCTATTCACAGCACCAGATTTGCATTTGGTGGCCAAAATTGGAACCAATTTTTTTCCAACGTAAATCGGTTGCGCATTAACGCACTCGAATATCTACCAAGCTTTGCTGGCATCATATAATTATTGCCTACACTGGATCTCCCTCTCATGTTAAACACTGTGCCAGAGTCAATGCTAGAAATGCGTTATCTGTATTTGTAGCCATTTCCACGTGTGTCAGTATACAGCAAACGTGAACAGCGTCAGCTTCGAAAGTGAGATTAAATGGGAAATCTTGGATCGTGTAAGGCTTTTGGAATGAATCTGTGGATAGATAAGAGCGAATTTGACAAAAAGTCTGATCGTGTGGGGCCTTAATACTACATATGACCATCCCACAATCCTGGGAAGTTTTATTGCAGATTCTCCCTTTTCCAACCTTTCTGTGACTTCTAATTAATTTTTGGTAATTCGAAGAACACATTTGAGTTTTTGTTATTTTCGTAGGGCAAGTACGCCGCCCGTAAATATCATCAAATAAATGTGACGCAGCTTAATGCTCGTCGTGCGGATATTACTCTTCTTGTACGTCCGCCATGTAGGCTCCGGCCACAACCCATTTAGAAGGATTTGGGAAAGATAGGCACATCAACTGCAGACTGAAGAAAAGTAGCCTTCCCCTGAGTCCCTGGCGCAGGCGACTACAGTAGCTGTTCTGACGAGCCGAAACTACTTTCGTCCAGCCACAACTGTGGGTTCTTCTATTGCTCTGGGAGAAAGGTCATCACAAGTGAACACATGAAATCGTAGTTCATTATATTTCATAAATGAATAAAATAATATAATGAAAAGGATACTGTTCACTTAGAACAGTGAGTAGCAACTATCCTTTTCATTATATTGTTACATTCCATCCTGGACTATTGATTGTTTCATAAATGAATAAAAGATTTACTTAACTTTGCCACGTTCTTTGCCACACCAGTACTGGATAAAACATGACATGTGGCACTTATTAAGAAACTGTTGTCTTGAAGTACAATGTCCAACATTAACAACACTACGTCGTTGCGGATTGCAGCGAGACCTCACAAACATACACTACTGGCCATTAAAATTGCTACGCCACGAAGATGAAGTGCTACAGACGCGAATTTTAAGCGACGTGAAGAAGACGCTGTGATATGCAAATGATTAGCTTTTCAGAGCATTCACACAAGGTTGGCGCCGTTGGCGACACCTACAAAGTGCTGACATGAGGTAAGTTTCCAACCGATTTCTCATACACAAACAGCAGTTTACCGGCTCTGCCTGGTGAAACGTTGTTGTGATGCCTCGTGTAAGGAGGAGAAATGCGTACCATCACGTTTCCGACTTTGATAAAGGTCCGATTGTAGCCAATCACTATTGCGGTTTATCGTATATCGACATTGCTGCTCGTGTTGGTCGAGGTCCAATGACTGTTAGCAGAATATGGAATCGGTGGGTTCAGGAGGGTAATACGGAACGCCGTAATGGTTCCCAACGGCCTCGTATCACTAGCAGGCGAGATGACATGCATCTTATCCGCATGGCTGTGACGGATCGTGCTGCCACGTCTCGATCCCTGAGTCAACAGACGGGGACGTCTGCAAGACAACAACCATCTGCACGAACAGTTCGACGACGTTTGCAGCAGCATGGACTATCACCTCGGAGACCATGGCTGCGGTTACCCTTGACGCTGCATGACAGACAGGAGCGCCTGCGATGGTGTACTCGACGACGAACCTGGGTGCACGGATGGCAAAACGTCATTTTCTCGAATGAATCCACGTTCTGTTTACAGCATCATGATGGTCGCATCCGTGTCTGGCGACATCGTGGTGAAAGCAGATTGGAAGCGTGTATTCGTCTTCGCCATACAGGCGTATCAGCCGCCGTGATGGTATAGAGTTCCATTGGTTACACGTCTAGGTCACCTCTTGTTCGCATTGACGGCATTTTGAACAGTGGACGTTACATTTCAGATGTGTTACGACCTGTGGATCTACCCTTCATTCGATCCCTGCGAAATGGCACATTTCTGCAGGATAATGCAGGACCACATGTTGCAGGTCCTGTACGAGCTTTTCTGGATACAGAAAATGTTCGACTGCTGCCCTGGCCAACACATTCTCCAGATTTCTCACCAACTGAAAACGTCTGGCGAATGGTGGCCGAGCAACTGGCTCGTCACAATACACCAGTCGCTACTGTTGATGAACTGTGGTATCGTGTTGAAGCTGCATGGGCAGCTGTACCTGTACACGCCATCCAAGCTCTGTCTGACTCAATGCCCAGGCGTATCAAGGCCGTTATTACGGCCAGAGGTGGTTGTTCTGGGTACTGATTTCTCATGATTTATGCATTACGTGAAAATGTAGTCAAATGTCAGTTCTAGTATAATATATTTGTCCAATGAATACCCGTTTAGCATCTGCACTCTTCTTGGTGTAGCAATTTTAATGGCCAGTAGTGTATGTGATATCGATCTGCGTTGCCATCTTAGGTGTGGCAACACGACCTCCGTACGAGAGGACCGCAGCGGACAGGCCTAGCACGCATGGGCTGCCAGGAAAATATACGTTACACTCTGTTCTGTGCCTCATTGAGGCCATTGTCAAGGCTACAGCCGATGTCCTCGTGCAGGTGACTGATTTCTCGTCCCGTGTGCCGACGCACCGAGCGCCGCCGCCGCAGCCGCCGCCCACGCTGGAGTCGGCCAGCGGGCGCCGTGTCCAGCTGTCCCGGCTGGAGGCAGGCGCTCGGCGCTGCACCTGTCGGCGCGGCCGCTCAGTGCCCCGGCCGGCCCAGCCCCGCTATTCAGGCCGCCAGCGGCACCTGCCCAGCGCCGCGGGTCAGGGGTCAATTGGGGAGTGTGCCGCGCTGGCGCGCTCGCCGGCCGGCTATTACGGCGGAGGCGCTGCCCGGCAATTACGCGCACAAAAACAAGACGACGCCGGCGCGCGCCGCTACCGGAATCCCGGCACCCGCCTGCTAGCCGCTCCGCCGCAAATCTGCGTCACTTGTCGCCGCTTCTGGACTGCGGGCGACTCAGTCAGTCGTCCCCACTACTAGGATTCACCCCTTAAGTAACACTGGTAAACACAGATACCACTGACCTTAAAGTGCGAGGAACCGATTGTATTGGTATCAATATATTCACTATAGTTTTAAGGCGGCTATAATTTCGCACCTTACAACCACCCATCCACATACTTTGCTGTGATCTATAAACACACTTAAGTATCATTTCATAGGTTGTACATCGTATATACTGGGTGTTACAAAAAGGTACGGCCAAAATTTCAGGAAACATTCCTCACACACAAACAATGAAAATATGTTATGTGGACATGTGTCCGGAAACGCTTACTTTCCATGTTAGAGCTCATTTTATTACTTCTCTTCAAATCACATTAATCGTGGAATGGTAACACACAGCAACAGAACGTACCAGCATGACTTCAAACACTTTGTTACAGGAAATGTTCAAAATGTTCTCCGTTAGCGAGGATACATGCATCCACCCTCCGTCGCATGGAATCCCTGATGCGCTGATGCAGCCCTGGAGAATGGCGTATTGTATCACAGCCGTCCACAATACGAGCACGAAGAGTCTCTACATCTGGTACCGGAGTTGCGTAGACAAGAGCTTTCAAATGCCCTCATAAATGAAAGTCAAGAGGGTTGAGGTCAGGAGAGCGTGGAGGCCATGGAATTGGTCCGCCTCTACCAATCCATCGGTCACCGAATCTGTTGTTGAGAAGCGTACGAATACTTCGACTGAAATGTGCAGGAGCTCCATCGTGCATGAACCACATGTTGTGTCGTACTTGTAAAGGCACATGTTCTAGCAGCACAGCTAGAGTATCCCGTATGAAATCATGATAACGTGCTCCATTGAGCGTAGGTGGAAGAACATGGGCCCCAATCAAGACATCACCAACAATGCCTGCCCAAACGTTAACAGAAAATCTGTGTTGATGACGTGAGTGCACAATTGCGTGCGGATTCTCGTCAGCCCACACATGTTGATTGTGAAAATTTACAATTTGATCACGTTGGAATGAAGCCTCATCTGTAAAGAGAACATTTGCACTGAAATGAGGATTGACGCATTGTTGGATGAACCATTCGCAGAAGTGTACACGTGGAGGCCAATCAGCTGCTGATAGTGCCTGCACACGCTGTACATGGTACGGAAACAACTGGTTCTCCCGTAGCACTCTCCATACAGTGACGTGGTCAGCGTTACCTTGTACAGCAGCAACTTCTCTGGCGCTGACATTAGGGTTATCGTCAACTGCACGAAGAATTGCCTCGTCCGTTGCAGGTGTCCTCGTCGTTCTAGGTCTTCCCCAGTCGCGAGTCATAGGCTGGAATGTTCCGTGCTCCCTAAGACGCCGATCAATTGCTTCGAACGTCTTCCTGTCTGGACACCTTCGTTCTGGAAATCTGTCTCGATACAAACGTGCCGCGCCACGGCTATTCCCCCGTGCTAATCCATACATCAAATGGGCATTTGCCAACTCCGCATTTGTAAACATTGCACTGACTGCAAAACGACGTTCGTGATGAACACTAACCTGTTGATGCTACGTACTGATGTGCTTGATGCTAGTACTGTAGAGCAATGAGTCGCATGTCAACACAAACACCGAAGTCAACATTACCTTCCTTCAATTGGGCCAACTGGCGGTGAATCGAGGAAGTACAGTACATACTGACGAAACTAAAATGAGCTCTAACATGGAAATTAAGCGTTTCCGGACACATGTCCACATAACATATTTTCTTTCTTTGTGTGTGAGGAATGTTTCCTGAAAGTTTGGCCGTACCTTTTTGTAACACCCTGTATAAATACCTAAAGGAGACTGACATTCTCACGTACGCCTTGTAAATAATTGTTAACGCTTATTGCATGAAAGGTGACGGAGTGTCTTCATTATCAGAGTGGCATAATGAATGGTTGCCTGTACCAGCAGAGGTTGGAACGCCAGTGGAGATGAAACGGCAGGCGGAACTTGAGTCCTGGATGGAATGCCTACACAGGTGTGTTGGTCCTGCTTTAACACAGGAAGTAGCTAGACGGACGTCGTGTCACCTGAGTGCGAAGACACAATACAGGGGCGACCGGCCGCTATTGTAGTAGGGCCCGAAAGATAACCGGATAGTACTTACGAACTCTGCAAATTTTGGACGCAGGCGCGAGGAACGCAGAAGCGGCACCTCGGAAACCACGCAGGCTGGGCTATTTCCAAGGATTTTCAATCAGAAGTATAGATTGTACGAGTATAGGTTTTTCCTCCCAAATTTCCGCGCTGGACGACAAAAGACTAAAATATGGTTGGTCGGCGTTCGGAAGAATCTGTAGAGAGGGAGAATATTCCGTGGTTTCAGGAATATGATTCGTTTTCGGAATTACCATGGTGGGGAGCCAAGCCTTGCTGGGAAGCCGGCGCTGGAGAGACGTGGTCTTCCGTTGTGAGCGCCCGTGCGTGACGGTCGCTGAGTATCAGCTTTTTTGGTACAGACGGACTTGCTGTCTTTGCTCTCAGGAGAGTTTATAGTTAGAGCAGTTAGGCACTGTACTGTTGCGAACCTATACGATTCTGGACTTAACCTCCGGATTGGAAGTCGTCGTTGAGTACGCAGCGTTCAGTAGTTGAGAGCACTTCGCCTGCCTTTACTTACGTTGAGACGTTATCTGAACTCCGTCCTTGTGGCTGGGAGTTCGCGTTTTTTGTCTGTAGAACACAGAGAGGACAAGGCAGTATTAGAGTATGTTAGTCAGAGGACCACCTTCTGCCGTCCTAGTGTCTGAAAGTGTTTATTTGTGGCTGGAGTTCTTCGATCGTCGGAGACGAGTACGAGAACCATCACTTCGACGCACCGTCCGCAGTACATACGGTGATATCGCAAGTTGCTTCGGCTTGTTAGGGCTATAAGAACTAAACAGCTGTAATCACGTTAGTTTATTTCCACTGAGGTTCCACAGCACCGTAGATCATCATTGAAAGTAGTGTCTTCAAGTGTTTGGTTCATAGATGATATCAGTCATTTCGCGTTATTGATATTAGACCGTGCAGTCATAATAAGGGTCAGAGTTGGGAAATTGATTAGTAGTTTTACTTAGGAAATGTAAACTTTGTAATATAAAGTTTCTTTTTTACAATAAAAATATAAGCAGGAACAACGTTTATCATTTAGTAAGATTAGTTGCCTTCATCATTCACTTATGTTTAGATTGTAAATTATAGAATTAAGAGATCATAAGACCTGCTTCAGGGGTTAGTCAGACAGGGCCAAATCTTCATTTTAGCATTTATTATTTTCCGTTGCGCCCATTCATTTTACACCCGCCTGGAGTAGCATCTTGGAAGGCTTTTTTTCGAAATGGCGTGCAGTTGGATTTTATTGCTGTGTGGGGGCTTGTTGTAATCTTGTCATATACATATAGTATGTTACAAAACGATAGCAACAAACGTCGAGCGATTGTAGGGGGTGTCCTGGGGAACAGACTGAGGATAGGAATCCGTGTCCGGAAGCGTCGTCCATCACCGCTAGAGTTACAGGCGACAATGCCGGCCACCCTTCGGCACCAAACGCGACTTTGTATGCTGACGGGCCGTAAACGAACGGTCCACAACGTAGTTCGTTACTCACTGATGGCGATTGATTGCCGCGATCGCCAGTGGAGAAGATGGAGCCAGCTGCTGTTTACAAAGACCTTATCTTCTACGAATGCGACACTGTTGACTTTTTGTGTGACGCTTTCGGAGGCTGGTTTCCATCTGCAGTTTATTTTTCTCCTGTATACCGAAAGAACTGGAAATTTAGAGGGTTCCAGGAGGAAAATAAATTGCAGATGGAAACCCGTGTCTGAAACCGCCAACCGAAGAAACAACAGATCATCGCACTCACAGGAGACAAGACCTTTCTACGCAGCATCCAGCTCCATCTTCTCCACTGGTGATCGTGGCGATCAGTCGGGAACACTTAATAACAAACATTAAGAGACGTTCCTTCAGCGTACAAAGTCAGGTTTGCTGCGGAAAGGCTGGCCTAGTCTCAGGCCGCGGCAGCTATAATTTTGACGCTCTGTAGAATCGTTGGATGACGTTTCCGGACACGGCTTCCTATCCTCGATTTGTCCCTCAAGACATCCTCTACAACCCATCGAAGTTTGTCGCAGCATTTCTATGACACCTTGTATGTCTTTAAGTAGAGTTCAAATGAAAAGCTGCGGAACGTCAGAACAACCAAACCGGTTGACATTGGTAGAGCCGCTTTGGGATATAGTAAGGAGACATTTAGGGACTCGAAGCATGCGTTGTTACCCCCACCTAAAAAATTCAGCGCTGTGCCCTCAGCAGGCATGGTCTTGTTCGCCGTCTTTTTCGACGTTCGTGATCCGATACTCATCGAATTCCTCGAGTACGGGAAAACCACTAACAGTGACACTCCGTAGCCTACGCAAGTCCTTCAAGAGCAAACGACCTGGGCTACTCACGGAGAGAGTGATTCAGCCCCGCGACAACACGCGCCCACACGTCCCCAACTTCACACATAGTGCAATGGCAAAGCTCAGATCGGAGCACCTTGAGCGTCCGCCCTATAGACCGGACATGTCGCCCGACTTCCATGTGTTCGGTCCGTCATAAAACATCTTAAAGGGAAGCAGAGGTTGAAAATACCGCTTCAGTTATAAATTTCTTTATTTTCACACGCCCGGTTTCGGACTGTTATAAGCCCATCTTCAGGTGTAGCAGCTGTGCTACCTTGGTATGCGCGGCGCTCGGGGACCACAGCACAGGGCGTGTGAAATAAAGAAATTTACAACTGAAGCGGTATTTTCAACCTCTGCTAAAATGCTCACTTGCGGATGTTCTTCCAACAGGATTGTTTGTTGTTAAAGGGAAGCGCTTCAACCAAGACGGCGAAATGGACACGGTGGAGTATTGGCTCCTGTCACAGCCACGGGGATTCTGGGAATAGGAACTCCGGTACGTGAAACAGTGGGGTAGTTGTGCTGAGGCGTTTGCTGATTACTTTTGAATATATAGACTTCAATTATAATAACCGTGTTATTCCGTACTTTTTCTTTTGAATACCCCTAGTATGTATGTATGTGTGTGTGTGTGTGTGTGTGTGTGTGTGTGTGTGTGTGTGCGCGCGTTTGTGTTTGTGTGTTGTCCTCTTACATGGAACTTAATGATGGAAAGATTTTTTTTTACTCGTTTGATTGGGTAGTTGCAGTTATAACACGTTTTTCACCATATACGTTATGCCCTATCTATGGAGTATCCTTCTGTGAACATTCTAAACGCATAATCCACTTTGATATTTCGGTTAACTCTTGATTTGAAACCAGTTTTGCTTCAGAACACGATGTTTTCTACATGTCAGTTATGGAATTTATTGTTCTCTTTCACATCTTTCGAAAAATCATTTCTAATCGTAGAATGCAAAGAATGCTTTGCCAATAAAGCAAAAGGTGAAAAAATTTTCCTAATTTTCTGGACGATTTCCTTGTTTTTGAGCTTGTTGTTGTTGTTGTTGTTTTGTTCAACTGTATATTGTTGTACAGACTGCTGAAATAATGGAGAATGTTTTCTATGTCTATGGCATTTCCTTTTAAATAAATGTAATGTGTTGGTCATACATTATCTTAGTAAACAGTTTTCACTAGGCAAAACTGTAGAATATCCTATGTTTCATGTGATTTACACAGACTTAAGCTTTTTGGTAAGACACTGCAACGTCATCAGGCTCCCTAGTTACCATTCAGTGGAGAGTACTTGTAATTTAGGACGAGATGGAGAAGTTCCCTGTTTATCTTATTTACGTCTATGGAAGTTACCTGTGTTCCGTGTGATCATTATGGGCTCCTTCCACAGCGACTTGTGCAGCTTCACATGATGGAAGGCTAGCGACCGACAGCCAGAATGTACAAAATGGAATTTCTTGTTGTTGTACTATTCACTTTCTTGAACACGTGCGGCGCGTCATAACTGAACTGGGATTCGATTCCGGACTTCTACCAAATGCCGACAGTCCTCTTCGTGTTACTCCATTTGAGCACTTTTTACAAACTAATTCAATGTTTCGTCCTACCTCAAGCTGTTCTCCATTCTCTCCAAAATCCATATAGGTAGAAATACGCTCCTACGACGTTGAGGATCAAACGATTCAGCAGAAAGCATTACTTCGCACCTTCCTTAAAATTGTTGTTGACGTGAAATTTCTTTCCAGTACAGTTTATTTCGTGCGAGAATGATGGACACATGGTATCGATCTCAAATCATTTTACGTAATGTGTTTACTACTCGAGATATAGCCGATTGAGTGAAAGCCATATTACCCCGTTCCAGTTAACCTTCACATACTGGAAACATGAATGAGAACTAGTTATTAATTAAGCCTGCTCTGAGCTAACAGAACGAGTTGTTCAAGCAAAATTATGAAATTTCAGAGCGACCACACAGTTGGTCTTCAATAACTTATGCAGTCTTACGATTAATAATAATTCAAAATATTCAGTTTATGGGCGCTTCATGTTTCATAAGCCGCATTATTGGTTATATTATTTATTTCCTCAGTCCATAATAATAGATTTCCCCCACTTCCTATTATCACAACTGTATCTAGTTGATAATTCTAAACTTACTGTAGCTATTATTTGCTACTTGGTCTATACTTGGAACCACTGTCTTCATTTCCAACATAAACCGAAAATAGTTACGTTTATCATTTAGATAAGAATAAATCCGCCTTTTGCAATGGAATGTTTGTTTTGCTTTTAGCAGAAAATGATTCGGCTATTCATACTAAGCACCATCACTGACTAGACACATAGAAAGAACAGAAAAATTAAAGTCAGTGATAAATCACAACTGTGTAACTGTAAATCGTTAGATAAACTAAATGTGCTGCCAGAAAACAGTAGACAACTCCTAACAAAATTTGTATAACCAAACAATTTTCTTTGTGAAACTTCCTGGCAGATTAAAACTGTGTGCCCGACCGAGACTCGAACTCGGGACCTTTACCTTTCGCGGGCAAGTGCTCTACCATCTGAGCTACCGAAGCACGACTCACGGCCGGTACTCACAGCTTTACTTCTGCCAGTATCTCGTCTCCTACCTTCCAAACTTTACAGAAGCTCTCCTGCGAATCTTGCGGAACTAGCACTCCTGAAAGAAAGGATACTGGGGAGACATGGCTTAGCCACAGCCTGGGGGATGTTTCCAGAATGAGATTGTCACTCTGCAGCGGAGTGTGCGCTGATATGAAACCGGGCGTGAGTCGTGCTTCGGTAGCTCAGATGGTAGGGCACTTGCCCGCGAAAGGCAAAGGTCCCGAGTTCGAGTCTCAGTCGGGCACACAGTTTTAATCTGCCAGGAAGTTTCATATCAGCGCACACTCCGCTGCAGAGTGAAAATCTCATTCTGGAATTGTCTTTGTGTCGTAGGCCGCTGGTGTTGTCTAGTATGAATAGGCGGAAAGTTTTTGGTTTAAAAGAAACATTCAATTCCAAAAGATGGATTTGTCCTTATCTGCATGATAAACATAATTTAATTAGCAGCTGACGAAGAATGGCTGCAAATATTAAAAATGCAACATAAATAGTAATTTCTACAGTGGTTGTTCTCAGTTTTCCTGACTGTCGTTCAGTACTGTGCAAAATGTAAATTTAAGCTTTGATCTCCGTTTTAATTGATATTATCAGTTGCTAACATAACTATTTCTTGCATAATTATTGACTTTACACTGAAATCCTTTATATAATCCTCGAACTGTCAGTAGCACATCGTAACAAGTATTTTTTTTAAATGGTTCAAAACCATTGATTTCTTTTGTCAGTGTATAGGTCCAGCTAAAATAAACTTCTTGTCTAAGTTTGACTACTTATTCAAAGCAGGAGCTATCTCGCAAGAAACTAGAATGAAACAAGACCAAAGGAAAAGCCAAACGTTTATTTGTTTTATTAATGATACAGAAGACGAAAGATTCAAAGTTTTTCTGTGGCAGTAGCATTTCACGTTAGGGATTCATCCCTCTAAGTTGGAAATTTATCTTAACGCGGTTGTGCAGGTAATGTCGGGAAACATTATTCAATATTTTGTTTAATATATTTGTAAATGTTCTCAAGGAAATGCTTGTAACGAAACAGATATTCTGCTGTTCTTCTTCGCTTCGCACAAAGACAATGTAGAATCGCGACGTGTCGGGGTTGTCCTCTGGTCAAGAAACAATTCAAACAAAGACTCAGAAAAGCTACCATTGTACCTGCGTGGCTGAAGCACGCTAGAATGGAAAACGTTCAGTTAAGCCAGTTGAGTCCAGGAAGCCGAAGAAATTTTCAACGCCAGACTTTGGCTGGTAAAGTGAGGAAATATCGTGATGAAGAGCGCTTGACCACCACAACGTGCGCCAATGTTCTGGTCTAAATTCCACACTCCTTCGCCGTGGCTCATGATGCGAGGGCTTGTGAGAACTTTGATGGTTAAACGGCCAACTGTAGATGCTAGGCTCATTAGCCCTAAAAAACCGAAGGGAGGGGAAAAGGTTCATGCTGGCACATGTATTTACACTAATCCACTCTGCACAGTATACAACTCCACTACGACTGTGCTAAAAGAACGGTGTACTTTGCATAAAGGCTACATTGTTCTCTTGCTAGGTAATGGCTACATGAATTTAGTCAAGTAATGCTCTTCATACAAACAGCTTAAGAGTGAAGACTGAGAAGAAGGCAACCTGCCTGCAAACACATAATTAAATTACGGTCCCCGGCAGTCATCGGATAATATTGAACGGTATTTAATATTTCTCTTAAAATCATGCATCGATTAAATTCATATAGTATTGTAGTTGCCAGCATCATCAGAAGACGCAAGCCTTGCCCCCTTTATTCTGTTTTGTCCATTTACTCATGCTGATTGGGAGCCGGCTGAATTTGATTAGACAAAGTGGATCGTTCACTCAACTCAAAGATGAGTGGTTGTGGAGCGTTGGTGCAAAGGAGGAACACTTTTCTACAAGAATGAGTTTCCAGTGTCAGGGCGGGTCGCAAAATTAGCAAATGTTTCAAGTCGCTACAGCGAAGGGGAGGGTGATAGCAGTTTGTGTGTGTGTGTGTGTGTGTGTGTGTGTAACCAAGGGCACTGTGACCAGGAATAACCGTCCTTCCGTTCTTGCGAAAGAAATCGTTTATTGATATAACTTGCCATACAGCTGACACATTAAAGTGTTTCCGTCTTCTTGTCACAGTGGAGCAACTTTTGCCATCCATTTTCAAGCATCCCTGCGTCATCTGAAAATAAGGCTGTAAAGCTCGAAAACTAGTCGATAGAAATAAAGAAATAGTTCTTGAGTGATGTTCGCTATTAAAAGTGTGTATATATCCATAGCGGGTGGACTCAATTACAAACTGGATGTAACTGGTTGTCACTGCTTTTCACAAGCGTCTGTAAAGACGAAGAGATTTACGAATTTGATTTAGGCACCTCCTCAGAGAGGAGATTCGGAACATTTAAACTACAGATAGCGCGAGGGACAACTGGAACAAGAAAGCGGCTTTGCGAGTGTAAGCACGGGCGTGTGTCTCATTCCGTCCAGCCCCTGGACTTAACTGCTGCCTTTTCTGGCACAGTAGTGTGCTGCGCCAGTTCGTGCGCTCACGGCTGATATGACAATTGCAGAGATAGTGGAGTATTCTCCGGAATTGGGAGATGCTGCTCTGCTCACAATAATCAGGATCTTTCATGCCACGCGGATCAGTGCGCGCTCGCCCACACTAAATGCTGGTATCAATAACAGCAAACTGCAAACGCCAGTCTGAGTTAGTCATAATAATTTGTCTTTCACTGACATTCATCGCTGCGTCTAAGAGTCACCAGAGAAAGGTGAAGTGAAAGTAAAATACATAACACTATTGCTCTTCTCCTAATATGTCAGAACTAATATATTTTTGTCGCTATAGATTTTTGCAGCTGTATTAATTTGACTATCAATCTAACCTAATTGTTTCAAAAATGTGAAAAGATTTTTCAGCTACCGCTACAACTTTTAGTTGCCTTAATTAAATTATTTGACAAAACAACATGTTGCGAGGTAAAAAACTCACATTCTGGCCACAGTGGCAGTACAAAAGTCATTTAACAGAAGTATATACAGGCCGGCCTGTGTGGCCGTGCGGTTCTAGGCGCTTCAGTCTGGAACCGCGTGACCGATACGGTCGCAGGTTCGAATTCTGCCTCGGGCATGGATGTGTGTGATGTCCTTAGATTAGTTAGGTTTAATTAGTTCTAAGTTCTAGGCGACTGATGACCTCAGAAGTTAAGTCGCAAAGTGTTCAGAGCCCTCTGAACCATTTTTTGTAAACAAAGGTAACTTCGTAGTTGGATAACTTCATAGTTAGAAATAACAGCCGGCCGCAGTTGACAAGCGGCTCTAGGCGCTCCAGTCCGGAACCGCGCTGCTGCTACGGTCGCAGGTTCGAATCCTGCCTCGGGCATGGATGTGTGTGATGTCCTTAGATAGTGCTCAGAGCCATTTGAACCATTTTTTGAAGTATATACAGATACTGAAGTTATTCTTTACAGTCGTGGCAGGCTTCTAAATAATGGTTAAAAAGATCAAGGAGCTATTTTAATGGACGTAACCGAACACAGCACAAGAAGACGGCCATTTCATTCGAACAAAGTGAGCGATTATTTGGAAAGGAAAAAGAAAAAAATATGGGAACAGCAGGTCGACGAATGATCACATTAAGATATCCTTCTCTTTCTAGGCAGGAAGGTTACAGCACATGCCAAGACTGACTGTCTCTCTCTCTCTCTCTCTCTCTCTCTGTCTCTCTTTACATAATTTGGCAGCAACATTAATAGATTTCTGCTCGCCTTATATTTACGGTCTAGGTTTTGTTCGGCACCGTTGGAACTATCAAACAATGTCTGACACACGTTGAATCTTCTGTCTTCAACCAGAGCGATAATTACGCAGCTTTCATAAATTTTCTGACGCTTTGAATGTATCGAGACTATCTTATACGATATTCAACGACACGCAACAGAATTAAGACGTTCTGTAGGTCTGTATTTGGCCTCTACCATATATATTTAATATAAAGAAAGTTTCCTTCTATACCTGGCTAAAACGGCAAGATCAGTCGCCTAAACATCGTTCATAATTATGAATTCATTAACCAGTTGAATATCCGAAAGTATGTGATGTTTCAATGATGCTCAGTAAATCTCATAATAATTATTATATACAATGATCCACGAAAGTACCATCAAATGTCTAGCAGCTGGATGAATCAGGTGAATGTGTATACAATTCCGCCTTCAGTCACAGCATAACAGTTACACAACATACACCACCATATTTTGTATAGTTTGCGTCATTTTCAGGTATTTTTGTTCTTTTTTATAGAATCTACACTGTCCCTTTCAATGAATTCTTGTACGAGTATGGTACAACTAGGTCTGTAAACAAATGCCGGCCGGAGTGGCCGTGCCGTTCTAGGCGCTACAGTCTGGAACCGAGCCACCGCTACGGTCGCAGGTTCGAATTCTGCCTCGGGCATGGATGTGCGTGATGTCCTTAGGTTAGTTAGGTTTAATTCGTTCTAAGTTCTAGGCGACTGATGACGTCAGAAGTTAAGTCGCATAGTGTTCAGAGCCCTCTGAACCATTTTTTGTAAATAAAGGTAACTTCGTAGTTCAAGATTTTAAACATGGCTGCAGCAGCAACTGTTAAAATTCTTCACAATAAACTTCGTAGTTGGATAACTTCATAGTTAGAAATAACAGCCGGCTGCAGTTGACAAGCGGTTCTAGGCGCTCCAGTCCGGAACCGCGCTGCTGCTACGGTCGCAGGTTCGAATCCTGCCTCGGGCATGGATGTGTGTGATGTCCTTAGATTTAAGTAGTTCTAAGTCTAGGAGACTGATGACCTAAGATGTTGAGTCCCATGGTGCTCAGGGCCATTTGAACCATTTAGAAATAACAGCATTAAAAAAAATGGTTCAAATGGCTCTGAGCACTATGGGACTTAACTTCTGAGGTCATCAGTCCCCTAGAACTTAGAACTAGTTAAATCTAACTAACCTAAGGACATCACACACATCCATGCCCGAGGCAGGATTCGAACCTGCGACCGTAGCGGTCACGTGGTTCCAGACTAACAGCATTTAAATAGGGAGCTACACAGTATAAAATTTGTAGAATACAAAGTATCACTAAGCTGAATTTGAAAGTAAATGTGGACTCTATTACCAACAATAGGAAAAAAATGGACTTGTAACTGTAAAGAGTATGGAGGGAACCCACAACCAAATTAGGAAAGTATATTTTAGTTCTAAGATAAATGAGAAAGGGTTGACATAGGACCTATGAAGGAGCTACCCTAAAATTTTAAACTTCTACGAGGAAGAGAAACAGCAATGTTTAGCTCATGGATCCAACTATTTGTTGGGGAAACGCCTTGCTAAATGATTTTTCGCTAAGAGAAGACTAATTAAGTTTTGTTCTGTGCCAGAGAAAGCAAAGCACTCAGAGACACAGCTGCTATATGTATGCTTCTGCAAATCGAATTTGTCAAACATGGTAAAGAGTTTTCACATGGTAAATATCTCTGGTGTCTTAGGTGATTAGTTGTTCAGTGACAATAACAAAATCATGCAATATCACGAGAATACTTAGCGCGAATCCAAATTCGAACAACAATAATACTCGTATTTTAGGAAATACAAAATTAATAAATTGACTTCTGAAAAAGAATTTATGAATACCTCATCAGCGCACTGGTCGGCAAAGATGAAGCGAATATCGGTTAGTAGGCGCTGAATCAAGCGCACCTATCACGAGAGAGGCCAGAGACACACCAACAAGCAACACGACGCCAACGCCCTCTCGACAGCAAGTGAGGCCCTCCGCCACTGGCCAAAGGGCGTCAATGACCCACTCACTCCAGTCTGGCGTCTGTCCGTATATTGCAGAACGGGTATAGCTCACCGCAAATTACGACAGTTCTAAGCGACCAGATTAGTGACGATAGTGGATCCAGCAGTGTGACTAAAATTTGTAATAGCAAGATTACCAATATTGTCTGCAAGAGGACTATTACTGATGAGCTTGTACCACAACACATGGACTCTATTCATGTTCAGTATCCAGTACAAGTAAATAAAGAACCACCTGTGGAGTTGTGTTGTAGAAAGAGGATACCACCCACCCATAATTACATCCTCTCCTTTGCTACCTTGCTGTACAAGACTCTACAGTCTGCCATCGTGTACAAGTTCAGCGTTAGAGCAAACAGGTTGCGCAACAAGTGTTGCAAGAAATGTAACACCACTTCAAATACTTTTTCTCTGCTGCGTACAGGGAAGAATGTTACAGCACAAACAATAAGAACGTTGAGATTTGCTCCCAGTTTTGTGAAACGTAAGTTCGTTTGAGATGGAAATCATCGAACCGAAACGATAATTAACTCTGAGACAGCGAATGCAATGCTTTGATAAGTGAAGGTGGGCGTTGCCAGTTACGTCGTGCGGCGAACACGAGCGGTGTACAGTAATTATACTAACACAGTCGCTTAATTACTACTTGTCGAATCCCGTGCAATGTAAGAGCTGGCCGTCTAACGAATGCGGTGTACCACACGAACCGGATGGTCGAGAAGAGGACGCAGCATCCATTTTCCGGACGACCCTAACGTATCCTTTTTATTTGGCACGTATTGCAGTTTAGAGCCAGCCTCTTACTCAAGTGCCCTCGTAACATGGCCCATCCATAAGAGTCTCCGATAGCAGCAGCAGATTGTTAAAGGCTCACAATGTTGCCGAAACCTGGTCTCCCGAGCACGGGCAGCGTACTGCTGCAAGTCGGCTTAAAAGCTCTTCCCAAACTGCGCTCGTATATCTCACTTCAACCGCCGTCACGTACGCACTGTCGTCGTCGTAAACAGTCGAGGGTAAACTGGAGTCATTAACCAACAGCATCCGATATGACTAAATGGAGATTGTGGCTGCGTCATTTGCAAAGAGTTGTTACTGATAGCTGTAATGTGTCTCTGGCTTTTAGCATGTAAGGCTCGAGTTGTAGCTCTATCACTTAGGATTATTTATGAAGGTCGCTACATCCGTAATGTGACGACACTTCTCACAAGTGACCTTTCGAAAACTGCATTTCATGAAGGTTAGTCAACGAAAAAAGTGCACATAAACGAAATGATGCTCACGTCAACGAAACCTAAAATGGAGGTGGTAATGGTGGGTGGAGAAGCTTGGAGAAAAGATAAATAAGCTTCCTGTTCAGAATGTCCACGATGAGTTTCTCCAGGCGCAGTGTAAGTGCACTGTAAGTATAAAAACAGCTTACAAAATTATCCACACGTATAGCAGTAGCAACAGAACGAACATCCACTGTTATAAGTGATACAAACGTCTATCCTCATATGACTTCTCTTTATAATAAATGAAAAGCACCAATTTGCTTTTGTTCTACAATATTACTTTTAATGCTAACTGGTTTTCGGCTTACAAGGCCATCTTCAGACACTTACTGAGTATTACCACCAAAGAAGTTAAATGTTAGCAGATAACATTGGAAGAGAAGTAACACATCTACACTGAAGTAGAAACATACAGTAAGTAACATCTCTGCAATGAAATAGTAAAAACTGAACAGTACATAAATAACAATGGAGTTGACAGGAAAACCTTTGGCACAAAATAGGGATAGCATGCCTACATAACAGCTTCTATTAATAAACAAAACTAATAAAATAAGATAAAATTAGTACTAGACAAGGCTGCATCAAGATGTATGAAACATGGAGAGTGATACACAACCAATTAAAAAAGAAGAGAGAGTTGCCAATGTAAATGCAGAATACATAAGGAACTTAAGCAATATCAATAAGATAAACAGAAATTAATAAATTCAGGAAAATGGAGTGTGGTGGTACTGCATTTTAACATTAACATTATAATCAAAGCGGTGGCTGTGTACCAGTTTTCATTAAATAAATGAGCAAAGTAAAATATAAACAGTATTTGATGACACAACTAGAAGGGGAGTTAAACATGGACAGTAATACAAGTTAAAGGGAACCCTTAACTACTGAAACTACAGCTTATGTGGAATACAAAGACAACTACAACAAATAAAACAAATTAATGAATACAGGAATGGGAATATGTAGGAAGCGAGAGTGTGGGAAGTAATGAACAACAAAGATGATTATATGAAGTTTAGGAGAGGGGAAGTGTTAAGTTGTGTCTGGTCATTTAGGATGAGATCTGGACTGTGAGCAAGATGTTTGTTAATATCCAGGGCTTCCAGCAGCTTGAGTTTATGGCCTTTGTTTGCTAAGTGAAGTACATGGGACACTGGCTGGTAGTTGTGACCCTCACTCAGTACATGTTCAGCAAATGCAGAGTCTGAATTTTGCAACCTCCAGCTGCGTTCATGTTCAGCCAGCCTAGTTGATATGTCTCTGCCTGACTGACCAATTTAAAATTTGTCACAATCAGAACAGGTGATTTTGTATACCCCACTGTTGGCTAATAACTGGATCTTGCCTTTGCTATTAAAAACACACTGGGCTGTCCTGTTCCTGACATATTAGGAAAGCCTATACTTGCAGGATTTCAGTGCTTTGGCTATAGTCTGTGATACCTTACCTAGAAATCGTAGAGTACACCATTTCTTGCAGACAGTGGATGGGGAAGCAGGTGGGGCATAGAGGAGGGATATAATCTTCCGTTTTTGTTTCCTGTGCAAGATGTGGTCAATAAGAACTGGATTGTAGCCATTGGCTGAGGCAATAAATTTTATTGTATCTAACTCTGCTTTAAAATCATCTCTGGACATGGGGATGGATATGAGACGGTGTACCACTGAGCGGAAAGCTGCATGTTTGTGAGCTATGGGGTGTTGTGAGCAAGAAGGTATTATGGTGTCTGTAGTAGTTGTTTTTCTGTAAATTTTAAAACAATGTGTGTGTGTACTGATGTCAACGGTTGCCAATTTCGATAGTGAATTGGATATATTTATGTTGACTGTTTAGGTTTTTCAAGAATGTGTTGAGTTGTCTTGTAGTACCAGTCCACATACATAGGACATAATCTACTTATCTAAACCAGTATTTGATGTTTGCACTGAAAGGTTCTGTTTTTAGAAAATTTTGTTCAAAATGGTCCATAAATATTTCAGCCAACAGTGGACTAAGAGGGGGCCCATACTAAGCCATCTAATTGTTTATAGAGAGTCCCTTGGAACTGGAAATAGTTGTGTGCGAGGCATGTCTGTGTGGCCAGTCTCAAGTCATTCAATTCCACATTAGACTTGTCCATCAGCTCTGTCAGAATATCTTTATATTTACATTTCTGGTTAACGTTTAGTCTCATAGAAGAGGAAATCGATTTTCGACGAACTAAGTTTGAAAAACGGAACAATTTTGACTGGAATGCTCAAAAGTGAGCAATACAGTCTATATTTTAAAAACCTCATAACAAAATCATGTACAATGCAAATATTCGTAATTGCTATGACTTCATAGCAGCAACGACAGACGCAGGCAGTTTTACAATAGCGTCGTACATCACTGATGCCTTAAATGTCCGTGTTTACACGGCATCTGTATCTTTATATTACAGTGTACTGCCGACCGGAGTGGCTGTGCGGTTCTAGGCGCTGCAGTCTGGAGCCGAGCGACCGCTACGGTCACAGGTTCAAATTCTGCCTCGGGCATGGATGTGTGTGATGTCCTTAGGTTAGTTAGATTTAATTAGTTCTAAGTTCTAGGCGACTGATGACCTTAGAAGTTAAGTCGCATAGTGCTCAGAGCCATTTTTTTTACGGTGTACTCGATGGGATAAAATGATACAATGTTTGTCTGTTTCTGCGGGGAACACGGATTGTGCGAGCAGAAGGATTGTGACTGCGTGTCATATGGAGGTTTGGATCAGTCCTGGAGGCATGCTCGGATATCCAAAGTGATTAAGGCGACCGCTCACGGTAAGCGGAAAATCCGGGTTAAGGACCGGGTTCGTTACAAATTTCCATGCGACACAAACCGCTAACGTCAATCCGGAGTCTCAAAATGCGAATCCACTTCGTAATAACAGCGTTGTCTTGTCGGCTACATTGCAAAAATCAAATTTAACGAATGATAGATTAGCGACGTATGTTAGTTATACGAAGACAGTAAATGGTGGTCTAGTGGAGACTCATTCAAATCCTGACAGCTAACAAGATTTTCACGTCCTGGATTAGTCCTGAAAGAGGAGGGAAATAGTCGTATGTATTTCATTTTTGTCATGTAGTGAGCCGTTGTTGCTGTTGTTTGTCAGTGTCTGTACAGAAATTAATGCCGCGGTCAGATTATTGTTTATTTTATTGTTGCATTCGCACTGCGCTACGTCTTTAGAGCTCTCATCATCACATTATGCCTCATTATACTTTGATTTTTTATTGAAAACATTTTATATACTAAAATAAATACTATCAAAACTTACCATCTTACAGCAATCCTCTTAGCACTTTGTTGCTAAGTACTTCCACATGACGCTATATACTCGGCATTGTGTCATCGTAGCCATATTATAATCGGAAATCTGTATTATCATTACCGATAAAGATGTAACTAACCACGTTTTGCGAAGCTGTTGCTTGAAAGCATTGAGCTTTTGGTTGTACAGCATTATATACTTGAGTTTTTTGCCAGCGTACCATTTTTCCAGAAGCGTAGGTAATACGAACCACATGTTATAGAAGTTTCTGTTTTCTTTACTGCACAGCATTTCTTCAGAAGTAACTGTTGTTGTTTCAGCCTGAAGAACATGCGAGTTTCTTGTCGTCCCCCTTTATCGATCTTCCGTACACTAACAATGGTGACAAAAAGTTTACAGGACTTCTGTAACGTATCTTAAGTCGCAGTTACCATCCGAAGTCTGTATTCGGTATAATGGCACAAATATCAGTTTCAGGGGCCTAGCAAGCTATTCTTTTCACACGGACTGTGCTACTTTAAGACGTTGCTGGATGAACACTTTTACTGAAAATAAAATCAAAAACTCTTTTTACAGAACAAAATTGAACAATTTACATTTAACAGATTACTAAAACACCATTTTCCTTTGACGGAGCACTTCAGTCACAGAACCTTACGGAAAGTTTCCTACACTCTTAGCTCCGAAATGTAGAATGTTAGCGGTGTAAGTGCAGACAACGTGATCATTGGTTCCTTGAAATGTACCCATTTCAGTATGTTAGTTGCTTTTCTGTGCATAACAGACGTCCCTCAAACAAGTCACTTAATTTACTACCTGATGTTTTTTCTGTAAAGTCATAACTTCGCCGCAAAGCGGACTTCGCCTATTAGTATAGACTTACTGTTTTGCGTCCACTCTTCAACACATGACCTGCTGCCAGCGGAAAATAAGCATTAATGGATTGCTCCTGCCACGTGTGCTTGGAGGTACTAACCAATCTAAAAACATGCTACTCATAATAGCTATAATTATTAGTCTGCAAATGAAGTAAATACTGATGTAATGTTTTTCAGTACTCTGTCCTCAGTCAACAATAAAAATATATGCACATATACCCTTAACGCCCTGTATGTTGCTTGTTACTGTAATAACAGCACGTCAGCCATAAAAGAGCATAAGCAATAACCGAACATCAGCTGCAATTATTTTATGTAGTTCTCTAAGCAGGAATTACAAAGGATCTTTTACTGTTCAGATGTCTATTCTCATTTAGGGCTGACGCTGATTCTAACAAAGGTATAGTCGCCCCATCTGCTCAAATGCTATCCGTAAAAAATACTGTCAAATTCTAGCCTCTTTCTCGTCTCATGAATAAGTTTCTCCGCTACAAACGCCGCAGCTACAGTTTACAGTTTCGTGATGTACCGAGAGGTGCCGGTGTGGTTAGGACGCTGAACTTTGGATGGAGCAGGATGATACGCTCCGTTCAGGCAGGTGTGTATCTCCAAGTCAGGTGAATGATTGCAATATAGCCACAGCTATCCTCCTTTCTCTTTCTTTGTTCAAATGAGGCAATGCCCTGTCTCTGCTAATCCTTCGAGTCTCAACAAAATGAAAAAAAAAAAAATAATCAAAAAATTTTTCATAAAACCCTAACCTTAATTATCATAGTTTGTAACGAACAGAAAAAGAAATTGGCAAAAAGTAAATAATTAGTTGTTTTAAGCAGGTGGTTTCACTTTAGAACTTCTGGGGCATACAGTTTTCGACAACCCATCAATTCGCATTTTTTGTAGACATAATCCCAGTATCTCCAAACTTCTATGAAATCATAACGCATAAAGTAAATTGCACTTCTAAATAACAAGCAAAACTGGGCTCAAAATTTAATGAACTTGGATCAAAAGCACATATTGCTCTGTATGTTCATAACCCCTTAATAAAAGCAAATGTACAACGTCTCATAAACCCCCTAATAAAAGCAATAGTACAAGCTCAATTTTACGTTACTGTAACTTTAGGTATAATTACTTTCACTGATAATGATCTCCTTAATATGGCCAAAAAAATGGTTCAAATGGCTCTAAGCAATATGGGACTTAACATCTGAGGTCATCAGTCCCCTAGACTTAGAACTACTTAAACCTAACTAACCTAAGGACATCACACACAGCCATGGCCAATGCAGGATTCATACCTGCGACCGAAGCAACAGCGTGGTTCCAGACTGAAGAGTCTAGAACCGTTCGGCCACAGCGGCTTGCTCAATATGGCCACTGTAAAAGAAACTGCACGACACAATCTCTTACAATGACATAACACAATATCTGTTTGCCGACTGTTGCTTAGAACGGCATAGGTGACAGTTCACCCGCGATCTGAGGGAAGCGTCTTTGATTAGTAATCGAAACGTCCTCGCTCCCGGGATCGAAAGCCGCACTGCTTAAATTTTGATTAATAATCAAAATTGGCGGCGACGACTTCCGGCATAAAAAGTTACTCTCACTGTGCCAACGGCATTGTCAAAGAGGACGGAAAATCAGACAGAGGTTGAGGGCACTTTCCTGTCCTAATGGTGGCAAACTGCCCCTAAAGGCACAGGATGCAGAAGGCAATGGAAACCACTGCTTTAAAGACACGTAACGTGTATCCACAGGACATGTGGCCTGTAACTGAAAAAGTGTCATGATCATCGAGCATTGGCATCCTGAATAGTCCCCAATTCGGATCTCTGGGAGGGGACTGCGAAGGGGGAGCTGATCATGAGAAAAAGATCGAATAGTCAAAGAAAGGATAACGTTCTACGAGTCGGGGCGTAGAATGTCACAAGCTTGAACGCGTTGGGGAAATTAGAAAATCTGGAAATGTAAAGGCTCAATATAGATATAGTAGGGGTCACTGAAGTGAAATAGAAAGAAGACAAGGACATGTGGTCAGATAAGTATAGGGTAATAACAACAGCAACAGAAAGCACTTATACTTCAGAGTAAAATTAATGAAATGGTGCCTCGCGGGGTAGCCGCGATGTCTAGGGCACCTAGTCACGGTTCACTCGGCTCGCCCCGTCGGAGGTTCGAGTCGTCTCTCGGTCGTGGGTGTGTGGGTTGTCCTTGGCGCAAGTTAGGTTAAGTTACATTAACTAGTGTGTAAGCCTAGGGACCGTTGGCCTCAGCAGTTTGGTCCCATAGAACCTTACCACAAAAAAATAAATAAATAAATAAAATAAAGGTGAAATGGTGGTTTCAAGCAGAAAACACTGGAGCTTGAAGGGTTAATCTGAGGATGAGAGAGTTGTCAAGCATTAACCTTCCTTTCTGTTCTCGTTATTTACAAGGGTAATTCTTCTTCTTCAATAATTACGTATCCCAAATATTCAAAGTCTAACGGAATTTCCTGGTTGCGATGACCTCAGAAGCACTTACATAATCGCGTAAAGGATAATAGGTCGTTTTTCAGTGGTTTTACGAATTTGAACATGAGATTAGCTCCATCAGATGCCCCAAAATTCGTCAGAGAAACTAGAGTGTACGAGCTTGTAGCTGAAATGTTTTTTATTCATAGAGAGGCACATAAAACGCAAACTACAGGCGGAACCGTAAACCCACTAATAGCCATTGTGCGTTGATTAGAGTGGGCGTGCTATCGACTCGAGCGGCGTCATAGTCGATACGGGCGGCGCGGAGTGGTGACGTGTGTCTGGGACTGGGACTGGGAGCCGCAGCCACCATTAATCACCATCCGTCGGCCGGCGAGCGATCGCATTAGGGCGCGCCGCCCCCGCTTCCGGGAGTAGGCAACCCAGCCTGGCACCGACCCGCCAGTCGCCGGCTGGCTTCGGCCCCGCGGGGAGCGAGGAGCAGTTCAGCGCAACTGTTGGCAGCACTGGCTCCGCGGAAACGAGACCTCAGCACTCCCGCGACGCGACTCACACTCTTCCCAAAGACTAAACGCCACTTGCGACGTACCACGGAAGATACAAGAACAGATTAGCCCAGGGAAAGGGGACGTTTCTCGCCGAAGCAAGTCTATTAGTATCAAACCTAGGTCCTTAATTTGAGGAGGGATTTTCTGGGAATCTACGATTGTGTTGAAGTGAATCATGACGTGTTGAAAAATCAGAAAAGAAGCGTTTGAGGTGTGGTGCTACAAAAGAATGTTGAAAATTAGGTAAACTGATAAGAAATGAAGCGGTTCTCCGAAGAATCGGCGAGGATAGGAATTTGTGGAAGTTTGTGGAAGACACTGACAAGAAGAAGGGACAGGATGATAAGACCTACGCTGAGGCATCAGTGAATAGCTTCCATGGTACTAGAGGGAGCTGTAGTACAAAAACACTATAGGGAAACACGGAGATTGGAATAAGTCGAATAAGTAAGTAAAGATGTTTGATGCAAGTGCGATTCTGAGACGAAGAGACTGACACAGGACTGGAAACCGTCACGGGACGCATGAGTAGAGAGGGAAAATAAACTTTGGATTGGTCAAGAATGGAAAAGGACATCGTCTGTGTCGTTTGAAGGGAATCATTCTGGCATTCGTCTTAAACGCATGAAACAAGTCGGAAGACAAGACAAAAAAAAAGTTCTGTGACAATTTGCAAGCAGGAAGCACTGCGCGCACCGTGATATTAGAGCAGCATTGTGTGTGCGCGTGCACGTGTGTGTGTATGTGTGTGTTTGTGATGCTGGATGAGTGGGTGTGCAGCAGCTACTCAGGACATTTGTTTCTTAACGCGGTTAGTCTCTACAACACCGATCGCATTTTCATGGAACCATTATAAGACGCATTAGTATCCAACAGAAAACACGGTTAATTTACAACATATTGAAATGCAGGCTCGTTTTTAAGAAGGGTGCGAAGGAAGGAACATTAGGGTATA
Organism: Schistocerca americana; assembly: GCF_021461395.2. NCBI lineage: Eukaryota > Metazoa > Arthropoda > Insecta > Orthoptera > Acrididae > Schistocerca > Schistocerca americana. Next base: position 22,302,829 of record NC_060123.1, read on the forward strand.
TTGTCCGATTGACGACGAATTAGTTAGACAGGAAGAATAAACTTGGATGGGTTAGTAAGAATGGAGAAGGATATTGTCTGTGTCGTTTGAGGGGAACAATTTTGGCATTCGTCTTAAACGATTTATGGAATTTTATAAGGGCAATTTCTGTGTGTCCATAATGGGAATTTGTATTCTAAGTTGGAGCTGCATTCAGCAACGATAGTGGTTAAAATTTTGCAGTTGTTCAGCAGTGAAATTTTCTTGGCAGTCACACTGGAGTTGTACATTATGAGCTCTCTTTCGTTCGAAAGTAACGAACTTATCACACAGAACAGACAACTTATTTTCATTTATTCTTCATTTATTTGATTCCACCGAATCTTCTCACGTCCATGACACATTGTTTACGAATGTGCCATTACGTACCCAGCTCTCTAAAAAGGGGGAAAAATAGAAATAGAAGTTTAACAATATTGAATAATAACTGCCGAAATGGCTACAATAACGACAATAATACTAATAAAGATTCAGCACAATGATTTATTGTATTTCTCAAATAAAATAGAAAACGCGTCGCGTATGGAAGAGACATAGTCTCGAATGATTTCAGAAACTCATCGAAAATGCAAAAGAAGTTTATTCGATCAGACGACAAGCTCGAATCTTCTCTATGTAAACAATATATTCCCAGGTTTCCGAGTCATTTCAGGGAGTAATAACAGTGTGCTGCAAATGTCTCTGTTCCGGATAGAAATTCGACAGCAGTAAATCCTTCGCCTTGGATTTAAAACTGTGCGATTTTCGTGACCAGCTCGTCCTGCGAGAATTAATCTTACACATACTATCTGAGCCATGTTTCACATTTTCAGCTCCTGCTATTTGAATGCTTGTTAACAAAATGAATGGCTAGCTACGAACTGGTTATGAAAGTAAATGTTTCATTTGTGACGCACTAGGAGAAATCAAAATTAAGTGCTAATAACACAAATGTTTGACCACTATCAGGAATGGCGTTTAACAGCCCAAAAATTTGTGAAAATATCTAGTAGAGTGTACTACTGTTCGAGAAACGTGGTTCGGTCCTAACATAATTTTCTGTGAATACAGTTTTAAACAATTCGCCGGACCGCATTTCTGGTAACATTAACACGGTTGGACCTGCTTTCTCGTGATTATATTCATACGTACGACAAAGCCTTGCTTATAATTGAACATGGGCCGTTCTTTATCTATTATTTTATACATTAGTGGACAGCTACAACTGTTATGAACTTTGAGTTATTACAAATCGTTAGTTCAACTAATAGGTCCTACGCCTCAAGTAGTATCTAGCAAAATATTCTGATACAGTGGTGATGCATTATGTCCACTCATATCGACAAAACATATACTGCACCCGTAAATCCTGGATTGTTTAGTTTTGGATAGAACAAAGTGCCACACTAGTAACAAAAAATTCTCCTTCGTCTGATAAACAGAGATACAAATAACACGCTATTATCACCTAACCCAGCGGAAGGTGACTATTTTCCGATTAAAACAAAGTTACTACGGGAATACCCCTGGGGGGTGTTACAGGACCACAACTTTTCAGACTATACACAAGTTGCTCTAAAATACCCCTTGCAAACTTCTAGCTCTTGTACAGGGGACTAGGCAGACATTATTTTGAACTGGAAACCACGTCCGGAAACGTACCGTTTCAGTGCTACAGCCGTCTGAAAACATGTTTTCTAGGTGGGTCTGCGACAGGGTAGTTATGGTTGGGGGGTGCTTACGTCGGATCCATTGATGTCCTACCTTTCTGACCTGGTGCGAGCCTCATTCATGTGACTGGGTGTTAGTACAACATGGCTGAGTACATGTTTTCAGAATACATCGACATGCTCCTTCTGTATGGCGAAGCTCACGGTAGAGGAAGAGATGCTCGTCGTCTTTTTCAAGATCGTTACTCACAACGTCCGACTCCATCGCTTACCCTTTTCGCCACAATTACGCAACGGATCCGAGAAAGGGGTGCCTTCGGCGTCAGCAGTCTTGACTGTGGTGCTGCAAGCAGACGCCGTACACCCGAACCGGAAGAGGCCGTACTGCATCACTTTGGAGAGAACTCGTCAACAACCACAGGAACATAGCGTGTCCAATGGATGTTGTTCCCAGCATCATCTGGTATATTCTGCATGACATCCATACCCCCTCCTAAGGACACAGCCACTAATTCAGAGCGATTTTGTAACACGATTGAGTTTCCTTTTTGTTTCTTTCGTTATTAACGAGCGGGATTACAAAACAACTGATTTACAGGGTCAAGCCAAATAAATTACTTGTAAAAGTGTTGACGCTGCCAACATGTTTTCGAATTGTTGTAGCACGCAAACGGTATGTTTCCAGACATGAGTTCCAGTTCCAAATCTTATCTACTCAGTCCCCTCTACAAGTCTTAGAAGTCTGTAAGGGGAATTTTGGAGCACCCTGTATAAATGATCTGTTGGATAACGTTGGAGTTCCATGACGCTTTTCGTGGACGATGCTGTTATACACAAAGAAGTCGCAACGCTTGAATATTGTATGGGAATGCAGGAATTCCTGGAGAGGATCGACAAAGATTGGCAGTTGAACCTCAACACAAACAAATGTGACATATTGTGTATAAACAGGCACAAAACGCAATATCGGCGTAGAATAATACCCGCGTCGCGCTCACATCATAAAAAGGTACGAACCCCGGCAAAGGACTGCGCCTTGCCAGAAACCGAACTGCGGGCTGCCGAGTTCTCAGCCTCACGTGTTGACAGTAACTGATCCGTCTTTTTCATCGACAGACGCTTAAAGTCTTCAGTAAGCTGGTTGAAGACACAACGATTTGTGGCGTTTATTTTCGTTCGCTCCAATATCATCATCCCAGTCTGCACAGACGCGCCACAGCTGGCGTTTCGCCAACCGCCAGCCACCGCTCTCGAACAGATTGCGACTCAGCCTGGCGTATAATCAGACGTGCCGTCTCGGTCTCTAGAACAAGCTTCAGTGGAGTTCTCACGTAACAAGGAAGCCAAACAAACTTTTCGGTTGCTAACCAGCCTGAGAGATGTTATGGTAAGGAAAGAAGTCTTTGCGACATTAGGTTATACGTCTGGCAGGCTCTTACGATACTTCTTTAATTTGACTGACCGCTGTTAGTTCGCGGGACGTGTTACATCTCTAAGTGTCTCTTATACACTCCCGGAAATTGAAATAAGAACACCGTGAATTCATTGTCCCAGGAAGGGGAAACTTTATTGACACATTCCTGGGGTCAGATACATCACATGATCACACTGACAGAACCACAGGCACATAGACACAGGCAACAGAGCATGCACAATGTCGGCACTAGTACAGTGTATATCCACCTTTCGCAGCAATGCAGGCTGCTATTCTCCCATGGAGACGATCGTAGAGATGCTGGATGTAGTCCTGTGGAACGGCTTGCCATGCCATTTCCACCTGGCGCCTCAGTTGGACCAGCGTTCGTGCTGGACGTGCAGACCGCGTGAGACGACGCTTCATCCAGTCCCAAACATGCTCAATGGGGGACAGATGCGGAGATCTTGCTGGCCAGGGTAGTTGACTTACACCTTCTAGAGCACGTTGGGTGGCACGGGATACATGCGGACGTGCATTGTCCTGTTGGAACAGCAAGTTCCCTTGCCGGTCTAGGAATGGTAGAACGATGGGTTCGATGGCGGTTTGGATGTACCGTGCACTATTCAGTGTCCCCTCGACGATCACCAGTGGTGTACGGCCAGTGTAGGAGATCGCTCACCACACCATGATGCCGGGTGTTGGCCCTGTGTGCCTCGGTCGTATGCAGTCCTGATTGTGGCGCTCACCTGCACGGCGCCAAACACGCATACGGCCATCATTGGCACCAAGGCAGAAGCGAGTCTCATCGCTGAAGACGACACGTCTCCATTCGTCCCTCCATTCACGCCTGTCGCGACACCACTGGAGGCGGGCTGCACGATGTTGGGGCGTGAGCGGAAGACGGCCTAACGGTGTGCGGGACCGTAGCCCAGCTTCATGGAGACGGTTGCGAATGGTCCTCGCCGATACCCCAGGAGCAACAGTGTCCCTAATTTGCTGGGAAGTGGCGGTGCGGTCCCCTACGGCACTGCGTAGGATCCTACGGTCTTGGCGTGCATCCGTGCGTTGCTGCGGTCCGGTCCCAGGTCGACGGGCACGTGCACCTTCCGCCGACCACTGGCGACAACATCGATGTACTGTGGAGACCTCACGTCCGACGTGTTGAGCAATTCGGCGGTACGTCCACCCGGCCTCCCGCATGCCCACTATACGCCCTCGCTCAAAGTCCGTCAACTGCACATACGGTTCACGTCCACGCTGTCGCGGCATGCTACCAGTGTTAAAGACTGCGATGGAGCTCCGTATGCCACGGCAAACTGGCTGACACTGACGGCGGCGGTGCACAAATGCTGCGCAGCTAGCGCCATTCGACCGCCAACACCGCGGTTCCTGGTGTGTCCGCTGTGCCGTGCGTGTGATCATTGCTTGTACAGCCCTCTCGCCGTGTCCGGAGCAAGTATGGTGGGTCTGACACACCGGTGTCAATGTGTTCTTTTTTCCATTTCCAGGAGTGTATAAACGAAAACCGTTCTGATACCTCTGACAGTTGAATACATGAACTGGTTCTTGTATTGCGAAGAGTGTAGGGTTGGTAGCTTTCAGTGATGGTAGTGCGGACAAAAACGAGAAAAATTGTCCGATAAACGTGGGCTCTTAAGTGCATACCTTAACAATGATGAACACTTGCTCAGTAGAGGAGATGTGTTTCACATTAGCGGAGATTAACGAATGGTCATAGCTCCTCAGGTATGCAATTTAGAATCCACGTTTATCGGACATTTTTTTCTCTTTTTGTCGACAGTATCACCACTGAAAGTTACCAGCCCTACACACTTCGCAACGCAAGAACAGGTACATGCATTCAACTGTCGGAGGTACCAGAACGGTTTTCGTTTATAATTCTCGACTCGTTCGTTTCCGGTACAGGGATTCTTACTTAAAATTAATACATTTGTCGTTCTCCATCATCCTAGGAAGTCTGTAAAATCATCACGGAATCAGTCCGTGTATACGTACATTTACAGACACCCGCGCCTATAACTTTGACGAGCTGTAGTCTCGTTGGATGACGTTTCCGGACATGGGTTCCTATTCAAAATACTTCCCTCTACAAGTCCTAGAAGTCTACAACGGGAATTTCCGACCACCCTGTATATATATGAGAGATATAAAAGAGACGCTTATAAAAAAAAAAGTGTTCCGTTTCATTGAGGTAGACATGAGGCAAAGATTTTTCCAATATAAAGGTGAGTTTGAACATCCCCGTGCTATACTAGGCGCGACCTCGTTTTAAATGGTATAGTCTTGCCTTCGAGTAATCTCTTAACTTACCTATATAGCCAGTTATAAGAGGACTTGCAGTTTAACGTCTGTTTTTGTCTGTCGTTTACATTCAGAAAATTACCACTGCAGTTTGTAGCGAGATCTGCCATGCACAATACGAGAACGTATATGTTTATCAGTCTAGGAGAGTCCTTCTTCAACTATCAGTAGACTATATGACGTAAACGTAAAATGTAAACTCTGTCCACAGGCACTGGCGCACCCAGTGGAACCGACCGACCGCCGTGTCATCCTCAACAACAGGCGTCACCGGATGCGGCTATGTAGGGGCATGTGGTCAGCACACCGCAGTCCCGGCGGTATGGCAGTTTCGCAGACCGGAGCCGCTACTTCTCAATCACATAGCTCCTCAGTTTGCCTCACAAGGGCTGAGTGCACCCCGCATGCCAACAGCGCTCGGCAGACCGGATGGTCACCCATCCAAATGCTAGCCCAGTCCGACAGCGCTTAACTTCGGAATTCTGACGGAACCACTGCGGCAAGGCCACTGGCCCAGACTATATGTCAGTAGTGACAAATTGCTACCTGTACTGGACTGTTATAGTCTGTTACGTAAGAGCGTAGTCGGCGTTACACACAGATGGTAACAGATAAGGCCTTAGTTCTTTCACAGCCCAACAGAATGAATCTTTACCTTCACGCAGTGTCCATAAAGCATTAGTGTACTTCGAATTCTTGGTTGAGACACTCAAGAAGAGACACGAGCGCAGCTTTCGCGTTGCCGCTATCAAAGACGTTTGTTGTGGACAACCAAACGTTGGTTCATTGACTAAAATGAAGATTGGATACTGCAGGAGGACCATGATCCGAAGCACCGCAGCAGACTTTGCAGTGACTGGAACAAGGAGAGAGGTGTGCGGGCAGTGGATTGGCCCTCAGGTCGCCTGACGCTAACATTATTGAAAATGTATTATCTTACATCAAAAAGAAATTGCGAGGAAAAAAAATCTTCAATTTGAAACCTCTGCCAACGCAAATTCGCTGCATTTGGAGGTATTTCCAAAGTGAATACTTTGTTTTAAGCATGCTTAGGAGATGCTAATCAATTATCGACGCTTCGCGTGACTGGGCAATTATTAACTGTAACTGCATTTTTCTTTTGTTCGTATATGAATCGTGCGTATATTCCAGTTTGAACTCAAATACATTTTCTAATGTTTAAACCAACCAGGGTCTTACTTAACAGACTGCGTGTCTGGAATTTACCAATAGTAACCGCAAACAGCTATGACCTGGAATAATGCAGCTGTCGCACAGTGACTACGGGCAGTCTCATGGCAGTGCAGCTGTCTCTAAATACTTGTAAATGGATAAGATTAATATGTTGTTGTTGTGGTCCTCATTCCTGACACTGGTTTGATGCAGCTCTCCATGCTACTCTATCCTGTGCAAGCTTCTTCATCTCCCAGTACCTACTGCAGCCTACATCCTTCTCAATCTGTTTAGTGTATTCACCTCTTGGTCTCCCTCTACGATTTTTACCCTCTACGCTGCCCTCCAATACTAAACTGGTGATTCCTTGATGCCTCAGAATATGCCCCACCAACCGATCCCTTCTCCTAGTCAAGTTGTGCCACAAATTTCTCTCCAATTCTATTCAATACCTCCTCATTAGTTATGTGATCTACCCATCTAATCTTCAGCATTCTTCTGTAGCACCACATTTCGAAAGCTTCTATTCTCTTCTTGTTTAAACTATTTATCGCCCATGTTTCACTTCCATACATGACTACTCTCCATACAAATACTTTCAGAAACGACTTCCTGACACTTAAATCTATACTCGATGTTAACAAATTTCTCTTCTTCAGAAACTCTTTCCTTCCCACTGCCAGTCCACATTTTATATCCACTCTACTTCGACCATCATCATTTATTTTGCTCCCCAAATAGCAAAACTCCTTTACTACTTTAAGTGTCTAATTTCCTAATCTAATTCCCTCAGCATCACCCGATTTAATTCGACTATATTCCATTATCCTCGTTTTGATTTTGTTGATGTTCATCTTATACCCTCCTTTCAAGACACTGTCCATTCCGTTCAACTGCTCTTCCAAGTCCTTTGCTGTCTCTGACAGAATTACAATGTCATCGGCGAACCTCAAAGTTTTTATTTCTTCTCCATGGATTTTAATACCTACTGCGAACTTTTCTTTTGTTTCCTTTACTGCTTGCTCAATATACAGATTGAATAGCATCGGGGAGAGGCTACAACCCTGTCTCACTCCCTTCCCAACCACTGCTTCCTTTCATGTCCCTCGACTCTTATAACTGCCATCTGGTTTCTGTACAAATTGTAAATAGCCTTTCGCTCCCTGTATTTTACCCCTTCCACCTTCAGTATTCCAGTCAACATTGTCAAAAGCTTTCTCTAAGTCTAAAAATACTAGAAACATAGGTTTGCCTTTCCTTAATCTTTCTTCTAAGATAAGTCGTAGGGTCAGTATTGCCTCACGTGTTCCAACATTTCTACGGTATCCAAACTGATCTTCCCCGAGGTCAGCTTCTACTAGTTTTTCCATTCGTCTGTAGAATTCGCGTTAGCATTTTGCAGCTGTGACATTAAACTCATAGTTCGGTAATTTTCGCATATGTCAACACCTGCTTTCTTTGGGATTGGAATTACTATATTCTTCTTGAGGTCTGAGGGAATTTCGCCTGTCTCATACATCTTGCTCACCAGATGGTAGAGTTTTGTCAGGACTGGGTCACCCAAGGCCGTCAGTAGTTCTAATGGGATGTTGTCTACTCCATAACATTGTCCTCAAGAACATCGCCCCTGTATAGACCCTCTATATACTCCTTCCACCTTTCTGCTTTCCCTTCTTTGCTTAGAACTGGGTTTCCATCTGAGCTCTTGATATTCATGCAAGTGGTTCTCTTTTCTCCAAAGGTCTCTTTATTTTCCTGTAGGCAGTATCTATCTTACCCCTAGTGAGATAAGCCTCTACATCCTTACATTTGTCCTCTAGCCATCCCTGCTTAGCCATTTTGCACTTCCTGTCGATCTCATTTTTGAGGCCTTTGTATTCCTTTTTGCCTGCTTCACTTACTGCATTTTTGTATTTTCTCCTTTAATCAATTAAATTCAGTATCTCTTCTGTTACCCAAGGATTTCTACTAACACGCGTCTTTTTACCTACTTGATCCTCTGCTGCCTTTACTGTTTCATTCCTCCACGCTACCCATTCTTCATCTACTGCATTTCTTTCCCCCATTCCTGTCAATTGTTCCCTTATGCACTCCCTGAAACTCTGTACAACCTCTGGTTCTTTCAGTTTATCCAGGTCCCATCTGCTTAAATTCCCACCTTTTTGCAGTTTCTTCAGTTTTAATCTACAGTTAATAACCAATAGATTGTGGTCACAGTCCACATCTGCCCCTGGAAATGTCTTACAGTTTAAAATCTGGTTCCTAAATCTCTGTCTTACCATTATATAATCTATCTGAAACCTTTAATATAAGGCAATCGAAAATATACGTTTCAGTAACGAATGGAGCTTTACCCTTTATAAGGGTATTTTTATGTAATAGCACGAAAACAGACTCGAACAGCAATATAGAGTAGTAATGCAAAGAAATCATTTCAGTTTGTGGAGATTAGGATTTTATGACGAGGATTTTAAGAAGGAGCACAAGCTCGGGTTGGGAAGTGATGGGGACTGATAGCACCTGTGTCGTTTTCAAAGTAATTACACAGAATTTTGCCAAGAGAGTTCTAGGAAAAGCATGGGAAACCTAAACCTCGATGGCCAGACGGAGATCTGTGTACCCTTCCATCCGAATGCACTGTCGTGGCTTGTGGAGACAATGCGATACGGGTGATACACAGGCTCACACTGATCGACGAGAACAACATAACCAGCTCCCTCCATGGACGTTTCCGCTGGCGAGATCTTGTTCTCACTCAACATTAAGGACTTGTTCTACATCAAACTGCGAGAAGAAATAACTATGTGTACAGATTGAAGCCGTGAGTGAAAAGAGCAACTGACGTAAACGTATCTTGTCTTCCGTTGCCGTCTTGTTCATGGCTTCGGTAGTAAACATCTACTTCTGTACTTCGCCTTAACAATACCAGAAAGCAGCAGAGTTCAACTTCTGACATCGGAAAAGATCTAATTGGTAAAAAAACAAAAAAATTACATTCAGCGAAGCGTTTGCGTGAGTAAGGTCGTTAGAAGTTTCTCGCGCCGTTGATTACTTTCTGAGAAGCATTTCATTAAACGTCCGAATGTCTGTGGAAAGTGTTTTAAATTGTTCGGTTTCCCTTCACTGTTTAGCATGCCAGCAGTGTCACAAGAAGTCATACACTCCTACATTCTGATTCAGCCGTGCCAAATTCGCCACACCTGTGGTCATCGGTAAATTTGTTTCATAAAAGTTTTCCTCCAGTAAACCGTTCATTTGTGTGTTTATCCAGGAGAATAGAAGTTCTGTAGATATACTGATATTTTAAATAAAGGCGTACCAACTAACAGACCATAGGGACAGTATTAATTAGCATCTACGAATCCGTGAAAGGATGGTTAAATGACAAAGGGGTATCTTTGCTAAATTGGATAGCGAGTGGCAGTACATTCTGAAAGAGCTATACAGCATAGAGATCTATGACATCAAAGTATTGCTGCAGTTTGTAGTACTCATAGGTGACAGGACGTGGTAAGCTTTCTAATAGCTAAGATACATGTTGTCAGGGTACTGTTGTCCCACCTTTGCTCGGTGTTCGAAATGTAGTGTATCGCGCCAGCTATGACGACTCGTGTAAAAGTACGTTATAGTAGTGGCCGTGCTCCAGCAACAACCCGAAAGTACTTTCGTCAGGAATGACGATATCTACACGACAGTGCACATTATTGAACGGGCAAACGGAATTATTGATAAACTTCAGTTATTTTGAGAAACTAACATGTGAATCAAATGTAGAAACGTGTTAAGTAACAGTTCGCCATAAGTGTTATAAACTGTATTTGGGAGCTAGGACGAATAATATTCAGAGATTGTGTGTTCAATAAGGAATAATCGATGCTATTGAAAATTGAGATGGCGAGATCACGGCTGTTTAAAAATATACGTTTACTGTGGCTGGTTGCTATTTTTACTTTGTTGTTGTACGAAATAATCTTAATGAATGATAAATAACGTCACCTGGCCACACAAGTGAGATTAACTGTTTGCTGAAACCGTAAACATTTTTATATGTTTAGTGCAATTGTTTAATATCATTGAAGTGGTCTCAAATCATATTGGAAAGTGTCTTCGAACTTGTTGAACGTTATTCGAGTTTGTTTCCTTTGTTGTTAAAAAAATGGCTCTGAGCGCTATGGGACTTAGCATTTTAGGTCAGCAGTCCCCTAGAACGTAGAACTACGTAAACCTAACTAACCTAAGGACGTCACACACATCCATGTCCGAGGCAGGATTCGAACATGCGACCGTTGCCGTCGCTCGGTTCCGGACTGAAGCGCCTACAACCGCTCGGTCACAGCGGCCAGCTCTTTGTTGTTCTTTCATCCCGTCTCGTCCCTTGTAAGCGGGAAAGGTGGGGGGTGATATAAATGTGGACTGACATCACAGTTAAAAACACTGAAAAATACTTAAAGAATACAAAACATTTAAAAAATACTTTAAAAAGACTGAACACGACAGACCATATACTGACCATTAAAAACAGAGAGCTGTACACTTTCACTAAAACTAGAAAACGATCTGCCCTGGGATGGCAGATTGGCGATGAAAAGAAAGGTGGGTATGGAGGGAAACAGGAGAGTCGGCATAATTCACGAAGCGAAGGCCCTATCCAGTGCATCAACAGCGCATTCTTTCTGCACAGTCTGCCTACACTCAGTGGTATGTGGCGTCTGCAGACAGACCCAGTCTGCGGCTCCAGTCATCTAGTGAATGTGAAACAGCGTTTTCCCCAATGATACGATAATTACTGGCGGTAGAACCTCTCTGTCATCAAAAGGTGTTCCTTCGTTACTTTTTCTGAAGTTGAAAGGACCACCACTGAGTCGTTTTGACCCTTCGAAGCACGCGGAATCTTGGCTGGTTCATGGATAGCAGTCCGCTATGGACACGAACAGCAAGGAAAGAGAGAGCGGAGGAATGTACAACGGAAAATCTTTCAAACCTTTGCGCAGTTTTATAACTGCTAGTTAAAATATTTAAGTGATTTCCCTCTTTTTCAATCTCTTATAGCTCAATTTTGCCTGTTTTCACCTTACTGTAGTTTCCTTTTCGTAACAAATCGCAAATTGAGCAATAATATTCAACTTAATTAATAAAATAAGTAATAAAATATTGTCGAGAACATGAGAGTTTTTTTAACAGTAAAATCTTTGTATGCTTGATAAAGGTTTTCTTTTACGTTTCCCTTGGTTGTTTATTCCTACCTGGTGTCATTTTCCACGCCACTACCAGACCCCAGACAGCCTGGTATTGGACTGAAAGGAACTGAGGCTAGATAATGGATCGGATCTCCAACACGCCAAAGAGTACCCCTAGTTAAATAAAAAAGAGTTATGCTAACGTATGCTTTACAGTATTTCGCATCCTTCATTCGTTCCAACGATCCTTATTATTCCATCTCAATCATTTCACGTCCTGGTGTGGGAAGCGACATTTCTCCAGGAATCCTATAAATACCGATGAGCTTCCCTTCCTCGAAATATCTACCTCACAACCCATTAAAGCCCAATTAACCTGAGTAAAACATCAAAACAGCTCGATAACGGAGGACAGGAAGTCCTTTTACGCGTCTGCGATCACGCACGTACACATTTTTTTGGTCTAGGTCTCACTTTTTTTAATTACGTTTTTCAGTAGACTGTCATATCAGATGAATAACTTAAAGAATCGATACTACGTATTATGTCAGTACGAAGTACAAACTTATACTCCGTACGATCATGCACTATGTAATGAAATTTATTGTATTGATTAATTAAGTTATTGATGTGATGACGGCAGTCTACTGAAACACCTAATTAGAACAAAGTGCGACCTAGACAAAAAAAATTGTGTTACAGTACCTTGAAACATCATTCGATTAAAAATTAACCTAGAATCATGACCTACTACTCATCTCATCGTAATCCCACAACAGATTAAAACTGGTGGTCGACAATGGGGACTGTCATAGACACCTACATCCCGACTCAAGTCAGATACAATGCATATATCGAGCAGGTTACCAGCTATACTTTGTTAGCCATTAAATAAATACACTTAGGCCTACACATACAGCAAGATTTTATATTTTTGTCTGAGAGATACTCCCCCAGAATTAAAAGAAAACAAAAACCATCCGATTCCCGAGTACTGACCAGGTTTTAGGGAGATTTTTCTTCTTTCTAAGGCAGACAACGAACTGGCAGTCCCCTCCCATATATTACTCTCTGGGACTCCATATGCTTCACGACCAGCCAGCCTGATATTTAGGCGAAAACAAATAGACTCTAAAATGAGAGAGGTCAAACCGTCGGCGTTGTAAGAAAATATACACCCACGTCGGTCCATTATCACTTATGCAAATGTTGTACAGATGTCCACCAGTCGAAAGTTTCACCACCTTCTTCAAATCCTCGTGTGTCGTATACCCTGCATCACTTTCCATATTCGTTTACCCTCACCCATCTGTATTCTGGACCAGTTGGTACAGTAGTCACCTTTCCTAGAACACCTGGAATTTCTTCGCCAGTTCTACGTCTCCCTCAAAAAAGGCGGAAGTAGTAGCAGTAATCAACGGCGTTTCGAAATCATATGAGACTGCAGGGCATACTCAGGACCAGATAGAGCCTCAGATCAGATTTAGTGACCATGAAGAGTATGCTGGTGATCAACAAAATCGTCAAACAGAATCATTGTGTGAGAAAGTGGTTCAAATGGCTCTGAGCACTATGGGACTTAACAGCTGAGGTCATCAGTCCCCTCGAACTTAGAATTACTTAAACCTAACTAACCTAACGATTTCACACATATCCATGCCCGAGGCAGGATTCGAACCTGCGACCGTAGCGGTCGCGCGGTTCCAGACTGAAGCGCCTAGAACCCCTCGGCCACTAGGACGGCGTGAGAAAGTGGAATACTGAAGTATCGAGGAATAATAACGTGCATCTAAAACTATCTGACGTTGTAGATACTGCGAATTTGAGTACAATAGTGGGCAGTTCAAACGAGGAGGAATGGACCGATCACAAAACGTTGAACATACAAATAGTAATACAAGGAAGTTAAACGCTGAAGAAACCTTGGAAAAGAAAATTGAGGCCGTGTTAGTCAATGATCAGTTTGGCATTAGGAAGGGTACAGGCACCTGAGAGGCAGTTCTGATGTGCACTTGATAATGGAGGCAGGACTAATGAAAAAACAGGCAACTTGCATAAACGAGCAGCAATTTCTCGTTAATCGCGTTTATCTTGCGAATTCACTGAATAAAACAGGTACAACAGTTTATATCGACAGAATCTGAACATTTTAACTTCGTGATTATACGCATTGCTATGTGTACTACAAGGACTACAGAAAAAGCAAGCCGTTGGCAATTACCTATCTTCATAAGAGAAGTAAGTGGAGCGGCATTATTCCAAGAACGTAATTCTCCTCGTCAGATCAGCACCACATGCTCAACTAATAAGTTCTCCATCGCCCACGGCACATCAGTCAGCCTCGAGCAAGCGTACATACCGTTTCGGAGAAATTCAAATGCCGGGCGAACGTGCAACACGCAGATACACGGCGCAGACGGGGCGCTTTTAAATACTCCCGTCCATATAAAATGTATATAAAACAACGTCGCAGCGCATTCCACGTCAGTAGGTGTAGTACCTGGCAGGCGGAAGATTGGTCTATTATATGGTAAGTTAACGAGACGCAGTCACGAAGCTCAGCTTGTGTTGCCGCCCGTGGGGCTCGCCAGGGGCCACATCGCCGTCGACTACACTTCGCGCTACACACACGCAAATACCGTCTTTGTTTTATAGCGTGTGTGCTCATACAATCATTTTGTTTGCAACGCATGAACACAGAGTTCGTTTTTTGGCGTCACGCTACAACCTTCAGTATCCCGCTAACGCTCCACTCTGAATTACCACCTTCTATGAAAATGGAGAACTCCTTGAGTGTTTGAGTAACTAGCTGAGTAGAGTTTTAATCTATTTCCCACAGTTCCAAGTTTACATAGGCTCTCACTGTATGTCCCGAACTGTGAGAGAGGAACACTAAGACTGCGTGGATCCGAGAGAACTATTTGTGCCAGGCACAGACTTGGATTCGATCACAATCTAAAGGTGTTACAGGTTCGTATTATTGGCTTCCACGCTCGAAAGTTAAAGATTCCCCTCAGAAATGATTTATGCTTCACCCAAACAAGTCACGAATTCGGTCACAACTTCTTAGCGGAAAAAAGCATCCAGCCTATTAATTGTTTTCTGCATAATATTTGTAAATATTCGTAAGTAGTGAAAGGAAGAGAAGGAAAAATAGTAGGTGAATATCGATAGGGAGAAAGATAGGAAATAGGAAGCCGCCTGGTAGAATTTTGCACAGCGTAATTTAATTATGTTTATGAAATAAAAGAAGGCTGTGTACGTGGAAGAGACCTGGAGAGACCGTAAGGTTTCAGATTGACTATAGAAATGTTAGAGAGAGACTTGGGAATGAGATATTAAATTTTAAGAGATTTCCAGGGGCAGATGAGGACTCTGACCATACATAATATATTGGTTATGAGCTGTAGATTAACACTGAAGAAATTGCAAAAACATAGGATATTACGGAGATGGGACGTTGATACGTTAAAAGAACCAGAGGTTGTTGAGAGTTTCAGAGGGAGCATTAGGCAACAAATGACTAGAACAGGAGAAAGGAATATAGTAGAAGACGAATGGGTAGCCTTCAGAGATGAAATCGTGAAGTCAGCAGAGGACCAAATAGGTAAAACAACAAGGCCTACAAGAAATTCTTGGATGACACAAGAGATATTGAATTTAGCTGAAGAGAGGAGAAAATTTAAAAATGTGGCAAATGAAGCAGGTGATAGGGAATAGAAACGTTTTAAAAATGAGATTGACAGAAAGTGCAAAATGGATAAGAAGGAACGACTAGCGGACAAATGTAAAAATTTAGAAACATATTTCACTAGCAGAAAGACAGATACCGCCTTCAGGAAAATTAGAGAGAAGCAGCTGTATCGATATCTACAGTTCAGTAAGAAATTCAGTTGTAAGCAAAAAAGGAAATGCAGAAAGGTGGGAGGAGTATATAGAGGGTCCATACAAGGGAGATGAACCTGAAGGCAAGACTTTAGGAAGGGAAGTGGACGTTTATGAAGATGACACGGGAGCTGTGACACCGTGAGAAAATTTTGATAGAGCTCTGAAAGTTGAAAGTTGAAACAAGGCCCGGCGAGTGGATGATAATCCGTCAGAATTATTGATAAATGGCTCAAATGGCTCTGAGCATTATGGGACTTAACATCTGAGGTCATCAGTCCCCCAGAACTTAGAACTAATTAAACCTAATTAACCTAAGCACATCACACACATCCATACCCGAGGCAGGATTCGAACCTGGGACCGTAGCGGCCGTGCGGTTCCAGACTGAAGCCCCTAGAACCGCTCGGCCCCAGCGGCCGGCTCTGAAGGAAGTCATTCACAAGATGTGCACGATGGGGGCGCGAATTGTCGTCCATGAAAACGAATGCCCCGGCAGTATGCTGCCGATATGGTTGCACTATCGGTCGGAGGATGGCACTCATTCACGTAGTATCGTACAGCCGTTACGGCGCCTTCCATGACCAGCAGCGGCGTACGTTGGCCCTACATAACGCCACTCCAAAACAGCAGGGAACCTCCACCTTGCTGCACTAGCTGGACGGTGTGTCCAAGGCGTTCAGCCTGACCGGGTTGCCTCCAAACACGTCTCCGACGATTGTCTGGTTGAAGGCGTATGCGGCACTCATCGGTGTAAAGAACGTGAAGCCAATCCTGAGCGGTCCATTCGGCATGTTGTTGGGCCCATCTGTACCGCGCTGCCATGTACCATGGTGTCATGGTTTTCAAAGATAGACCTCGCCATGGACGTCGGGAGTGAAAAAATGGTTCAAATGGCTCTAAGCACTATGGGATTTAACATCTGACGTCATCAGTCCCCTAGACTTAGAACTACTTAAACCTAACTAACCTAAGGACATCACACACATTCATGCCCGAGGCAGGATTCAAGCCTGCGACCGTAGCAGGACTGAAGCGCCTAGAACCGCTCGGCCACACTGGCCGGCTCGGGAGTGAAGTTGCGCATCATGCAGCCTACTGCGCACAGTTTGAGTCGTAACTCGACGTCCTGTGGCTGCACGAAAAGCATTATTCAACATGGTGGCGTTGCTGTCAGGGTTCCTCCGAGCCATAATCCGTAGCTATCGGTCATCCACTGCAGTAGTAGGCCTTGGGTTGCCTGAGCGAGACATGTCATTGACAGTTCGTGTCTCTCTGTATCTCTTCCATGTCCGAACAACATCGCTTTGGTTCACTCCGAGACATCTGGACACTTCCCTTGTTGAGAGCCCTTCCTAGCAAAAAGTAACAATGCGAACTCGATCGAACCGTGGTACTGACCGTCTAGGCATGGTTGAACTACAGACAACACAAGCCGTGTATCTCCTTCCTCTTGGAATGACTGGAACTGATCGGCTGTCGGACCCCTCCATGAGCCTTGTATCTCCTTCATCTTGGAATGACTGGAACTGATCGGCTGTCGGACCCCTCCATCTAATAGGCTCATGCATTGTTGTTTACTTATTTGAGTTTAGTGACATCTCTGAACAGTTAAAGGGACTGTGTCTGCGATACAATATCTAGTCAACGTCTGTCTTCAGGAGTTTTGGGAACGAGGGTGAGGCAAAACGGTTTTTGGTGTCTGCAGATTCAAGTGTCAAGAAGCCTTTCTGAAGGTATTTGTCTGGAGTGTAGCCATACATGGAAGTGAAATATGGACGATAAACAGTGTAAACACAAAGAGAATAGAAGTTTTCGAAATGTGGAGGCACAAAAGAATGTTGGAGATGAGATGGGTCGATCACGTAACTAATGAGGAAATAAGAAATTTGTGGCACTAATTCACCAAAAGAAGGGATCGGATGGTAGGACATGTTCTGAGGCATCAAGGCATCACCAATTTAGTATTGGAGGGCAGCGTGGAAGGTAAAAGTAGTAGAGGGAGACCAAGAGATGAATACACTAGCAGATTCAGAAGGATGTAGATTGTAGTAGAAACTGGGAGATGAAGAAGCTTGCACAGGATAGAGTAGCATGGAGAGCTGCATCAAACCAGTCTCAGGACTGAATACCAAAACAACAACAATTTGTAACTATGCATTTTGAATATTCCCCGAAAAAAAATTATCGGTGAAGACAACAAAGAACAGGCAGGAGATACCGGGTTTGAGTTCCAGACAGGCACACATTTTCACTCGTCGCCGCTGATTCCGCATAAAGTCCCGATGCAACAGATATCATTAGTTCCTTCCCTTTCCTTTCCTTACTCCTCCCTCCACCTTAAATTTACAAAATATTTCCATGTATGCCAATGAGGTATATAAAACGCAATGGAAGTATGAGAATAAAAGAGGAATGAAGTACATATGGTGATGAAATACGAGTATAACACTGAAGAAGGTTTGTGCGTTGCTGTGTTTATGCATTAAAGAGGAATACTATTTACAAACAAATTCATGACAAGAGAGTCACATTCCGGTATCATAAATGCGACTTTTTAGAACAATGAAAAGATGTTAATGATCAAATACATGTGAAAGATGATAAAGTGTAAAAGCACTGAACAACTATAAACTAATAAACAAAACTGAAGACGAATGGAAAGAATTAGGAAGAGGAAATTACAAGAATGAGTGGTTGCACACTAATGACCAAAGTTTAAATCTATCGATCAGAAGCCTTTGATGTCGAGACAGCTTATGAAAGCAGTGGATTCCGAAACAGGGATACGTAGGCTATATAAGATCAAATGATGCTCAAATCATTAAATTACGATGAAGAAGGAATTTGCATTGAAGGATCGTACATAGCCCATCTTAGACTTGCAGATGTCATCGTTTAATTCGCTTCAGTTCCAGCAGAACTTCTACAAAGAATGAAGAAACTGAACTGAGCAAACAGCAGGCTTTAAGATTAACAACAAAATAATGTGCAATCATTATGTCGATAACAGAAACGTAGAGATAAATGATAAAATTATCGGAACAGTTCACGAATTTATATATTTAGGACAAGTAAAACAAACAAGCTGATGGGAACTTAAAGAAATAAAGAGGTGCGTAAAATTGAAAGGACCGAATGCTGATTGCCTATTTGCCTCAAATGAAATGTCTGTGACCACTGTACACTGCTAGTGGAATTTACGAGGTGTGAAACATGGACATTAAACACATAACTGTTCAAAAATTGACGAATTTCCTAAGAGCAATGCAAAGATACACGTTGGACACGAAAATAAGGGAGAGAAAAAGAAACAAAGCGTTAAAACAAGTTTGGCATATGACAGTGATTATTACAAAACTGGACTGGATACGAACTGGGTATATAGCGAGGTAAAATGCCGGCAGATGGACTAAGATGTTGTGTTGACTTCTTCGTGATAAGAAAAGACGTTGAGGACGACCTAATGCAAGGTGGATTGATGACATAAAGAAACATGGATGCGAAAACCTGAAGATCCTAATGAATGGAGCAGTTTCCAACAGGCTTTTATACAGGGTGGTCCATTGATAGTGACCGGGCCAAATATCTCACGAAATAAGCATCAAACGAAAAAACCACAAAGAACGAAACTCGTCTAACTTGAAGGGGGAAACCAGATGGCGCTATGGTTGGCCCGATAGATGGCGCTGCCATAGGACAAACAGATATCAACTGCGTTTTTTTTTTTTTTTTTAAATAGGAACCCCCATTTTGTATTACATATTCGTGTAGTACGTAAAGAAATATGAATGTTTTAGTTGGAACACTTTTTTCGCTTTGTGGTAGATGGCTCTGTAATAATGACAAACGTATGACTACGTGGTATCACGTAACATTCCTCCAGTGCGGATGGTATTTGCTTTGTGATACATTACCCGTGTTAAAATGGACCGTTTACCAATTGCGGAAAGGGTCGATATCGTGTTGATGTATGGCTATTGTGATTAAAATGCCCAACGGGCGTGTGGTATGTATGCTGCTCGGTATCCTGGACGACATCATCCAAGTGTCCGGACCGTTCGCCGGATAGTTACGTTATTTAAGGAAACAGGAAGTGTTCAGCCACATGTGAAACGTCAACCGCGACCTGCAACAAATGATGATGCTCAAATAGGTGTTTTAGCTGCTGTCGCGGCTAATCCGCACATCAGTAGCAGACAAATTGCGCGAGAATCGGGAATCACAAAACGTCGGTGTTGAGAATGCTACATCAAAATCGATTGCACCCGTACCATATTTCTATGCACCAGGAGTTGCATGGCGACGACTTTGAACGTCGTATACAGTTCTGCTACTCGGCACAAGAGAAATTATGGGACGATGACAGATTTTTTGCACTCGTTCTATTTAGCGAAGAAGCGTCATTCACCAACAGCGGTAACGTAAACCGGCATAATATGCAATATTGGGCAACGGAAAGTCCACGATGGCTGCGACAAGTGGAACATCAGCGACCTTGGCGGGTTAATGTCTGGTGCGGCATTATGGGAGGAAGGATAATTGGCCCCCATTGACAATCTAAATAGTGCAATGTATGCTGATTTCCTATGTAATGTTCTACCGATGTTACTACAAGATGTTTCACTGCATGACAGAATGGCGATGTACATCCAACATGATGGATGTTCGGCACATGGCTCGCGTGCGGTTGAAGCGGTATTGAATAGCATATTTCATGACAGGTGGACTGGTCGTCGAAGCACCGTACCATGGCCCGCACGTTCACCGGATCTGACGTCCCCGGATTTCTCTCTGTGGGGAAAGTTGAAGGATATTTGCTATCGTGATCCACCGACAACGCTTGACAACATGCGTCAGCGCATTGTCAATGCATGTGCGAACGTTACGGAAGGCGAACTACTCGCTGTTGAGAGGAATGTCGTTACACGTATTGCCAAATGCATTGAGGTTGACGGACATCATTTTGAGCATTTATTGCATTAATGTGGTATTTTCAGGTAATCACTCTGTAACAGCATGCGTCCCCAGAAATGATAAGTTTACAAAGGTACATGTATCACATTGGAACCACCGAAATAAAATGTTCAAACTTACCTAGGTTCTCTATTTTAATTTAAGGAACCTACCTGTTACCAACTGTTCGTCTAAAACTGTGAGCCATATGTTTGTGACTATCACAAAGCGAAAAAAAGTGGTACAACTAAAACAATAATATTTCTTTACTTACTACACGATTATGTAATAAAAATGGGGGTTCCTATTTATAAAAAAAACGCAGTTGATATCCGTTTGACCTATGGCAGTGCCATCTATCGGGCCAATCATAGCGCCATCTGGTTTTCCCCTTCAAGCTAGACAAGTTTCGTTCTTTGTAGTTTTTTCTTTTGACGCTTATTTCGTGAGATATTTGGCCCGGTCACGATCAATGGACCACCCTGTATAGCAGTGGACGATAAATGGGTGTTATTACGATTATTTTTATGATTATTATTACAAATTAAGTCAAAAGAAAAGACTCACCACGCAGGAATGTAGGAATGGCCCCAATGGAACAGAAATCGGAAGATGGGACGTACAGAAACAAACAAATGGCAACAATTTCGCAAAATCTGTTTAGTTTCTTTAAGAGAAACAGCTCCACAAACTGAACAGGTACGCAACATTTTGGTCCGCCTGTGGCCATTATGCAGGCAAATTTCGGTTTGGTATTGATTAAGTGTTGTTGGATGTACTCCTGAGGGATATCGTGGCAAATGTTGTCCAGTTGTGGCGTTAGATGGTCAAAATCCCGAGCTGCTTGGAGGACTCTGTCCAGAATTCGCAAAATGTTCTCAACTGGTGAGAGGTGAGTCGACCTTCGGGCCGATGTGGGCTTTAGCAAGCACGAAGACACGCAGTAGAAACTATCGCGGGCTTTGTCTTACTGAAATGTGAGCCCGGGATGGCTTGCCATGTGCGTAGAATATCGCCGACGTATCGTTGTGCTGTAAGGGTGCGGCGGTGCAAGCGGATGACAGCCAAAGAGGTCCTACTATGAAAAGAAATGGCACCCTAGACCATCACTCCTGGTTGCCGGGCCTTATGGCAAAAGACAGTCTGGTTGGTATCCTACCGCTGTTCGGGACGTCTGCAGACAAGTCTTGGCTGGTCAAAAGGCTTAAAATCTCGTTGTTTGGAATAGAAATATCTTCAGTGATGAATCCCGCTTCGAACCGAGTCCCTAAGACCAGCGAGGACCTGTCTGTAGATACCGCGGTCATTTGTGGGATGCCAACCTGATTGTCGTCCGCTGTACGACCTGGCAGCCAGCAGTTACTGTCTGGCGTGCCATTTCTTTTCATACCAAGAACCCTCTGGTTGTCATCTACGGCATCCTTACGACACTGCGGTACGTCGACAATATCCAACGCCCCGTTCTATTCTCCTTCGTGGCAAGACAGCCTCGGCTTACATTTCAGCAAGATAATACCCGCCTGCACACGGCCAGAGTTTCTATTGCTTGTCTTAGTGTTTTACAAACCCTACATTGGCCAGAAAGGTCGCCGGATCTCTCGCCAATTGAAAACGTTTAGAGCATTTTGGACAGAACCCTCCAACCCTCTTGACTTAGACGATCTAAGGCGGCTATTGGACGGAATTTGGCACCATATCCCTCAGGACATCAATCAATGCGAAGCAAATTGACGCTTGTAAAAGCGCCAGACGTGGAACAACGCGTTATTGAATTGCTCAATTTGTGAAGCTCTTTATCTTGAATAAATCATCCAATTTCTCTAAAATTGTAATCATTTTTTGAGTGTGCTATTTCTTTTATTGTGACGATAACGGTGACTTTGTCTATCGTTAATTTTGTATGTTTTTCCTAGTTGCCTGAGGAGGCAGAATGACAGTAAGCATATAATGGACTAAGTTTGCCGTAAATACCTTTGGCCGAGTATCGCATCATACGGACGTGCTTAGGCGCTCGAGTTTGGCAGAGGAGGACAGCGGACACTCCATCTGGCTCGCGACATTAATTCCGCCCAGGAACAGGTGCAGCACGTGTAGCGCAGTGTTTCCTAGCGACACTTGCTGGGGTAAACAACAACGGAAAAGCGAGTACGCTGTAATTTGTGGTGGGCACGCGACAGATGCAACAACTGTGCAAAAGCGTTTCCCTAGTGAGGACGTATAATGCTATTATTTTCATATTACCTTAGTGGTCAATTATACGTCTTACTTTAAAATTAATGACGTGATGATGATGGGTTTTTTGGGAGTCCGATATCTTAGTAAAAACGTATTTTTACGCTTAATTAAAGAGTACGGATCCAGACTATGGTGTAGAAGTTCTTTTGTATATTATTTGGTGAATATGCAGCGTATCACGAAGCGATATTGAAGAAGAACCTAGCTTGTCCTCAGAACATCGGGGGGCGTCAGAGTTGGACAAGATTTGGGAGGGCAATCCCCATCTTTCTTTAGGAAAGGCACCGAACACGAATAGATTACAGCCACAAAGTAATTACTGTTTTACGATATTAGACTGAAGATGACCTACCGGGAGGGACACAGACAGTTTGTAATTGGTACTTCACTCTGACTCGTGCTGTACTATTCTTTGCATATTCCATTCTTTCGCGAAACTGTGTCTAACAGGCGGAAAGGACCGGAAAAAAAAATCTGTAACTCTATCCAGTTGAGATGTCCTTTGCGGATGAATTACGTTCCATCTACATCTGCAATTCACATTCAAGTACCTGGCAGAGGGTTCATGCCACAACCTTCAGATTATTTCTCTATCGTTCCTTTCTCAAACAGCACTTGAGGAATACGAATACTTAAATCCTTCCATACGAGCTCTGATATGTTTTATTTCGTTACGATGACCATCTCTTCCTCTGCAAGTTTTCTTTTTTGCCTTACATGTCATGAAAGAATACAAACTGTTTTTTCTGTGTTATTTATGTTACAGTAATTTCTATGTGTTGAATTCAGTATTAGATGTAATTTATAACATGCTTGCGCAAAGAATGTAATGTAAACCATACAAGACGCCTGATTATCTGTAAGAGAGCTCCTGACTGACCATACCTTCTCAAAGTAAATAAATAAATTTGGTTGTTGTGGTCGTCAGTTTCAAGAGTGTTGTAATGCAACTCTCCGCGCTACTGTATTCTGTGCAAGCCTCTTCATATCCGAGCAATTATTGCACTCTACCTTCATTTCCGAATAACTACTGCACTCTTCTACATCCATTTGAGCATGTTTACTGTATCCATCCCCTAGTACCCCTCTACAGTTTTTACCCCATACACTTACTTCCGTTACGAAAATGACGAATCATTGATACATTATGATATGTCCTCTCTACCGATCTCTTCTTTTAGTCAGGTTCCGCCCAAAATTTCGTTTCTCCCTGGGCTATTCATTACTTCCTGATTTTTTACTCGATCTACTTATCCGATACTCAGCATTCTTCTGTATATCCACAATTCAAGCGCTTCTATTCTCCTCTTGTCTAAACACCTTGTCGTCCACGTTTCAATTCCTTACAGTGCTATAATCCAGACAAATAACTTCAAAAAAGGACTTACTAACACATTTACATTGTGTCAACGAATTCCCCTTTATCAACAATAAATTTCGTACTGTAGGCAATCTGCGTGTTATAACGTCTCTACATCGGACATCATCACTCACCTGTATTTTGCTGCCCAAATAGCAAAATTCATCTACTTTTTGTAGCGTCTCAGCTGCTAACCTAATTCAACACAACCTGATTTAATTCGATTACATTCCATTATTCTCGATTTACTTTTGTTGATGATAATTTGTAACTACTTTTGAAGACGGTATCCATTCTATTCAACTGCTCTTCCGAGTGCGAGCTGGGTTTGATGCGACCGGTGCTGAGTATTGAAATGCGGAGGGTAAACTTATGTGTACATAGGAGTCGTAGGTATACAGGGCTAGCTGGTTGAGACTGTACGTAAAGGTAGTGAACAAAAATTTGCAAACACACAACACATTATTATGCCTAATACGGTGTGGGAAACACGTTGACATTCAATACTGGCTCGAGTCGTCTCGTAATGGATAAATGCAGGAACTATATGATTTTCAAGGGAACCTTATACCATACTTCCTTCAAAACAGTGGCAGGCTCAGATAACGACTACGAAAGTGAATGGCGATGAAACACCCTTCTGTCCAAAGTACACCACGGAGGCTCAATCATATAGAGATGTGGAGACTGCGGTGGCCAGGAGAGACGTAGCAATTCATCCTCGTGGTTACAAACCAGTCCTGTGTGATCAGCGGCCACGTCTTCTGGGAACGGAGCATCACTGTCGGGGAACAAACGTTGTACCACGGGTTGCCTCATCAGCCGAAATGGCCATATAATTCTTGGCATAGTAACTATGGGACCCATGTAATATCACCACGTGGCTGCCCTTTTCATCTCCGCCATGTTTCACTATTGTCACCTCCACTTGGGGAAAAATTGGAAAGAGCGTGAAATAGGCCTGATCGATCAAATGACTCTTTTGCATTGCTCCTCAGTCCGTATGCTACGGCACCATGTTTTCCTTTTACGGACATTTTCATCACACACGTGGTTCTAGAATTTCAGCTCGCCCTGCAGTTCCTTCCTCATGGAGCTCCCTTCGTGTTGTTTTGGTGGTGACGCGACTCGCGAGTACAACGCTCGGTTCATCAGTGACTTCTGCACTCGTCGTCTTCTTATTTTTCGCCCTAATCTACTTCAGCGACAGTATGTCACCATCATTCTACACAAACTTTCGTCTGCGCTGTCACTTAGCGGATGATGTTTTCCTCGATTCTCTGTATGAGATATAAATTTCGAAACATTGCCTCTTGAAACACCAAACACTTAGGATACCTCGGTTACGAAAGCACCAAACGTACGAGCACCATCAATTTGCTCACGTTCGATTTCACTTAGCTCCGACATGATGTACTCTCAAATACACTGAACAATGTCCTTGGCATCATTGACACTTGGAAATCATTGAGGATATTCCACATTACTTTCAGTACTTTATAATCTGCATTTGTGAAACAGGGAATTTACGAAGTATGTCCACAAAGTAAGTTCCGTTAGGTTATATAAAACAAACGTGTACAGGTACAGAACAAATATTTATTGTACAAAAATCTACAACTGTTAAACTACTTTTCTACATAAATTCCGAAATTTTGTAGGCTCTTGTCATAGCATGGCACAAGTTTTTGTATGCCTTCTTAAGAGAAGGTTGCCGGCCGGTGTGGCCGTGCGGTTAAAGGCGCTTCAGTCTGGAACCGCGTGACCGCTACGGTCGCAGGTTCGAATCCTGCCTCGGGCATGGATGTGTGTGATGTCCTTAGGTTAGTTAGGTTTAATTAGTTCTAAGTTCTAAGCGACTGATGACCTCAGAAGTTAAGTCGCATAGTGCTCAGAGCCATAAGAGAAGGTTACCGCCTGTGTATTCAACGATGTGGTAACATGTTCTTTCAGTTCGTCATTATCGTTGAAGTATTGACCACCAAAGACAGATTTTAGGCCTAAGAAGAGACGAAAGTCGCTAGGAGCGAGGTCCGGGCTGTACGGAGGATGATCAAACGCGTCCCAATGAAATTGCCGTAAGAGTTGTTTGGTCACATTCGCCGTGTGAGGTCGGGCATTATCATAGAAAACAGCACCTTTTGACAGCAGTCCACGGCGCTTGTTCTATATTGCGCGGCGCAATTTCTTAATAGTCTCGCAGTAACCATGTGCACTGATTTTTTGGCCTCGTGGTAAGAAATCAATCAGGAAAATGCATTTTCTGTCCCAAAAAATGGCGCACATGACTTTCCGAGGTGTCAAGATTTGCTTAGGCTTAACCTTCGTCGGGGATGAAGTGTGCCTCCGTCCCATTCATTGCCATTTTGTTTCAGGGGTTTCATACGATACCCAAGTTTCATCCCCCGTGACTATCCGAGAAAGAAAACCGTAGCCTTCTTCATTGTAGCGTGTCAAAAACTAAAGCGCACTGCCCATCCGTTGTTTTTTGTGTTGTTCAGTAAGAATTTTTGGTACCCAACGTGAGCAAAGTTTTAGAAATTTCAGTTTTCCAGTAACAATTTCAAGAATTAGCGATCGTGAGATCTGCGGAACTTCCATAGCAAGGGCACTAAGCGTAAACTTAGCGGTTGTGCTTAATCTTCTCTTTAATGGTGTGAACCAGTTCATCAGTAACCACAGACGGGCGTCCACTTCGTTCTTCATCGTGCACTTGATCACGTCCTTCATTGAACAGTCTGCCCCATCTTCTAAATCTTCTAACCATTGAATCACTCATAGCATTCTATCCGAAAACCTCGCAGATTTGCCGATGAATTTCCTGTGGTTTAACTTTCTTTGGATGTAGAAGACGAATCACAGATCTGATTTCACACGCGGCGGCATTTTCAATTACGGCTGACATGATAAAGAAGCACTACGAAGCACACGTCGACAGCGATCTGAAAATGGGATACACGTCTTCTTGAGTCAGAGTAACAGCTGCGCATACTCGGACCTGCGATCATAGCGCTGCCGCTGATAGAAGTAGAAACGGAACTTACTTTGTGAACGACCCTCGTATATTATCACTGAGGTTTTATTAATACGTTGCATTTTAAATGCCCACTTCCAGTATTTTTTATAAATGGGAAGCAGTCTTTATATATGCGGCAGCTGTACATCTGCTAAACTACTTAAATATATATATATATATATATATATATATATATATATATATATTGGCTGAGTACAGCTGCCGCATCGCCCCCCCCCCCCTCCCTCTTCCCCTTTATTACATTTTGAGCTGTGCCCTTGCTGCCGTCAGTGGAATGTGAATTATTAGATAGTTGAAGGACAACACAAGAACCAGTCTCCGAGCGGAGAAAACTTACGACCGGGCCGGGAATCGAACCCTGACCCCTTCGTTTAGCAAACCGTTGCGTTGAACGCGCAGCTACCGAGGCTGACGCGCCACACCCTTCACGCCTTCTACAGCCACGGTTTGGTTCCGGCCCCCTCTGACGCCTCCTGTAACCACCTTCCCCAGAGCGGACGGCACTGCCTTGTCCACTTCCGCTCACCCAGCTTCCTGCTCGTGGCACGGTAAGGCTCTTCTCGTCTACTGTCTACGTACCTTACTAGTCTACAGCTTTGTTTGGCTGAGTTAGTTTTTATCCGGTTTTCATTTTTATAGATTCTCCTATCCCCTTCATTTTAGCGCACTATTTCTTTACAACTTCACGTGAATGGTTGAGAATAGCTCTAAAGCACTATGGGGCTTAACATGTGAGGTCATCAGTGCCCTAGAACTAGTTAAAGCTAACTAACCTAAGGACATGACACACATCCATCCCCGAGGCAGGATGGGAACCTGCGACCGTAGCGGTCATGCGGTTCCAGACTAAAGCACCTAGAACCGCTCGGCCACACCGACCGGCGAGG
The DNA here is from genome assembly GCF_021461395.2 of Schistocerca americana. Taxonomy (NCBI): domain Eukaryota; kingdom Metazoa; phylum Arthropoda; class Insecta; order Orthoptera; family Acrididae; genus Schistocerca; species Schistocerca americana. The sequence continues at coordinate 22,330,966 of NC_060123.1, forward strand.
ATGATTTCACTCAGAAAATTCCACATGTACCGTTCGTGTCCAAATACAACAGCGCCGCCTGCAGGCTTGGCCAGCATCTGAATTAACGTTCGAGCACACTCTTCTAGCGCTGTTTTCGTATGTTTCTAGAAAGCCGGCATTCAGGAAGGCAGCGGGCCCCCAGTGGCTGCCGTTCCCGCAGTGAGGACGCGGCCGTCTCTCCGGGTCGGGGGATGGACGGCCGGCGCGCCGTGAGGAGGTGAGAGCGGCGGAAAGTGCCGGCGCCGAGAGGAAGTAAAAATAACCAACCCTGTGGCCGAGCGGCTGCGCGCAGGCCGGCCCGCACGGCAATCAATACAATGGCAGCGGTGCGCCGCCTGTCCAATCACCGGCCGACGCCGACGCCGCCGACGGACGAGAAAACCGAACCGAGCCCGACCGCGGCGTGGCACGCTGTGCGACCGCCAGGGGCTGCCCGCTGCTGTCGTGAACCCACCTGTGTAGCCCTGCCACAGCAGGAAAACCGTGGGGTGCGTTGTTCGTAAATTGTACGGACACCACACTGCAGCTATGAGAGTTGGAAAACACGAAAGGGTACCAGTAACCGAGGAGGATAGGAGACATGGCAGTAGCTCATCCACACATTTAAATCTGTGCAGTGAACGAGCCTGAAGGAATCCTCTCCCCCAAGCGCACACCTCTCCCCCTATCCGTCTACCCCCCCCCCCCCTCCTTTGTCCACCACCCCTCCACCACCCAATAGGGCATTTCCAGCAACAACAAAAAACAGTAATTGACAACTACACCAATGCATATTTTAGAGTTACTTGGTAACCATCTGGTGAGCAAGATGTATGAGACAGGCGAAATACCCTCAGACTTCAAAAAGAATATAATAATTCCGATCCCAAAGAAAGCAGGTGCTGACAGATGTGAAAATTGCCGAACTATCAGTTTAATAAGTCACGGTTGCAAAATACTAACGCGAATTCTTTACAGACGAATGGAATAACTAGTAGAAGCCGACCTCGGGGAAGATCAGTTTGGATTCCGTAGAAATGTTGGAACACGTGAGGCAATACTGACCTTACGACTTATCTTAGAAGCTAGATTAAGGAAAGGCAAACCTACGTTTCTAGCATTTGTAGACTTAGAGAAAGCTTTCGACAATGTTGACTGGAATACTCTCTTTCAAATTCTAAAGATGGCAGGGGTAAAATACAGGGAGCGAAAGGCTATTTACAATTTGTACAGAAACCAGATGGCAGTAATAAGAGTCGAGGGACATAAAAGGGAAGCAGTGGTTGGGAAGGGAGTGAGACGGGGCTGTAGCCTCTCCCCAATGTTATTCAATCTGTATATTGAGCAAGCAGTGAAGGAAACAAAAGAAAAATTCGGAGTAGGTATTAAAATCCATGGAGAAGAAATAAAAACTTTGAGGTTCGCCGATGACATTGTAATTCTGTCAGACAGCAAAGGACTTGGAAGAGCAGTTGAACGGAATGGACAGTGTCATGAAAGGAGGGTATAAGATGAACATCAACAAAAGCAAAACGAGGATAATGGAATGTAGTCGAATTAAGTCGGGTGATGCTGAGGGAATTAGATTAGGAAATGAGACACTTAAAGTAGTAAGGAGCAAAGTAACTGATGATGGTCGAAGTACAGAGGATATAAAATGTAGACTGTCAATGGCAAGGAAATCGTTTCTGAAGAAGAGAAATTTGTTAACATCGAGTATTGATTTAGGTGTCAGGAAGTCGTTTCTGAAAGTATTTGTGTGGAGTGTAGCCATGTATGGAAGTGAAACATGGACGATAAATAGTTTAGACAAGAAGAGAATAGAAGCTTTCGAAATGTGGTGCTACAGAAGAATGCTGAAGATTAGATGGGTAGATCATATAACTAATGAGGAGGTATTGTATAGGATTGGGGAGAAGAGAAGTTTGTGGTACAACTTAACTAGAAGAAGGGATCGGTTGGTAGGACAAGTTATGGGGCATCAAGGGATCTCCAATTTAGTATTGGAGGGCAGCGTGGAGGGTAAAAATCGTAGAGGGAGACCAAGAGATGAATACACTAAACAGATTCAGAAGGATGTAGGTTGCAGTAGGTACTGGGAGATGAAGAAGCTTGCACAGGATAGAGTAGGATGGAGAGCTGCATCAAACCAGTCTCAGGACTGAAGGCCACAACATCAACAACGTGCTAACCCCTTACTTTGTTATTTTATACATGTTTTAATAAATTTTGTTGACGTTTTAATACTGCTATACATTTGTATTTTAAATGATATTAACTTTCATGTATGGTTGTATATATTCTACCTGCGATTTCGTAATATGACCTGTATTATACAGGGTATTCGGAAATTCCCGTAACAAACTTCTAGGACGTCGAAGAGATGCGCAGAACTATAGACCTATATCTCTAACGTCGATCAGTTGTAGAATTTTGGAACACGTATTATGTTCGAGTATAGTGACTTTTCTCGAGACTAGAAATCTACTCTATAGCAATCAGCATGGGTTTCGAAAAATACGATCGTGTGAAACCCAGATCGCGCTACTCGTCCATGAGACTCAGAGGGCCATAGACACGGATTCCCAGGTAGATGCCGTGTTTCTTGACTTCCGCAGGGCGTTCGATACAGTTCCCTACAGTCATACAGTCGTTTAATGAACAAAATAAGAGCATATGGACTATCAGAGCAATTGTGTGACTGGATTGAAGAGTTCCTAGATAACAGAACGCAGCATGTCATTCTCAATTAAGAGAAGTCTTCCGAAGTAAGAGTGATTTCAGGAGTGCTGCAGGGGAGTGTCGTAGGACCGTTGTTATTCACAATATACATAATTGACCTTGTGGATAACATCGGAAATTCACTGAAGCTTTTTGCGGATGATGCTGTGGTATATCGAGAGGTAAAATTTTACTGAAATGCAGGAGGATCTGCAACGAATTGACGGATGGTGCAGGGAATGGCAATTGAATCTCAAAGTAGACAAGTGTAATGTGCTGCGAATATATAGAAAGAAAGATCCTTTAATATTTATTTACAATATAGCAGGTCAGCAACTGGTAGCAATTAATTCCATAAATTATCTGGCAGTAGGCATTAGGAGTGATTTAAAATGGAATGATCATATAAAGTTGATCGTCGGTAAAGCAGATGCCAGACAGATTCATTGGAAGAATCCTAAGGAAATGCAATCCGAAAACAAAGGAAGTATGTTACAGTACACTTGTTCGCCCACTCCCCCCCCCCCCCCCCCCTACGTATATCTCGCGAAGAGACCATGAGGATAAAATCAGTGAGATTAGAGCCCACACAGAGGCATACCGACAATCTTTCATTCCACGAACAATACGAGACTGGGATAGAAGGGAGAACCGATAGAGGTACTCTGGGTACCCTCCGCCACACACCGTCAGGCGGCTTGCGGAGTATAGATGTAGATGTAGACTCGTAAGAGGAGAGTGAGTACATAGTATTTCCGGAAACGTCATCCAACGACGCTACAGAGCGTCAGATTTATAGGAATCGGCGCCTTTAAATGTATGTATATATAGGATGACTCCGTGATCGATGATAGAGAAGGGGAGATTTATCGATTTAAGGTAAGCGTCCCTGATTCGGAAACGAACTAGTCGAAAGTTACATGCGAAAATCATTCTGATACCTATGACTGTCGAATGCATGTACTGGTGCTGTTGTTACTAAAAATGTAGGATTTGCAAGTTTCAGGGGTGGTAGTAAGGATCAAAACTAGAAAATATGTCTAGTAAACATGGCCTCTAAAATGTGTACTTCAGGATTTACGAGCTTATTCATCTTCGGTAGCGTGAAACACATCTCTGTTGAACAAGTGCTCATAGCTCTTAATGTAAGCATTGTACTACACTTTTTTGGTCCATATTACCACCCCTAAAAGTTGCCTACCATACAATATTAGCAACAACAGTACCTTTACATGTATTTCACTCTCAGAGGTAGCAGAAGAGTTACCGCATAAAGCTTTCGACTCTTTCGTTTCCGAAACAAGACCCTTACCTCAAATTAATACATCTACCCTGCTCCACCATCCGGGAAAGTCTATAACAAGAAAAAATTTGTACTGTAGTAAAATGCGTACATTAAGAGCAATGAACACTTGTTCAACAGAGATATCTTTCATTCTAGCAAAGATAAACAACTGCTCACATCTCCCAAAGTACGCATTTCAGAGGCCACGTTTACTGCACATTTTTCCTTGTTTTGGTCCATACTACTACATATGAAAGTTGCGTACCCTACATTGTTAGTCACAACAGTACTGGTACATGTATTCCACTGTCAGAGGTACCAGATGACTTTCGCTTGTAACTTTCGACTCGTTCGTTTCCGAAGCAGGGACCCTTACCTCAAATTCATAAATCTATCCTTCTCTGTTGTCCATCACGAAATCACCCTTCATATACTGTACATACATTTACAGGGCCGATGCCTGTAACTCTGACGCTCCGTAGCGTCGTTGGATAACATTTCTGGACATGTACTCCTATTCAAAATATAATGTACTCACTCCCCTTCACAAGTTCAAAAATGTCACTGCCGTCAGGAAACATGATTGACTCTAAGGGGTGTACGTGGTCTGCAGCCAGTGTACTATATTCCTTAGTCGTCATGTTGCCAGCATTAAAGTCAGACCTTAGCTCAAATGGTTCAAATGGCTCTGACCACTATGGGACTTAACTTCTAAGGTCATCAGTCCTCTAGAGCTACTTAAACCGAACTAACCTAAGGACATCACACACATCCATACCCGAGGCAGGACTCGAACCTGCGACCGTAGCGGTCTCGCGGTTGCAGACTGTAACGCCTAGAACCGCTCGGCAATCCCGGCCGCCGGCCAGTATGGCCGAGCGGTTTTAGGCGTTTCAGTCTGGAACCGAGCGACTGCTAGGGTCGCAGGTTCGAATCCTGCCTCGGGCATGGATGTGTGTGATGTCCTTAGGTTAGTTAGGTTTAAGTAGTTCTGAGTTCTAGGGGACTGATGCCCTCAGATGTTAAGTCCCATAGTGCTCAGAGCCATTTTTTTCATTTTATTATCCAACGTCGGTGACGACCCATTTTATAGTTATTAATAGTTAACTGTGTTGCTCTTGTTCTCCTTTGGTGGCACTGATTGTCATCATGAACGTGCTGCGGCGCCACCTGGTGACCATGTCATTCTACATATCTGTAATCACATTCTGAATTCTGTCAGTCTGCACACGTTCGTTGCAAGTCAACCAAGTAACTATGTAATCCTCCGGTTTTTATCCGAACCAAGGTAGGTATTCCTTTGTAATAACATGGATTTTTCTTACCTTCATGTATACTGTGGTTCTGTTTTGTTACATGTGTCTCATCTGTAATTATTTGACGTACCTTCTGTTTACTATATGCTATCCCCAGCTGCCTCTATAGATTTGCATTATGTACGTATAGCTAAAGCCGGAACGCCTAAAAATGGATTAATAAATGAAGAAATATTGGTTTCTCATTTCCTCTGGATTCCTTCATCTCCGACCAATTCTACACACTGCAGACTCCGCAAATTAAATGTCTGAGGTTTGCCGATGACATTGTAGCTTTGACAGAGGCAGCAAACGACTTGGAAGTACAGCTGAACGGAATGGACAATGTCTTGAAAGGAGGATATTCGATGAACTTTAAAAAAAAAAAAAAAAAATATTCGAAGCGAGAATAGTGGAATATAGATGAAGCAAATCAACCGATGCTGATGGAGTTACACTAAGAAACGAGACACTAAAGTAGTAGATGAGTTTTTCTATTTGGGCAGTAGGATAACTGATGATGGCCGTAGCATAGGCAATATAAAATGTAGAATAGCGACGGCAAGGAGACCGTTTCTAAAGGTGAAATATTTGTTAACATGGAATGTAAATTCAAAATGTTAGGAACTCTCTTCTGAAGGCATTTGTCTGGAGGGCAGTCTTGTACAAAACGACAAGTAGTCCGGACTAGAAGGGAATAGAAGCTTTTGAAATGTAGTGCTACAGAAGAATGCGGGGGATTAGATGGGTACATCAAGTAATTACTGAGGATGTACTGAATGAAACTATAGAAAAAAACAATTTATGGTACAAAATGAATCAAGAAAGGATCGATTGATAGGACATATCCTGAGGCGTCAAGGAATGGCCTATTTGATGATGCAGCGTAATGTGTGGCTTAAAAATTGTACAGGGAGATGATGGCTCGAATACAATAAGCAGGTTCAGATAGAGGTAAGTGGCAGTAGTTACTCGGAGATGAAGAGATTTACACCCGACAAACCAGCCTTTAGGCTCAAGACCACAACAACAACACTCCAAAACTACTCCACCTGCTACACAAGAAATATTAGACAGGCTAAATACCACCAGACTTCAAGAAAAAAAGAACCAAAGAAGACAGATGAGAATACTACTGAACTATAAATTTAATAAGTCATGGTTCTGAGGTACTGACACGAATTATTAACAGAAGAGTGGAAAAAATGGTAGAAGCCGGCTTCGACAATAATCAGTTTCTGGTCCGGAGAAATGTAGAGGCATGCTTGGCAATGAAATCCTACAATTTATCTTTGAAGTCAGACAGAAAAAAAGACAAACCTACTTTTAAAACATTTGTAGGTTTGGGGAAAGCTATCGGTAACGCTGACGGGAAGACACTCTTTACAATTCTGACTGTAGCGGGAACAAATACAGGGTGTAAATGGTTACCTACAACTTGTACAGAAATCAGGCGTAAAACTCGGAAGGACATGGAAGGGAAGCAGCAGCTTAGAAGAGAGTGAGACAGGTTTGTAGCCTCTCGCCCATTTCGTTTAATCTATATATTGTCAAGCAGCCGAGGAAACGAATGAGAAATTAGGAAAGGGAATTACTTTTAAGGAGAAGAAATAAAACTATGAGGTTTATCGATGGCATTGTACTTCTGTCAGAGACGGCAGAAGACCTGATGACCAGATGGCACGAATAGTTCCTGTTTTGAAACCAAGTTGCAAGACAGATGTCACATAAAGTAAAATAGGGGTAATGGAATCAGTCTCTCTCTCTGTCTGTCTCTCTCTCTCTCCCTCCCTCCCTCTTTCTCCTTGTCTCTAGTCAACTGCCGTGAGACTGGTTGGAAGTAGCTCTTCATTCTTCCATTCTTCTCGCTTGTCCGACTTCCGTTTCAGCTCGTAGTGCGACGAACAATTAATATCCTCTTTATTTGTTTAATGTACTCCAGTGTGTGTCTTCCTCTGCAATTTCTCCCTTCTGCTGCTTCCTTTTCAATAGTCCATCATGTCGGAGTATACGACCTATCAGCTGATGAGCCCGTCGTCTCTTTAGGTGTGTTATGAAGCATCTTTCCTCTCTTGCTCTAATGAAAATTCGCTCGTGAGCATTTCTCTCCAGCTGATTTTCACCATTCTGTAGCATAAAGTTTCGAATGCAGCTAGTCTCCTCTCCTCTCTTACATTTAAGGAAAAGAAATAAAGATTACGATTTTTAACAAATGCATTGTACTTCTGTCAGAGATGGCAGAAGACCAGAGGATAAGATGAACGGAAAAGACCCTGTTTCGAAAGGAAGTTGCAAGATGGAATGTAGCTGAATAAAATCAGGCGGTACTGAGAGAACTAATTTAGCAAACGAGACGCTAAATGTAGTACGTGAGTTTTGGTATTTGAGGACCAAGATGACTATTGATAGTCGAAGTATAGAGGATATAAAATATAGAATGGCAGTAGCAAGAAAAGTCGTTTCTGAAAAGATAATTATTTTAGCATCTAATGTAAATTTAAGTGTTCCGAAGTCTTTTCTCGAAGTATTTGAACTCTATACAGACGCGTAAAGTGGACCATGAACAGTTCACACGAGAAGAGAATAGAAGCTTTTGAAATGTTGTGCTACAGAAGAATGTAGAACATCAGATGTATAGATTGGATAACCAACATAGTAGTGCTAAATCGTATCGGGGGAAAAAGAAATTTATGGCACAACTTGACTAACGGAAGGAATCGGTTGACAGGACTTTTTCTGAGGCATCCAGAAAATCTTCAGTTTCGCAATGGTTGTGGTGGTGGTTTGCGTATGTGTAAATGTGTGAGTGGGTGAGGGCGTAAATTGTGGAGGAGTCCAACGGTTCAGCACGGTAGGCAGGTTCAAATGGATGTAGGTTGCTTGCTGTAGTTACACAGAGGTGAAGATGCTTGCACAGGATAGACTAGCGTGGAGTGTTGCTTGAAACCAGTCTGCTGACTAAAGGCCACAACAGCAACATCCCTTCTTCCAGGACCGAAGGATCGATGGGACCGGAACGAGATGTTTGTCGAAAATGAAATAAGATGTCACTCTTCAGACCATTTTACCTTTTAAGGGTATTCCTTCTGAACGTCCATGTATCGCTGCCGTACTTGTGGTAATTTCTTGTTGTCTTTCCAAGTCATTGCAAAGACATCATTTTACAGTGCTACCCTTAAACTTTTCTAGTTGTCCGTAAGTAGTCAATACTACTGGTTATTGAATCCAGGTTGGAATAAGGGCTCCCATTGCACTGTTTACAGTTGAGAGAATCGATTGAGGATCGTCATTACTGTGGACAACAGCTACATTCCCACACAAGATTGCTACTCTTGCCCTTCCATAGGGCATTTAACATCGCACCCTTAAGCTATTTGAGAATTTTCCGGTGTATGAAGACGTCCATATTATGTCTTACGTGATGCCGTCTGAAGCTCTTCTTCTATTAATCTTTAAAATGTACATTTCTAGCTTGTCTTCTTCTACTATTTTCTTCTCTGCTGTTCTAGTTCAACTGGAACTATCATGCCACTTCCTCAAGCAAAGTTTTCCTGTAGTTTAAATTTTCTGGTTTAATCTCTGCCGGATTTCTCACAATCTGAAAATAGATTTCATACATTGTCGTGCTACGCACGTAGAGTTTCAGAATACTTTTTCCCAGTTCCATGTCAGTTTTTGAAACCATTATAGATCTGTTCTCGAAGGAAGCTTTATTTTCTTGTTACTTTTCACATCTCCCTCGCTTTGATATATTTTGTGATACCGAGTTCTGGATAAAGAATTACATTTATTTTGCAATATGTTCCTCAAATTTCTGTTTATCAAGTCACAATTTAGATATTTGCACTTCATCATGATTCCCTCTTAGCTTTGTCATCAGCTCACTTGCGTTGGTAAGTGGGCTACTCATTCCATTTCACTAGGTGTCCCTTACTTTTAACCATAAGGGTGTGTTACAACATGTGTTTCTTTGTGGTCCCTTCGTCTGAAGACTTTACATGTAAGAAACACCTTTCATAACACAAAAGCATGTTTTCCGGTACCCACTACGCAGACAACTGCAATTTTCTTTCCTTATTTCCTGGAGAACCTCAGTAGGATCATTCATGATTCTTCGTTCAGTATTAGGACGTTCCAGCACACGCAAGTTGGCTGCAGCAAAGCATCACAGTCTACACAAGATCGAGTTAGAGCCATTCCACAAATAATACTGTTCACAGTGAAAATTCGTTACCTAATTCCAATCCTTGGCATTGAAAGGATATTTTGGGGCATGCTGTTCCAGTACAAAAAACCTCTACAGCCCAAAATCGAACCATCAAATTCACACGTAGTGTCCCTTCAGTAAGCTGGTGTAGATTTGTTTAATATCCCAATAATTCTTACACCCATATCGCGGTGCATCGATGTGCATACGAGATTTATGGTTCACAGCATGAACTTGAGTAGAAAGAACAACTGCGTCCATTCTATGTACACAAGACACAGGAACGTATTCTTTGTTGTAACCACTTAAGTACTGTCGAAGTGTGCATGGCTCTACAGCATGTCTTTTCTTTGGAGCATGCTGATTAATTGAATGAGTAATTATATTCTTTTAGTTTTTATTTTTACGACACAATCACATGAGCATTTTAGCCCGAAGATGACCATCGACTGAACGAAACCGTTTAGGCAATGTGAAAACCTCATGTGATAGTGTCGCTTTTCTTGTGAAAGATTCTTTCTATTCATGGGAGCACTACTTAAGATACATTCTGTTGCTGTATGGGAATGAATTCACCGATGCGAAGCATTAAGTACAAGACGCTCTTTATACACAGTTCCCTAGTCCCGCTTGATTGTGTTATAGTAACTGTAACTTAACAACATCAGTTGGAAAGCAGAAGGATGCAGGCTCTTTTACCTAATCCACCCATTATGATTTGGATTCTCATGATTGGCACGAATAATTCAAAGCTCATCTGGATTGATGTCTACCGATAGGCCACTGTCCACTTCATGCGCTATCTCTAGTTTTGTGTAATTAAGAATATTTTTATTTTGATTACGTACCCCCAGCCCCCCCCCCTCCCCTAGGTTAACTACTGGCTTTAGGTATAGTTTTTAAGAGTTCCTCCTGTTGGCATAGGTAGCTTCATATATAAGTTTCGTTACTAGCATAAGCAACCGTGTGGGGTTATTTTTAGAATCATCTCCTATTTAGCTCGTCTCTTGTTCTATCCATTTCATCTTTTGATATACGTTGATCCACGGTTGGGAATATTTGGGCTACTTAGCCCCGACCCATGTATAAACTTTCTCGTATTCGTATGCGCATGCGCATTCAAGTAACTTCCCTTGTCTTGCGCATGTGCATACATAGCGCGTCAGGTCTGTAAGTGAGCGACCGTTTGCAGCTGCAGTTTATGGCGGGTCATGGCCCATCGAACATAGGCCGGTGTGAGGTGGAGCGTACACCATTAAGTTAAGTAGTGGTTTTGACTTTGTACATATGTACTGTTTGTGTTTCCTTTTCTTTTTCGTTTATTAATGTATAGCTATGGTGTTCTTTTAATCATTGACAAAGGTCTTCGTAGGCACTTGTGGGTTTTATTGTTGTTCTGAAGTAGGTGTAGTTATCTACGGCGAAACCTAGGTTAACACTAGGTGCTTTTTTCGCAATCGAGGCGGGTTTTTAGTTTTTTAATGTATTAACTAACGATTGCTGACACGCTGCGATGTTGAAGGTCCTTAATTAATTCAGTTTTGTTTTTGATTGTTTCCTGCAACTTCAGGTAATGTTGTTGGCTCGAACCATCAACATTCAGTAATTTTACATATTTACCTCTCCGAATAAAATTTTGATTTAATTTGCTGAGTACTGCCAAGAACTGATTATTAAATATTTTGCACAACTCTGCCGAATCACTAAGAATTTCATTCTAACACAAGAGAGATGTAATTGTATATGTTGAGCACCCACATTCCGACCTAATTAATACTTATTTCACAACTGATCATACATTTTTAATTTTATCCTGAGCGAATAAGGTAATGCACACAATGAAGAGTAATACTACACCAGTTTGTTGAAGATATACGTATAATGAGAAATAAATATAGAAATTTCACCAGAGACTACCAGCGAAGCAAATTAACAATACATGCTTACGGGGCTGCCTCACCAGGCCATGGAAACCTTTAAGTGAAACTTTAAAGCAATGCTAACAGAACACTTGCTTCGAAGTACGAAATAGAAATAAAATTATACACAGTCAACGAACTTTTATTCAAAAAACAGATTCAGTGTTTCATGTGCAAAACATTTTTACCAGATGAGGTGATAGGTTAAAGGGAATAGATGACTTGCAGTGGAAATAGCAGAAAAAGGTAGGAGGCTGTGGAGGGAGAGTCCAGAATATGTAAGTAAGGTTAGAGAGTATGACAGGCGGAGTAGTTACGTAGGAAGCACATGACTAGCAAAAGACAGTAGTTGGAATACTTCTGATTGAAGAAACAGTCAGTCGAATATAAATGTATGCTGCTGTCTTTTGTATGGAGTCTGTGATGTTATTCCTAGCCCCAGACAGATAAGTAACGGTAAAGTTGTCTGACTGCGCTGGAGAGGTGCCTGTTCTTCAGATTAATACGAGTTACGTACAGGAAGTATAAAGCAAAAAAACCGCCGCTGCACAATTTATTACTTGTTACCGCAACAACTCTGCCTGCCAGTCTGCGCCCTACAAATAAACGGCTTCTCGCAACAAATTCATTCGGGGGAGTTTTGTAATCTAGCGCGTGTTGTTTCGATGCGGTTGAGGGCATCCACGCACCAGACAGCTACAGTGGTTTATTTTATTTTATTTTTCGAGGAAAGACTACCGAAAAAGCGTTTCCGTGCATGTCCAGATGCGAGAGACAAAAACAAATGCCGGCGTGACAGCGGCAGCGCGCCAGGAACACGGCCGCTGCGGTGGCGCTTGCTCCCTGCTGGCTTGGTGGTGGCGGCCAGGGGTGGGGGTGGTGGTGGGCGGGGGTTTTCGGCAAACGGCCGCTATTTATAGACAATGCGACCGGAAATGAAAGTGTGTGCGCCGGGCTGCGGCCACGGGGCGGCTCGCGCTGCGCCATCAAGACAATGGGGCCCCCCTTAGCGCACTCTTTCTGCCATCGCAGGGCAGGTCCTCCCCCGCCGCTGAGACTCCTCCGGGCGTCTCTCGTTCCGCGCAATTCACCAGTTCGGCAGTGTAAGGTGGGACAAGAGGCTCTAAATTCCGAGAGGAACAGGGGTAAAGTGCAGAGAGGGGCGAGTTACCTTCCAACAGCAAGAGGGATTGATCAGGGGTGGATGGCCAAGCAAAAGCAGTTCACGTAAAGAAGGGTCTAACTTAAGAGTTGCACTTCATTGCGTATGCTGTTCGGCTTGTGTGCCGAATCAAGACACAGAAGAATTAAAGAAATTAGCTGCCAGTGGTCACTGATTTATATCACCGGGGAAAGTTGGAAATTTGTGCTGGACAGGAATTGACCACTCTGTCCGGATGGCGTGGCGGTCAGTGCATCTGCCTGATGACTCCTCGTCCCCTGTGCTTTCCTTGGTCGCTGTGGGAGGGAACGCGACACCGTGGCCAGGCCTCGGGTTGCGACTCCTGCACACTTTGCCCTCACTTTAAGCGCAGGAAGATACCTCTAAAAAAAAATTTAAAAAAATTCCGCGTTTGGCCATCCAGATTTTGCTCTTCCGTTATTTCACTAAATCACTCCACGCTAATGCCATGTTGGTTCCTTTCAAATGCCAAGGCCGACTTCCTTCCCCGTTCTTGATACATTCCGAGCGCATGCTGCATGTCTAATGATCTCGAAGCCGAGAGGACTTAAAAAGTGGTAAAAAAGAAAAAAAAATAAGCAGGAAACTGGGGCTCTAATTCCGATCTGGCACAAGTTTCCAATTTTCCCCATTGTTATACATCAATGCCCTCTGGTATCTCATGTTTTTAATTTCTTTGTGTCCGACTCATAGTAGCTACAGGATCAAAATGATATATACAGGATGTTACAAAAAGGTACGGCCGAACTTTCAGGAAACATTCCTCACACACAAATAAAGAAAAGATGTTATGTGGACATGTGTCCGGAAACGCTTAATTTCCATATTAGAGCTCATTTTAGTTTGGTCCACCTACGCTCAATGGAGCACGTTATCATGATTTCATACGGGATACTCTACCTTTGCTGCTAGAACATGTGCCTTTACAAGTACGACACAACATGTGGTTCATGCGCGATGGAGCTCCTGCACATTTCAGTCGAAGTGTTCGTACGCTTCTCAACAACATATTCGGTGACCGATGGATTCGTAGAGGCGGACCAATTCCATGGCCTCCACGCTCTCCTGACCTCAACCCTCTTGACTTTCATTTATGGGGGCATTTGAAGTCTACGCAACCCCGGTACCAAACGTAGAGACTCTTCGTGCTCGTATTGTGGACGGCTGTGATACAACACGCCATTCTCCAAGGCTGCATCAGCGCATCAGCGATTCCATGCGACGGAGGGTGGATGCATGTATCCTCGCTAACGGAGGACATTTTGAACATTTCCTGTAACAAAGTGTTTGAAGTCATGCTGGTACGTTCTGTTGCTGTGTGTTTCCATTCCATGATTAATGTGATTTGAGGAGAAGTAATAAAATTAGCTCTAACGTGGAAAGTAAGCGTTTCCGGACACATGTCCACGTAACATATTTTCTTTCTTTGTGTGTGAGGAATGTTTCCTGAAAGTTTGGCCATACCTTTTTGTAACACCCTGTATATATATATGAATGAAAAGACGCAGTGAAGAAAGTGGCAGAAAACTTCAGAAGAGAAATAACGATACAAAGAGAATTGGTTGCAGTTGGTGTAGACTTTTCACAAACGATGCAGTTATCTATAAGAAAGCACCACAGGGAAAAAAGCTGCGAAGATGTTTATTCAGCCCTTGCAAGATCTCATAGTAGGGCAAATACTGACAGCTGGCTTTAAATGAATGTAAAACTGAAATAACGTAATATCCTATGACTAAAATAGCAGTGAGTCGCAATGGAAGCAGCCAGCTATCATAGACACCTCGTCGTAAAAATTTGTGGGGATATGAAATGGACCTATAAAATAGGCTCACCGATAGGTAAATCAGGTGACAGATTTCGTTTCATTAGCGGAGCGCTGCAAAACTGCAATCAGCCTACATTGCAGCTTACTTCGAAACACTTGTGCTGCCCGTGCTACAATATTATTCAGGTGTGTGAAATCCACACCAGAGAGGAGTAAGAGAACATATTAACACTTTGCCGTCCAGTGACACCACAGCGGTGTCGTGCGCGAAATAGCGGTCAAAGGCCGGCGACACCACAGTGGTGTCGTGTGCATAGTATTGCGCAGTGGCCGGTGACAGCACTTTAGTATCTTTTTCATTCTGTTGGTGTTTTGTTTAGGTACACAATAAGTTACTCACGTCAACAAGTTTTTTGTTTTTATAAGTACTTGTGCACTTTCATCATGGCAGACGAAAGAGACGATACGATTATATACGACGAATGCGCGGACATCTTGTCTGACGTTTCGCACGACTTGGCCGATTGGAAAGAAGACTTTGGATATAAAAAAAAATGAAAGTGAAGCAGAATCGTTGGAAGATAGTGAAACACGTCCAAGAGTAGCCGACTAGCGTTTCAAAGTGCAATTCGTAATTGATTATTTTTCCAAAGAGTTGAAAGAAACGTTTAATCCAAGTCAAAACATCTCAATTGATGAAGGAATGATACCGTGGCGTGGACAGTTAATTCATTCGGATGCTGTGTGATTCGAGTAAGGGATACATTCCCTCATTCAAGATATATTCCGGCACTGGACAACCTTTAGCAGATACAGTGATGGACCTATTGACACCTTCTTATTGAAAGTGGCATCACCTCTACATGGATAATTATTATAACAGTGTAAAACTTGCAGAGAAGTTACTTGAAAAGAAAATCCGAGTTTGTGGAATGACGCGGCAAAATAGAGGATTTCCGGAAAAATTAAAGCGCACAAAAGTCAATGTGTTTGAAGCTTGTCATCAACGGAAAGGTGACAAGCGGCTGGCGACAAGCCAAGTAATCCGAATTAGCGCTGCCGGCGCCAAGCGAATAAATTCGTACGAGACGTGCGGACGGCAAAGTATAGAAATAATGGCAGCACGTATAGCCACAGGTTTGTTTGACCCTTGAGAGAGCGTCATGGAAGCGCTGGAAAACCTGGATCTGCTGACGTTTGAGGATAGGCGCCGACTGTTTCTGAAAACCCTACTTACGACGATTCAAATACCATCAAGAAGTCAGGAATTTAGGAGTGTGCTACAAGTAACTAGGTATCGCTCCTGTACGGACCGTTATGAACTAGTAGACTAAGTACAGCACGCACAGAGCCATTTAACCAATCGTTCTTTTCACACTCCACGCACGAATGTAATGAGGAGACACTCCAATAAGTGGCACTATGGCAAGTACCATGTTCCACGCAGTTCGCAATGGTTTGCCGAGTACAGATGTAGACGCCACTGCTGAACTTATACACGACATAGCCCTACCTGAAGGAAGTAATGGAAAGGAAGCTTTGAATGGAATGAACAGCGTACATAGTACGGGCAAAGGACGGACAAAAGTAAGACGCATTTGATGAAGGGTAATAGAAAAGAAAATGTCAACAACAAACATAAAAAGTGGACAAGTGTAAATGAAGCAAAATTCGATAGGGTTCTATTTTGTGTCCTCTGTTAAGACTGATATACCAGGTTATCAAAAAGTCAGTACAAATTTGAAAACTGAATAAATCACGGAATAATGTAGATAGAGAGGTAAAAATTGACACATATTCTTATAATGACATGGGGTTTTATTAGAACCGAAAAAAAACAAAGTTTACAAAATGTCCGACAGATGGCGCTGGACAGCAAAACGTCAGTGACTGCGCATGACAATCGTGTATAAAAGGGGCTGTAATGAGAGAGAGAATCAGATGCGCCAGTGGTCGCAGCATGTTGACGTTACCTGAAAAGGCACTTTTAGTGAAGCTGTATTTTCAGAATGGGGAATGTGCTAGTTCAGCGTTACGATCCTATCGCCATAGGAAGGGGATTCGAACAGGTAAAGGTCCGTTGACAAATGCAGCTGTGGCGAGAATGATTTCGAAGTTCGAAGCCACGGGTTGTTTAGACGATAGACCCCGTAGTGGCCGACCGAGCACAAGGCGTAATGTTGCTGAGACACTTCAGGAAGAAATGGAGACTGTAGCGGGTTCGTCTATGCACGGGGAAGTCAGCGCTCGTGCAGTCGCACGTCGCACCGGCATTCCATACACTACTGTTTGGTTGGCACTTAGGCGTACCCTCCGATGCTATCCGTACAAAATCCGTCGGCATCATGAACTGTTACCTGGCGATTTAGTGAAGCGGAGGGCATTTGCGGTGTGGGCGTTTCAAAAGATGGCGGAAGATGACGATTGGTTGAGTAACGTGTTGCGGACCGACGAAGCTCATTTCACGCTCCGAGGATCTGTCAACGCCCACAACTGCACAATTTGGGCTACCGGAAATCCTAGAACTGCCGTGGAAATTCCATTGCACGACGAGAAAGTAACGGTATGGGTTGGATTTACCACATCTACCGTTATCGGGCATTTTTTCTTCGAGGAAATTCGTGATTCTGGTTTTGTAATTGCTACCGTGATGGGTGAGAGGTACGCCGATATGTTACAGAATCGCTTCATCCCCAGCCTGGCTGATAAACACCTGCTGGAACGTACGATGTTTATGCAGGATGGCGCTCCACCCCATATTGCCAGACGCGTGAAGATCTCTTGCGCGCGTCGTTTGGTGATGATCGTGTGCTCAGCCGCCACTTTCGTCATGCTTGGCCTCCCAGGTCCCCAGACCTTAGTCCGTGCGGTTATTGGCTTTGGGGTTACCTGAAGTCGCAAGTGTATCGTGATCGACCGACATTTCTAGGGATGCTGAAAGACAACATCCGAAGCCAACGCCTCACCATAACTCTGGATATGCTTTACAGTGCTGTTGACAACATTATTCCTCGACTACAGCTATTGTTGAGGAATGATGGTGGACATACTGAGCATTTCCTGTAAAGAACATCATCTTTGCTTTGACTTACTTTGTTCTGCTAATTATTGCTATTCTGATCAGATGAAGCGCCATCTGTCGGACATTTGTTGAACTTTTGTATTTTTTTTTTTTTTTTTTTTGGTTCTAATAAAACCCCATGTCATTCCAAGCATGTGTGTCAATTTGTACCTCTCTATCTACATTATGCCGTGATTTGGTTCAAATGGGTCTGAGCACTATGGGACTCAACTTCTAAGGTCATTAGTCCCCTAGAACTTAGAACTAGTTAAGCCTAACTAACCTAAGGACATCACACACATCCATGCCCGAGGCAGGATTCGAACCTGCGACCGTAGCGGCCTCGCGGTTCCAGACTGCAGCGCCTAGAACCGCACGGCCACTTCGGCGGGCATGCCGTGATTTATTCAGTTTTCAAATTTATACTGACTTTTTGATCACCCGGTACATAAACGATCTTCCACTTACATTGTCAGTAACTGCCAATTTTGCCCTTTTTACAGACGACAAAAGTATAGGAATACAAAGCAAATCCAGTCCGTTGAACGAAAAGGCAGCTACAATTAATTTGTAAACACCAACAGATGGTTCAGGGCATATGGATTATTATCAAATTTTGAAAGGCTCAGTATACACAATTCAGTACTTCTCACAGAAAATAGTATCCTAAAACAATAAAATACAGGAAACGGAAATAATTATTTTTCTGGGACTTCAGACAGATCACATAATTATGGAACCCACTGCATAAAATCATTTTAGCGGCTTATTCTACCAACCAGATGAACGCCAGTCGTGTGCGTTATGCTGGCACTCTCTGAGTGTTCGGAGAATTTGCCTAAACTTTCGTATTTCTCATAGCACTACAAAACTACACTGCAGTGCCAAAGCTGATGGTAAGTCACACCACACTGACAGTTTTATGGATGACAATTGTTGCTGTACGTTAATGTTCAGATGTGGCTGCAAAAGTTTGCTGGCACAGACTGCAAAGGTGCAGTACAGATGTTTTAATTACATTCGTTTCAATACCAACTTCTCGATCACTCTAAAGACCTTTGCTGTTTATAATGAACGTTATAGATCGTTGTTTTTTCCTCAATTGACGGTGTTCGGTTTTAGAAACATTTGTTTTCATCAGAAAAGGTTTCGTTGTAGCTACAAATCTAGTAAACTGAAATTCATGGATACTGCTGACAATAAAAAAGAATCACTTGCTGGTTTCACCAAATCTGTTAGTTTTTGTAGCTCGGACGGTTATAGTTTTGTTCTTATTTCTCATGTTAACACTAGAACACTAAAAGGAGAAAAATATTACACTGATACTCAGCTGTCGTAAATTTTACTGCTCTATATTTTACGAAAGGAAGTCATGATTTATGCACTAGTTAATTACAATCATAAAGTCTCTAATAGTATGTCACAAACAAAATAAATACGAAATGTCTTTTTTTTTACACCCTAACTACAATCCCAGATGGCGGGAGCCGCGAATTGATACTGACTGGAATCGTAAATTTTACGGTTAATGATTCGGCGGGAACGCCCCACATCGCAAAACCAAACATTCAGGGAATGGATCGAAGGTTGGTTCTACAATTTTTTTCCTAACGCCACCTGCATGGGCTGAGAAAGTGACTTAATCAAACGGCAGAAGAATAGAGTCACACCTGTTACTCGTCTAGAACACGGACAGTTCGAATTCGTTGTGGAAGCTATGAGGGGTCAACGATGCACAGCCTCGGTTAACTAAAGAGTTTAATTTATTCTGAAGAAATCACTCACTCTCTGGTTACTCAGAATTAAAACTCTTCTACTATTTAGACAAGATACTGAAGTTCGGCTTTGACAAGCATCGTGAACGAAAGTTAATGTGTTATTTGCCACGTGATGCTTCAATCACCGTAACTTTTTGTAGTCACAATTTTTTTTTTTTTTTTTTGCTGAGTCTTACACTGCGAAAACTGCTGTAAATTCGTGACTTGTTTGATGGAGAAGCAACTGTAAAGTATGCATCTTGAAAACTAAATATTAGTGTATCAAAAGAGCTAAGTGTTTCAAATACATGGTCAAAACTTTGATATTGAAATTCAAAGAAAAATAAGCCAATTTTGAACATGTGAGGTAAATGAAGGCTGTGTTCCCATTTCGAAAAATATTTATGAAATCCAATCCCTCAAATACAGGCGTTATTGATTCTACAGTAGGGCTCAAAAAATAAAGTCTATACGTACGCAGACAGATTGCTATTAGAAAAGGATTTCTGAAAATAATAACACGAAACACGGTTTCTGTGGAAGATCTGACGACCGAGAAAGTGGCATGAAACGATCTAACGTTCATCTTAGACCAAACAAAGATAAGTGTAAGAAGTTTGAATTCACTGCCACGTCTATAAAGAAAATAATGGATTTTGTGGACACATTCAAATTTTCAAAAGGCAGAAAACCGATATTCTAAGTTTCCAAGAAAGGAGAAAACCACTAATCTCGTGAATGAGAGCAGAATACAAGAATTTGCAGGACCTGCGGATGGGCAGAACTAGCCAGCACAAATGTTTTTAGAGCTAAAATATTAGACGTGCGGGATTTGCCGAAACATAAAAGACATACAGAAAGATATATAGTGAAGAAGAAAGGGTGAAAAGTGCCAGAGAAGAACAAATAACGGCGGAAGAATAAAAAAAACGAATATATATACAACAGAACGTAGATTGTCTGATATTAGCCGAAAAGTGGATCACAACATAAATAATAACAAGTTTTTGTAATTCCATCTGGTGTAAATGGAGTGGGAATGTGGCTGGTCGATTACCTGAAGAAAATAGATACCAACGGTTGTAATTTATTTAATAACTTTATTTAGAGTCATTTAGATGACGCAATCCGGAAATGGAAGGAGATTTTTAACGGGGGAATTAAGATTAACCGTAAATCGCGCTTGAATTGTGTTTTATGTAAAAGATGCTGTCAGATAATGAATCCGACCTACAAAGGAGAATACATTAAGCAGGCAAGATTTTTGAAGAGTGCCATTTGACGATTTAATGCCATTTGACTGTTCCAGTAAAGATGACAAAATCAATAGCTTTCAACGGGAAACAATGTGTACGGACAAAAATTGTGATCAACAATAGAACAGGTCAAACACTGTAAGCACTCAGGCTGTGAAGTCACGTACGAGGACGACGAAGGCATGGAGAAGAAATTAGCAAAGATCGAGAATGTACGAATAACAGATGTCTAAAAAAAAAAAAAATTTTGAGAGGCAATGCTTGTTTACGGGAGAGAATCGTGGGTTATAAGTAGTGTTCAAGAAAATCGCATACACGCACACAGGCGATGAGGTTTGTAAGAGAAGTAAACGGCTGCGCAAGAGCCGAGAGATCTCGAAGTTAGGAAATTAGGGAAGGGCTGATTATATTCAACATCATGAAGAAAGCAAAGAAAATAGAAGAAACTGGAATGAACAAGAATCAGTGGAGAAAGATTACTTCTCCAGATAAGAAGATTCAAACCAGTTGAGAGAAGACGTCAAGGAAGACAGAGGAAGCGATGGGTACCATAACAGGCGAAACAAGTTAAGATGATAATGATGATGATGATAATGATTTAGGTACCAGTTTTGGTGCCTTATTGGCACCACATTGAGTCCACTATATACGAGACTAGGTAAGTCATCCAATCGTTTCTACTATTACAGGGACTGCTATATCCAACCAGTTTCCGCAGATTTCTAAAAACTTCTCGGTCAATGTGGCCCCTCACACGCCCAACGACAACACAATTTTCTTGGAAGAGACAAACGAATGTTACTTTTTCTGATTGTTTGTAGAATTTACCATACGTTATACAAAGACGAAGAAGTAATTTCTACTGCAGAAAATTGAAATTAAAGCTCTTAAGCAACGAGGTTCCCTTTCGGTTCAGAATTAACTGAAGGAGAAGGGAGCATTAGGCATGTAGTGCGTTCGCTTGCTCAAATGTATCCACTTACGGGCTTAGCAGAAGCCCCACGACGCCTCGCCGAGCATTCGGCAGGTGATTCTCGGAGCGCGCGTGTCGACACTCGGTGAGGCCAGCCCGCGTGTATCCTCACCAGCGGCTGGCGCCGGTCTGCCGGCCCGGCCGAGATCTGTGGAACCGTCAATCCCGAGCCAATGCCAATGATAGAAAGTGTCACCCTCAGTGCTGAAACCCCAACTGTGGGCCTGCCGTGTGCTTTGTACCTGTCTGTTCAGAGATATCACTCAGGCTCAAGTTTAATTTCCTCTATTTCTGAAGAATTTACCCATTTAATAATTTGCGCATTACAGCAAGGACTTCAACCCTATCGGCATACTACTCGCTCTGGAGCTCCACGTTTTAGAGATGTCACTGGGAATCGACTTTAATTTGGTATGTTATTGAAGGATTTGGCCGGTGAAGTTTCACATCTCACTGCTGTAGTTCAAAACATCCAGTAGATAGCGTACATAGAATTTCCGTTTCATGTACACTGAGATTTTAGTGCGGAATACTGCTTTCAATTTTCCAATAATTTTGGAACTATTTTAACCATCCTGTTATTTCTTTCATTGTTTCATCTCTCGGACTTCGACTGGTTCAGTAATGTCACTGCCTTTCTTCTGTGTCTTCCGTTCTGCGTACTGAACAGATCACAAGACTGATCAGTTGCTCATCAGACTCGCCTCTAATTAATGGAGATAGTTACGAAATCTTGGATGTCGGACCAGATTTGTCACTGCATTCAGGGCTTCCTAGCAGGTAAAACTCAAGCCGTCTTTCTTATAAATCGAATCGACGCACGTGATAGTAATTTTGGGAAAAGGTCAAGGAAGGCTTGCAGATCTGATACTGTTTACAGTGCGTATATAAATGACGTAAACTGACGGAAAAGTATCGCAACACCAACAAGGAGTTATGAGACATAACCGAAAGTTGGTAGGCATTTTTCTACATCTGAAAGATGGCATCTGTTCAGATTTCGCTCCAATCGCATAATGGTGACGGTAGTAGTGCCACTATAAGATTGCAAATCAGGTTTGCTTTGGATACACGCTGTAACGATCGTGAGCCTTAGTTAACTTTGAGACTAGACAAGAGGACTTGATGTTACTCGAGAAAGGCTTAATGCGACAAAGATGCCACTATTAGCACCTGGCTGAGTTTCAACGATGCCTTGTAATAGGGCTACGAGAAATTTGATGTCCCTTCTGCGATAATGCAGGAAGACTTGTCAGGAATGCAGCCACTGTACATGATTGCTGGCAACGGTGGTCGCAGAATGTCGCGAGAAGACCGGATCCCCTGACGCTGCCGAGAGGGAATACCATCGTATTCGGTGTATGGCTCTGGCGCATAGTGCCGCAATTTGCAGCAGCTCTTCGAGCAGCAGTTGACACCGTAGTGACACAACGAAATGTTACAAATCGGTTATTTCAAAGATAGCTCCGAGCTAGAAGCCCTGTAGCGTGCACTCTACTGACCCCTAACCACCACCAATTGCGACTTCAGTGGCGTCAAGCGAGAGCTTATTGGAGGGCACCGTCTGTTGTGTTTTGTTCTGAAAACTGGTTCTGCCTCGCTTCCAGTGATGACCGTGTGTTGGTCAGAAGGAGCCCACTCGATGACCTGCAGCCAATCTGTCTGAGTGTTAGACACACTGGACCTACACCTGGAATTATGGTCTGAGGTGGGGTTTCGTATGACAGCAGGAGCGTCCTCGTGCTTATCCCACGCACCCTGACTGTAAATCTGTACGTCAGTCTTGTGTTTCAACCTGTTGTGCTAGCACTCATAAACAGCATTCCAGGGAGGGTCTCCCAACAGGATAACGCTCGTCCACATACCGCTGTCTACACTCCAGCACATATGGGACACCGTCGAACGACAACTCCAGCGTCGTCCAGAAACAGCGCTGCAGCGTCCCTGTGTTGGCCGAACAAGTGCAACAGCCATGGAACTTCATCACTCAAACTGATATCCAGCAGCTGTACAACACAATGCTTGCGCGTTTTCACTTCCATTCAGCATTCTGGCCGTTACACCAGCTACTGATGTACCAGCATTTCACATCTGGAATGGCTTTTCTCGCGCTTGCAATAACCTGTGATCACCCAATGTTAATCACTTAAATATGTTACCTAGATAAAAGTATTACCGAAATATCATTTATCTGTTATTTTTTTGGCGTTGCGATTTTTTTCTCGTCAGTGTAGAAGGTTGCAACGCCAGAAGACATTAGAGAAATGCAAGGGTAAGTACAGAAGATCGAGGAATGTTGCATACATTAGCAGCTGAACCTGAACGTAAATACATGCAACATATTGCGCATAAATAAGCAAAGACATGCATTACTCTATGATTTAGATACTGGAAACTAACAAATTAGCTAGGAGTAATGGTCTGAAACAGTCTAAAGTCGAACGATCAGTCAGTCGTACAACTAGTTGCAGGTAAAGAAAATACCAGATAAAATATACGAGGGCAGTTCAATAAGTAATGCAACACTTTTTTTTCTCGGCCAATTTTGGTTGAAAAAACCGGAAATTTCGTGTGGAATATTTTCAAACATTCCCGCTTCGTCTCGTATAGTTTCATTGACTTCCGACAGGTGGCAGCGCTGTACGGAGCTGTTAAAATGGCGTCTGTAACGGATGTGCGTTGCAAACAACGGGCAGTGATCGAGTTTCTTTTGGCGGAAAACCAGGGCATCTCAGATATTCATAGGCGCTTGCAGAATGTCTACGGTGATCTGGCAGTGGACAAAAGCACGGTGAGTCGTTGGGCAAAGCGTGTGTCATCATCGCCGCAAGGTCAAGCAAGACTGTCTGATCTCCCGCGTGCGGGCCGGCCGTGCGCAGCTGTGACTCCTGCAATGGCGGAGCGTGCGAACACACTCGTTCGAGATGATCGACGGATCACCATCAAACAACTCAGTGCTCAACTTGACATCTCTGTTGGTAGTGCTGTCACAATTGTTCACCAGTTGGAATATTCAAAGGTTTGTTCCCGCTGGGTCCCTCGTTGTCTAACCGAACACCATAAAGAGCAAAGGAGAACCATCTGTGCGGAATTGCTTGCTCGTCATGTGGCTGAGGGTGACAATTTCTTGTCAAAGATTGTTACAGGCGATGAAACATGGGTTCATCACTTCGAACCTGAAACAAAACGGCAATCAATGGAGTGGCGCCACACCCACTCCCCTACCGAGAAAAAGTTTAAAGCCATACCCTCAGCCGGTAAAGTCACGGTTACAGTCTTCTGGGACGCTGAAGGGGTTATTCTGTTCGATGTTCTTCCCCATGGTCAAACGATCAACTCTGAAGTGTATTGTGCTACTCTTCAGAAATTGAAGAAACGACTTCAGCGTGTTTGTAGGCACAAAAATCTGAACGAACTTCTCCTTCTTCATGACAGCGCAAGACCTCACACAAGTCTTCGCACCCGAGAGGAGCTCACAAAACTTCAGTGGACTGTTCTTCCTCATGCACCCTACAGCCCCGATCTCGCACCGTCGGATTTCCATATGTTTGGCCCAATGAAGGACGCAATCCGTGGGAGGCACTACGCGGATGATGAAGAAGTTATTGATGCAGTACGACGTCGGCTCCGACATCGACCAGTGGAATGGTACCGTGCAGGCATACAGGCCCTCATTTCAAGGTGGCGTAAGGCCGTAGCATTGAATGGAGATTACGTTGAAAAATAGTGTTGTGTAGCTAAAAGATTGGGGAATAACCTGGTGAATTTCAATGCTGAATAAAACAACCCCTGTTTCAGAAAAAAAAAATGTGTTGCATTACTTATTGAACTCCCCTCGTAATTTATCAGCGAAAGAAGTGCTTTACAAACAACTCGTTCTTCCGATTCTTGATTACTGCTAATCAGTCTGAGACTCGTACCTTGTTGGATTACTAGAAGAGGTAGAGAGCATCCAATGAACAGCTCCGTGTCTTGTCACGGGATCGTTTAGTAGGTGCGGGGAGATACCCCAGCAAACTCGTGTCAGACGCTACAAGAGTGGCCTTCTACATCACCGAGAGAATTACTACTGAAATTCCGAGACGCGAAAGGAAATGGTCAATAGCACATTACTGCCTCCCAAATACGCCTCCTGAAATGACAATGAACAGAAAATCAGAGAAATAAAGAGTTCATACAGTGGTTCCATGGCAGTTATTATCCCTATGGTCATGAATGAAAAGACAGAATCACCTTCTGAAAATAATCTGGAAGCACTGGCTAGGAAGTTTTAAAGGAGACGTAAATGATGAAGTTTGAGAGCCATTCGATAATCATCTCGCCATTATGGAAGCCTATCTTACAATTTTGAGTCATGACCACCTATAATGTCATAATACTATCGTAAGGAAGAACACTCTACTCGTGGCATGACAATGGACCAAATTTCATCTTGTCCAACAAGACAGACGCTGCAAAAGGTTCAAAAAACAGGAGACAGTTGAAGATGCCAATCACAAATGGGATGAAGTACGCGGGTTGCGACAAGTGCAAGGCGATTTCGTCATATAACTAAAGATGTCTACGAGAATTTATCGAGATGTATTTCAAGACATAAGAAAAGCAGTGCAGAGCTAGAAGACTACCTAACTGGCCACTTTGGCAAAAAGAATTACTTCTCATTGACTCCTGAAAAAAGTAAGTTTTAATGGACTGTAAGTTGTTTAGTATCACATGTTGTGCGTTGTAGGGATCAAGTGTTCCAGACTGCTATTATTGTACGAAAGGCGCCCACACGCTGCGGAGCGGGAACCCATGTCCTAGTGAATGCGTGCATATTACTTCTAGGGCTATATGCGATGGATCTGTTTCCGAAAAAATGCAAGTCGACAGCATCTGCAGTGTCCTCTAAGAATTCGTCACTTTTCATGCTCCTCTTTTTCGAGTGGGTTTTAGCTGTGACTAATATTAAAGCGAAACTTTTCTATATAGTACTACAGTTCACCACTGGGAATAATAAGTAGCAAAGTTCAAAACAACCAATTAAATCTTCTCCAATTACCATCCAATTAACAAGTTTCTCTTCATCGAGAGTTTCCGGGTTCCCGGGTTCGATTCCCGGCGGGGTCAGGGATTTTCTCTGCCTCGTGATGACTGGGTGTTGTGTGATGTCCTTAGGTTAGTTAGGTTTAAGTAGTTCAAAGTTCTAGGGGACTAATGACCATAGATGTTAAGTCCCATAGTGCTCAGAGCCATTTTTATCGAGAGTTTCGATAGGTTTCCTTTCCGTCACGTCGAACTTCACCTGAAGATGTCAATCCGGAAACATATCGAAACACTGCCTCAAGACAACACTGTTATTCCACAGGTAATCCGATATGATGACGTAGCGAAATTTGATGGAGGAACTTGTATTCTCACATAGTACAAAAAAAAGAAAAAATTAGACAGCCTTCGTTTCTCAACTCAGCACAAAAATATTTTGTTGCGAAGAGCGGCGGCGCACTTTCCATAAGGGCGTGTGCGATGCTACTGCGTGTTAGGGCCCACATCAAGGCTAATTAGACGCAGGCGTCCACGGCGAGGTCATTAGAGACAAAGCGATGGCTCAGCTGGACAAGGACGTGAGGGGAACCGGTCGTGACCTTGTTCGAGAAACCATCCCGACAATGACCAACAGTTATTCAGGAGAAACTACGGGAAATCTAAATTAGGACAGCGCGGACGGAATTTAAACAATCTACTGGGCGTCCGTTGCATTAAAACATCCAGCTTTGCTTTGTTACGACTTACGTCAAAGTTTGCAAGGACAGTTACTAATCAGAAGAAAGGACTGTGTGGTTGGAATCTAGTTCTAAAATGAAATTCAGCCGGCCGCTGTGGCAGAGCGGTTCTAGGTGCTTCAGTCCGGAACCGCGCTGCTGCTACGGTCGCATGTTCGAATCCTGCCTCGGGCCTGGATGTGTGTGCCGTCCTTGGGTTAGCTAGGTTGAAGTAGTTCTAAGTTATAGGGGACTGATGACGTCAAATGTTAATTCCCATGGAGCTTAGAGCCACTTGAAGCATTTGAAAGAAATTCAGCAGTAAGATTCAAGCAACAACATAGTGACAGGAATGAAGTGCAGGCTCGGAATACGCTAAATCCATTTGAATGTACAGGAAGCAAAAACATTCTACGGAGTTTATAGTATCTACGAGACACTTTTAATGGGCAAATAACTTGGATGACTGCGTACCTGCTCAAAACTCTCAGACTGATAGCTCAGTCTTCGTAGAAACCTGTTAAGCATTTTGGGAAGTATTGTATGAAACCATTATATCTAAGAAGCCAGATAACAAATGCTCCTCTGTACGATCTGTAAGGCACACAGGCTCCACCACCATGTGATACGAGAGTCGTGCAATATTATTTTTCATTTCACAGTTCTGTCCTTAATAAGGATGGTTTTGGTTGTTCTTTCCTGCATCCAACTACCGGAGTGAAGAAAGACTGTTTAGCCAGTAGGCAGAAAAGGAGGGAAAGGCAATTGCAGTTTAACGTTCAGTTGACGTCGAGGTCAATAGACATGCTGAGCAAGTGCAGTTAGGATAAGAAATGTGAATCAATCGGCCGTACATTTTATTAAGGAACCATCCTTTTATTCGCGTAAATGGATACATCGAAACGACGGGAATAATAATTGGACAGGATGTGAACCCCGCTCTTGAATACGAGTTCATTGTCTCGGCCAGTACACCACTTCGCTCCATCATAAGACAGTAGGGAGTTGTCAATCTGCCTGCTCGAATGAAAACATACGATATGAAATATGAGCAAATTCCTGCCATTTCGGTGATGGCTTGTTCCACGAACGGTTAATATTGTAAATAGTTCCAAGCGGAGGGCTGGGTAGGAGGGTAGTAAAGGCGAAGCGCTTGTAGCTTCACGAGCAATCTGAATGACTACCAGTAGTAAACAGACACATTCTGTCATAGATGGACAATACTTTGCAGTTAACCGGCCAGTAATCATGACGTTTGTAACCCAAATTTATTACAACCTATAACCAGCGCTCCGGTATTTTCCATCCGCCTGGTATGTCTCACAAAAGAAAACAATGAATGTCGGTGATCACCGTCACCTTGATGTCATACGGGGCATACCTAGACTGACCCCACAACAGGCAGACCATGAGTAAATCAACTGGAACAAATGGGATCACAATTAATAACACGCTTCGCTTCCTTATATCCCGAGTGAAAATTCTATCAGAGTAGCAATAGCATTTCATCAGTTATTTTTAATAATTTAAAATATCTACGAAGAACAAATGAGATCAAGAATAACAGCAGAAAGGCTGTCGAAATTCGGAATTACGGTCGTCGCTTAATGGATCTGCGACAGGTAAATGTAATGTGATACGATTGTCCAACTCATTACATCTAGTTTCACTGTGAAGTGCTGAATAAATTAGCACTGAGCACTTTATTGAGTCTCATTTATTTTTCAAAGTTTTCGATCCACAATGACAGTAATCTGTCCAGCTAGGTGAACCATCTGAATGGTTACCTGTACACGCAAACTATGCAAAGCGTTTTGCCTAAGTTGTTGAAGTCTTTTTTCACCCATGAAGAGTGAGTTTCCCATTCAGACGAATTACGACGAATTAGTGAACTATAATATGATATAACGAATTATTTTATAAGGCAGTACGACCACTGTGCGAATTTTTGTTTATTTTCATGAGGCGAGAAATGCAGAGGGAAGACGCGTATCTTCAAGATGGGACGGGGATTCCAGTAACGCCGTCAGAGAGAATACCTGCGTGTGTATAGTGCATCGGCCCGGGAATAAAAGTCAAGGCTGAACAATGATGGGATCAAATATGGAAAGCATATGAATGTTATAATGTACATTCACTCTCAATTCTGAATTACGAAGATGAAATTATTTGCAGTGGGAAGGTTCCTCTACTGCGTTGGAAGAATGTATTATCACATTTACTGGGTGCTTCAAAGTCTTAGCAGCAAACGTCTATGGGCGAGACATCACGTCACAGGGAACAACTTTAGTTGACACTTCCAGGCTATGCTAGACGTCCTTATGCTCCCGCGGGTGAGATTTCACTCAACTAACAGGGTCTACTAACAGGTGTATTGCGTTTCACCTACCCCAATAAATTGACAAAATGACTTTCAGTAAGGAAATCACAAGAATGATTGTCTCTAAGGGGAGGAAGTTATTTTAGAACCGAATCAGCCACTTTCAAGCAGACTAGATGACTGGATTGTGAGCAACACACACTGCATGCACACGGAGCAGAGTGCGTACTCCCTGCCCCGTGTTATGGCCGTAGCCAATAGGAAAGGCCGTCTAGTGTGTCCGGCAAGCGTCAGCGCACATTTTGTCTCTAACGAAAGAAGTTCCCCACGTCGTCGTGTATTAACCCCGAACGTCTGATGCAAAGATTTTGAAACATCGCGTGTTTCAGAGAAGAGTCGTCATACTTATTTCAAAAATATATATTGTACTAAATGCTCTATTTCTAGCATATACTGCATAATTCACTGAAGAGGTTCACGGTCGAGTAAAGGTGAGGATAAGCAACCAGAGCAATACACGAAGCATAAGTTCGTATCAGTGTTGGTGTTTGAATCCACCTTGGCGCGACATTTTCTCGACGTTGAATGGAGAACGAGACTTTTCTCTGACCTGCCACTTCACCTGATTTCAGTGCTACAGGTATAGATTATATCCGGTAGCAAGGTCTAGTCACGCGTTTATCGGACCCTTTCACCGATCCCACTTGCGGTATGAACTAATTGCCAGGACGGTAGCTATCTAACAAGGGGAGGCCGCCAATTGTGATATTCAGATTCGATTCATACTGCGCATAATAAAAGCTCATGGCCAGAGGTGTAATGTGGCAAAGCACCGAGATGCACTTCTCAGCCGTTGTCGAGAAAATCGACAGTTAAAAGAAACCGTTGCGATGAAATACTCTCGACGATTAGTAATTTTCCACAGCGTCGTGGCGCAGCGGTAAGTGCTCGGGTTCGTAATCCGAAGGTCGCCGGATCGAATCTCGCGCCATGCAATTTTTTTATTATTAGTTTTTTGTAATTCATATATATATATATATATATATATATATATATATATATATATATATATAAAGTATTAATGAATTGCTTATGCATGTTCGTGAAGGCGGATCGCTCTCCAATTGTACCGCCTCCATTTTTCCGTTTTTTTAACAGGGTGTATCAAAGGTCTCCTGTCCGCACTGATTTTCGACAATGTTATAAGTTGCGCTAGGGACCGCATCTACCTTCTTTCGAAGTTAGCAGGCAACTACGCTGTTATGCGGCGGCTCGTTTCGGCCCATTCAACATCTGTCATTCAAGTGGAACGAGCGAGTAACAGAGTTTATATTTCATACCTGCTACAGCAAATTTGTGTTCGTGGGGTCTCTATTCTAATTCGAACGTTTGACTTACGCTATACGTATTCGTTTCGGAATATCGTTTCTACATCTTCCGTCAGCTATACGTGGTTAACATTATGAAGACAATTAATAACATTTGTGAAATACAACTTTGTTTGCGGAAAACATAATGATGTTCGAAGTCGCCAGTTTTTCCACGACAAACGACTTTCAACAACTTATTATATGCATAATGATTGCAACTGATTGCCGGGAATTTTATATATATATATATATATATATATATATATATATATATATATATATATATATAAAAACAAATACTAAAAAAAAAGTTGCGTAGCGCGAGATTCGATCCGGCGACCTTCGGATTACGATCCAGAGCGCTTACCGCTGCGCCACGACGCTGTAGAGGATTATTAGTCGTAGAGATTATTTCACTGCAACGGTTTCTTTTAACTGTCGATTTTCTCGACAACGGCTGAGAAGTGCATCTTGGTGCTTTGCCACATTACACCTCTGGCCATGAGCTTTTATTATGCGCAGTATGAATCGAATCTGAATTTCGCAATTGGCGGCCTCCCCTTGTAAGACAAAATCTGAAACACACAAGAAAATCCTGAAGGTTGCAACAGAACCTATGCCAGTGTCCTGAATTTCTGTAGATTGACGACCGTCATTTAGAGTACGGAAAAATACAATGGCTCATCATTTTTGTGCAATAAGTTTCAACTACGACATGTACATTCATTAGCCAAGTAAGAAAAGTAAATGCTTGAATTGAAGTGCTAGGTTTTCCCTGGTTTCTTTAAATTACTTCAGGTGAATTCGAAAATAATCCCTTCATGTTATTGCTTTTGTTGTTTTTGCTGTGGTCTTCAGTCCAAAAGGTAGTTTGATGCAGCTCCCCATGCTATTCTATCCTGTGCAAGCCTCTTCATCTCTGAATCCATTTGAACCCACTTACTGTACGGAGGCTATCGTCTCTCTCTGTAATGTTTACCCCACACACTTCCCTCCATTACCAAATTCGCCAGGATGTCTCATATCACCCCTCCTTTGTTTTTATCAGTTTTTGACGTAAATTCATTTTTCTCCAATCCCATTTCGTATCTCATCGTTAGTTATTTGACCTACCTCGTCGAATTTTCGGTATTCTTCCGCAGCAGCACATTTCAAAAGCGTCTATTCTCCTCTTTTCCGAAATGTTTATCGTCCACGCGCCCGCATCTCGTGGTCGTGCGGTAGCGTTCTCGCTTCCCACGCCCGGGTTCGATTCCCGGCGGGGTCAGGGATTTTCTCTGCCTCGTGATGGCTGGGTGTTGTGTGCTGTCCTTAGGTTAGTTAGGTTTAAGTAGTTCTAAGTTCCAGGGGACTGATGACCATAGATGTTAAGTCCCATAGTGCTCAGAGCCATCGTCCACGCTTCAATTCCGCCGAAGGGTACAGTCTACAATAATGGCTTCAGACAAGACCTCTTAATACTTAAATTTATATTCAGTGTTAACAAAAAATGGTTCAAATGGCTCTAAGCACTATGGGTCTTAACACCTGAGGTCATCAGTCCCCTAGAATTAGAACTACATAAACATAACTAACCTAAGGACATCACACACATCCATGCCCGAGTCAGAATTCGAACCAGCGACCGTAGCAGCAGCGCGGTTCCAGAATGAAGCGCAAATAACCGCTCGGCCACAGCGGTCGGCTCAGTGTTAAGAAAATCGAATTTCTCAGACATGCTTTTCTTATTGCTGCCAATCCGCATTTTACATCCCCTCTGTTTTGGCCATCATAAGTTATTTTCTGCCAAAATAATAATACCCATAGAATTTAATTTCCTAGTAAAATTCCCTTAGCACTCTCATTTAATTGAGCTACCGTCAGTTCCCCTTGCCTTATTTTAATAGACGTTCATCTTAAAGGCTCTTTCCAAAACACTGCCCATTTAGTTCAAATAATCTTCCATGTCCTTTAACGTCTCTGCTATAATTACACTATCATCGACAAACTTCAGAGTTTTAATTTCTCTCGATAATTTCTCTCACTCTATACAAGAGCGATGTACTTGAGAACAATATTTTGGAACTGGAAGAGAATGTAGATGAGGATGAAATGGGAGATATGATACTGCGCGAAGAGTTTGACAGAGCACTGAAAGACCTGAGTCGAAACAAAGCCCCGGGAGTAGACAACATTCCACTAGAACTACTGACAGCCTTGGTAGAGCCAGTCCTGACAAAACCCTACCATCTTGTGAGCAAGATGTATGAGACAGGCGAAATACCCTCAGACTTCAAGAAGAATATAATAATTCCAATTCCAAAGAAACCAGGTGTTGATAGATGTGAAAATTACCGAACTATCGGTTTGATAAGCCACGGCTGCAAAATACTAACGCGAATTCTTTACAGACGAATGGAAAAACTAGTAGAAGCCGACCTCGCGGAAGATCAGTTTGGATTCCGTAGAAATGTTGGAACATGTGAGGCAATACTGACCCTACGACTTATGTTAGAAGCTAGATTAAGGAAAGGCAAACCTACGTTTCTAGCATTTGTAGACTTAGAGAAAGCTTTCGACAATGTTGACTGGAATAATCTCTTTCAAATTCTAAAGATGGCAGGGGTAAAATACAGGGAGCGAAAGGCTATTTACAATTTGTACAGAAACCAGATGGCAGTTATAAGAGTCCAGGGTCATCAAAGGGAAGCAGTGGTTGGGAAGGGAGTGAGGCAGGGTTGTAGCCTCTCCCCGATGTTATTCAATTTGTATATTGAGCAAGCAGTGAAGGAAACAAAAGAAAAAATCGGAGTAGGTATTAAAATCCATGGAGAACAAATAAAAACTTGAGGTTCGCCGATGACATTGTAATTCTGTCAGAGACAGCAAAGGACTTGGAAGAGCAGTTGAACGGAATGGACAGGGTTGAAAGGAGGATATAAGATGAAGATCAACAAAAGCAAAACGAGGATAATGGAATGTAGTCGAATTAAGTTGCGTGATGCTGCGGGAATTAGATTAGGAAATGAGACACTTAAACTAGTAAAGGAGTTTTGCTATTTGGGGAGCAAAATAACTGATGATGGTCGAAGTAGAGAGGATATAAAATGTAGACTGGCAATGGCAAGGAAAGCATTTCTGAAGAAGAGAAATTTGTTAACATCGAGTATAGATTTAAGTGTCAGGAAGTCGTTTCTGAAAGTATTTGTATGGAGTGTAGCCATGTATGGAAGTGAAAGATGGACGATAAATAGTTTGGTCAAGAAGAGAATAGAAGCTTTCGAAATGTGGTGCTACAGAAGAATGCTGAAGATTAGATGAGTAGATTACATAACTAATGAGGAAGTATTGAATAGGATTGGGGAGAAGAGAAGTTTGTGGCACAACTTGACTAGAAGAAGGGATCGGTTGGTAGGATATGTTCTGAGGCATCAATGGATTACCAGTTTAGTATTGGAGGCAGCGTGGAGGGTAAAAATCGTAGAGCGAGACCAAGAGATGAATACACCAAGCAGATTCAGAAGGATGTAGGTTGCAGTAGGTACTGGGAGA
Source organism: Schistocerca americana (assembly GCF_021461395.2). Lineage (NCBI taxonomy): Eukaryota > Metazoa > Arthropoda > Insecta > Orthoptera > Acrididae > Schistocerca > Schistocerca americana. Next base: position 22,365,350 of record NC_060123.1, read on the forward strand.
TGAAGCAGCTTGCACAGGATAGAGTAGCATGGAGAGCTGCATCAAACCAGTCTCAGGACTGAAGACCACAACAACAACAACTGTTTCTCTGACAAATAAAGTTGTGACCTAGGGGGAAAAAAAAGCTACGCATTGATCTTGTCAAAAGGCAAGAAGCGATTCTTGGTGTTGTGCCTATCAGGTGTACCCTGGGATGCTCTCTGTGTAAGGCTTCGCTGTGGATCGCTGGCCACGGTGGCCGAGCGGTTCTAGGCGCTTCAGTCCAGAACCGCGCTGCTGTTGCGGTCGCAGGTTCGAATCCTGCCTCGGGCATGGATGTGTGTCTTGTCCGTAGGTTAGCTAGCTTTAAGTAATTGTAAGTCTAGGGGACTGACGACCTCAGATGTTAAGTCCCACAGTGCTTACAGTCGTTTTAACCATTTGAACCCTGTGGATCTCTGTGACTTGCGGCCCATGATTTGCGCATGCGCAGCACTGGGCCGTTAGTAGAGGAGTTTGTGTACTTGTGGTCTTCGCCCGCCACGAGCGTCCCTAGTTTTACTATAACGCTCGAGCAGTTTCCGTAACATCCGGTTTTCGGCGGTGGCATGGGATAAGATAAGGTCACGCTCGCCTCTATGAACGTCGACCGCTTCCGGTCGCGCCGCCTGTCTGGATGGGGCTGCTGCACGAGGCGCGTCCTTACAGGGGCAGCAGGCACTCACGTGGTACAGTGTATAGAGGAGTGGTCAACATTAAAATAGCTGTTCAGCCATACGGGTCGCAGAATGTTTTGTACGATCGTGTAGTTTTCAGAAATGGAGCACTGGTCTTTAGCTTTACGAAGAATGATCCTGCTTCACGTAGCCGTGGTTGAATATTATCCATTTGATCCTCTGCTCCATTTCTAATCACTTTGAAGTCGAGCTTCTCTCAACCTACTGACCAAACACTGAAGTCATGTATTCCTTTTCGGCAAAAGTACCGGCCAAGGGACTCCCCGCCTTGCTCACTGGCGCATTTTCTAAAAACAGGAGGATTGTGGCAGACGGAGAAAGGCAGTGGTAGCGAGTGGACTGGGTGGTACACCAGCAGCAGCAGCAGCAGCAGGAGCAGGAGGCGGGTCCTAAGTCGGCGCGACAAGGCTGCGACACTATATATACGTGGCGCACTGAAATAGACACACGGCGGGGGACCCGCACCCGTTGTTACCGGCTTTACAGGCTCGCTGTAAAAACGAGATCGCCGGCTTTACGAGCCACGCCTGCATAGCTGGATGGCCGCCACGGCACCTCCAGTCCCCTGCCCTTAAATATTTTCCGCTCCATTCGGAAGGAAATCAGGCACGGAGGACGAGCGTTCGCACACGGCTGAGGCTACCGCCGAGTCCTGATATGCTTTCACCTGAGCAGTTCGTGATATTTCTAGGAGGGATTCTTAATTCCATTTTTCGTGGTTGCGGAGAGACGAATATAAGCGTATAAGACAAAAAATTACGCCGTCCGCCCATAAGACACCATGTATGTTACGTGGACATGGCATCTTGTCTTCATAATGGCCGCAGTTCGGCGCATAAGAGAGTCCACGCGATTTTTCAGGTACTCTGCTTCCAACTGAACTCGCGCGATGATTAGATTCCGCAGAGATATCAACTTACGACGATATGGGTTTCTGCGTTTCACCAGCTGATCCAAACAGGGACAGGCATGTTCTGCTCGATTAACAGCGGCTGACTTAACGTCTTTGTTAATACGGCTCTTGTCATCTTGGAAGATTGAAGCGTCCACAACATGTTCATTATGAAGATTTACAAGAAGGGGCACTTCCTCACCGATAATGTTGAAATAAACATACTCATGCATGTTCGTAGTGACGCATGAAAAACTGAACACAGGTCATGGAAGGGAAGTCACCCCAAAATCATCTGTCTGAACTACGCTCTCTGACACACTGCAGGCTAAGCGCCTCATCGCGTGGCCAGTGCTTTCCACGCCTTGCATCATTTGAAAAGAGGCAAAATAGTGACTCTTCTGAGCACTCTGCAACCAATGAGGCAGCTACTGCGCAGTTTCCATGTTGTTTGGCTCTCTGAAGAGACGCAATATTATGCGCCTCTGTGAGCAATGGCCCTTAGGGAGGAGAGCAAATGTCAATTTCGTGGAGTTCCCTTCGCAGTGTCCGCTCGAAAACAGATTGAGATGGACCCGTGTTCACTGACAGTGGCAGTTTCTGTCGGACTTTAAGCCTATTGTGATTTATAACACGTGTCACTCGTGTCTGGCAACTGTCTGTTGGGATCCTTTTGCGACCTCTGTTCTTCTGCCGTGTTACAAGGCTGCGAGTGGTGCACCATTTGCTTGTAGACACATGTACACACTGCCTTGATACACCAACAGTTCAGGCAACATCATTCACAGTGTGGTAGTGACACGTGCTAACACGATGCTGTCACAGCTCCACTTCGACTCATCTCACTGCGTTGATTTCATATAAGCGACTAGCACAGATACGCCACTTCGCTGTCGTCACTTACATAAGCGATGGGAGGTCCCATGCCCCCCCCCCCCCCCCGCCCCCGCCGCCGTTGGATTTCTACACCACCTATATAGTGCACCAATACAACCTCTGTGCTCTTCTAAGGAGATGGTTCGTATTTTGTCCATTGAGCTTCTTAACAAGCGAAGTAACGTAAGCACCATAGGAAGATCACTGTCAGGTACAGTCTAGCCTTCCTTCAGTACCTCAACAGTGAGACATACGAGGAACAGCGGAAAGTGTATGGTATGGGCTGGGTGAGCGGAGAAGTGGGGGGAAATGACCTACTTGATAAAAGTGAATCTTACATTGGCTTTTATTGTTTCACACGCACAAGATTTCCCCACGGAAGAACATCATCGAAGACTATATCTACAGCAGCCAAATTACCGTAAAAGATCATTCGACAGTATAGCTACAGTAGGCAAATTATCGTAAAAGATATACTACTTTGTACCATACACCCCTTTAAAAAAAAAAAAAAAAAAAAAAAAAAAAAAAAAAAAAAAAAAAAAAAAAAACACGATGAAGAACTTGCGCAAATACATATTCATACGTGTATCGCCGAGAAATGGAAAACTGTAAACTTTGGCGGCCGATGCATGAATGTGGGACACTGCTGCGCAATTTCGCCGCGCAGCTGGCGAGAACGGTAAACAGGACACATGTCGGTACAAGAGCGTAAAGTCTTCGCGAATTTCATTTCGTGTACTCAGTTGAACAGTAATAACACCTCGCTTGCAGGCGCGTGAACAATATACGCAGATGTCAGCGTCTGAGAGAGGACGTGTAATTCGGTTCAAAAAAGACGGTTGGAGTAATCGGCGAATAGCCTGAAATTCTAATAGGAGACATGCCGTAATTCAACGATATTAACGGGAATGAGTGAACCATGACCGAACACAGCGTCAAGATGGAAGCGCTCGCCCTAGAGAGATGACAGAACGAGAGGACCGAGAAATCGTCAGACAGGCAGTCAGAGCCCCACATTCATCAGTATCCTCTATCCGACGTGCAACTCATGCTTCAGTGACCACAAGAACCATTAATAGCCGGCTCACAGAAATTAGGATAAACACAACTCGACTATTATTGACCTCTGTACACCAACGAGAACGCTTGCAGTGATGTTGCGCGCATTACGCCTGGAATCTCATTGACTACGGTAGAATTGTTTTCAGTGATGAGTTCCGCTTCTAATCTAAGCCAACTGACCAGCGAAGATGTGAATGGAGACGCCTCAGACAGCAGTGTTTATCAAGGTGACTGTTGCCCGCCGTACTCCCCCACAAGCAGGAGTGACGGTCTGGGGCGCCATTTCCATTCATAACATGACCCCATAGGTTGTCATCCGAGACAAGCCGTACGTCGTCGATACACTATGCCTCTTTTTCTTTTTTCTTTCACGGCAAGCTATGCTGAGTTTACATTTCACTATATAATGTTCGCCCGCACACGATGAGACTTTGCTTGTCTTCGTGCTTGCCAAACCTTACCTTGGCCAGCAAAGTCGTCGGGTCTCCCCTAAATAGAGAGAGTGTTGAGCATTGTGGGCAGCGCCTTCCAACCAGCTCGGGATTTTGACGATCTGGTGCGCTAACTGGACAGAACCTGGCACGATTTACCTCAGGAGGAGATCCAACAATCAATACCAAGCTGAATAAAAGCGTGAATAAAGGCCACAGGTGGACTAACGCCTTGCTGACTTGCCCAGATAGCGAAGCTCTTTGTCTTGAACAAATCATCCAGTTTTTCTGAAAAAGTAATCATTTGTTTGTCTGTACATGTACGTGCTTCATTCTCTCTCTCTCTCTCTCTCTCTCTCTCTCTCTCTCTCTACTCTCTCTCTCTCTCAACACTGTCTCAGAGTGTATTTTTGAAGTTTTCTTCCCACTGGCTTCACATATGCAGTTGTGAAGAAAGATTACCATCTCTTGTTAGTGTCATCCTATCTTCATGGATACTCAATGGTGGAATCTTGCCGTTTCAAGAACAGCCCTATAGACTTCCACGAAAGCTAGTTATTCGAATCTTCTAAGTATGTTTTTAGAAAATTTATGGATTTCTCACCAACCAGTAACACTGGCTCAAGTCAGATCACCAAAGTTAAGCACTGTTGGGCTCGGCTAGCACTTGGATGGGTCACCGTCCGGGTCTCCCGAGCTCTGTTCGGAAGCGGGGTGCACTGAACCCTTGTGAGGCCAAGTGAGAAGCTGCTTGACTGAGAAGTAGCGGCTACGGTAAAGAAAGCTGACAACGGCCGAGAGGGCGGTGTACTCTTCCCACATGCCCCTCCATATCCACATCCAGTCGCGCCTATCGGCAGAGTATGACACGGTCGATAGGTACCGTTGGGCCTTATGAGGCCTGTTCGGATGAAGAGTTACGAATTTCTCGATGTTCCGTGTGTATATTATGTAACAAATATGTTACGTACATAAACAATGGCTGTTCGCGTCCGTAGCATACTATAAGCTAGACGTGTCTCCAGGGTGGTGCTAAGAAACAGTTACTTCGAAGCGGCCAAACAATCAGCTATCTTGATCGCTGATCTCCTGGCTAATTGTACGTCGTATGTCACAGATAAGGGTTAAACCACTATTACTGGCCATACAAGATGCTCCTCTCAGAGCCAACAGACGAGGTTCCATACAGAAGGAGTAAGCTGGTCTAAATGCCAAGTACTAAGTATGATTGTGTGTGATGACAACATTGATCTCGTTACTGTTCAGGAAACTCACGTTGAAGACGAAGACCAACTTAAACGGAGAAGTATGATTCCAGGCTACAACCCAGTTGGCGCAACATATCATCGTGCGTATGGCGTGACTGCGTATGTGCGATCATCGACCACTTGTGCTAGGCAACAGTGCATGGCGACATACATGAGGTTGTTCTCAACATAGGAGATCTGTCAGTGAGCAATGTGTACAAACCACCAACCACTCCCTGGCCCAAAGATGTCCTGCCATACCTACCACATCCAGCAATACACGTTGGGGATTTTAACAGCCACCACCCTCTCTGGAAATATAGAACAGCTGATGGCGAAGCTCTTACTGACTGGGCAGAGAGTAACCATCTGTCCTCACTTTACGACCCCAAGGACCAAGGAACATTTAGGTCAGCAGCTTGGAGAAAGTAATATAATCAAGATTTCTGCTTTGTGACGACTGGCAATAACCATACACCGCTAAGAACTACAAGACGTGTATTAACAGACTTCCCTGATAGCCAACACCGCCAAGTCTTGATTGAAATTGGAATCAATAACCTACTAATAACAACCGTACAACGGCCAAGGTGGAATTTCAGAAAGGCGTGGAAAAATTGGACAAGTGCGTGGAATGGATTCACCGAACACCGAGTAATTATGACAGACTCACAGGTGCAGTTAAAAGTGTGCTCCCTGCCGCCGTTGGATAAGCAGCTGCAGCAGCAAGTCGTATACCCCTAGCTTACTTATTTGTTACATAGTTTAATTCTTAATTTCTTTGCGTGTTTTTGGGTACTTGAATTGTTTAATTCATAAATTTCGGGCGTATTACAGTATTTGAGAGTTGTAGCATCGCGCTTTAGTGTTTACTTCGTAGAGTCTTACTTAAATTGCGTGTGAGTTTCGTATAGGAGGTGTAATTTCGAGTTTTAGTTGCTGTAATCGTAAATTCAGGCAGATTGTAGCGCAGTCGTTAGGCATTTGTACAGGTTAGTTAATAAATTCTTTGCGTGTTTCCCTTGCGTTATCTAGGCACTGGCTCGTGTTTCAGTAACTGTTGTTCAACATCGATTAGAATGGACAGGGACTGCGATTGCTGTGTTCGGATGAGGGCTGAGTGGGCATCCCTTCGCTCACAGCTGCAGGCGGCGCTGACTTCGGTCGTGCAGCTTGAGGCTGTTGCCAATGGGCACCACTGTGGGGAGCTGGACTTGGGTATCACGGGGATGTCAACCTCGTCCCGTCTGTCCCCAGATCGGTCTGCCGCTGTGGTTGCCCCGGTTGCTGCCCGCATTGGGGCTGAGCCCTGGCCTGCGGTTGATTGGGAGGTCGTTCCAAGGCGTGGCAGGCAGCGAAAGACGTCACCAGAGGCTGATCAGAAAGCCTCCCCGGTGCGTCTGGCAAACAGGTTTCAGGCACTGTCTCTGGCTGAGCCAGATGCAGCTGCCTGCCCTGTTTCAGATGATGATTCTCAGTCTTCAAGGTCCAGGAAATCACAGAGGGTGGGCTTATTGGTAGTTGGGAGCTCCAATGTTAGGCGCGTAATGGGGCCCCTTAGGGATATGGCGGCTAAGGAGGGGAAGAAATCCAGTGTGCACTCCGTGTGCATTCCGGGTGGAGTCATTCCTGATGTGGAAAGGGTCCTTCCGGATGCCATGAAGAGCACAGGGTGCAGCCAGCTGCAGGTGGTGGCACATGTCGGCACTAATGACGTGAGTCGCTTTGGATCTGAGGAAATTCTCTCTGGGTTCCAGCGGCTATCTGATTTGGTGAAGGCTGCCGGTCTTGCTTACGAGATGAAGGCAGAGCTCACCATCTGCAGCATCGTTGACAGAACCGACTGCGGACCTTTGGTGCAGAGCCGGGTCGAAGGTCTGAATCAGAGACTCAGACGGTTTTGGAAACCGTGTTAGCTGCAGATTCCTTGACTTGCGCCATAGGGTGGTGGAGTTTCGGTTTCCGCTGAATAGCTCAGGAGTTCACTACACTCAGCTGGCGGCTACACGGGTAGCGGAGGCTGTGTGGCGTGGACTGGGCGGTTTTTTAGGTTAGAAGGCCTCGGGAAAGTACGGGGTGGGCTGCAATCTCAAAGGGTGCATGGCAAATACAGGACGTGCTTGGATCAAGGAACAGTCGGAATTGTAGTTGTAAATTGTTGTAGTTGTGCTGGGAAAGTCCCTGAGCTTCAAGCGCTTATTGAAAGCACAGAATCTGAAATCGTTATAGGTACAGAAAGCTGGCTAAAGCCTGAAATAAGTTCTGCAGAAATTTTTACGAAGTCTCAGACGGTGTTCAGGAAGATAGATTAGGCGGAATTGGTGGTGGAGTGTTTGTGTCTGCCAGTAGTGGTTTATCTTGTAGTGAAGTTGAAGTAGAAACTCCGTGCGAATTGGTATGGGTGGAGGTTATACTTAACAGCCGAACTAAGTTAATAATTGGATCCTTCTACCGACCCCCAGACTCCGATGATATAGTTGCGGAACAGTTCAGAGAGAATTTGAGTCTCGTAACAAATAAATACCCCACTCATACGGTTATAGTTGGTGGGGACTTCAACCTTCCCTCGATATGTTCGCAAAAATACTTGTTCAAAACCGGTGGTAGGCAGAAAACATCTTCCGAGATTGTCCTAAATGCTATCTCTGAAAATTATTTCGAGCAGTTAGTGCACAAACCCACGCGAATTGTAAATGGTTGCGAAAACACACTTGACCTCTTAGCCACAAACAATCCAGAGCTGATAGAGAGCATCATGACTGATACAGGGATTAGTGATGACAAGGTCGTTGTAGCTAGGCTCAATACCGTTTCTTCCAAATCCACCAGAAACAAACGCAAAATAATTTTATTTAAAAAAGCGGATAAAGTGTCACCAGAAGCCTTCCTAAGAGACAATCTCCATTCCTTCCGAACTGACTATGCAAATGTAGACGAGATGTGGCTCAAATTCAAAGATATAGTGGCAACAGCAATTGAGAGATTCATACCTCATAAATTGGTAAGAGATGGAACTGATCCCCCGTGGTACACAAAACAGGTCCGAACTCTGTTGCAGAGGCAACGGAAAAAGCATGCGAAGTTCAGAAGAACGCGAAATCCCAAAGATTGACTAAAATTTGCCGACGCGCGAAATTTGGCACGGACCTCAATGCGAGATGCCTTTAATAGGTTCCACAACGAAACATTGTCTCGAAATTTGGTAGAAAATGCGAAAAAATTCTGGTCGTATGTAAAGTACACAAGCGGCAAGACGCAGTCAATACCTTCGCTGCGCAGTGCCGATGGTATTGTTACCGACGAATGTGCCGCTAAAGCGGAGTTATTGAACGCAGTTTTCCGAAATTCCTTCACCAGGGAAGATGAATGGAATATTCCAGAATTTGAAACACGAACAGCTGCTAATATGAGTTTGTTAGAAATAGATAACTTAGGGGTTGCGAAGCAACTCAAATCACTTGATACGGGCAAGTCTTCAGGTCCAGATTGTATACCGATTAGGTTCCTTTCAGATTACGCTGATACAATAGCTCCCTACTTAGCACTCGTATACAACCGCTCGCTCACCGATAGATCTGTACCTACAGATTGGAAAATTGCGCAGGTCGCACCAGTGTTTAAGAAGGGTAGTAGGAGTAATCCATCGAACTACAGACCTATATCATTGACGTCGGTTTGCAGTAGGGTTTTGGAGCATATATTGTATTCAAACATTACGAATCACCTCGAAGGGAACGATCTATTGATACGTAATCAGCATGGTTTCAGAAAACATCGTTCTTGTGCAACGCAGCTAGCTCTTTATTCGCACGAAGTAATGGCCGCTATCGACAGGGGATCTCAAGTTGATTCCGTATTTCTAGATTTCCGGAAAGCTTTTGACACCGTTCCTCACAAGCGACTTCTAATCAAGCTGCAGGCCTATGGGGTATCGTCTCAGTTGTGCGACTGGATTCGTGATTTCCTGTGAGGAAGGTCGCAGTTCGTAGTAATAGACGGCAAATCATCGATTACAACTGAAGTGATATCAGGTGTTCCCCAGGGAAGCGTCCTGGGACCTCTGCTGTTCCTGATCTATATAAATGACCTGGGTGACAATCTGAGCAGTTCTCTTAGGTTGTTCGCAGATGATGCTGTAATTTACCGTCTAGTAAGGTCATCCGAAGACCAGTATCAGTTGCAAAGCGATTTAGAAAAGATTGCTGTATGGTGTGGCAGATGGCAGTTGACGCTAAATAATGAAAAGTGTGAGGTGATCCACACGAGTTCCAAAAGAAATCCGTTGGAATTCGATTACTCGATAAATAATACAATTCTCAAGGCTGTCAATTCAATCAAGTACCTGGGTGTTAAAATTACAAACAACTTCAATTAGTAAGACCACATAGATAATATTGTGGAGAAGGCGAGCCAAAGGTTGCGTTTCATTGGCAGGACACTTAGAAGATGCAACAAGTCCCCTAAAGAGACAGCTTACACTACGCTCGTTCGCCCTCTGTTAGAATATTGCTGCGTGGTGTGGGATCCTTACCAGGTGGGATTGACGGAGGACATCGAAAGGATGCAAAGAAGGGCAGCTCGTTTTGTATTATCACGTAGTAGGGGAGAGAGTGTGGCAGATATGATACCCGAGTTGGGATGGAAGTCATTAAAGCAAAGACGTTTTTCGTCGCGGCGAGATCTATTTACGAAATTTCAGTCACCAACTTTCTCTTCCGAATGCGAAAATATTTTGTTGAGCCCAACCTACATAGGTGGGAATGATCGTCAAAATAAAATAAGAGAAATCAGAGCTCGAACAGAAAGGTTTAGGTGTTCGTTTTTCCCGCGCGCTGTTCGGGAGTGGAATGGTAGAGAGATAGTATGATTGTGGTTCGACGAACCCTCTGCCAAGCACTTAAATGTGAATTGCAGAGTAATCATGTAGATGTAGATGTAGATGAAAGCAGCTGTCCCAAGGGGGTTCCGTAAACAATAGGTAACAGGATGGGACAAAGAGTGCGAAAATAAGTATCAGAGATGCCTTGAGAGTGGAGACCCTGAGATTGCAGACGACCTGCTCCACAGCCTAGACAACGCAAGGCGAGAGAAATGGATTGAAACTGATTTCAAGACATCTACCAGACAGGCCTGGTCTTTCCTCCGAAAACTAGGTGGAGCTAACAAACTAAATCAAAACTCAGCAGATATTTCTGCAAATAGGGTTTCACTTCACATACAGGCAACATCTAGAGAGCCAAAGGACAAGAAACATACAAGAACAATACGCCGTGAAATTAGTGTTCTCAAGAAAAACAGCACACCTTTACCACCAATGAAGTCAGAGAAGTGCTGAAGAGTGTCAAAGCGGGAAAGACACCTGGATTGGATGGAATACACCCAGTATTCCTTCTTCACAGTGGGGAATATGCCAAAAAGTGGCTTGCAGAGTTTTACTCAAATATAATTGCAACAGGGAACATACCACAGAAAATGAAGAACTCAAAGATCATTGCACTGCTCAAACCAGGAAAACCATGCGATCAGCAGAAGAGTTATAGGCCAATCGCATTGACCAGTGTCATATACAAGCTGCTCGAGAGATTCTTGTATAACACACTGAGCCCAAAAATACTGGAATCAATTCCAGGCGAACAATCAGGATTTCGACCTAATAGAAGCTGCACTAATGAAGTACGTTCCCTGACAACACATATGGAGGTACGCTACCAGAGAAAGCAGAAAACATCAGTTGCATTCATAGACCTGAACGCAGCCTATGACACTGTCTGGAGATAAGGCCTGCTATACTAAGTCATACAAATAATCCCACGCAGCAATATCATCAGATCGTTGATAACATGCTTGCCGAGAGAACTTTCCAAGTGATTATTGGAGAACAAATGAGCTCTAGCAAAATTCTCAACAATGGGCTACCACAAGGCTCAGTCCTTGCTCCATTGTTCTTAAATCTTTATACTTCTGACATCCCAAACACACAATCTAGGAAGTTCGGCTATGCAGACGATTGGGCTACAGCTGCGCAACATGAATCATTCGAGGCTACTGAAGACACCTTGTGCTCCGATTTGAAGCTGCTGAGTGGCTATTTCCGCAAATCGAGCCTGAAGCCGAATCCCGCTATGACTGAAGTATCATGCTTCCACCTTTGCAACCACTCAGCAAGAAGAGAGCTTAATGTCATCTTTGAAGGGAAACGCCTTAGCCATAACAACTACCCTGCGTACCTAGGAGTCACATTGGACAGGACACTCTCTTACAAGGAGGACCTGACAATGACTGCAAATAAAATGAAGACAAGGAACAACATCATGTGTAAACTGTGCGGCACCACTTGGGGCTCCACAGCAAGCACACTCCGCACATCAGCAGTTGGGCTTGTCTACTCAGTGGCAGAATACTCGCGCTCCTGTGTGGATTAACAGCCCGCAAACAAGTGGGATTGATGTGGTACTAAATGACACCATGACCATTATCAGTGGCACAATAAAATCTACGCCCACAGTATGGCTGCCAACCCTGAGTCACATACCACCTCCAGAAATGCGGCGAAAAAACGCTCTTCCAAGTGAAGTCAACAAGATAACTAAGAACCCACAGCTGCCAATACACAGCGATATAGCTGACTTGGAGCGCAGAAGACTTAAATCGAGAAGACCAGCAAAACATGTTCAAATGTGTCTGAAACCCTAAGGGACCAAACTGCTGAGGTCATCGGTCCCTCGACTTACGCACTACTTAAACTAACTTACGCTAAGAACAACACACACACACACACACTCATGCCCGAGGGAGGACTCGAACCTCCGGCGGGAGGGACCGCTCAGCCCGTGACATGGCGCCTCAAACTACGCGGCAACTCCGCGCCACGAACACCAGCATTACTCTCTGCTAAAGAGATGACGAACTCCAACTTTGACGTACACAATCTGTGGGAACAACACTGGCAAGACCACTGCCCACCAAGATGACAAAGTTTCATGACAGCTGAGAAACCGCCTGGCTTCAACCAGTCACACAAAGTGTGGACAACTCTAAACCGCATACGTACTGGCCATGGAAGATGTGCTGACGCCCTCTACAAATGGGGAACGATACCAGCACCAAAATTGCGACTGCGGCGCTGAAAAACAAACAGTCCGACACATAGTGGAAGAATGCCCGGTTCGAGCCTACGAGGGAACCTTCAACGATTTCCTCGCTGCAACAGAGGACGCAATTGATTATATCAAATGTCTTGATGTCAGTCTGTAATTAACTTAGACATAAATGTATAATCATTGTGATGTATACCATACGATAAATAAATAAATCTGCTTCCCCCCCGACCGAGGCGGATGTGTGACCATTGGTGCTGCCCTGCAGTGTCCGCCTCCATAACTAAATGTCATCGTGCCTAACTGTCTTACGAAGGAGCCAGCTTCAATTCCCGGTACTGTCAGAGGATTTTTTTTCAGTTGGAGAACTGCCTACGGGATTGCGCTCTCCCTGAAGGAGTCAATCGAGAAGCTGTTTGAATGGGAAGAAGCGGCTCTACAGTCGGTCAGTCTGTTGGCTCACAATAGTAGGGAGTGCGTTCTGCTGAGCGTAACCCCTGCCCCCCCACCCCCCCCCACCCCCCCCCACCCACCACACACACACACACACACACACACACACACACAAGCCGATCAGCATGGCCTGATCTTCAGATCTTGATTGCAGAGTCAGTTAATCGTATAAAATACAAAAAACGTTTTCTATTTACGCCACCGGTTGTTCCAATGTTTCAGTTTCAGTCTATATCTACGTCCACATACATACTCCGCAAGCCATCCCATCTTCCATGCCGGTGTGACCGTGCGGTTCTATGCGCTTCAGTCTGCAACCGCGTGACCGCTATGGTCGCAGGTTCGAATCCTTCCTCGGGCATGGTATCTGTGTGATGTCCTTAGGTTGGTTAGGTTTAAGTAGTTCTAAGTTCTAGGGGACTGATGACCTCAGAAGTTAAGTCCCATAGTGCTCAGAGCCATTTTGAACCACTCGCATACAGAGCAGGGGAAAAGTGGTTATTTACACTGATCAGCCAGAATATTATGACCATCTACCTAAAAGCCAGTTTGTGCACCTCTGGCACTCATAATAGCGGCGACGCGTTATGACATGGAAGTAATGCGGCCTTGCTAGGTCGCTGGCACCAACTGTGCACACACAAGTCACCCACCTCCCGCAAATTCCGTGAAGGGAGGCGATGAGTTCTGACGCCATATTCAGTCACATCCCAGATGAGTACGATCGGGTTCTGAGTCGGGGGGCCAGCACATCAATTGGAACTCCTCACTTCGTTCATCGAAACGATCCATTGCACTCCTGGTCTCGTGACATGGCGCATTATCTTTTGAGAAATGCCACATCCGTCAGGAAACATGATTGTCTCTAAGGGGTGTGCGTGATGCGCAGCCAGTGTACGATACTCCTTGGTCGTCTTGTTGCCTTGAACGAGCTCAACTGGATCCATGGATGCCCATGTGAATGTTTTCCAGGGCATAATGGAGCCACTGCCAGCTTGTCACTGTCCTGCGGTACAAGTGTCAAGGAACTGTTCCCACGGAAGACGATGGATTCGCGCCCTCCAATCGGCGTGATGAAGAAGGTACCGGGATTCGCCAGACCATGCAATGCTCTGCTCTATCACTCCTCCAACGTCCCTTGCGGATGCTCACTTCCGCCTTTCTGTCATAGTTGCCGATATCATCGTATCAAAGTTGACACATGTGTGGGTCGTCGGCTACAGAGGCCCATCGTTGGGAGTGTTTGGTGCACTGTGTTTTTAGAGACACTTGTACTCATGCCAGAATTAAAGTCAGACGTTAGTTCCGCCGCAGTTGGCCGCCTGTCATGTTGTACTAGTCTGCCCAGCCTATGAAGTACGGCATCTACAATGAGGGGTGGCCACCCAACCCCACGACGTTTGGACGTGGTTTCACCTTGGTTTCGCCACCCGTTGAAGACATCCATCACAGCACTCCTCGAATACCCGACAAGTCGTGCAGTTTCCGAAATGTTCGTGCCGAGCTCCGGGTAATCACAATCTGCCCTCGGTCACACTCAGACCGCACGCGTTCGTCATTCTATATACGCACAGCACGCTCACTGATACTAGACGCACCGTGCGTGTGTGTGACTGGTAGTCATCCCGCGACAGGTGACACTGCTATCGCCTGGACGTCTTTAAATGAGTAGTACGTCGGTGGTCGTAATGCGCTGGCTGGTTAATGTATGTGGTTCCGTACGAGCTCTAATTTATCTTCGTGGTCCTTACGCGAAACGTACCTTAGCGGCAGTGGCATCGTTCTGCACTCAACTTCAAATGCCGGTTCTCTAAATACACTGAAGATCCAAAGAAACTGGTGCAGTTGCGTAATATAGTAAGGGCCCCGCGCCCACGCAGAAGTGCCGCAACATGACTTGGTATGGATGATAATGATGATGATTTGTCTGTGGGGCGCTCATCTGCTCGGTTATCAGCGCCCGTACAAATACCCAACCTTTGCTCAGCCCAGTGTCGCCACTTTCATGAATGACGATGAAATGATGAGGACAACACAAACACCCAGTCATCTCGAGGCAGGTGAAAATCGCGGACCCCGCCGGAAATCGAACCCGGGACCCCGTGCTCGGGAAGCGAGAATTCGACCGTGAGACCACGAGCTGCGGACACGTGCTGTGGATTCTACTAATGTCTGAAGTAGTGCTGGAGGGAACTGACACCATGAATCCTGCAGGGCTGTCCGTAAATCCGTAAGAGTACGAGGGGGTGGAGATCTCTTCGGAACAGCACGTTGCAGGGCATCCCGGATATGCTCAACAATGTTCATGCTTGGAGAGTTTGGTAGCCAGCGGAAGTGTTTAAACTCAGAAGAGTGTGCCTGGAGCCACTCTGTAGCTATTCTGGACGTGTGGGGTGTTGCATTATCCTGCTGGAATTGCCCAACTCCGTCAGAATGCAAAATTAATCTCAATGGAAGCAAGTGATCATATAGGATGCTTACGTTCGTGTTAGCTGGTAGAGTCGTATCTAGACGTATCAGGGGCCCAATATCACTCCAACTGCACACGTCCCTGCCGACGTGCAGGGTCCATGGATTCTTAAGGTTGTATCCATACCCGTACACATCCATCAGCTCAATACAATTTGCAAAGAGACTCGTCTGACTAGGCAACATGTTTCCAGTCATTGTCAGTGTTGACTGGCCCAGGCGAGGCGTAAAGCTTTGTGTCGTGCAGTCATCAGGAGTACACGAGTGAGCCTTCGGCTCCGAAAGCCCATATTGATCATGTTTCGGGGAACGATTCGCATGCTGACACTTGATGGCCCTGCGTGGTGCCGGGGCTAGCAGTGTATTTAACACTAAATTCTTCTAGAATATTTATATGGAAATGATGCTCTAAGCCCCCCCTTTTCTAACTCCGACTTTTGCTTGTGCACATGGATTAAAGAGAAACGCGAACTGACTGTAATCGACCTTGCAAGTGGAGTAGAAAAGAGTTTGGCACCTGCAATAATTTAATTTGATAGAAATTAATTAGATAAAGAAAAGTTTCATTAACATAGTTAGAAATGAAAGGGTTGTTCTACCGATTACCAGAATGAAAGTTCTGTCCAAAATAACAATTTGATTTATTATGACTAAACTCAAAATAATAAACAAAACACATGAAACATTTACAATACATCAAATTGGATACTCAAATAAATGCTGTGAAGATGAAGTTGTCCATAAACTAGATTGTGACATTTATGACCAAGTGGCATGTGGAGCCAAATCCTTGCAACTCAAATCTTAAGAGAAACACCCAGCCAACCCAACATTAATTGCTGCTACAGTAATGAGAACTCACACAATGAACACCCAAGACAGAACAAAGTTAGAAAAGACGAACAGGCGCGCTCTGCTGAGCTCTGATTATCACCTAGCAAAATTCCCTAATCTGCCGGTGCTGTGGACATACATTGCCAAGCTGTCTTCTTAACTGCAAGGACACGATCTGGCGTACCGGAGGCGATGGCTGGTTGCTTCGACGTCCCGTCGTGGTGATGATAATGTCGCGAGAATAGCCCGAAACAAATTATCCTGGTCTGTTTGTTCCAGACTAAAGACTTCCTAGCAATACAAATGCGCCTCTGAGGGAGACGGAGAAGGCTCGCCACACAATCACTGACGGTACAATGATTGATTTTAACAAGCGAAGTCACACAGTAACTCCGATACAGTCAATTTAGCCAAAACTGCTCAAGACAGACAACATAGGCCGCTTGTACGCAGAACGCTCAATTGCCAACTGTACTCGGAAAGTTGCGTTGAAGTCGAAACTTAAGCAACTTCGTCAAACAGTTACAATTAAATAAAAGTATATTAGACAGCCAACGGAAGGCAGGCTGTCCAGAGCGGCGAGAACTCAGTCTTGTAACCTACTCCGACCGAAAGGCGAGAGCCGACTGCGTCAAGAGCACCCGTACAAGCCGAACACAGAACATTCCCGTCTCCACGACAGTGGCCGTGGTTAAACGTTCCAATCAGCAACTCGAAATCCGGCGGAAAATTCCACTCTATTACCGAATCACTGCCATTCCATCAATGCAGATACCTGGCGCCAATTTCGGCGCCGATATTGCTACGTCACGGAGCTATGCCCTGAGCAAGCCAATCACAGCTACGATTTTGCAGAAAACGCGGGAATTTGCCCGCCAAAACTGCCTGGGGACACAAGTCATTCCCACGCCTCGCTGGTAGCCCGTCAGAAAGTGTTTTCACTACGTTTCTGCGAAGTAACGGAATCTCTAGCCCAGCCGCTCCGTCAGGTCCCTGTGGGCGTGTCACCCCCGCTCTTATGACAATGTCGGCGTCTGGACAGCATCCAATCGACTCGCTCAGACCCATCAGCATAACCCTTTCGAGATCAGCAGAACCCACCTGTCACCGGACCACCCGGGTGACGAGAGACGCTGCGTGGGAAGTTTGCTAAGAAGGAATAGCAATTTTTCAAGCATGCAATTAGAGAGGAAAATCGAATTAGAGTAAGACATAAATATGAGAGGGGGCTCACGCCACCTCTCAGCCCAGCATTGAAATCAGCAGCAATTCTTTGGCGCTTCACTTTATGTCTGTGTCAAACGTAACTGAGTTGTGTTTCCGGAGGTATCCCTTAGCTGTTCGCATCCGAGTACATCCGCTGAAGATTGTGCGCGTCCGCAGCGACGCAGAAATCCGGACGCGGAGTAATACGGCCAGGAGGCCGTGACACGACCGAGACCGGCCCCGCATGAGCCGTAAATCTCGATCCTCGTTAGCGGGCGTGTCGCCGCAGCTCGGCGACAAGTGCTGCTGAGCGAGCTGGCTGCGGGCGCAAATAAACGAAAACCGTCACTGCGCCGGGCGTAGATAAGTTTAAGTGGAGGGGGACGTTTATGCACGGGCCGGGCTGAGAATGGGCCCAGGGGTACTGAGGGACGTATACGGTACCCACAGCACGGCCGCGCATTCCGCGCCGCAGCTCGCAACGGTGCCGGCGCATCAACCGCTGACAAAGCGCTAAAGTACGTGGCCTTATGGCGGCGCCGCGCCTCTCTCACAGCCTCTTCCCAACACGCTTGCTGTATTCGTTACGGAAATGGCGTACGCGTCCTTTAATCTCAAACAAAAAGACGAGAAGAGTCCTCTCTTTCGGTTGACGACGCCGTTCTCTTACCCGGATATTTCGACTGCTAAGCTTTACTTCGGATAAGGCTTGGAACCACGACATGTTCTCCTCAAGGACTTCCATGTCGAGACTTTCCCGTCTGACTTATTTGAATACATGTACCAAACTAACTCTCCGATAAGCAAATTAGAAAGAAGAGACAAGTTAATGCGAGAGTGGCAGGAAGCGTGGGGTAACTGCGACACTGGCTATAGTCTTTCCGAAGTATTTTCCAACACACATCAAAGACTGCTGATGTCATCTGTACATTTCGGGAGTAAATTGACTGATCACGGGCCATACTCAACATACACGAGGCTCAGTATAGTCGATATAATCGTTTTGTGAGATTCGGCAACTATTTAGTTATTGCTCCGTCTCTGTTGCACATTTTTAATTAGATTACATGTTTCGACGACGCTGGAGCATCTTCAGATCTAAGTAGTCGTGTCAGTAGCCCGTCTTGTCTACTATACTCTGATATGTGGTTCTGAGCAGACAACACTACTTAGATCTGAAGATGATCCAGAGTGAGGGAAACATGTAATCCAATTAAAAATGTGAAACTGAGGCGGATCAATAAATGAGATTTATCTTAAGTACATGAAACTGATTAAAAAAGAAACAGTATTATATTTGATTGTGGACATTTTGAATGCCAGAGAATACTATCATGGACCCTCAACTGCAAATATAATGCTGACAGGTGTGATCGGTAAGTCAAGATATTTCAAAAGGTGTCATCGAACGAATTAGAACTGTACCTGACAAGAACACACGGAAAGTTAAGCAATGAAACCCAGTGGACTTGGGACAGAGAAACTGAGAAGAAAGAAGACAGGAAGAAGATGTAGAATTACGGCTTAAGATAGAGGATTGGTTGGTTAGTTCGTTTGGGGGGGCCAAACAGCTAGGTCATCGATCCCATCGGATTAGGGAAGTATGGGGAAGGAAATCGGTCGTGACCTGTCAAAGGAACCATCCCGGTATTTGACTGAAGCGATTGAGGGAAATCACGGAAAACCTAAATCAGGATGACCGGACGTAGGTTTGAACAGTCGTCCTCCCGCCCGAATGCGAGTCCAGTGTGCTAACCACTGCTCCTTCTCGTTCGGTAAGATCGGGAAAAAGAGGGGGAACCACACAAGATGAGAGAACACGAAGAATAGCAATAATAACTGAAGGATTCTGTGGCTAAATATACGTTTTCACAGGAACAGAATAGCTGAAACGCTGTAGTAATGTTCTGTAAAAGTAGTGATCGACAAGTAAATTGTGCACAAGAACATGAAAAACGACCAACAACTTTAGAAAATTAACTTCTAGCCAATTTCCAGGGTCAATAGGAAAATTTGAGGCTTGCAAAAGACGTGTGTAAACAGGGAATACATCTAAAGCCTGACACTCCTTGTATGCCTCAAGAAAGGTATTAGGTGGCTTTCGGAGTATGATGTAGATGTAGAAACTCACTGTTGTAAAGATATTATATGCAGAAAACTGTTACAGCCGCGAGAAAATAGAACTCCAAATACTATCACATCAAAGATGCAGCGAGTGACCTTGCAGTGCTACGCTGGGTTTACAAGTCTTCTACGCTGATACCAAGAAGTGGCGCTCAGACATGTAATACGATGTAATAACATGTTTGATTTTGTCATCAGGATAAAAAATTTATATGTTAATGCAATACTAAGTTTATAAATAGGAGGCAGCAAAATGACAGACGTGATTATGAGCCAAATTTTATGATGATTAGTTTGTTATATTGTGCAGTCTGAGACTGATCTCCCATCATGGAACAAGTGAAGACAGTGCGGTAAAGAGGAAAAACTGAGTGCTCTAGACGTATTCATCTGAGTCTGTCGATACCAAGACGTGATGGAAATAAGATATGTATAAAGCAATGGAATATAGTTTCCATTTCATTTCATAAAAAGGGATGGTTTATATCTTGATGCATATCACTGAAATATTATGCTGCAATTTACGTAACAGCAGAGAATCTACTCTAAAATTGTAGTATATATACTGCAGTGAGCTGTGGTGCGCGCCGTGCACCTTATTGATCAGCCTCGCTGGCTGGCGTATTTCGACTCACCAGTTCAAACCCGACCACCAGCAATTATTTGTTATTTACTATTTTTTACTTCTGGTAGGTTGTCGAAATATCTTACGCTTTTAATGTTCGTGTTTTCTGGAGTATTTTCTACGTTTGTATTAACAGTGTGATTAGGACAGCAGATTTTTTGGTGGAGACGCAGGGTACTTCAAAATGTATACCTAAGTTGCATCGATTCCGAGTTAATTATCATTGAAGTTAGCCAATCAGGCCGTTGCCCGCAAATTCAAGGGGCCCGCCAGCGCCGGTATCGCCAAACATGTGTTTCGTTTGGTTTTGTAAAATCTAACAAAAGGGCAATAAAACAATTGAGCATGGGACAGTAATAAGGATCGGACACGAGCCAAGGCCTGCACAGTCTCGGGCCGCTTTAAGCGGCGAGTGCAACGGCCTAACTGGCTAACTTCAATGATAACTCGGAAACGGTGCAACATAGCTAATTTTTTTATTTGACAGTTATGAGGGACGTTCACGCAGAATGTAACGTAGACTTGGCAGCGAACAAAAGCATGGTAAGTCGTTGGACGAGCCGTGCGCCACAATCGCAACAAGGCCGCGCAAACCTCCCCAATGTCCTGCGAGCCGGCCGGCCGCGCACGGGTCATCTCCTACGGTCCCCGTCGAGAAGAACGACGCCTGAACAAATCAAAGGAAAACGTCTATCCACTGACATATACTCATGACAACCTGTCCTGCTTCAGAGGAACAAAATGATTGTGAACTGCGGACGTGCAAACCGAGGTTGATGAGGCTGACTGGGAAAAAAGTGCCTTCATAACTCCTGAAGGCTTCAGTGAGTTTAAAGTTACACGGTTTGGGCTGTATAACGCTCCAGGCACATTTGAACGTATGACATACAACGTGCATCGACACCTTAAATAGACGACGTGTCTTTGATATCTTGATGACACTGCAGTTTTTTTTAGAATATCTAAATAATATCCAAACTGCCAGACAGCGTGTTGAAGTGTTTTCAAAACTCAGGCCCTCACATCAATCCTAAAACGCGTTTTTTCGCCCCGCAAGAAATAAAAACCTTGTGGTTCTCAGTAAACGGCGATGGAATTCGTAGCGATCTAGAGAAAATAAGGGCTGTCACGGTTTTCTCGACTCCAAGAAACGTTCATGACGTGAGAAGTTTTCTCGGAATGTGATCTTACTAATGGCGATTCATAAATGACTTCTTTACCAAGGTACGTCCCTTGCGAGAACTACCGCTAGGACCGCCAAATTTTTCCAGATTGAGATGCAAGAAAGATCTTTTCTCCTAATTAAGGAGGCACTAGCAATGTATGAGTAGAATGACGAGACAGAACTTCACACCGACACTCGAGGTTATTCGATGGGTACAGTTCTACTGCAATCTGAGTAAGGTGCTGAAAATGGTTACAGCTTATGTTTTCAGAGTAGACTCCTACTTCATGAACTACTCTATAACCGAGTAAGGGTGCCTCGCAGTTGTTTAGGCCATCAGGTAGTTCCGGCCGTTTTTCTTCGGTAAACCATTCACCGTGTGACTGACCACCACTCTCTATGCTAGCTGACTAGCCTGAAGGATCCGTCAACTCAATTGGCGAGATTGGCACTGAGGCTTCAGGACTACAGCGTTGTACAAAAATGGACCCAAACATATGGGCGCCGTCTGTCTTTCGAACGATCATTTGGCAGAACACAACAACGTGGATGAAATCTCAGTCATCAGTTCATTAAATGATATTTGCGTTGAACAGAGGGAAGATTCAGTACTGCTGAGAACCAGAGAATCCGTGACGAAAGGACAACTTCAGTTAATAAACGAAACATTGTATGAGAGCAACTATGATCAAATGGGACGATAATAGTTGCTCAGTATCTAGGTCAACAGTACTGTTCTGTTGGCAGCAGTTGACGCTCGTGGAGTCACAACACCTGCTCCGTTCACCGCCGCCACCTACCGTCATGGCATAAATGGTCCGGAGATGGTCGCATCCTGACTCAAACCGGTCAGCACTGTGTATTTTATGGCGGCCAAGACTGTTTTTTAATCCATTTTTATGATACATTACATTGGGTTTCTCCCTACTACAGGTCTGTGTGCTCTGAGGTCGTGTGAACCTCTTCTCCCAGAAAAAAAAAGTAGTGCCCTCCGACATGGTTAAAGAAGTTGACGTCCTTCGAAGGCTTTACTCTAACATTTCACCGACCATACAAAAAACTTGTATATCTAATATAAAGGTTAAAAACAACAATAATGATAATGCACTAAAACACGTAAAATCTCGACTCGAACTCGGGACATTTGCCTTTCGCGGGCAAGTGCTCTACCAAGTGAGCTACCCAAGCACGACTCACGGCCCGTCCTGACATCTATACTTCTGCCAGTACTTCGTCTCCTACCTTACAAACTTCCCGAGTTCGAGTCTCGGCCCGGCACACAGTTTTAATCTGCCAGGAAGTTTCATATCAGCGGACACTCCGCTGCAGAGTGAAAATCTCATTATGTAAGATCTCGATTACATTCATACTCGCGTATGAGATAAACAAGTATGCGTCGTGTGCTCGTAAGTCCCAATGCAGTGCCGTGTGGCGAAAGGGTTCAGCGTGACGTCACAGCTCACACCTCGCCTACGCGTGACCCCTACCTTATATCCTAGGAGCTGTGGTTCTACTTGCACTAGTAGTTCAGTTGCTAAACAAAGCAGCCAGCTTACAAATTTCAAGTTGGACGTCGCACGACCGATGCTTTCGGAATCCACGCTGACTGATATGCGGGAGGTCACAGCTATTCCTAATAAACAGAGAGGAAAACCGCCGAGGTAAACACAGGTGGCTGTGGGGACGGCGGCACTCCGGCTGTGCCGGGAGCGCAGCCAGCGGCGCAGCCTGCCGCCGAAATCAGAGCCGCGCAGGACCTGTTGTGAAGTGAAGGCCGCCGTGTCTCCCAGGGCCGCCCTGGGGCTTTGTCGCCCTGTCAACCGCCGGCGGGCGGCGCCCCCGCGACCACGCACCTGTCACAGCGGGAGGCTGCACGTGACAGCCGTCCCTCAACCCACGACCCTCACTGTTGCGGCAGCTAGAGCTGCCATCTCATTTCAAGAGTTTCCTAAAGGACTATGAGAGGGCCGTTGCCTCACTGATGTGCAAAACGTAAGGACGGAAGTATCTCTCGCATGTTGAGTCACTGGCAAGCAACATACCTCTGCGAAACTTGGACCATACATGGAATTGCTTCAGTGTGGTACAGAAGATATGTGAAGGAAATAGGAATGAGACGAACACAAATGACATTTTTACTGAAAGACAATCTCTCTCTTTCCAAGCATTAATCCCGACTTGCGGGGTCTGCTGGTTTGGTCAACCGGATGGCTCTAAGCACTATGGGACTAAACATCTGAGGTCATCAGTTTTCTAGACTTAGAACTACTTAAACCTAACTAACCTAAGGACATCACACGCATCCATGCCCGAGGCAGGATTCGAACCTCCGATTGTAGCAGCAGCGCGGTTCCGGACTGAACCGCCTAGACCCGCTCGTCCACAACGGCCGGCAGGTTAACCGGATGTGTCGTGTTCAAAAATGGTTCAAATGGTTCTGAGCACTATGGGACTCAACTGCTGAGGTCATTAGTCCCATATAACTTAGAACTAGTTAAACCTAACTAACCTAAGGACATCACAAACATCCATGCCCGAGGCAGGATTCGAACCTGCGACCGTAGCGGTCTTGCGGTTCCAGACTGCAGCGCCTTTAACCGCACGGCCACTTCGGCCGGCTGTGTCGTGTTAATTTAAGTGGTGGCTGGATGCCCTTGTGTGTACCCCAACTGTGCGTCGAGTGTAATCCATGGAATAGTGCGAATGTGTTGCAAATGTCTGCGAGTCGCGTAACTGCGCCAGAACATGGGAACCAGCCCGGTATTCACCTAGTGGGATCTGGAAAACAGCCTAAAAACCAGATCCAGGCTAGCCGGCCGGCCGGAGTGGCCGAGCGGTTCTAGGCGCTTCACTCTGGAACCGTGCGACTGCTACGGTCGCAGGTTCGAATCCTGCCTCGGGCATGGATGTGTGTGATGTCCTTAGGTTGGTTAGGTTTAAGTAGTTCTAAGTTCTAGGGGACTGATGACCTCAGATGTTAAGTCCCATAGTGCTCAGAGCCATTTGAACCAGCCAGGCTAGCCGCCACACTGCCCCTTCGTCGTTAGTCGGCCGGGCGGATTCGATCCGGTGCCGGCGCGCCTACCCGAGTCCAGGAAGCAGCGCGTCAGCGCTCTCGGCTACCCTGGCGGGTACATTTTTACTGAAAGACAAAGTAGGCCAGCAATGGCAAGAAAAGCGTTCCTGAAGTAGAGAAACTTGCTAACATCGAATATATATTTAATGGAGTATATTTATATGGAGTGTAGCCATCTACGGGAGTAAAACATGGATGACAAACAGTTTAGAGAAAAAGTGAATAGAAACTTCTGAATTATGGTGCTGCAGAAGCACGCTGAAGATCAGACAGATAGATCACGTAACCAACGAGGAGGCATTGAATAGAACTGGGGAGAAAAGAAATTTTTGGCAAAACCTGATTAGAAGAAGGGATCTGTTGATGGGACATTCTCAGACAGCAAGGGATCACCAATTTAGAATCGGTGGGAAGAGGGGGGAGGGGGGGGAGGATAAAAGTCGTAGAGGGAGACTAAGAGATGGGCAGAGAAAGCAGATTCAGAAAGATGTAAGTTGCAGTAGTTATTCGGAGATGAAGAAGCTTGCACAGGATAGACTAATACCGAGTGCTGCAGCAAATAAGCCTTTAGATAGAAGGCCTCAACAACTTAAACAATTACAATGAAGTCAACGCAGTTCACGATTGATCCGCTGGACATTACAAAAGGCGGTACGCGGTTCCTAATAGGAATACTCGGCAACGTACTTCATGCTGTCCACAAGGTTGGCAAGAAGTGCTTGTGGTATGGTGTTCTACTCACATTCGAAAATTTTCCTGGGTGCATTACGTGCCATCATGTGGAGATCGGCGGGAACACGTAATGCGTCCAGGAACATTGTAGTACATGATCGTTTTGGTGGTCCATATGTAATGGTGTGGGGACGCACAGTGTTGCAAGGGGCAACTGATCTCTAAATATTTGAACACTATACTTACCGTTACTTAAACACAGTACCCCTTCCCAATTTGCATCTTTTCAGGAGTGCACATTCCGCCCTGGCTTTCTTCTTGTGGATGAAAATTCGTGACCACATCGAAGAGAGCAGCTGGAGGAGTTCTGGGAACTAGAGGACATTCGACGTCATAAACTGTCCTACCCGTTCCCCCGACTTAAATCCTATCGTCGTATGTGGGATGATTTGGGGAGACGTTCTGTACCACGTCCACGCGACCAAAGACCATCGAGCAGTTGTCATTCGCGCTGGTGGAGGAATAGAACGCCCGACCATAAGAACTCGTTGCCAACCTCGAGCCAGAGTGGGAGCGCGTTTCAGAGCATGCATTGCCATACGTGTTGATCACACGCCCTACTAAGAACCATGTCCCGCCTTTTGTAATGTCCAGGAGACCATCATAAATCACGGTGACATCAGTGTAATTAATGTCTTTGAATAGAAGTATCATTCCTGTTCGTCTCATTACGTATTTCTATCAGTTACCTTCTGTACTATACTGGAGGAGTTCTTTCTATGTATGGTCCAAGTTTCAACGAGCTATGTTACTGGGCAGTGACAGATCATGCGAAAGTTACTTTCGTCCTGCTGTTTGGACACCAGTGTATTTACTATATGTATTAATAATTATGTATTATTATTTTAGAGAGCGAAATCCAGTGGGCCCTTGAAAATATGGCCGATAACAAAACTAGTGGACATGATGAAATACCAGCAGAATTGTTTAAAGTCACTGGAAAGGATGCAGTGAAAGTGCTGCACTCAATATGTCAAAAAATATGGATCACGCAGCAGTGGCCAGAAGACTGGAAAAGATCAGTATTCATCCCCATTCCAAAGAAGAGAAGTTCTAAAGAATGCTCAGATTACCGAACAATCGCACTTATTTCACATGCTAGCAAAGTTATGTTGAAAATCTTACAAAATAGACTTCGCCAATATCTAGATCGAGAGCTACCAGAAGAACAAGCTGGATTTAGGAAAGGAAGAGGAACTAGAGATCAAATTGCTAACATTCGGTGGATTATGGAAAAAGCGAGAGAATTCCAGAAAGATGTGTACCTCTGCTTTATTGACTACGCCAAAGCCTTTGACTGCGTCGATCACAACAAATTATGGAACGTACTGAAAAACATGGGTGTATCATTCATCTGATACGGAGTTTATACCTTGACCAAGAAGCCACGGTGAGAACTATGTATGGAACAACGAAATGGATAAAGATTCAGAAAGGGGTCCGGCAAGGCTGCATACTGTCACCGTACTTATTCAATCTGTATGCAGAACATGTTATGAGGAATGCGAGGCTATATGAAGGAGAAACAGGAATTAAAATAGCTGGAATAAATGTAAACAACCTCAGGTACGCGGATGATACGATCCTGTTGGCAGAAAGTGAAGAAGAATTGAGAACACTCTTACTGAAGGTGAAAGACGAAAGTGAAAAGGCCGGTCTTATGCTGAATGTGAAGAAACCTAAAATTATGGCAACTACACCTACCAATTCGTGAGATATAGCAGGAGAAACCATGGAGGTAGTGACCACATTCAGTTATCTCGGTTCCTAGATCTCTGCTGATGGCGACTGCAGCCATGAAATCCGGAGACGCCTGTTGCTCGGTAGACAGGCGATGTCAAACCTTGACAAGGTTATAAGGTCCAGAGATATAACACTAGCAACAAAGATCCGTATTGTGAGGGCTATGGTCTTTCCAGTTATGATGTGTGGGTGTGAGACCTAGACCATTAGAAAGGCTGAACGGCGAAGAATTGACTCCTTCGAATTGTGGTGTTGGAGGAAACTTCTTAGAGTTCCATGGACTGCAAAGAGAACCAACAGATCAATATTGGAGCAAATAAAACCAGATTTCTCCCTGGAAGGTCTAATGTTAAAACAAAAGCGAAGGCATGCCTCGCTGGAAAAAACATTAATGCTGGGGAAGATTGAAGGAACTAGAAGAAGAGGACGTCAGAGGATGAGATGGATCGATGGCATCACAGAAGCAATGTGTTCCAACCTGGAAGGTCTACGGGAGAAAGTGTTAGACAGGAAAAAGTGGCGTGATTTGGTTCATGGGGGCCACGAAGAGTCGGAACCGACTAAACGAATAGAGAGAGAGAGAGAGATTAATAAACCAGTGAATATCGCTGGAGGCTTCATAGGGATATTCGCGGACGATGCTGTCGTCTGTAGAAAGATTTCCTCGCCAAGAGTCTAGCGATATGCATGAACACCTGCAGAACGTCGACGGTTTGGCAGTTCCACGCGAACCTCTATAAGTGTAATTCACCGGGCAAAATATGTGAAGAGATCTACTATTGTTCGATTATATTATTAGTGACAAATCACTGCAAAAAGTAACTACCGTAAAATACCTAGGAGTAACCAACCCGAGCGACATGAAGTGGAAAGACGATGCAAAACAAACTGTAAGAAATTCAGTTCTCAGTCTGAGATCCTTTGGAAGAATGTTAAGCAAAAGTAATTCTTCCACGAAAAAATATGCCTTAAAAATCACTCCTCCGATAGATTCTTGAGTGCTGTTGACTAATGGATGACCCGTACCACATTCGATGAGAGAGAGAGAAGATCCAACGAAGAACGGGGTTGTTTACTCGCTGCGACAGCGTCACTGATATGCTCAAAAAACAAATCTGGCAGAAAGTTCTCCTGCACCACGAAGAGGTTTAGTGTTTAAATTCCGGAATTTACGTTCGGGAGGAGACGGCCAACATGCTACTTCTTTCTTCAAACGTCTCGCGAAGTGAGACAAGAAAACGAGAGAAATTAGCGGCCATACGGAGATTTACACACATTCGTCCCACCCTCGCGCCTTTCGGCAATGAAACAAGAAACGGGGAAAAATAGTGGTTAGGTACGTACTCTCCGCTACACACCTTAAAGTGGCTTGCAAGGAGTAGATGCAGGTGTAGATCTACGCTCAGCAGGTCATTCGCTGTAGAGTCTGAGGAAATTAAACTTTTAATGTAGTGTGTTATTACGTTTCGATGTTTTTCTTGCAGGCACTCCATGTCTTCTTCGTGCTTGAAAAGAGAGAGACGTGGCCGATGTGGAGAGTCAGTATCGTGGTATTTAATCAATGACTGCTTCTGATAGCACTGTGATCTTCTAGTCGATTTATTAACGCATCTTGAATCGAAAGAGTAAAGATGCACGATGTACATCCAAGTAAATAAACAGAATATATTTGAAGGGTAAAATGAATCGAAAAATTACGGACCAATGTCGTTAACATCGGCTTTATGCAGAATCCTACAATATTTTCTGAGCTCAAATATAATAAACTTGCTAGAGAGAGAAAAGCATGTTTCCACGAATCAGCACGTTTTTCGAAAGAAACGCTAGTGTGAAAT
Organism: Schistocerca americana; assembly: GCF_021461395.2. Taxonomy (NCBI): domain Eukaryota; kingdom Metazoa; phylum Arthropoda; class Insecta; order Orthoptera; family Acrididae; genus Schistocerca; species Schistocerca americana. The sequence continues at coordinate 22,393,936 of NC_060123.1, forward strand.
TCAGCTCGCCCTTTTCTCACATGATACACTGCGAACTGTGAAGCACGACAGGCAAATTCCATTTTTATAGATTTGTGAAAAGCATTTCACACGGTGCCCCGCTGCACACTGCTAACGAAGGCACGAGGATAGGGAACAGATTCCCAGATATGTGAGTGTCTCGAAGACATTCTAAGTAATAGAACCCAGTATGTTTCCCACGACGACGAGTATTATCAGACGCAACGGTATCGTCAGCAGTGCCCCAGGGAACTTCGATAGGACCGCTAAAAATGATCTGATGGAGAGCGTCGGCAGCTATCTGCGGCGTTCTGCTGATGGTTCTGTGATGTACTGGAAGGCGTCGTCGTTCAGCGACTGTAGAAGGACACAAGATGACTGACAAAATTTCTAGTTCGTGTGATGTACGGAAGCTAGCCGTAATTGTAGAAAAATGTAAGTAAATGCGGGTGAGTACGAAAAGCAAACCCTTAAAGTTCAGCTACAGCGTTAATTTTATCAAATGGCTCTGAGCACTATGGGACTTAACTTCTAAGGTCATCAGTCCCCTAGAACTTAGAACTACTTAAACCTAACTAACCTAAGGACATCACACACATCCATGCCCGAGGCAGGATTCGAACCCGCGACCGTAGCGGTCGCGCGGCTAAAGACTGCAGCGCCTACAACCGCTCGGCTACCCCGGCCGGCGTTAATTTTATCCTGCTTGACACAGTCACGCCTTAAGTATCTGGGCATAACGTTGCAAAGCGATATGAAATGGATCGTGGTAGGAAAGACAAACAGCCGACTTCGGTTTATTGAGAGAATTTTAGGAAAGTGTGGTTCATCTGTAAACGAGACCGCATACAGGACGCTGGTGCGGTCTGTTCTTGAATACTGTTCGAGTGTTTGTGATCCGCACGTCGTCGGATTAAAGAAAGCCATTGAAGCAATTCAGAAGAGAGCTGCTAGATTTGTTACCGGTAGATTAGGACAACACTCAAGTACTAAGGAGCTGCTTCAAGGACTCAAACGGGAATTCCTGCAGGGAAGGTGACGTTCTTTTCGAGGAACATTAGTGAAAAAAAAATTACAGAACCGTATTTGAAGCTGACTGCAGAACAATCCTACTGCCGCCTTACAGGGCCACAAAGATAAGGGTCGAGAAATTAGAGCTCATACGGAGGCATACATAGACGGTCGTTTTTTTCCTCGCTCTATTTGCGAGGCGAGTGGAACAGAAAAGGAAATGATTGGTAGTGGTACAGGGTACCCTCCGCCATGCGCCCTGTGGTGGCTTTCGGAGTATTTATGTAGATTTAGAATGAATTTTGATAGTAATGATTTCATATTGGTGCTATACTAGCTCGCTAGGGACTAGAGAGGGCTATTGTCAAAAATGGCTCTGAGCACTATGGGACTTAACTTCTGAGGTCATCAGTGCCCTAGAACTTAGAACTACTTAAACCTAACTAACCTAAGGACATCACACAGGAGGCAGGAGTCCAACCTGCGACCGTAGCGGTCGCAGGGCTATTGTCATTTTGTATAGTGAAGCTTTTGTAAATGTATGTACAGACGGAACTCTTTAGAAAGCTTAACAGCTTAGCACATAAGCTGTGATTTTAACTATATGAAAACCGTCAGAGACATGGAGCTTGACTAAAACCACGGAAAAGCTACCTTCGACGTGTGATGTCGAAATCTGGGCGTGCTTTCCAAGCGCCTCACGCCAGCTTGCTGCGCCTTGCTGAGCGGCAGGTTGCCTTACGTGGGAGCGCACGCCCTCCTGCCGTACTGCGTACGGCCCCTCCACGCTCTTCCAACGCCTGTCCTGGGGTCAGTACTAAGCCGCTCCTTCAGTTCCGCCCAGTCACCACACACATTAGCTGTGTGCTTTATATTTCATCACTGCACACTCCACTCCACCCGCGGACGGGGTATGACACCTCTCTTCTCGCCTCCTGAGTCGGCTACATCTTTGAAAACACTACCTTAACTGTACATAGTTAGGCCTACGTCTACAAACTTCGAACTCTGCTTATAAGACTTCCAAACATGACAAATTTTGTCTAAATATGGAATCAATGCTGAAAGAGTGTCTACTTGTTGAGTTATTGCCAGAGGTGACCACACTGCGGTGTCAACCTTGTGCTCGTGCGTAGGTCCTGCTGGAAATAAACAGCCATTTGCTTTTCTCCGACCAATAAAGGTGTAAGTGAATGACTCACATCCATTTTTATTGGTGAAAGTTAGATACCCGACTCGCTTGCTTTTACAAGAGTTACTAACTAAAATCCCTGTTGGTAGAATACCTACTGTATAACTGGAGATTATGAACACCTGGGACTATCCACCTCCGTGGCTAACATAATGTACTCACATGCTGCAGCGCCCAGTTTGGAGATAGCAAATGCGAATCCTGTAATGAAAAATTTTGTGCGGAAATGGTGTAAAGAGACTGCCTACATTCTACATTCTACATTTATTCTCCGCAAGCCACCCAACGGTGTGTGGCGGAGGGCACTTTGCGTGCCACTGTCATTACCTCCCTTTCCTGTTACAGTCGCTTGTCCGTCGCTTGTCCGTCCTGTGCCACATTATTACTGTGCAGATGGGTTCCTTACCAGGTAGTATTGACAGAGAACATCGAAAAAGTTTTGCACTATCAGAAAATAGGGGACTGTCACGGATATGATGCGAGAGTTGGGGGTGGCGATAATTACAACAAAGGTATTCTTCGTTGCGGGGCGATCATTTCACTAAATTTCAGTCTTTAGCTGTCTCCTCGGAACTGCAAAAGAAAGTTTGACGCCCATTTACACAGGAAGAAATGATTATTGTAACAAAATAAAAGAAACCAGAGATCGCACGGAAATATTTAAGTAAATACTCGTTTTCTCCCGTGCGCTGGTCGAGATTGCAACGCTAGAGAAACAGAGTGGAAGTAGTTCGATGAACCCTGTGTCAGGAACTGAAGTGTGATTTGAAGAGTAGTCTTGTAGGTGTAGGTGTGTATAAAACAATGCAAACTGCAACTCGTTTCTGTTAGATCTCACAAAACTGTAGTTAAGAGTTGTAACAAAGAATATTTACGGTCGGTAGTCCACTTTGGACAAATTTTCTACTTAGTAATGATTGAATCCAAATTTGAATTACTAACTAACTGTATGCATTTAGTACTCGTATTTAATGAGAAAGCTACATAATCAACTTTTAGGTATGATATTGGTAATATAATTTACTGTGAGACACTAATTACTCAGCATTTCGTTCCCTCACATTAATGGTTATGAAAATACTCTGAACGGTTCTTAGCAAAGCATCATCTGCAGTACCCAAGGCAATCCATCTGAGGATTTTTTTTTCTTTTACCCAAGAACTCATAAATGAATATACACTTGCTACACTTTGGAAACTATAAAATGCTAAACAATATAATTAATTGAAAAGGGCTTTACCGGGGGGGAAGGTAAAGGCCACCACAATGGCTGTGGTGTGGAAGGGGAACGTCAGCAACACTATTCACAGTTAAAAAAATTTTAACAGAAAATTTATTTAAGAAGTTGGCAAACTTAATATAACATAGCATGTATTTCCGATGATGAAATCTGAGGGATTTTTTTTTTTTTTTCAGATCTAGCTCAGCTTGAACAATCTCAGATTCATTTAAAATAATTATCTCTTACGAAAATTAAATTCAGTTTTAACAAATGCTAAGAAAAAGATATTTTAAGTAAGATGTTTGCTTTACTTATTTAGCAATTATTAAGGCAATCGACATCTTGAACCACTAGCAGTTCCCTGAATTCGTGCTAAAACTTGAGGCTAATAAATAGTGACTTTAAGAAAAGACTGATTAAATATATAACATCACGAATACCAACACAAATAAGACCATTAGTTAGTTCATTTGAGTGGTGTTAAGAAAATGACTGGTTAAATGTATAACATCAAGGATAGCGACACAAATAAGACCATTAGTCAGTGCATTTGAGAAACAATCATCTCTCAGGACACGCAGCAATCATTGCTCAAGACAGACAACTGGCTAAAATCGTAAAACCCACATTCAATAACTGACTAGTAATAATTTACATAGATTGAAACGTGATTAGATGAATGTCACGCACTCGCACAGAATGTAAGGAAATACTGATATCCACGCACTTAACACAGTTCATTTGCGAAGTGGCAAACAAATTAAGAGAGGCACTTTAACAGACCTTTGAACATAATAACTGTAACACGTCTTATGTACATAACTTAGTCCATAATAATCCGAGGCCAAGGCACCGACAGGGTCTTCTTCGTGACAGCAACATTACAAATGCGATTACTGGATTGTGCGGTTTCCTTCCTCCGTCAACTGATTGGCCCAGAGCATTTGGAGCGCGATAAACAACTTGAATTGCTCGCCCAACAATGTGGAAGGAAAGGCGACCAATTACAGGACTCGAGGAGTGGTACACTAAAACAGACTAAGTTTTTAACATCACTAAGGTGCAGAAGTTGGACAGACGGGAGCTTGTATTGCTTAAAGGGGCACTTGGCCCATGGCCATTGAAACAAGTTTAAACTCCGTTATCTGACATGAATGAAAACAATACACAAAGTTACTGCCAGTTTGCACTAATAAGGTTCAATCCATGTAATTACAGCAAGCATGACACTGTAAGGGAGCGTTTGCAGTTGTGAATCTAAGAGACTAGCTCCTGTGATTCAGCTGACCAAGCTATACCACCAAGTCACATGCATACGTATGCTTGAGCTACTACACTTGTCAGATCTTTAAGCAACATTCACAGTTCCAAGCATTAAGCTCAATTGATAGGAAACTTCACAACCAGCTTGTGATCCAACTCGCCACGTTGTAAACGGTAGTTACACTCGGTTTTGTCCGATGCGCAGCGAGGCACACCGCTTTCAGCTGTCGGAATTGGTCGCATAGGGCAGCGTACACAGTGGTATCAATAGACAAGAGGCCACCTCTTCATAGCTCCAAGGACGACTTCAGCGAACGACATCCGTAGCCGACCAAGGCAGCAGCAGCAGCAGCCGACTGACCCCGGACCGATGTGCACAAGCCGTGCGTGCCCACAGCACACCTCCCAGCTCCCTCCCGCGGCCGGCGTCCGCACGCGTGGCCTCCTTCTCGCCGCAACTCCGACCTCTCACTGCTAGGTTCTCTAATCGACCTTTCGAAATTCCTTGCCGAAGGAAAGCGTCCCCTCGCATTGAGCGCCATGGCTCATTAATCTCGTATCTTGAATACTTGTTGGGTAAAGCTGTCAAAATGAAGTTAGTTCTAGATTATCGGTTGATTTCTCGAGGAAATCTGATTCTATTACAACATTACGCAACAGACAAATTTGGAACCCTTTGTAACTAAAATAAATCGTTAAACTGTTTTTCAAAATAACACAAATTTCTGTTAAAAAATAGGACAGTTTTCTCTTTTCAGTTATGATCCAAATATAAATATTAGGAACTGGGCCAGGATCCTATGACAGTTAGCATGACTTGAGTCAACATCAGTCTGTATGCGAACGTAAATTAAACTGTATTGATAAAAGAACTCAAAAAAAAAAAAAAAAAAAAAAGAATACTGGTCCATGTGATTCAGAATGCTAGAGCAAACAGTACATTATTGTAGCCCGAGAGGGAGGTAGAAGGGGACAGGGGTTCGTACGACACAATCGGCAAAACACAGCAGCATGCGCTTCTTGTAATACTCCGACAGCGGCCCTGCTACAAACTGAAAGTATTTCAAAGCATGGAACTCGGTGTTAATCTCAAGGAAGCATAAACGAAATAAAAGTCAGACTCCAGCCACTATTTCATGGCTCACATCTATCTCTAAATTCGTGCCGATATAAGTCTGCTAACTGGTCTTCAGAATCTGTTTCGTTGGCAACGACGGCATGCCAAGCCTAGCAAACTGTCCCAAGAATTCTGGAAACATCCCCCAGGCTGTGGCTAAGCCATGTCTCCGCAATATCCTTTCTTTCAGGAGCGCTAGTTCCGCAAGGTTCGCAGGAGAGCTTCTGTAAAGTTTGGAAGGTAGGAGACAAGGTACTGGCAGAAGTAAAGCTGTGAGTACCGGGCGTGAGTCGTGCTTCGGTAGCTCAGTTGGCTGCCGGCACGGTAGCTCAGCGTGTTCGGTCAGAGGATTAGCAGCTCTCTGTAATAAAAAAAACTGAACTTCAACGGATGTCTTACGACGTCCGCCCCGAGCGGATGCAACGAACAAAAGCGAACAAAATGAGATTTAAAAAAAAAAAAAGAAAGTTGGTAGAGCACTTGCCCGCGAAAGGCAAAGGTCCCGAGTTCGAGTCCCGGTCGGGCACAAAGTTTTAATCTGCCAGGAAGTTTTCAAACTGTCCCAAGTCTAATACAGTGCTACGAGCGACACAGAGGCAGTGTCGCCTTACTACCGTGGACCTCTGGGGTCGCGGACAGATCCGTATTTATATTATACGTAAAGGTCACTTTCTTGGACCATACGATATTAGGAAGCATCTAGAATATCTTCTGTGGCGTTTCTCTGCCCTCGGCGTGGCTGGAGTCGTGTATGGAGTGCAAGCCTCCCTTCATCTGTGTGTACAAGCCCTATTTGTCGCTCGCACCAGTATGTCGGCTGGCTGGCTGGCAGGACTGCTGTGGCTCCTTGCCCCCTTCCCCCCCTTTTCCCCAGTTGCCTCCTCGGAACAATTTCTGTGTTGGGTACTTTTTACCTCTTAATGGGTCGGGGCCAACGGCTTTGACGCAGTGGTAACACCGTTTCCCGTCAGATCACCGAAGTTAAGCGCTGTCGCACTGGGCTAGCACTTGCATGGGTGACCATGCGGTCTGCCGAGCGCTGTTGGCAATCCGAATGCAGTCAGTCCTTGTGAGCCAAACTAAGGAACTACTTGATTGAAAAGTCGCGGCTCCGGTCTCGTAAACTGACGTACGGCCAGGAGAGCGGTATGCTGACCACATGCCCCGCCCCCCCCCCCCCCCCCCATATCCACATCCAGTGCCGCCTGGGAGCTGAGGATGACATGGCGGCCGCTCGATACAGTTGGGCCTTCATGGCCTTTTTGGTCGGAGATAGTTAAGGGGTCGGGATTCTCAACCACATTGCCTAGAGGTGACGATGCAAACCATTACGTCGGTAGCCGGCCGCTGTGGCCGAGCGGTTCTAGGCTTTTCGGTCCGGAACCAAGCAGTTGCTACGGTCGCAGGTTCGAATCTCGCCTCGGGCATGGATGTGTGTGATGTCCTTAGGTTAGTTAGGTGTAAGTAGTTCTAAGTTCTATGGGACAGATGACCTCAGATGTTAAGTCCCATAGTGCTCAGAGCCATTACTTCGGGTAGTGTTGCGGGCACGTGAAGCGGAGCACAAACGAATGGGGGATCGTTCTAGCGACGATACGGGCCACAAATGAGGAAACCCACTTAAATAAACGACTCTGACAAAGAGTAGACTCTTGTGGCCCGGAGCCTGGGAATTAGCGTCTCGGAAACGTTGAAGTCGATCGGCTGTTCGTGTACTTCAGTCCTGAACATCCATGGAAAGTTGGTAAAGAACAGTGAGACCACGAGTAGGCGACAAAGTGTTGGAAGTCCACGCCTCATCACGAAACGTGGAGGTCGGGGGCCGGCCCGCTCTATTAAGCAGGATAGGCAGCGATCAGTGGCACATCTAACAAGAGAGTGCAATATTTGTGTGAGCACAAATGTTTCGGCGCACACCGTTCAGTGCACGTTGTTGCTCCGCAATTGACGCCTAAGTGTTCCCATACTGACCCAACGACATCGCCAGTTACTAGTGCAGTAGGTACGAGGCACTCAAGATTGGACTGTGGATCAAGGGAAACGTGCCGCAGTTGCCTGGTCGGATGAATCACGTTTCTCGCTACGCTATGTACATGGTCGTGTACAGATACGCCTTCGTCCAAGCGAATAGCTCCTCGAAACATACAACACACATTGAGCGCAGGCCATTTAGGGTAGTACTATGGTATGGAGGACAATCACCTGGGCTTCCATGAGACCTTTGGTGGTAATCGAAGTCACCATTGCAGCTGGGGACTACGTAAATATTACTGAGGACCGTCTGCACCCCTTGATATCTGATGTCTTCCCCGACGACGGTGGCATCTCCCCGTATTGTAAATGTCGATGTCACAAGGCCATAGCCGAGATACAGTGGTTATAGGATCATGATAGGGAACTCAAGATGGTATATTGGGAGCCGAATTCGTCTGACCTGAACCCAATAAAAAACATGTGGGACGCTTTCGGGCGCCAGCTCCGCGCCTACAAACAACAGGCTCGCAATTTACGGGAATTGAGTAACCTGTTTGTAGACATCGGATTCCACATAGCTCCGAAAATTTACAAATTACTTGTAGGATCTATGTCACGCAGAATCTCTGCTGCACTGCGTGCCAAACGTTTTGCCTCATCATTATATATGAAAATTCCCGTTGTGGGTGATATGCAGCATTCATCGTTTGCACTCATTCTAATAAACAAATCACAGGTCTTTAAATACTCGAAATATAGTTTAACAGCAACCACTGTTGGCGTATTCATTGTAACGAATAGAAGTCTCGAACGGGAGATGACAAATATGAAAGCAGAACGAATGTAGTGATACCGGAGCGAAAGCCAAAATAAGACCGTTACATTGTTGAATCGAGTGTCATCACGGGAAAGGAACCGGCCACTAATATCACTCATGTCCAGCATTAAACATGGTAGGCAGTCTTAAATTCGAGAAGATACAGTGTTTTCGACGTGGCAGTAGCTGGTCGGAAGGTGACAGAGGAGTAGCAAAAAACATGAGCTATGTCTACTTTCCAAATCATGCTGCACTAATTTTTTCCCTTGAATCGATGTCTTACTCCTCTAGTTTTCTGGTTGATATGTGTAGTAGACTCGTAGACACTTACGTTAGTGACAGTGTCAACCATTTCACATCACTTTTCTTGGCGAGAAATGACCTGAAACAAGTGAGGATTACTGTCCCCTGAGGCAATCAAATATGCATTTTTACGAGAAGATTAAGCACCCCGTTGACTCACAGACCTTGCCTATGTGGGGTGGTTTGCATGTCTCAACGATCCAAACAGCCACAATCCAAAAGCATGTTCGCACCACATTCTATTAAATGCATTGCGTCTAAAAGGCAAGCTATTAACATTTTATTTCGTAACGATACAGGTAGCCGTATAGTATGTGCAGCCACAACGGAGGGGTATCTGCAGGGAGGTGAAACTAACCCGCGGTTCCTGAAGAGGGATAACAGCCCTTCCAGTAATTGCAAGAACAGCAGTCTGGAAGATTGTCTGATCTGGCACTGTAACATTAGGTATTGCTGTGCTGGTACTGTGAACAACTGAATGATAGGGAAAACTACAGCTGGTTTTTTCTTCCGAGGGCGTGCAGCTCTTCTGTATGGCTTAGTTATGAATACTGCAGAGGTGATATAGTGCCTCGTTCGGGTCTCTGAACGGGGAGTAACTGTGGACGGTGACTACTCAGGAGGATCTCGTCATGAAGAAAAACGAAACTGGAAACCCACGGATAGGAGCGTGGAATGCTGGATCCCTTAATCGGGCAGGTAGGTATGGGAATTTGCAAATGAAAATGGATGCATTGTACAAATAATGAAATAATAAGCAGCCGGTTGCATAAAGGAATTTCAATTTCTTGACCCGTTTCGGGCACTTACTTCCCTTCTTCAGAAGGTTATTATACCTATCGCATTGTTTGCGAGTTTCAGTAGCAAAGTGCATACAGCAGAATGGTTCAAAGTGTCTGCATAAAACTAATATAAAGGAGCGAAACAAACGGTGCAGACATCACGCCAGAACGTGAGCCAATTCATTGCACTTAGATACAGTGGGAATTAGTGAAATGCTGCGGCAGGAAAAACAGAACTCCTGGTCAAGTGAATACAGGGTTAACACAATATCAAATAGGGGTACTGCAGGAGTAGGCCTAATAA